>NC_090837.1:83293769-83893769 GCF_028021215.1 Eschrichtius robustus
GGTCTTATAACGAACCTGGGGATTCCATTTTGAGAAATAATTGCCTTTTTAAAGGGAACATTAAAGAAAAAAAGACCTTTGGGCTCAATTAAGAGCCTATTCTTTTCCTAAATACTCTGTGCTCTCAAACGTGGGCATGCTCTTGGCCTTGAAGTGGGAAGTTAGAGGGAATTGGGGACAGAAACCTGCTCTAATGTGGGCCGCAACTTGGTGTCCCCGGCAGGATTGGGGCTGGGGGCCTATATGACCTATCTTTGACTGTTGTATGCAAAAGTGATTTTAAAATTGGCCCCCCTAACTTATTGGAGACATCGGTTTAAAATAGTAGGAGAAACATCATTTGCTGTTGGCCGTGCGTTGGATCAGTTTTTCAACGGAGGGAAGGTGACGGGGTGTCTGTGGCTGATTTAGGACAGCCTTTCCGCCCAGGATCTCACTGATACTTCACAGTCCAGAGAGGGCGTTTCAAGGCTCCATTTCTACAGATGAGGAAGCCAGAGGTGCGTTAGGCCAGGGACTTGCCCGGTGTCCCCCAGCTAGTAAGGTGGTGGAGGTGGAATCCAAAGTCAGTTTTGTCTGATGAAAATATATGCTCATTCCGTATATGTAATGACAGTGGAGCAATTCTTTAAACAGTAGTATCCAGAGGGGTTTCTGCTCTCCTGGAATGCCCTTCCTTTCAACATTGGCATGAACATTTGGGGCGGGGAGGAAATGCCATTAATTTTCAGGAAGGGACATTCTGTGTGCCTTGGGGTTCCAAAGGTTCCAGGGTCACCTGTGAACTGGCTGGTCACGTTCCTGTTTCGCTGCGGGGGCAGTGTTGTAGGGTGCGGTTTGTTTGAATTGTTTCTGGCATTGCTTGAACCCACAAAGTTCCCCCTCTAGTCTCTGGTTCTGCTGCCTCGGATGAGCCGCTTCCATCTCCCCCGCATCCGAATCTGCTGCCGATTTGAGCGAGGCGGCGGCGGCGGCGGCGGCGGCGGCAGCTCCCAGACCAGACCGGCTGCAGCACGGCACCGACCAGTACAGCTCTGGGGCGTCTGGGGTGGGCGGCTCTCAGCAGGGCCCTACCTGGGCGGTAGCTGCCGCAGAGCCGTCCCCTCGCCCCTCCCTCCCTCGGACGCGGCACCTCCTGCTCCAGGCTGTTGATCACCTGTCGACAGGGGGACCGGGCTGAGTCCAGGATTTCTCCTCGCTGCTGCTGTTGTCAGGGGAAACCGACAGCCGTCTGCATCTAGACCAGCCTCGCTCTATCCCTCTCCCCTTTAAAGTGAGGTCATCCTGCCTGGCATCTGGTAAGTGCCACAAAGGATTCTGTTTTCCTTGGTGAACATCAAGAAAATGTTCTCTTATAATAGATCCATTAGCTTTAATCTAAATGTGCCAGGATTTGGGGAATTGTTTGATCCTTCTTTCCTTGTCTTTCTCTCTCTCTCTCTTCTTTCTCTCTCTCTCCCTCCCTCCCTTCCTTCTCTTTTTCTTTCTTTTTTCTCTCTCTTTCTGTTTCTTTTTCTTTCAGTCTTTTTCTCTTTCCCACTCTCTCTGTTTCTTTTTCTTTCACTCTTTTTCTCTTTCTCTATCTCTCTGTCTCTCATGTCCATTAAGCAATTTTTTGCATGATTCAGAAATCAAAATATAGACAGTGAAAAATTATTTGTGTTTCATCTGTGTCATCTTGTTTGAAACCTATTTTCTTTTCAGTGCACTGAAAAATTATTATACAGCCACTGCTCTGGTGCCTCCCTCCCCCGTCACCCCTTTATGAATAAATTACTGCATTTGTCATCACTGTGTTCCTGAAATGTCGAAAATAGACACAGTGGAAGGGATCTGTCATGCAGAGTTTGGAAATTTGGTACAAAACCCCAGGTGAAATGAGGACAGATCTTTTATTTAAAAACATTTTTTTAGACTTTATTGTGTATCAAGTTCAATTTAAAGCATAGCGAATGCAGTCAACGAGGTCGAGGTAGGACAGGGGTCCGCCTCTTTATTGATTTAGATTTACCTCCTGGGATACAGTCACCTTCCTTGTTTGTTTTATAACCTTCACAGGAAGTGCTTGAGGATGTCACATGACTCCTAACTTTAGTTTTCACTTGTGTTCAGAGATTACATGCTTTTGCTCTTATATGGATAGATACTCAGTTATGAACTTTAAAAAATTGTAGGTGAGGTGCCTGACGATTAGATCATTGTTCATTGTCTTTTCCCCACGTTCCTCAGCCTCCAGACATAGAAACTTGTATTCCCTTTAAGAGAAAAGAAAACCAGCCCTTACATTTTCTAGACTCTGAGTTAAGGAGTTCTCGCGTTTAACGTCATTAAAAGAAATGAATCTCCAGGAACCTATTGTCTTTCCATTTGAGGTTAATCTCACTAACAGGAGTTAGTGTGCTTTTACATTTTTACACTTCGGTCACAAATAAGGCTCCGTGGCGAATATGTAATTGCATTATGTAATACTGGAATGGAAAACCAGGGCAGTGGTTGCTCTTTTGGGGTGAATCCATCCGTAAACGACGAGAGACTCGGGCTGCCTTAGACAAAGGTTGAGCGAGGAGCTGGTGCTGATTGCTATGAGTCACGAAGGGAAGAAGGAGCGTGTACAGAAGCTCGAGGCATGTCAGAAGCAACACTTGTCAGGAATCTGCAGTTGAACTTCTGACCCTGTTTGTTTGATGGTGACTTCTCGTTGTACCTGAGAGTTGAGTGGCACTGGGTCCCTGGATGTGGGAGAAGCAGCACAGCCGCTCTAATGGAGAGGGGCCTGCCATCCTTTTGGTGTGGGACTTGCAACTCTAGAGTCAAAACCATCACCTTAAAAGGAGATGTTTCCCTGGAGAAATGGGAAATCACAGACACAGACCCCGCAGACTTCACCTGTTGATACTTCCTCACCTGTACTCTCCCTCGAATGTGAGGGCACAGTTACACCTCATGAGGGGTAAGGAAGAACAGAAAGTAAACCCTAGAGAATTAGCTGTGGCTCTGGATGGAGAACAGTGGTGGAAGAAAGGCAAGAAATGCCCCCCTCCCTCCCGAGACGCCCCCGTTTGGCTCTGCGCCTCCCGTGCTATTGCGGCGCCCTTCTCCTGAAATGACCCAAACCGGGTGTTTGGCAACAAGAGGCTGTAACTTTATCTAAATGAATTTTTGCAGCTTGTGAACTCTCATCCCTGCCAAGGGGCCCGGGCGCCTGGTTAATGATCTTTGATGTGCATGATTCTGTGCCATGATTAGCATTTAGCTTGGTTAGTGCCTCACGGGCTGAACTCCGTGGTCCTCCTGTGTGATTGAGTCTCTGCCCGCCGTCTGCCCACCTGTGGGAGCTGGGCACAGCCGGTTCTCTCTTGATGTGCGCTCTTTCCATGGGGGTGGGGGGTTGGTGGGAGCCAGAGGAGGTGGAAACAAAGATCTTCAGCAGAAGCAGCAGCTGCAGAGTGCCCTGCGTGGTGGAGGACTCCCGGCTGGCTTTCAGGCTCTGGGATCCAGAGCTGACCTTGTGAGCCTTTCCACTGAGCCTGCTTTAGGGACTTCTGTCCAGGTGGTGGTGATGCTGGGTGATCAGCGTCTCCCAGCCGTAGGTGTTGACTGCCTGGGTCTCTTTAAAGTCACCTTGGCAACCATCTGTGCTTCCCAGCTTCTTTCTGTTAAGACACCCGTTGGCATCCTTCCATGAAGGAAGGAGGCATCTGGATGCAGTTTACAGGGTGGATAGAGTTAGCCCTTTTCTTCTGACCTAAGCAGGTTGTGGAGGTGACTTCTACATGGTCACACTGACACCTACAGAAAAAGAAGAAATCAGCTTTCATAATCACAAAAATGAGGAATGACCTTTTTTATTATAAGAAACAACTTTTAAAACCAGTTATTATAAATCCAGCGGCAGCAACCCGCAGTCTCTCAGGCTTCCCTTAAGAACTTACTCATCCTGTTCCACTGTTGCTTATAAAATATTCCTCTCCAGCCCACCCCTAAACTAAGCAGAGTGACATATAAAAAAAACCTCGACACTTTTGCTGAAAGCATTTATAAGGAAAGCACCTACTCCCATTAGATGTTTCCTCTCTCCCTGGCCTTAATTTTCTTCTAGGGAGTGGGGTGTGTTTTAATTGCTGGTGGCAAAATGATCCTTGGGCAGCGTGTCCCCGTGGTCCTCGGAGGCGGAGTGTGGGTGGGTTGGGTGGCACCCAGTGGCCATGAGTTGTCCGTTTTGGCCTCCTTCCCAGACCGGCTTCTGCCTTGTGCTTGCGTGGTTTGGCTGCTGGTTGTAGAATCTGATGTTTACTTTAGAATCCTGGGATGGAGAGGATGAAGAATGATTTCTAACCCTTGTTTCTTCTGATCCGTGTTTCTAGGGAATTATCAAATCCATACTTTCTTTTTTTGGTTTTAAAAGTACTAACTCGTAACAGTTGAGGGGAAAAAACATAATTTTGCTTCTTTGGTCATCCACAGTGATAATATTTTCTGAGACAAATACTGGTTTATATGGTCTAATAAAAGATATTTTAGAAGCCATTTAATCCGCATTGAAATCTTACATTGCTATTGAAATAATATTATATTTATTTATTTATATGTATCATGAATTGCTTCAAGGCAGTGCTTCTCAACCAGGGTTGATTTGGCCTCCTCCCACCCAGGGGACATTTGGCAGTGTTTGGAGACATTTTTGACTGTCCTTGAATGAGGACAGGCCACGGATGCTGTTCAACCTTCTGCAGTGCACAGGACAGCCCTCTACTACAAACAGGTGTCCAGCCAGCCTCAGTAGCGGCAAGGTTGTCACACCTTGCTTTGAGGAACGTGCAAAAGTAGAAAAGCCATGGAAAATCTGAGAGCTCTGAGTAGCCTTATCCATAAAGGATAAAAGTTTGATTTTTGCGAAAGTGCTCAGTTGGGCCAGGTTGAATTAACAAATTAGTGGAGCATGTGAATTATGTAACATAGCAGTAATGTAGTACATTTCTTTCAAGTTCAAATTATTGGCCCAGTGTCTTATTTTAACATAATTTATTTAGTAGTTGCTTGGTAGTTTGCTAATATGAACGACCTGAATGGAGGGTTAGTTTTCATTGTCAGGCAGGAAGAGCGCTCTCCGTTTGTGGTGGAAATCACTCCATGGCAGCTGGTGGGAAGACCCTGTTGTGGTCATGTTGCCTGAGTCCCTCTGTGGCCAGTGACGGGATAGGGATATCCCTGGCATTAACCTCGCTGTAGAGACTGAAATAAGAAAGGATTGTGGAATTTTAGATACAGAAGGGGATCTTAAGAGTCAATTTAGTCTAACACCTTGTATTTCGAGATAAACTCTAGCCCAGAAAGATTAACTTCCCTTTTCGAATCATTCTGATGCGGTTTCTCCCTCAATTCAGTTCTTGGGGAAATTTTCGCCTGTTTATTGAATTCACTTTCCATTAGTCATGTGTTCATTTTTGACACCTTTTGTTGTCATCCTGCCTTGCTCTTTGAGAACTTCAAGGTTAACTTTTTATGTGTTTACTTCTTGATGCCTTAATTAGATTAAACTAACCTTAGGAATGGGACAATGGCTTACTCACTCAGAGAAGTGTTTTGTAAGTTTCAGTCCCCAAGAAGCTATTTGTTGTCCTGAGTTATATGACACCCAGCTTAGCATGACTGAACCAGTCTTAGTACCTAGAACTCACTTCCAGGTTGGTGTTTTTCATATAACAACTCACTTTTCATACATGGAAACTCATTATGTATTTGATAAATGTAGGTTCTCTTAAGATGGTGGTTACTGTAGCTATAGATCAGGATTGGTCTGTTGAAGAGCTGAGTCTTGATGGTGATTTCATCCAATATTTGCATTTCTCTTGGGCTTAGCATGCCTTGAGAAGCATCATTTTAGTCTTTTATGCTTGTATTTATTATATTTGCTTAAATAGCCTTCCCATGGTTGACTTTTAAATTGAGAGAAAACCAAAATTGCATCCTGGAACAGGAAAAGGACATTAGGGAAAAACAGGACATTATGGAATAAAGTATGGACTTTAATGATGATATATTAACCTTGATTCATTAATTATGACAAATGTACCAGGCTAATGTAACCTGTTAATAATGGGAGAAACCAGATATGGGATATATGGGAACTCTGTGTACTATCTTTGCAATAATCCTGCAAGTCTAAAACATTCTAAGGTTAAAAGTTTATCTTTAAAAAATTGCTGTCATTTTGTTAAAGGATAGAGTAGTAAATTTTATTGTTTCATTTTTCTTTGGGATAGACTGCTGCTACAAAGTTGAATTCCTTGTTTGCCTCTTAGCTTTTTGTTTAGGATAGCCATGAAGTGCCCCTTTCCAAAATGTGTCCAAATCAGTTTGAGCAACTTTTCAAACCATATCATGTGATTTTAATTTGCCTGCCATTGCACTGACTCATTTCTAGGTGGTATATTTAAAAGACTAGACAGAATTTTCAGGTTAAAAAGTTACATCAACAGAAAGTGTATTTGTAGGTGCCAATTGAATTAGTATCGGCTGGGAATGCTACCAGCAATGTGCTAGTTGGACAATGGGACGTGTCCTCTTTTTTTTGCTGGGCCTCCAGAGGCATCTGGGTGACAGGTGTCCCTGTCTCATTGCAGCCTTGTGTAACTCAGTGCCTCTAAAACTGGAATAAGGAATCACATGGGTTCATCAAGCCATAAAATATATATGTGGGTCTATTGTATTTGATAAGTCACTAAAAATGTTATTTTCGTGTGAAAACCAACATGGTGGGTATATTGTGGAGTAAATAAAAGTTAGAATGAATTTTTAAAGTTCTGCCTGAAATTGGTGGCAGCGTCCTCAGGCCCTCAGGTGGTAGCCACCACCCCACTGCTCTGTTGTGTGGGCGCTGGGGACAGAAAGCACTGGGTGTGGACATAGACGGACTTGACTTTGAATCAGTTTGAGGCAATTCCTCAGCTGTAAATGGGCATAATTGTCATCCTGCAATTTTGTTGTGAAAACGGAATGAGATAAGATACATTTGCATAAAGTAAGATCTGTACAGATGCTGAATATGTTACTTTATACAACAGTAAGAGGCAGCCTCCCTCTGCACTTGTAGGTAGAGGTTATATTAAGAACGTTGACGTTCACTTTGGTGGACAAAGGTTGGCTTTGGTGCCAACCTATGCTCTCTCTCGTTCTTGCTTGGTGTGCATGTGTTAATAATGTTGGATAAAGAAGGTTACTCAGAAAGTTGATTTTTTAAAAATTATTCAAACATACACAGTAATGGAGAAAATTACATGATGGCAAACAGCATAATGAAATCCCATCACCCAACTTCAACAGTTATTAACGCTTTGCCATTTTTATTGCTATGGAATGCAGTTTAATATTTCTTTGCAGTTCTTTAAACCTTAGCATTATATCCCATTAGGGATGTAGGATTAAAAACATGTTTCAAAGGCAAGTAAAATAATATTTCTCTGTATGATTGCACCAGCGACTTGATACATTGTTGGTTTTATTTGTTCCACTTTGTTATTTTCTAAATTTAATTTTCTTTTTTAATTGACTGAGTCATAACTATAACATTAGTTGTATTAAGTCAGCCTTCCATCCCTGTCCCCCTACAGGTAACCATTTTTTGTTACATTTGGGGTTGTCCCTCCATTGTCCTTTTTGGAAATGTAAGCAAATATATGAGTATATTTTGTATTACTCAGAAAGTAGCAGAATATATATACTGTTCTGAACCCTAATTTATTTATTTTTTCACTTAGAACTATATCCTAGAGCTCACTCAGTATATAGAGAACTTCCTGTGTTTTTCCCAGCTGTGTTAGTACGCCCTCATATGGATGTACCAGAGCTTATTCAGTCAGTCCCCTACTGATGGACATTCGGGTTGTTCCTAGACTTGTCCATTGTTTTGCAATAAATAGCCTTGTGTGCACGTCATTTTGTATTTTTGTCTAAACATGCCAGTAGAGATAAGGGGATAAGACGAAAGAGGCAAGTACATACATTCCTTTTCTCTTGTCTTGTAGAAGGATAGCTCCTCAACAGTCCTTCATTCCCTCCAGCTCTGGCCTCCCCTTTGATACCAGATTTAACAGGTGAAGCTCTTCAGGCTATAAACCTCCCTTCCTGCTCCAAGTTTTTAAAGCTAGAAAGAGACCTTGGGGATGGGCCCATCTTCCTTTGTTAATAGATGAAGAACCAGAGACCCGGAAAGCAAGGGGAGAGCTTTGAGCCCAGCTCTCCTGTGCCCCCCTCTCCTCCTCTCTGCCCTCCATTGGCCAGGCTGTCCTTGAAGGCAGTGATACTCAAAGCTTGGTCCACGGACCAGCAGCATCACTGGGGAGCTTGCTAGAGATGCAGAATCTCGGGCCTTGCCCCAGATGTACTGAATCAGAGTCTACTTTTAATTGGATTCCCAGATGACTAACAGTCAAGTTTGAGAATGCTGATGTGGTAGCTGCCTTCAGACACAGCTGTGGTTTATCAACAGGGATGGTACAGGTCATTTCCAACAAGTGGACTCACCCCCCTCCTCCTGATGCACCCCTCCCGTCTGCCTGTCCCTGCCCCACACTGACCCCCCTGCCCCCTATAAGGGGTTCAGCATTGATCTCTTCAGGGGCAGGGTCTTTCCTGGTTATTCAGCTTCCATTTCCCCTTCACATGCAACCTTTTGTCCTTCTGGATTTACCTCTGTTCTATCATGCTCCTCATGTCAGGAAACTGCTCTTAACTTTTTTTTCATGACTCTGTTCATGCCAATTTGTGTATTTATTGAGTTCAGTGTTCATCTGCTCACCACTGATGTTAAGGGCTTTAAAATGCTTGCTATTGTGTAAGAGTTCCATTATTTTTAGTTATTGTTACTATTATTAGTTCCATTTCTTCACTTTACTACTGCTGTGGGGGTGTGTGTATCTATATCCATACCTATAACTATAACTGATATTTGGCCTCAATGCGTACTTGATTAATTTAATTGGAAATTACTCCTTAAATTATCCACAAACTGAATTGGCAGCTACAGTGACTACAAGTGGTGAAATCATTGCCTTAATAAAAATAAGATCCTTCTACTGTTGGATTCACTATTTCCAGTCTCTCTTACATTTGAGTTTTGGAAGGTCAGTTTTTGGAAAGTGGAAGTAATAATTTATCAGATTCAGTGCTGAGGTTTAGTACACTGGAGGAAAGATTTTAGTATAATAATAATATGCAGTGTTGGTAAATGTACAAGAATAAGTAATTTTTTTTTAAAGGCAGCTTTTTATACTAAGAAACAGATGATCTTTTTTTCTAAACTATGTCAGCTGCACTCAAATTAGTAAATGTTAAAATAACTATGACTGGTAAAAACATTTTTCAAATTCTTTTTACTTTTTATATAATTAAATGAAATTCTCCATTTAGTAGTTGATCTCTCAGATAAATTAAGTCTTGCCAGACTGTCTGAGGAGATAGTGAATCAGACCCTAAAAACTTGTAGCATTTGAAAAATAACAACTATGTACTGCAGTTTATAAGGGCATAATTAAAGAAAATTTTTCAGTATTTTAAAATTTGTACTAGTAAATTTTATCCTGGTTTAGGTGAATCCAGTTCAAGTCAGCTGCTGTGAAAAAAAAAAAAAAGTCGTTGCTTCTAGTCACAGACAATAACCAGTGTCAAAGAATGACTTTTAATTTTTTAAAAATTCAACCTTTTTTGAATTTGAAGGCCTAGTTGACCTTATTAACATCCGCACGCCACTTTTTAGGTACTAATACATTTATGAAATAGTTCCGGATGATTCATTTTTTTCACAAGCGTTTTTTTGCTCTTGGTGTGACAGGTGATTATCTGGAATACAAAGAGGATTAAGTCCTTTGACTTCTAGATACTTAGACTAATAGAAACCTTAAAATCTTCACTGGGCAGGGTATCCTGGGATCACTCTAGCCAACTAAATGAATAGGCATCTAAATAGATGAAAGTTACTCTTGTTACGATATTTGACATTATGTTGACTGACAGGTTGTGATGTATGAGAATTGCATGTTTCTGAGCTTTAGCTAGTGTTTTTGAAAATTAGGTTAAGAATTTCCATAATGTTGATAGCATTAAACATTCATCACATAAAAGGTTTCGTGAGTATTGTACATCTTTGTGAGAGTCAGTTATGTAAAATTTGAAAAAAGGAAGAAGGTACTAAAACACTAGAAAGGAGATCAAATTCAAATAGTTGTGAGATGAAATGAAACTCTCCAACTGTAAAATCTGACACAGTACAATGAAGAAAGAAAAGAAAAAATAGATTAAAAAATAAAAAGTAGGAAAGAGAGGAACTCAACATTATATCAAGTAGAATGTGTATCAGATGCAAATATCCAATAGCCCATGAGCTCTTCGATACAAGACATTTGGGTTGAGAGTTAAACTATTTGAATAAATATTATCTTATGAGTAATCTCAAGATATTCTAAGATGATCTAAGATCCAGTATAGTAAGTAATGTAGAATCAATGGTAGGTATCCTCATTCACTGTGACCCATTTGTACTTTCTGCTAGTTAGATCATTAGTCCTCTTTAATTGCTAGCGAACTAAGGTGGTTTTATGGTCACCAGCATCTAGCTACTACTTAAAACACTGAGCTAACTAACCCTTCTGGTAATGTTATGTTCACAAATGGCCAGAGGAATAACAGAGATTAAAGAAAGATAAATACAGTCATCTGGCAAAGATATTTGGCCTTTCTCAAAATGATGGAAGTTATATTTAGGAGAAGTGTTTTTGGTAAAAATATTTGAAAGTTTGTTTTATCATCATAAGTAGCTTTGGGTTATTTTGCCTAGAAGGAGGGGTGTGTGTAAGAGAGGAACGGGGAGAGAGGGAGAGGAGCAGCTGTTACAGGCACTGTGGCATTTGTCAGCTGTGAGAAGGAAACGAGATGATTAAGTTAATTGGTGTCGAATAAGAATAGAAAACAACGTGGGAAGTAAAATCTTGAAATTTCGGGTCTTTGCATTAGTCATTAGTTGAAGACTTAGAAGAAAATAATGGAAACCACCAGCAATTAAGAAAAGAAAGAAAATTATTGCAAAAAACCGTCCCATATCCTTTTCCTGGTGTTCAGGTAGAATGTAGTTCTGGTCCAGCCCAATTCCCCTCTCACTTCCTTTTCCACTCACTCTATCCTTGGCAAGTTGAACGGCCTGCGTTCCCTGTGTACGTCCTGAGTTTCTTTTCCTCTGTGCCATTCTTCAGGCTACGCCCCAGGTCCTCCTCCTCCTGTGTGTCTGAGCCCAGCTCACCTGGTGAGCCCCAGTTCCCATGCCAACTTCTGTATGAAGAATTATGAGGAATTCTTTTCATTACTCATAATTGAAGTAGGGCGATTCTCAGAGGAATCAATTATGCTCCCTATGCCCTGAGTGTGGGATTCCTTGAAACCTGGAGCATAAGCGTGGTTAGTTGAGTTTGGTGAAATCAGTTGAAAGGTTACACCAAGTTTTCCACTTGGACAGGACCTCCTGTCTTCAGACCTCAGTCCTTAGAGGAGGGGATGAATCCATCTCTGCCTGACGGAGTAATTCGAGAGTAGAGAGCTGGTGTTATGGTTTAAGATTTGTGGGAGAGAAATAATACCAGAAAGTGGAGAGAGGACAGTGAGAGCAGAGGCAAGGGGACAGGCTATACCACTGAAGTGACAGCAGAACTGCTGGCTAGTCTGGAGGCGTTACGGGTGTATATGTTTGTGGGGAGGCCTTGGGGGGGGGGGTCCGTCTCTCCTTGACCTCATTAGGCACGTGCAGCAGCACTAACAAGCCTGCAGGAAGCAATCACATTCCCACGTGAGCACCTCGTACATCATCACCACGGTGCCCATTGATGGGATGGGAGGGATGGAGTGACCCTCAAATACAGTCCTCCCACCCCACCCTGCCCAAGAAAAAGCCCCTCCAAGTGCCTTTCTTCCCTCTTGTCCTTTGCCCTATGAAAATACACTCTAGTTCTGCTGTCTCCTCTCTTCTTTTTTAAGCTTTAGCATGTAATTGTTTGCTAAGAATAGGAACAGAAGTATTTCCGCCAGAAAGTGAATTTTAAGTACTTCAAAAGATAATATGAGACTATCTGGGAATTCCAACCGGCTCAGCCAGATTATTCCTTGACCATGACAAGTAGCTGGTTGCCACTGAACTTTGGCAAACACAGATTACTCCATTTCCTGTTGACAGATGAAAACCAGAACGCCGTGCAGAAAAAAGCCAGCCAACCAAAGACCTCATTTTAAAGATTTTTTTCTGGAGAACTGAAAACAATTGCTTGTTTATAGCCAGTACTGGGCCTTCAATGTGAACCTATGACCGATAGTTCTAGAGTAGTATCCCCTCCTGAAGGATGGGCTAAGGCAGGCAGGGTTATGCGCATACAGGACAGGTATGTAGACTTGATAGCTTAGGGCCCCCAAGACCTACTGCACTGTTTGTTTATTTGTTTGTTTGTTTGTTTGTTTACTTATGACTTTGTGGGGTCTTCATTGCTGTGCATGGGCTTTCTCTAGTTGTGGCGAGTGGGCTTCTCACTGCGGTGGCTTCTCCTGTTGCGGAGCACGGGCTCTAGGTGCGCGGGCTTCAGCAGTTGTGGCACGTGGGCTCAGCAGGTGCAGCTCGTGGGCTCTAGAGCGCAGGCTCAGGAGTTGTGGCGCACGGGCTTAGTTGCTCCGCGGCATGTGGGATCTTCCCGGACCAGGGATCGAACCCGTGTCCCCTCCATCGGCAGGCGGATTCTCAACCACTGCGCCACCAGGGAAGTCCCTATTGCACCTTTTTAACACATCTGAGACTTAGTAGCAGTGGTTCCCATGCCAACCCCCCTGTAATATTCTCAGGGACCCAGGCACACCCTTGACTTTGCCTCTGTACTCGTAACAGGCACTGGTGTCTTGACATCTGGCTGTTGATCAGGATATGCAGATCGCTTAGACAGGTTGTTATATGAGGTGAAATTGTGGTCCGTTCCCCGAAAGCAGTGCATAGGGAAGGGATGTATTATTTCCTCACTGGTTTCAGAGACCCTCGGGAACATTAAATGGTTCCTATTACCAAAGAGTTCCTGTTATAATGGAGCTTTCATAGTAACGTTTTATTTACTGGGATTCACTGGGGAAAACATCTAGGAACAAAGAAAAAAATTAAACAGAGAACGTGTTAAAAATTTCTTTTGGGTTTTGGTCCTTACCAGGACTTAGGGTAGCAACCCAAATAGAAGTATTTGCTTTAACCAACAGATAAATTATCAGCACATTGGTCGTTTACACGAGTCAGAGCTTCTAAAATGTGTTCCCATAAGTAGGTTGAGCCTTCTTCTCTGCCTGTTGTCCTACGGTCTAAAAATTGAAATACGAGTCCAAACTCTTTCCAGATCATAAAAATAATTTTGAATTAGTAGAGCGTAAATGAGTGTGGTTTTATTTGAGTGTCATCTTCAAGTTCCCCCAGCCATGTTGGGACCTTGTAAGTCTTCTAAAGTTCCCTGTAGTGAGGATTAAGGAAATGGTAGCTGCTTTGCTTCTGGCCTCAGACACTTTTCTAATTAGGTCAGAGCCGCTCACCCTTGGATAACCAGACACTTTCTCTGTCCCTTCGGCATTGATTTTTCAGAGTTGCTGTCTGAAGCAGTCACACAGACAGGTCGCTTCTTACATTGCTGAACCTGGGCACAGAGTGTGTTCTGAATAATTAGTTCTGATCACCTGAGAGTTTTGTATCAACCTGTCCTGAAGATGCAGCTCAAATGTGTTAGGCCGCATTCTTGCATTACTTAAGTTCGCTATCATGACAAATCTTTGTTGATTCAGGATCTTGTGGTGCCCTAGATTTGGAACATTGTTCTGACTACAGGTAGAAGTTTTAATATTAGGCTAAATGTATACTGACTGCAACGTTTATTCTGGTCGTAATTTTTTTTTTAAAAACCTGTATATGAATCGAATCACTTTCCCCAAAATGTGAAATGCAGGGTGGAAACCTGCCAGTAAGGGAGATGATAGAATTTTGTTTAAACTTGGCCTCTGTTAAGGAAATGGTGCTGACTCTTCCTCCTCCTTCCACTGGTTTATTAATCCTCTGCTCGTCAAATGTCAACTAATGGATTAGTTCCATTGCCTGCTTGTATTGTGGCTCTTAAAATTTTCATCTTAGCTATTTTTCTTTCTTGTTCTTCATGAACGTTCTAAATATTGTAGAACATATCACCTAGAAAGGGAAAGCTACCTTCATTATTAAAGAAGACGAAAAATAAAAGAATATGCATCATAGGAAATTTGGGGGGGAAAAAAACCCAACTAAATAAACAAAAATAAAGAACTAGGAAGGAAGAATTAAGAGGTGACAAAGATAAAAGTTAGAATTAATAAAAGAGAAGATAAGATTTTAAAGGATAAGTAAATCCAGTAGCTGCTTATTTGAAAGGACCAATACACTAAACTCCCATCATCCTAACTGAGGTAAAGGGAAGGCAAAAATAGCTAACAGGCATGAGAAAGGAGACACAGGAGGGATTAACTGACTGTATAGGAAAACGCTACATGTAGCCCTCTGGAAACACATTTGAAAACGTCGAGTTGATTTCTCAGTAAAATACAACTTACTAGAATTGATTCAAGAAGCGTGGAAAATGTGAAAAGACCAATTAATATACAAGAGGTAGGAAAGGTGGTTAAAATTACTATTGAAAAAGGCACTAGGATTCCATGGGTTTCGAGCTGAGTTTTATCTGACCTTAGAAAACAGAAAATGTTACAGACCAGTATTTATGAAAGCAAATGCAAAAATTCAAAATAACTTATTAACAAAGAGACTCTTGTCTATTTGTTAGACAAATAGACTCAATAGTTTATTCCAGTAATGCTAGTGTGATTAAGTGTTAGGAACGCTTATCACCATCATCCACTTTTGTACCCCAGCATTTTAAAGGAGAAGAGTTTATGACCAGGTCAGTAGAGGCTGAAGAGCCATTTGATAATTTAAGCAGCCATTCCTAATATATTATAATCTAAAAAACCAATAGGAAGAGCTTCCGTGGTGGCACAGTGGTTAAGAATCCGCCTGCCAATGCAGGGGACATGGGTTCGAGCCCTGGTCCGGGAAAATCCAAAATGCTGCGGAGCAACTAAGCCCGTGTGCCACAACTACTGAGCCTGCGCTCTAGAGCCTGCGAGCCACAACTAGTGAGCCCACGAGCCACAACTACTGAAGCCCGCACGCCTAGAGCCTGTGCTCCGCAACAGGAGAAGCCACCGCAATGAGAAGCCCGTGCACCGCAACGAAGAGTAGCCCCCGCTCACCGCAACTAGAGAAAGCCCGTGCGCAGCAACGAAGACCCAATGCAGCCAAAAACAAACAAACAAACAAACAAATAAATAAATAAATAAAACCAATAGGAATAAAAGTAAATTACTTAAAGGCTATTTATTACCCCCCCCCAAACCAACCAACAACAGATATTTTCTAAAAGGCAAAAAACACTGTTTCAATTAAAATTAGGAATTATAAAAGGATGTCTGCTTTTACAATTATTTGACATTGTCTTAGAGGTTCTAGTAAATGTTGTTAAGACAGTGAAATGTTTGCATGTCTAGAAAATGCAAGAGCCTATGGTGGGAAAAAAATCTAAAGTCAATTGGAAAAATTGTCATGGTAGCTGGATAAAAATAAGTCTCTAAAAATGATCGTTTCTCTGTTTTGAAAACAAGCACCTGGAAATGGAAGTTAAGCCTTTCTTTTCTCAATAGCAGCAAATAACCTAGGAAGAAATTGACCAAGAATGGTACCTGTATCCTTTTCAGTGAAGGATTTGAAATAAAAATATACACCATATATACATCAGTTATCCCCAAATTAATACATTTATTGCCATTCCCTTTAGAGTTTCCAAAGCAGTAGGTTTTTCCTGTTTGTTTTCTTTTTTTTTTTTTAACTATATGAAATAATCCTAAAGTGTATGTAGAAAAATAAATGCATAATACCTGTGAAGAGCACATTCAAATATGGAAAATAAAACCAGTGAAGGGAGGGCAAGCTTGGTTGACAAGTGATCACAATATGCTAATAAGAAAGTCTGTGATCAAATCAGTGTGTTACTGATACAGGATTACGTAAATGGTCCAGTGGGACAGAGCAGAGAATCCAGGACTGTGTATCCTTAAGCAAGAGAAGTTAATCCACAATAAGATAGACAGTTCAGTACTGTTGAGGAAAGAATGCACGAGTTATTCAATGGTGTTGGCACAGTCATCTCTTTATGGAGTGGGGGGAGATGGGCCTCTATCTTATAGTATAATCAGACATAAATTACAGAATCTTCAAAACCTTAAATGTAAAGAAGCAATTCAAATTTACAAGGGCATATAAGAAACGACTTGTATGATCTTAGAATGAGGGAGAACTTCTTAAGCAAGACTCAGTACCTGCAAGCTAGACAGTTGGGGAGGGGAATGTATAACATGTATGACAGACAAGGGGTTACTGTCTATAACTCTTGTGAATTGGCAAGACAAACACGACTCGGGGAAAATGGACAAACAATATAAACATGCGATTCCCAGAGAGCAAATGCAGAGAGCCAGGAAGCCTGTGAAAAGCAATCCATATTTGCTAGGGAATTGCAGATTAAAACAAAAGTGAGAAGTTACTTTAAACTCATCAGACTGGTTAAAAAAAGAAGAGAGAGAAGAAACACTTCTTGCTAGCAAGGATGTAGTAGAAGTGGTATTCTCATAATACTGACAGAAATGTGAATGACCATGCTTTATTTGGAAAGTAAACTGGTAATGCATATTAAAATCAAACATTAAGGAGAAATGAAACATTTCTCGTTAGCAGCCTTTCTCCTGGATACCTATCTGTCTTCCAAAAGTAAAAGTGTCTAGGGACTTCCCTGGTGACGCGGTGGTTAAGACTCCCAGCTTCCAATGCAGGGGGCCCGGGTTCTATCCCTAGATCCCACATGCATGCTGCAACTAAGAGTTTGCATGCTTCAACTAAGGAGCCCGCCAGCCGCAACTAACACCCAGCACAACCAAATAAATAAAATATTTTAAAAAATAAAAAAATTTTAAAAAAGTGTCTGTACACAAAGGCATATGTAAAAGGCTATTTATTGTACCATCATAGTGGCAAGATTTGAAAACACAAATGCCCGTTGCTTGAAAAATGGCTAGCTTTATGGAATATTTGTATGATGTCATATTATGCAGCCATTGAATGGGAAGCCGTTGAAAGCACTCCTTCTCCAAGTCAAGAGGGGCTGAGTGGAGATTGGTGTGGATGACAGTGGGTTGGGAGGAAGCGGGGAAAAAATCCCACCTGTGGTTAAGTGTTAAGCACATTTCATAGTTTTCCTTGTGGAGCAAGCTGAACCGTACTGTGGTCTGAAGTTACAAATCCTGGTTCCTTCTCTTAGACCTCTAATTCTTTTTCTTTCTCATACCAGCCTGTGTTTGTTTTGATACCCCGATGCCCTGTCGGATTTTGTGAGGATATTACTTATGCATCTTTAAAATTCTTCTTCTTTTTCCGACTCTGTTTGCGTGCTCCCTATACAAGCTCGTGCCCCTGGTGTTTCATGGCCTGGTTTTCTTCACATGTTTGACGATTCTTGGTTGTCTGTTGGTCTTGGCATCTGTGAGTCCTGTCGGCCCCGTTTGCATCTGAGGAGCCTGGCCCTGGTGTGTGTCAGGTTGAGGCCCTGGGTAGGACTTGGTGGGATGGGCAGCAGGGGGCCTCTTACATGTGGCTGCCGCATGTCCCTCCTGGCCCCCTTTAGCTACCTGCCCTTTCCAGACGTAGGACCACAGTCCTGCTTTCACCTGCATGAAGAAGGCAGTGACCATAGAAGCTAGAGGAAGCGAAGTTTCCTGATTAATCACCCTGATTGTTGCCCAGGGTCTCTCCAGTCCCTTGTATCAATTGCCTCCTGAATTTCTGGCACCCAGAAATATTTCCACCGGTTTGGCTCTCTCCTGCGCACTCGGTGGCTCTGGTTTTGTTTTTCTGTCCATTCAACCCATCCCATTTATGTTCAACTGGTGATAGTCTTTCTGGGGGACTTCCCTGGTGGTCCAGTGACCAGGACTCCGCGCTTCCACTGCAGGGGGCCTGGGTTCCATCCCGGGTCGGGGAACTAAGATATCCTGCAAGCCACGTGGTGCGGCAAAAAAAAAAAAAAAAAGTTATGGTAGTCTTTCCTCCTTCCCCAGAACTTTTGTGGATGTGGTATTTAGTCTGGATGGAAGAGGGGGAGGTAGGAATGTGCGGTCAGAGGGCCATCTGGATACTAATTTCTATTTAATCTCTCTAAGCCTTAGTTTTCTCATCTGTACAGCAGGGATAATACCAGTACCTATCTCCAAACGTTACTGTTAAGATGAGAATAAGTGATGCTCTTAAAGGGCTTAAAGCAGTGCCTGTCATGTAGTAACAATTCCATCAAAGTTAGCTGCTGCTATTTTCAAAAAATGGGATCAGGATAGAGGTACCAGATTGCAGTATGTTTTTTTCTTCCCGGTTAATATATCCATGATGCCATCCAACACCATGTTTTGAAAGCTCTGTGGTGTCTGTTGATGTATCTTTGTGTGCGTGTTTCTGTAAATAAATCCCTACAGTTGAATTTCTGGATGAAAGGACATGAACGTATACAGTGTGATGCTCAACGATATTGAGGAATTGCCCTCCGAGGTATTATGCTAGTTTCCCTGGCTCCATTAGTTGATGAGAGTACCAGTTTTTCCCATCCTCAGTGTTACTCCATTTTATCAATCATTTAATCTTTGCCAATATGGAAGGTAGAAATATTTTATGTCTTTAATCAGTGAGGTCTAGTGTCTCTTCATATGTTTGTATTTCCTCTTTTATTCAGTGCTAATTTGCAGTCCTACTCCATTTTTCCTTAAGGTTGTTAATTTTTTCATTGATTTGTAAGAAGTCTTTGAAGAATAGGGGGTTTAACTCCATATCTGTGATATGTTACACATGTTTTTGAAATATTGTATATCTTATATAGAAGCTTTCCATTTTAACAGTGTGCTTTTAAATATGCCTTTTCTGTGGTTTCTTGGAAAGCTAACAACTGTTTATATAGCATTATTTCTTTGTTAAAAATAAGGGGTATTCTCCCTATAATTGTGAAAGTTACGCATACACATTTTTCTCAATCTGAAAAAAGAAATCAGAAGGAAAAAGTTACCAGCAACAGAAAGAACATCACTCTTAATATTTTGGCATTTTCCTTTTAGTTGTTTTTTGGTAGGGAATGTGTATTTTTACACAATTAGCATCATAATGTAGGTAGACATTATAGCCTTTTTTTTGGTCGCTTAACATCCCCATATGTGGTATACAGCATTCCAGTTTCTCAATGTGCAATATCTTAATCATTTCTGTCCTGTTTAAATTTCTCATTTCTCATTTCTCATATAAGAGAAGAAAGGTGCAGTGAGTGTCTGTGCAAAAATTTTTAAGTTGGATTAAGTTCTATACCTCCCTGGAAATGGAATTACTGAATCAAAGAATGTTAGGATTTAAGTACTTTGGTATGTATTACCAGTTTGCTTTCCCAAAGCGTGGTACCAGTTGATGCTTCTTTCAGCATAAAGACTCTCACTTCACCTTAATCAGAAGATGAGAACCAGCCTGAACACCTAGGGGAAGAGCCTTCAGAAAGAGGCACAGCCAATGTGATGCAAGGCCTCACGTGGAAGTGAGTTTTTTCAGAGATTGAGGAAGAGCAATATGGCCAGTGGGGCTTCAGAGAGGAACGTAGCAGGCGGGAGCCATGGCTCTTGAGGGCTTTGTGGGCCACTGTGAGGAATTTGCATTTTATGCCTAAGGTTGTGGAAAGCCAGCAAAGAGAGCTGCCAGACAGACAGGGGAGTGGCTTGGTGTGACTGTCTGTTGCAGGGAAGAGTGGCCCTTGAGGCCAGTTTGGAGGCGGTTGCAGTAGCCTGTGTGAGAGAGGATGGCTTGAACACCTGGGTGGTAACTAACACCCAGGATGGAGAGAAGGGCATGGTTGGGGATTTATTTTGGCCATTGCGTCCTTAGGGCCTGCCAATGGACTGGTGTGTGAGAGACACAGAGAAGAACAGAATCAAGGAAATTTTGGCTTGAGCAGCTGGCTGGATGGTGGCCACCGAGATGTGAAGGGTTAGCTAGGAACAGATGTGGAGGCTGAATCAGAAGCTCATTAGGTCTCTTCGCCCTCCGAGTGGACATGTGAAGGAGATGATGGTAACTGAGAATGGAGCTCAAGAGAGAGATCAGGGTTGCATAGGTTTTTGAGGGGAGTCATTTGCATTTAGATGGTCTTTACGGCAAAGGACCTGGACCATATCACAAAGGATGAGGTATTTCTTCCATGTGAAAATGTGTTCAGGTTCCTAAGTAACTGCCCTAAAATAATGAACATTAGGAACCACAAGCGCTTCATGAATTGGGCAGCTGTGTCTGTAAGCTGTCAGGTTATAAATGCTTGGAGAAGGCAAATCACTGGGTCCTGGCTAATGCCTTGAGCAGAGTAGAAGCAGGATATGATGCTTACTGAGTGATGTTTAAAGATTCAAGAGACCTTTCCCCCTTCTCGATGAGACAATTTTCTTTTCAGATGTTTTGATAAAGTCACTAGCAACTTGATTGCTTGTGTTAATGGTTAATTAATTGTGTTAATGCTTGCTTCACAGCATTAACCTGTGAAGCATGTAAACCCACATCAGCCTTTTTTTGTAAGGCTTTGGAAGAAAAGGCTAATCCAAGTTAGGAGGATTTAAGACCTTGTGAGGAAATTCAAGACTGTGTTTTAATCACCAAACCTTGCCTGTGTTATGTAAAGATTTTTGCCTGTGTCGTGTCATCCTTGTTTGGTTCAATTTATTCCTCCCCCTCCAAGTGTCCTAGTTTCTCTTCTAACTGTAGCTGGATTTGAACAAAACAGAAACTTGGTTTTTTTTTTCTCCCCCAGCGTTTGGAGTCTTCATTTGGTTACTCATTCTTTATAAATAAGTGATAGTATATTCTTAGCAATTTTTAAATAATTCTTTTTTTCCCTGATTATAAAAGAATTAGACATTGGAAAAGATGAAGTATAAAGCAATATCCACCTGTAATCTGAATAGCCCGAGAGAGATCGTTGGTTACCATTTTATTTCCTTTTAGTCCTTTGGCTGTATTTATATGTGCATATGGAAATAGTTTATGTATTTGGAATAATGCTATAATATTGTTTAAAATGAAGCTTTTTAACAAATATTTTACAGTGAACATTTTATGAAAACTTGTAATATTATTTTTAGAAGCATGTTTTTATTTTTTTTTAACACCTTTATTGGAGTATAATTGCTTTACATTGTTGTGTTAGTTTCTGCTGTATAACAAAGTGAATCAGCTATACGTATACATATATCCCCATATCCCTTCCCTTTTGCATCTCCCTCCCACCCTCCCTATCCCACCCCTCTAGGTGGTCACAAAGCACCAAGCTGATCTCTCTGTGCTATGCGGCTGCTTCCCACTAGCTATCCATTTTACATTTGGTAGTGTATATATGTCAGTGCCACTCTCTCACTTTGTCCCAGCTTACCCTTCCTCCTCCCTGTGTCAAGTCCATTCTCTACGTCTGCGTCTTTATTCCTGTCCTGCCCCTAGGTTCTTCAGAACCTTTTTTTTTTTTTTTTTAGATTCCATATATATGTGTTAGCATACGGTATTTGTTTTTCTCTTTCTGACTTACTTCACTCTGTATGACAGACTCTAGGTCCATCCACCTCAGTACAAATAACTCAGTTTCGTTTCATTTTATGGCTGAGTAATATCCAAAGGCTGCAGAGTATGGGTAAATTTATACTGGCTTTTATGGGGGAAAATAAATCTCTAGATGATCTCAGTAATTGACAAATCCTCCTAAGATTAAAACCAAAAGCAAACAAAATAGAAACTCTGAAGTCTTTGGAATGCTACTCTGAAATTCAGGTTTTCTGTTCTTAATAGGATCTTGTTTTGAAGGAAGTCAGTCTTGATACTTTTTTTTTATTCTTTTTGCTTATGTGAACTTAAAATTTAATTACCTTTTATGTATTTCCTCTCCTTTCCATTGGAACATACTGATCCAAGGTGACCCTTTGTGGTGGTTCATAAAATCCCATCTTATAAACCATCCCAGTCTTCTAAGTATAGTAAGCGATAGTGAGCAAAATTTGGGGGTAATATATCAGAAGTGCTAGGAGCCATATGAAGGTTATGCATTTAATTGTGTAAGTAATATAGTATTAAAAAATTGCCATGAAGTTTTAACATTATTTCAAATTTTAAATTAAAAAAAATAAATGCCAAGGGATGGAAGCAGCCTTTCCTCTTGGCAGACTTCTGGTAGACCCACACCTGGTCATTCACAGGCGTGCCTTCCGTGGCCTCTCCTTGTCAATAAGGACTGTGGGGAATTCCGAGAAAGGCTGCCGTCCCTTCCACTCCCTTTGCTAACTGCATTCTGCCAACACTGTGAAACTCATGCATCTGTCTTAAGATAACCAGCACCTTCCTGTTCATCAAATCCAGAGAGGCCTGATTTGCTCAGCACACTCCCCTTTAACCTTATGTAGCCCTTGACCCTTGTCTTTCTTGGCTCCTGGTTCCCCTCCTTTCCTCTCTGACCACTCCTTCTGTTGCACCACCTTCTCCATGACTGCAATCCCATTTTCTTGTGATTTTTTTTTTTTAACCTTGGAAATCTCATAATGACTTCTATTACCTTGGTGGAGACTGACTCAGGTGCTTTAAAAATGTGTACGTGTAAATATGTACAGTTTCTAAATTGGGCTATGTCATACATAGTTTTATAGCTCACATTTTTAAACATTATACTGTGAATGTTTTCCCATGTCTTAAAATATTCCTTGAGGACGTGAGCGTATAGATATCTGTAATTTATTTTCTCTGTGGTTGGACATTAAGGTTGCTTAGTGTTTTTATTTTTGTAATGAACTTCTTGACGCTCAACTTACACCCCTGATTATTTCCTTGGCAAAGATTCCGTGGATTGGAATTAAGTCAAAGGGGATGAGTTTATTTAGCCCTCTAGATTGTCAGTAGGCTCTTTATTTCTTTTTCAGTGATACTCCTTCTTTAGGCTTTCTACTGCAGCAGATTCTAGCTGGTTTCCTCGTTTTCAGCTTCAGCTGATGCTGGGTTACGCGCCACTGCTGACCACAGTGACCTTGGAAACTACAGCACATCTGCGGCACTGTGTCCATAACCCTTGAGGAGCTCCAGTTACGTTCATCTAGCCAGCCTCCACACCTTCTTCCTGGATCCTCTGACTGCATTCGGAGCCTTCAGTTTTGTGCCTGCTGGGGCCACTCTGTTTATGGTATTGTCTTCCCTCAGACATCCTTGACTCAGCCCAGCTCTGCACCCTTTCTGCTCTCCGGTGGTCCCAGACTTGGATATTCCCAACTCAACCTCTAATCCCCTTACCCTCAGCTTATGACCCAGTCCTCTGCTTCTTTGGAAAAAACAAAACAATAAAACACAAAGAAGACCTTCAGTTGGGGAAATACTACACCCTGCCTTCCCTCTGCCTTTTTCCTGGTGTGTCTACAGCAGCACTTGTCCTTTTATTCCTCCGTATCACCTCAGATGCTACTTCCCCCTGCTTCTCCAAGGCCACCAACTCCTTCGCTCTGCACAGAGTTCTGTCCTTTTAAACCAGTGGTTCTCAACTAGGGATGACTTTGCCTCCCAGGACACACTTAGCTATGTCTAGAGGTATTTTTGGCTGTCACACCGGGGAGAGCTTCCATCTAGTGCGTAGAGGCCAGGGATGCTGTTAAACACCCTACGACGCACAGAACAGCTTCCTGCAGTGGAGAGTTACCTCACCCCAAATGTCAGGGGAGCCCCGGTTAAGAAAGCCTGTAGCCTTAGTCTCTGACCTTGGTCATACTCCATCTGTCATCCAGCGTCTGCCTCCTTGTCTGTCTTTACTATAGCTGCTCCGGGGAGCAGCGGTTTTTCTTTGTGGGACTGGAGAGATTTGATCATCTCAGGCTATCCTCAGTGAATAGTGTAGCAGAAGCAGGGTTAGTAACGCTGGATTAGGACTGCGCGTCTGGGTTGGATCTCCTTCAGCGTTTATTCCGAGATCCTGGTGCTGCTCTGGCTGGGTCCTCACTTCCTTCTCTAGACAGAGGGGCTTGAACTAAAGAGACTTCTAGCATTTCCTTCATTGTTAGCCTTTCCTAATTCAGCGCTAGGATTGTAGTTGCCGAGGTTTGGTTGCATTGTTAGTGGAGACTGGGCAGAAGCTGATTGTCCGTTGGGGAGTAAGTAAGATGTGGATGGAGACCACTTCGTCGTTGAGCCTGACTAAATCGAGGAGGCAAAAGTGGAGTCTGAAGGGTGTGTAGGCTTTTTGCCCGCTTCATCCAGAATAAGGTTTTTCTACGCATTTTTCAAGGCAGAGCCTCTGTGGACAGGGAGGGAGTAAACACACTAAAAGGAGAATGGTCGTTAATCAGAAATCTGAATTCCATCTTCATTTTTTTGCATGAATACTTGGAATGCAATCATCACTTAATTAGGGTATTAGTTTGCTGGGGCTGCCATAACAGAGTGCCACGGACTGAGTGGCTTAAACAACAGAAATTTATTGTCTCACTGTTCTGCAGGCTGAAAGTCTGAGATCAAGGTGTCAGCAGGGTTGGTTTGCTCTGAGGTCTCTCTCCTTGGCTTGCAGATGGCCACCTTGTCTCTTCCCTGTCCCTTCACATTGTCTTCCTGCTGTACCTGTCTGTCCAAGTTTTCTGTTATAAGGACACCAGTCACACTGGGTCAGGACCCATGCTAATGACCTCATTTTAGCTCAGTTACCTCTTTAGAGCCTCCAAACATAGTCACATTCTGCGGTACTGGGGTTAGGACTTCAATATAAGAATTTGTGGGTGGACGATTCAGCCCGTAACAGTTGGGTAATATTTCATGGGAAGTATAGGTGCCTTTTATCTTTAAGGCATCAGGAAAATTGTTATTCAGCTTGTTTAGGTATATTTTTATATACTATATTGTGGTTCTTATTTTAACCTCCCAGTCAGTGTGTGAATGTAAAACCTCTTAATTTTATAATTTTAGTTACTAATTTTAGTCAAGGAAGGTAGAGTTCCTGCTCTTAAGTTACACTGTTTTGCACTTGTATGTCCTCGCCTGCTCAGTACTAAAAACTCGGGGTATTCCTCTCGTTGTTTAGAAAGTTCTACAGAAAATGGCTGGACCTGTCGGCCTGCGTCTCTGAGGGTGTGTTTGGGGACAGGGTTTCTGGATAACCAGGTGTGGACTTTCTCCAGCAAGCCTTCAGTGACCCTTCCAGCCACTAGAGGTCACTGGCTGCCCTGGTGACCTGTTTTGTCGTCCCAGCACCTCTGGGAATCCCAGCCTTCCTACACCTGTGGGAACTTGAAAGCCTAGATTATCGTTTCTCAGCTGACATTCCAGGAACATTTGGGATCATGTGGAAGGTTAGCTTTTTGCTACAAGTGGGAGCACTTCCTGTTGCAGCCGCACCTGCAGGGGTTGTAGAGTGGGAGTTGACTTGCTTCAGGTAAGAGCCAAGAGTTGTAACTGGTGCCGGTCACTAGCCAGGGAAAGAAGACACGTCTTACTTGGCCTCGGGAGTTCAGTAAAGGGTGGTCAGGTGGCTGAGCTGTACCCCTTAAGGAGGACACAGTGCTGAAGAGTATCCAGGTGAGCTCTGCCAACCTCACTCTGCCCTCGACCTGTGCCGTAGGGCACCCAATGAGTTCATTGGGCTTGCACACCAGAGATGGTGGATTTACAGAGTGGTGCTGTCTCTCATGACACCAAATGCCCCCAACCTGTCAGTTCTGTTTGGTGTTGTCGTTTGCATCATAGTTACCTTTATTCTGCCCTGCTTCCCCCCCCTCCCCCCCGAAGACGTTCAGTTCTTGGTGGGCAGGTAGGGCTGGCAGCAGGTTGTGCTGTCAGCCTGCTTGGTGTGCAGCCTCCCACGCAGGAACTGGAGAGAAGCCGAGTTCACTGTAAAAGGTGAAGGACGGACCTCTACTGCCTGTCTTCCCAGAAAACTCGGAAACAGCTTTAAATGAGCAAACAGTCTAGCCCAAGTTACAGTTATTCACGAAACCGTGTGCACGCTGGCTATTGCCCATCCTGTTTGGTAGCCCTGGGTTCCTCCCCCTGCCCGCTGAGAACTGCCACTGGGAGAAGCAGCGCTGCGGGTATCCTCACGTTAGGGCACCTGGCGGCTTGTTTCAGCTAATTGCTGAGCTGCGTGGAGTTACTTAATCCTTATGGTAGGGGTGGAGTTGACTCAACTCCTTTTCCAGCAACAAGCATTTCTTTCTAGCTGTCATTGAAGTGAATCATCATTATAAGTAGCCAGCTCGGGGCATTCCTCCTCAGTTGTGTTAAAACTTGCTGGTGGTGGTTCCCGAGGATCGGCAGAGGTGTGAGGGGGCAGCGCTTCAAAACCGGGAAGGAAGCTGGGGCTGGGAGCCCAAGGGTCGAGGAGGCAGAGTCCCAACTGTGACTGCAGCGCTAGCCCCCCAGGCGCTTTCCGGCAGGAGAGGTGGCTTGCTTTTCATGAGCCTTGAGGACAGCTATAGGTAAGGACAAAGACTCCACTGTCTGCTTTTATTATATGAATGCATAACATCTACTGTTGGCACAGAGTTTGCTTTTGATGTAGTACTTTTTGTATCGGTGGCATTATTCTAGCGCAAGATTTCCCTTTGTAAATTACTTCTTTTTGGTGTTCAGAGTTCGCTGTAGTTGATCAGCTTTGCTCTCCGTATGCATAGACAGGATGGCAGCAAAAAAATGAAACGTGAAAAGAACTGTGGTCTGAATTCTCCTGATTCTCTGCTCTCAGCTTTCTTATCTCTGTCTTGGCTATTTAGAAAAACGTACACTTTTGATTCCGAAGATGAGAGCACAATGGATACTCTTGTTTTCTTTTTGGAAATAATGGAAAATGTCGACCACTTAAGTTCTGTGAATGTTGTTCTCTGATTTAGAAATCACTGGTTGGGGAGGAAACAGTTACGTTTTTCTTCCTGTTTTGTTTTGGATCTCTGTTTTCTCTGAGTATTTCCGACTTAACAATCTCACTGGAGAAGAGGGAGACACCAGCTGTACTTGGCCTCAGATGAAATAACATCTTAGGTCATGAAATGGTTTGCTTGGAGAATGATTTGTGGTTTATATCTGAAGTTTTGGTTGGTAGTGATAGAAATCTTTCTTCCCCTTAGTGTTTGACTTACATGACTTATTCTAAATGCATTTATTATTATTGTTATTGTTATTTTTGATTGGACAGAGCAAAAGTTTAAGCCCAGAACATATTCAACTGGTTTCCTTTTAGGTTTTGTTATCATTTTCCCACCCTTACTACTCATACGTATGGATGTGCGTTACGATTAACACGTGACTTTTGTTTCTTTACTGTCTCATTTGATGATGAGTCATGAACTGTTAACTAGTTCGTGTATGTCTGTGTGTTGCTAAAATGGATTGGAGTGCACGTCACACCTTTATATTAACGAGCCAGGTTACATTCAAAAAAGCGTTCCTAATGTTGAATGATGGCGAAAAGGTATCAGCAAGGTGAAATAGCCAAGCCTGTAGTCAAATCCGAGTTACTCTTTATTTCACATTGTGAAGTATGTTGTTTACATGTGTTCAAGTTAGATTGTGCCCATCAAAGAAAAAGCAAGCAACTAAACTATAAGAGGGAGTTTAAAGGACTTATGTGGTAGTGCCCCCTCCCCCCCCCCCCCCCCCGCCTTTTCTAAATGTCTGTGAGGAGGAGGAGGTGAACTTTCATTCCCATGGGAATTTGAGGAAGATGATGGTGAAATTTTTAAGAAGGCAGGAAAAGGAAATGCTTTCTATTTAGACAGAAGAAAAGCAGTGGGAATGATTCTCATGTACAGTTGTTGCAGGTTTTTGTTTTTGTTTTTTTTTAATTTAAAAAGGCTTTTCTTGCGTGTGGGGGGAGTCTTGTAGTGCAACTAAATGTTGATTTTAGAAAGCACCACATTTAGGACATTCTCTTACCACTGTGGAATATAACTTAAAGATATCGAATGAAGGCAGGAACAGAATGATGGGAATTTGCTACTTGAGGAATATAAGAGTTTTATTCTGAAGTGGTTTGTTCAGTGGGTATGGGGAGCCCTGTGTACTTACTGACAGCATCTTAGAGGCAGTTGATAAGACTTTGGGGGTTATGACGGTTGCGTTGGGGTGGGAGGGTTGTTCTGATTTTTTGTAGTTCGCTCGAGGCAGTACATCAGCCTGTACTTCTGAGGGCGTTTCCAAATCGATTTTCAGGAGCAGTCACTCTTCTCACCTTGGCAGAAGTCTGTGCCGCCTTGTGATTTCCCTCCTGTGTGTTTTGAGTTAATGATGATTTAATGCTCTAGCAACGTCCAGGGCTTCTCATTGTACAGGTGGGCTCGTAGCCTGCTGCTGGCCTCTCCCCTCGGATCCCAGGGGCATCTGAGTTCATTCACCTTCACGGTGATGCCAGAAGCACAAGTTCCCAGGTGTTTTCAAAACCTATCTCAACTATGTTTTCAGTGGCTCAGAATTCCACCGAGGGTCACTTGACATGCCTTCGCCTACAGTCAATATTTGTGTGCCCTCCGCCCTTGGCTGGGTTTTCTCTGTATCCAGGTAGATGGGGTCACAGGTAGGCAGCTCCCCGTGCCATCCCGCCCGCTGGCCAGGACTTGGGGGTCAGGCCAGCTGCCCTCCTGGAGTCAAAGATGGCTGCCCCCCAGCTGCCCTCCTGGAGTCAAAGATGGCTGGCTTTGTTCCTGGCTCCTCTAAAGGCCTGAGGTCTAGATCGTAGAGAAAATCCTTCCTGCTTCACTGTTGTCGCCACAACAGTATCAGCCAAAATAATCACGAGATCTTTCCAGGTAACCACCAGCTGTACTCTCAGCTGTTGAGAGAGTTGTGAGCTGCTTATTCATCTTAGAAGCAGTTACTGGGAAAAAGGTTAAAATTCCAGCTCCCGATTGACGTTACCCCTGAAAACAAAGGGTTGATTTTCCTTCTCCTAGAGAACGGACACGTCCGTGGAAATTTTTGGAACAGCACATGGACACGTGACAGAGCCTCACCTCCCAGAGGCAGTTAGCGGTGTCACTTCAGACTAAGTGGAAGCTCAGAGATGATAGATTCCAGTGGGGTAAATGGAGTTGAATAGAAACACATTAAAAAAGCACCACCTGCAGTGATGTAAGCTGTCCTGCTCGCTTCACTGTTACTCATCCTTCCGCTGTAGGCAGCCGGGTCACATGTGATCATAAAGCACCTCTGACTCAGGTCAGGGACTGGAAACCCGTCACATTATGGAGGGCATTTGGTCACAGATTCTGGACCAGAGGCCAGGTGCAGTCCTGGGGCTGTGATCTGTGGGAACATTTTCCAGTGCAGGGATTTGAACGTGCAGCTCAGTTAACAGGGTTGGCGAGTTGATTTTGGCCGAGATCTGCCATGCTAAGTAGACTAGCCTGAGACTCAAGGAAGTCTCCAGCTTCGTGAAAGGAAAATGTGGTGTGGCGGGCTTTAAGGCATTTTAATATGTCCCACTTTTTCTTACTTGCCCTGTTGTGCTGAGGTTTTTCAAGGGCATAACTGTATGTGAAGTTAGTGAGTGATAACGTCTGAAGGACACTGTCCTGTCTGATAATATAGTTGTGTGACTATTTTAACTCATTGACAAGGCTATTGAGGACATTTGTAATACTGTGTTCGTTACTTTGAAATAATTCGTCTTCTCCTTATTCTTTGAGTCTGTCAGTGACCGAATATTTATTATCTTTGTGCTAGACATTGAGGGGTACCTGTTTTTCACTTATGCTTGGCAGTTTTCGTGGAGCTAAAATTCTTTTAAAAGGTTGATTGTTTCTTCCCCTGTCTCGTATTGTTTTCACTTGCTTGATTTTATTTTTAAATACATACTTTAACAGCCCTTAAGCATGGGGCTGAGCGAGGATGGCAATCAAAGACAATTATGATTTAATTGATGGGTCAGATTAATCAGACTGGCAAAAATATGTCCCCTAATTTTGTTAGCTAGTTAAAAAAAATTTTTTTTTTCTTTTAAATTTTTTGTTCATTAACGGGAGGCCACACACTGAAGATGGAGTGATTTTCCCTGCATGTGTGTGTGTGTGCCAGTGGAACTCTGTTTCCGAAGGAAATAAAGAATTTAGTGGCTAGAAAGATTATGTCAGCTGAAAGGTATGCCAGTCAGAGAAAGAGAGAGTGAGTGAGAATGAGAAGACCAAACCAGGGCCCTGCCACTTACGCGGAACTGCAAATCCAGGAGATGAGGCGTCACCCACTGCAGGGCTGTTGCCATGAAAATTAGATTTTGAGCATGACACAGGACAGAAAGCTTTGATGACAAAGCCAGCAATAACCACCAGTTTAAGGCTGAGACCCACAGACTCCCCAGTAAGGCTCAGCGGAGCACTCGTGGGTGAGGCACCCGGGCCTCCCTCCCTGGCATCTGCTCTGAGCTGCAGGCCTCCTGCAGTTGCCCCATCCTAGGTATCGCCCGCATCGTAATTAAATCACCCTTTTGTCATGCTTGTGAACAATCTATATTTGGCTTGGCTGCTTTTTGTGGGGGAGGGGAGAAGTGTGGGCAGAGAACGAAATAAAAAGAGCAGTTTGTGAGCTCCAGATGAAGAGCACACCAGTAAGGGTCTAAACGGCCTCCCATTCTTGAGGCGAGGCTTGGTTATTTATTCAACAAATGTGCCCTGGAGCCCCTCGGGGGGCCACTTGGGAGCTGGGTGCTGGGGATGCCCAGTGCCCATCGGTGCCCGGGCCCTCGGGCCGCACGGCATCTGCAGGGAGCTTCAGCCGATAGTAACCAAGGGAGCGTATGATAACCAAGCACGGGAATAACAACTGCATGGGTGGACAAGCCTTTTTTCTTTTTCTTTCATATGGTACTTTCTAACATTTTCCAGTATGGCTGTTTTCGGTTAATTTGAAAGTTGTGGCCGACGCTAGGATAGTGGTTAGAAAACCTGCTTTAAAAAACCCTTTAAAACATCTTTCCCATAGAAAGCTATGCATTATTGTGCCTAGAAGGGTAAAAATCCGCCACTGATCTATTAGAGCAGAATGAAAAGATGTTTCCTGGAAAAAAAGTATTTCCGCCCATCAAACATGTTTATCTCATCTCATGCATGTTGGAAGCCAGGCACATGCGCATCTATGGAGTAGCCCAGAATGAACGAATTATTCCGCCTTCTAAGCGGTGTGGCAGCCTAGATACAGAGGCGAAGGGTTGAACTTGGGGCTGGACCGTTGACATGACACGAGTTCTGTCAGTTGCCAAATGGAGTCACGTTAAGTTACGTGACCTCTAACATTGAGCTCTCATTTTTCAAGTCAGAATTTATTTTAGCAACTTATGGATCCAAGCCTTGGAAAGGCTTGTTACTATTTTGAAAGTATAGGTGAAATACGAGAGGGATGGGTGAATGTGAACACGTGCGGAACAGTACATTTATGAGACGCCGTCCATACTTCCTGCACTTAACCCAGCATTGCTGAGAAAAAGGCATTGTGTTCCGGGTTTCTCAGGTCGTCATGGCCACAAGCTCCTGTGCTGTGCTCGGGGTCAGGGAAGCTGTGGGACGACTGCAGACACCTGCAGCTCACCAAGTGCTGAAGTAAAGGATTGGAGGCCTCCCTTACCATTTGATGAGATTAGCTGATAGCCATCATGACATCCGATTATTTCCAGTTTCAGGTGGCAGAACTAGAAAACAAACTTGGTGTGTCTTACTCCAGGGTGCATGCCCTCAATGACGTTGCTATGTTACCCTAAATCAGGTAAACCAAGGCAGCCATTAAAGAAGGAAAAAAATCCTATATTTGTCAAATGTGCAACTGTTAAATTTTTGTGAGGGTCTTCCACTTAATGATTTCTCATTTCCTGCAAGTTATTCAAAAATCACTGCTTCAGACAGGTCCCGGGACCGTCCTAATAAACAGCAGCCAGTGGCTCCTTCCACTTGCCAGTGTCAGTCCCCTTTGCCTGCTGTGTTTCTTTTCTCTTTAGTATTTGTCATGTGTATGTTTACCACCTGTTTCCCCTTGCTAGAGGGGAAAGTCCGCAAAGGTAGGGGGTTCAAACGTTTTCTTCCCTGGTGTATCTCAGGTGCCTAGGCCAGTGTCTGTGACATAGTAGGTGCTCCTGAATGTACTGAGTGAAGGAGCAGGAGAGGAAACCAGACACTTGAGCCTTGAGGGGCCGTGAGGGGAGCCACCGGGTGCCCTTGTGGTCCTGACTTGGGTCATCAGGAGGCTGTAATTTCTTCTGAGTCATCCATACTTTGAGGTGAGTTGTCTGGAGGTGGCCCCGCCCCACCTTTAAGCATTAGTAGAATGGAATTGGCTGGGTGGCTCTCACGACCCTGAGGGGAAGGTCTCATCGCCAGCCTTTCTTACAGACTTTTCCCACAGGTCGGGGCCGAGCTTCCGTCTTCGGTTACACAGAGAGCTCTGGTCACCGGGACTGGCTCCGTGGAGCTCGTTACAAGCTGTTCCTCGACGTGGCGAGTGTCCCTGCCTAGTTGCCACTCTGGGTTTCAGCACTCAGCGTGCCGTGGTTGCATGTTCCACAGTGGTCTTACTTAGCCTTAATCCTTTATTAATTGCCTCTCACTCAGACTCCCTCAGAGCAGATAATCCTTCACTTTCAGCTTCCTTTCCATTACTATTGGATTTCTTGGTTTCAGCCATGACATGAGAAAAAGAACCAAGAAATTGTGAGTGAGGCTGTTGTATTTCCATCCGATTTACCCCTCTCTTAGCGGTATTATGCTTGAAAATAATAGAGAGGGCCATTGCCCAGCGTGTGAATTCTGTGTGTTCCGTGATTCGTCTGGTGATGTTTCCCAGTCTTTGCTTACCACGGAGCTGAGGTTTACCCACAGCACCACACATCGCCGCCACACCCCCCGTGCCTAACCTACCCTTGCGCCATCACCATACCCTGTAAAGCAGTTACTTGTGGGAACCTACTGTGTGACCGAATGTCGTATACGCAAGTGACCGGGACATGGCCCTGTTCTCAAGGAGCTTCTAGGCCAGTTGCAGTAATGGACACATAAGTAAACGATGGTTGTATTGGGCGGTTTCTGGCAGCAGGCGTGGGGTTTGGCGTTAAGAAGCCTTCTCAGAGACAGTTGAGCTGCTCTTTCAGGTCGAGTGAGGGTCAAGTGCAGGCCGGGTGGGATCAGGGCGTTTCCAGCAGAGGAGAAAGGTCATGGTGTGCTCGGAGAACTAAACGAAGTTCCCCCTGGACTAAGTGTGGAAGGCACGTGGAAGATGACCTCGGAGGGGCAAGCAGAGGCTAGAGCCGGGCAGACCTTGGATGCCACGGTCGTCTGGACTCTTATCTTTGAGGTTACAAAGAACCAATTCAGAGTGGGTGATTCCCATGTGTTTGGCTTGGGTGATTAGGTTAATACTTGGCTGCATTAAGAAGATGTGGAACAGGGGAGGTGAGGGCTTGTGGCTGGGGTGCATTGTCACCGGGCTGGGATCACCAGAAGGGTTCCCTCTTTGCTTTTCTGGTGCTCAAGCTTAGGGTCCTGGCTGGAGTCAACTCGGCTGCCACTTAGCAGTTCATAGTCGTGGAAGAGGAGCGGGATGTGAGCCCCCCCCCCCCCGCCAGTGAGCATTGTAGAGTGAAAAGACGTCAAAGATAAGGCCTTGGGGAGCACCAACATATAAACTTGTATTTCTCCGGCCTGGATGTCCCAGTCTGAGCTCTTTATGTGAGATCCATGCACTTTTCCACACCTGCGGTTCTCTCCTGAATGCGCTGTATTCTAATCACCCTTAGAGCCTTGCTACACCCACCTGCAGTATCGCCTGGGAGCTTGTTAGGAATGCAAATTCTCGGGGCTCACCTCACACCTCCTTAATCAGAATGCATTTAAACAGAATCCTCAGGTGACTGCTACGCATGGCCAAGTGCTAGAAGCCCTGCTGTAGAACATCTTTACCGATCACATAAAATCAGGGGGCTCGTTTCTTCTGTGTTCTCCATAGGAGGCCCTAGTTGCCTTTTAAAATTTTCTCAAAATTACAGACTATCGAATATATAGAGTGTAAATCTAATTAGCAGCTAATAAGCGGCATTTGGCTAGGATGCAGAGCTTTCCCTCCTCATGCTGTTTCTCGCATTCTGATCGCTTTGTGTTCATTTATAAGGAGACTCGCTGCAAACAGACATGCTACCTCCATGCTCACTTGCTTGGGGTCATCTAACACACTTTCCCCCCAATGACCCAGTGGAGAGAGAGATTGCATCTCACTTTTGTGGTGACACCGGCCACATCCACAAGTAGCTTATATTTGATGTAATTATGATCACTGTTGGATGGTACCTCCATCCATGTCAGCTGCACAGAAATTATATTCAGTATCTTGTAATAACGTATAATGGAAAAGAGTCTGCAAAAGGATACATATATACATATACATAATATATATATAACTGCATCACTTTGCTCTACACCTAAAGCTAACACAGTATTGTAAGTCAACTATACTTCAATAAAAAATTTTGAGGGTAATTACAATGAATGTTTTCTCAATAATGTGCCTTTATTACGGGCTGTTTAAGAGTTTCTTTGGTGTGTGAAAATTCACAGCTGCGTTGAAGTTTACACGCCTTTATTTTGAAAGGAAACCTTTTCAGGCTTGGGGAAAAGATCAGCGACAGATGACAAAAGCATGAAAAAAGACACTGAGAACTTGTACAGTTGGAGTAAAAGTTTATAGTGGTGCATAATGAGCTAGTGATACATTTTTAAAAGTTTATTTTTCATTAATTTTTATTGAAGTGTAGTTGCTTTACAATGTTGTGTTAGTTCCTACTGTTACAGCAAAGTGAATCAGCTATATGTATACTTACATCCCCTCTCTTCTGGATTTCCTTCCCATTTAGGTCACCACAGAGCATTGAGTACAGTTCCCGGTGCTGTCCAGTAGGTTCTCATTAGTTATCTATTTTATACATAGTATCAACAGTGTATATTTGTCAATCCCAATCTCCCAATTCATCCCAGCCCCCTTTCCCCCTTGGTGTCCATATGTTTGTTCTCTACATCTGTGTCTCTATTTCTGCTTTGCAAATAAAATCATCTGTACCATTTTTCTAGATTCCACACATATGCGTTATTATACGATATTTGCTTTTCTCTTTCTGACTTACTTCACTCTGTACTACAGTCTCTAGGTCCATCCACGTCTCTGCAAGTGACCCAATTTTGTTCCTTTTTATGGCTGAGTAATATTCCACTGCATATATGTATCACATCTTCTTTATCCATTCCTCTGTTGATGGACATTTAGGTTGCTTCCATGTCCTGGCTATTGTAGATAGTGCTGCAGTGAACATTGGGGTGATGTGTCTTTTTCAAGTATGGTTTTCTCAGAGTATATGCCCAGTAGTGGTATTGCTAGGTCATATGGTAGTTCTATTTTTAGTTTCTTAAGGAACCTCCATACTGTTCTCCATAGTGGCTGTATCGACTTACATTCCCACCAACAGTGCAAGAGGGTTCCCTTTTCTCCACACCCTCTCCAGCATTTATTGTTTGTAGATTTTTTGATGATGGCCATTCTGACCCATGTGAGGTGATACCTCATGGTAGTTTTGATTTGCATTTGTCTAATAATTAGTGATGTTGAGCATCTTTTCATGTGTTTGTTGGCAATCTGTATATCTTCTTTGGAGAAATGTCTATTTAGGTCTTCTGCCCATTTTTGGATTGGGTTGTTTGTTTTTGTTTTTGTTTTGATACTGAGCTGCATGAGCTGTTTGTATATTTTGGAGATTAATCCTTTGTCAATTGCTTCGTTTGCTAATATTTTCTCCCATTCTGAGGGTTGTCTTTTCATCTTGTTTATGATTTCCTTTGCTGTGCAAAAGCTTTTAATTTTAATTAGGTCCCATTTATTTATTTTTGTTCTTATTTTCATTACTCTAGGAGGTGGGTCAAAAAAGATCTTACTGTGATTTATGTCAAAGAGTGTTCTTCCTATGTTTTCCTCTAAGAATTTTATAGTGTCTAGCCTTAAATTTAGGTCTTTAATCCATTTTGAGTTTATTTTTGTGTATGGTGATAGGGAGTGTTCTAATTTCATTCTTTTACATGTAGCTGTCCAGTTTTCCCAACATCACTTATTGAAGAGGCCGTCTTTTCTCCACTGTATATTTTTGCCTCCTTTGTCATAGATTAGGGGACTATAGGTGCATGGGTTTATCTCTGGGCTTTCTATCCTATTCCATTGATCTATATTTCTGTTTTTGTGCCAGTACCATACTGCCTTGATTACTGTAGCTTTGTAGTATAGTCTTAAGTCAGGGGGCCTGATTCCTCCAGCTCCGTTTTTCTTTCTCAAGATTGCTTTGGCTATTTGGGGATTTTTGTATTTCCACACAAATTGTAAAATCTTTTGTTCTAGTTCTGGGAAAAATGCCATTGGTAATTTGACAGGGATTGCATTGAATCTGTAGATTGCTTTGGGTAGTACAGTCATTTTCACAATATTGATTCTTCCAATCCAAGAATATGGTATATCTCTCCATCTGTTTGGGTCATCTTTGGTTTCTTTCATCAGTATCTTATAGTTTTCTGTGTACAGGTCTTTTGCCGCCTTAGGTAGGTTTATTCCTAGGTATCTTATTCTTCTTGTCGCAATGGTAAATGGGATTGTTTCCTCGATTTCTCTTTCTGATCTTTCATTGTTAGTGTATAGGAACGCAAGAGATTTCTGTGTATGGATTTTGTATCCTGTGACTTTACTAAATTCATTGATTAGCTCTAGTTGTTTCCTGGTGACATCTTTAGGATTTTCTATGTATGGTATCATGTCATCTGCAAACAGTGACAGTTTCACTTCTTCTTTTCCAATTTGGATTCCTTTTATTTCTTTTTCTTCTCTGATTGCCATGGCTAGGACTTCCAAAATTACATTGAATAATAGTGGCGAGAGTGGACATCCTTGTTTTGTTCCTGATCTTAGAGGAAATGCTTTCAGTTTTTCACCACCGAGAATGATGTTTGCTGTGGGTTTGTCATATATGGCTTTTATTATGTTGAGGTAGGTTCCCTCTATGCCCACTTTCTGCAGAGTTTTTATCATAAATGGGTGTTGAATTAATGATACATTTTAAAAATATGAACTCCCTTTCCTGTTTATAAGTGATTATCAGCAGTGTAATCAGGTATCTGGAATTAACTGTTCTGTTATTTTCTCCCTTAGTCCTCAAACGTTAATATTTTTTGCGTCCTTTAGATTTGAACATTTAAGTTTCTCACACAAGAGTGTGTCAATTCCATAAGACATTTGTTAAAAAGTTTTTGCTTTTGTTAATCAGAAGTGACTTATAGTGTTAGTTTGGGGTATTAGGTAATATTGCTGAAAATGAGGTTTGCTGTGAAGCTTTTTTTTTTTTTTCATTTTCTTATTTCTTTGCATTTACTTGAGCTTATAACTCAGGACAGTTTAGGAAGTGACCCTGTGGCTCCCACACTGTGGAAAAGTGAAGAAAATGAAGGAAGTTTAAGAAAATGAGATTTGCACAGAAAATACATTCTGTGTCTAGTTGATCAGTATCAGGTATGTGTTGAGAATTCCATGTTTTGGCAACTCAGGCAACACAAAGTTTCCAAATGTGTGACCCTGGGAAGAAGTTACCCTGTCATATGATGAGTAAGAAGTCAAGCAACGAAGAAATACTTATTGAGGGCATGTTCTCTGCACAGTTCTATGGAGAATGCAGACTTGCCCAAGAAGTAGACAGTGGCCATAAGTGACTTGCAGCCAGTTAAAGAGTATAATATTAAGATTTACACACTTGAAAAAGGACAAACAATACAGAAAGGCACGTGAGTCAACAGCAGAGGAGTGGCCTCTGTACTCACGACTTAGGAACGCAGAGCACAGAGAGGCTGGTTATTATAGGGTGGTTTGTTCTGGGAAGATGAGGAGGAGGTGCTGGCTGCCTGGAGCCTGGAAGGATCAAGGATTTCCACAGGAGGAAGAGGAGAAAACAGAAGGGATCTCCGATAAATGAGTATGCACCAGGGGTAAGTGGGCTGAAAACTTTGAAGGTGGTAGATAGGCATATTTGGGGAATCAAACACATGTGGCTGTTACTGACAAGGGGGTTTAATTGGATTCTGCACTTATTGCCTAATAGAAATTCTTAAGCATAGGGCAAAAGTAAAACAAGGATCCTGTGTTGTGTTTAAGTGTACTAGAGGTCTGACCTCCATAGTTTTTATGGGAAAGGTACATTTTATTCTACGTAAATTGTCTTAGTCTGTCCTTTGTGTTCTTACCCCGTGATTATTTAACACTTTTTCCTTTAGGGTCGCAAGGACAGGGAGAAACACATATATCCATAAAACAAAGTCATCTAGTAGCATAAACTGTAACACCCTTACAAGGTGGGGGTGGTGTGGGAAGGAAACACACCTTCTGTAATTCTAGAACCTACCCCAGGCTCTCTTTAGAAGTCCTTCGGTATCTAGCCTCATCCAACGTGGTAACTTAAGGGAGGATTTAAAAATATCTGAACGCAAGGAGAAATCTCCTGGGTGCATCCAACTTTGAAGATGTTGTAAGGGACTCTGCTCTTCATACTGGTGAGAAAGTCAATCACGATTTTTAATGCTGATGAAGGCTTCGTTTCTTCTGTAAGTTCCCTTCTTGACAACACATGGGTCCTGGAGATCCAAATGTGAGTGCCTGCCATGTATTTATCTGCGTAACTGGGAAAAAAATATGTGCTCCATGACATTCATCTTCCTACCATTGGGGTGGAGCTTTAATGTAACGCAGCCCTCTTTCTATTGATTACAGTTTTTTCTTCCTGCCATAATGCTGTGAAGCATAATTGATTGCGCCTCTCTTTTAAAATTTTATTCTAAAAACCCTTATGGTGATACAGTACAGAACTCGCTGTACTGGAAAGGTCAAGTGTCTAGTGGTTTGTTTGTGTGTTTAACAGCCTTGAAGATAAAACTTTAAATATTTGGCCAATTATTTAAGAGTTGAGGGGATGTTTTTGTTTCCCTGAGCAGTTCTAGGATTTCACACACAGTTTTTTGTGCTTTTGAGAGCAGTGTGAACGTCCTGGGCAGGGCGGCATCTGTAGTAAACATATTTTAAGTATTATTCTGCAACCTAATATGGGCCCATAATCCCATGCAGTTCGAAAATCCAAAAAGCCCCGGAAAGAAAACATTGTTGTAGGTTTGTAAAAAACTCATTTGGTGGCAAAATCTGACCTCAGTGGACTTGGGAGTATTTCTGGTTTTATCTAAAACACTTAAGATAAGTATTTGTACATGTTGGCTGTGGGTCCTGCCCCCAGGCCCCTACTGGGAATGTTATGCAGTAATTGGAATAGTTAGGACCATCTAAAATGAGAAAAAAGTCAGAGTTCTGGAACACATTTGGCCGCAAGTGTTTCCAATAAAGGATTGCTTGTTTCCTAAAGCTGACATATGAAGTGCCACAAACAGCGTGGCTTAAAATGTAGAAATGAATGATCTCACAGTTCTGGGGGCTACAAAGCTGAAATCAAGGTGTTGGTGGGGTCATGCTGTCCCCGGGCTCTAGGGGAACCTTCCTCTTCTCTTCTCTCCTCTCGTGGTGGAGCAGTCCTTAGCATTCCTCCGGTCACGTGGCCATCTTCTCCCTGTGTCTTCATTCCTGTGCGCACGTCTGCGCAAATTTCCCCTCTTCTGAGAGCGCAGTCGTGTTGGATTAGAGTCCAACCTAATGAACTCATTTTCACTTGACTACCTCTGTGAAGACCCTTTTTTCTAATAAGGTCACATTCTGAGGCTCTGGAGTTTCATATCGTTTTGAGGGGACACAGTGGAGCCCGTAACACAGGGAATGGTTTCACAAGGAGGCGCTCCATTCTTGCCGCGTTCAGGCCAGTGCTGATTTCGAGACCCTTGCCTCCTGACTTTCCTGGTGCCCTGGCAGCTGCTTCACTGAATGGCTGTCACTCGGGAGCTGCCTATTCAGACTTGAGAAGTTGCCACATCTCGTGTTAACCTCCTGTAGGGCAGGAATCCCTTCCCCTCAGAGAATCTTGCCCGTGAGAAGAAAGATTCTTACATTGAAAACTGGCCTGGGTTCCTTTGGCACTACCATCACTCGCATCCCTGAGAAGTCTAGAAGGTTCCTACCTACGTTAAAGGAAGGATTGTGCAGAAATTCTTTAGGACAGTGCTTGGCACGTAGTGAACACTTAGGTAGAGAGGTCGCTCTTGATGTGCATAGGAGCTGTTGACCTGTCTCCTGAGCTGTCCTCGGATTCCTCTTCTCTCCACCACTTGCCCTGTATACCCAGGAATATTGGTGCCACAAGGCTGCTCTCGGCATAGTTGTTGTTTACTCATCTGCATGGCAGCTCCTTCTTCGAGACCTTTGTTCCTGAGCGCTGAGCCCTGCAGGTCTCAGCAGTGTCCGTCGCTGCTGTTGAGGGCCCCTGAGAACCTCCGAGTGCCCGCCTTCAGTCCCGGCACCCAGAGCACGCGGTGACAGTAGACGTCAGGCACAAGCTGTGCTCTGGGCACCCACGGCTCTTCCACAGTTAACTAAAGGCATCTTTTTCTCCCTGTTTAGTGAATAAAGGCTGAATTCCCTGAGTAGTTCTGTGCCTTAGAATTTGCCCTCTTCCACGCAGCTCGGTGTTGATTCCACTTTGGCATCAAGGTCAAAGTTCCTCTGCTTGAGCAGCGTGGCTTCTTTTCCACCCTAAGGGCACAGGTGAGATGAGCCGAGGAATGGGCTTCAGTGTTAGAGTGATGACTTTGGAAGTCTGTTCCTGTACTTGGTGATTTCAGTGTGATAATGTGTCTGCGTACCTGTTTTTTTAGGCTACCGACTTTATAAATTGGGGGAGTGGAGGGAGCTAGTTTATTTTAAAAAAAAAAAAATATATATATATATATATATATATATATATATATATATATATATATATATATATATATATATATATATATATATAATTAAGCAATTACAAAGGTATCTTTGCAAGAAGTTTGAATTGGCTTGACTTCTCTAACTATGAGGAAAGTAGATGAGTGGGTATCAGTGTCCACCAGACTCATGTCAGGAAAGAGAGACGGATGAGGTGATCACATCTCAGAGTTTGTCCCCTTGCCTTATTTCCTTCAGAACTGAGTTCCTGCTAGGCTCTTATAATTACAGGGTACTTGCAACTGTCCTCTTATTACAAGGTAGCGTTTTTAAAAAATAGACAAGAACTGACTTGCCTTTCCTCAGCTGCCTCACCGCACCGCCTTGAACTAATGAACAAAGTGGTGCTGACTGTAAATTGTAATTACAGGTAGGCCTTGTAAGTTGCCCTTTCTATGACCCCAGTAAATGTGGGCAGTATCAAGCGGTCAGAGAAAGCCCACCCAGAGAGGCAGAGTCTTGGGCATCCAGTAGATATGAGCTGCCTGTACCCTCCTCCCATCCTCTCAGGAGTGATGGCCTGGCTGGATAGTGGAGACAAGTACTGAGTTGAATGAGCTCATTCTGCTGGATGCTGGAGAAAGAAAGAGGAAAAGACAGAGTCTCAGGGGTTCCCAAAGTGGGGTGCCCAAATGGGCAAATTGTTAGAAAGGCAGATTATCAGGTTCTACCTCGGATCTGAATCAAAAACTCTGGGGGTGGGCCCAGCAATCTGTGTTTTAACCAGCCCTCCAGGTGATTCTGATGCCTGCCACAGCGTGAGAACCTCTGCACAGGAATTCCTTACGTCTGCAGGCCTCTGCAGGCAGTCCAGCCACCGTGGTGGTGCCGTGTGCTGGAATCCACACGTCTGCACTGCGGTGGATTCCTTGTCTGAGTGCGCGTACAACGGGGAGGGGGTAGGGAGGTACTCTGAATTGTTCTAGTTAATCATTACCGTGAGCAAACACCATCAGAGTGTAGGTCCTGCCAAGTGAGCGTAAGAATGAAGCCCTCAACAGGTACTTGGAAAAAGGTGAGCAGTAGCCTGTTTTAAGAAGGGGGAGGGGTACTGATGGGGAATATTCGAATGTTTCCATGATACAGATTTGTGGTTACCAAGGGGGGGTAAGGATTGGGAGTTGGGGATTAACAGATGCAAACTATTATATGTATGTATAACTGAATCACTTTGCTGTACACCAGAAACTAACATAACATTGTAAATCAACTGTACTTCAATGGAAAAAAAAGTTCCAATGATAAATCTATTCAACCTCATACTTTGTTGTAGGATTCGTAGTCTCTGTGACACAAGACTTCTGATGTGGTGACTTTGCCTGTGCCCCATGTAGATTGCCTTCTCTGGTCGGGATAGTTAATAGATGGAGCACATTTCCTTTCTCTTTCTGCTAGAGGATAGAGTACATATTGCGTAAACAGTAGAACTGGACTCTGTGGTTTTCAAAGAACGTCTTTAGGGAAGATTTAGCGTTTAGGTCCCACAGTCATTCAGATCCATAGGACTCCTAAGATTCAAACCTGTTGTCAGCCAGCCCAGGATTCTTTTGCCAGGGTGGGGCCTGAAGGAAAATATTGGCAGGGGGTGTGGCTCTCCTTTCTGATGGTGAAATGGGAGAGCCATGCATAGTGAACTCTTCCTTGATAGCCATTTCTGCATCTGTTATTAACACGTTTGCCCCATCTATAGAGCTCCTGCCTGACCTACCTCTTGGAATTCCTGTCTGTTTTACTTCTGTAACATTGTAGAAGTTTATTACCCTTTGTGCTAAACAATTTGCATAAATATTTTCCAGCTGATAACCCTTCTCTAGGCAGGAATTACTCATAAGTCTGTGGAGCATTTGGTAAGTGAATATACAAGTATATTAGGCATAACTTGGTCTTTGTTTGAAAACTTAACAGCTTTGAGGTTATATTAATTATTCCGCTTAAATAGTTAAGATCAGTAAAAGCTGATAATGAAATAAGAACTTAGTTGTGTGGTAAATTTGAAAGTGTGCATATATTATACTGATTCTATATTGTCCTGTGGATATATTTCCCATTGGACGGTCTTCTGGGACCTTTTCTTAATGAATTAAATGCACACAGATAAATTTATTGACAAAGACCAAATGCTCTTTTAACTAACAATAGTAGGACTTGTGTGTTTGTGTGTATGTGTGTGTGTGTGTTTAAAAACACTTGTTTTACAGATAAAATCTCTGTTCATGAAACCATGTCTCTGGGGCTGTGATGGGAGGTAATGCGGAAATGATTCATTATATAGATTTTTGTTCAGCCAGAGCTTTTACGGACTATTTAAAGTTTATGTGAAGTGAACTTGAGCTCTACATAGTCTTGGTGTGAGTACGTGTATATACTCCTGCAGTTTTAGTTATCCAGAGTCCTTGAAGTAGGGATCCTACGGGTTCGGATCCTACTACTTTATGCTGGACTAGTCCTCGGAAGATAACAAACATGACTACTCGAATAAAGGTTGCAGAAAAGTGAGTAAAAGTACCTCTGACGGACTTCCCTGGTGGTCCAGTGGAAAAGAATCCGCCTTACGATGCAGGGGACACGGGTTCGATCCCTGGTCAGGGAACTAAGATCCCACATGCCACGGGACAACTAAGCCTGTGCGCCACAACTACCGCGCTCACACGCCTCAACTGGAGAGCCTGTGTGCAGCAAACTACAGAGCCCATGCACGCTGGAGCCTGCGCGCCACAACTGGAGAGAAGCCCGTGCAAAGCAACAAAGAGCCTGCGCGCCGCAACTAAAGATCCCGCATGCCTCAGTGAAGATCCCGTGTGCCACACCTAAGACCTGATGCAGCCAAAAGTAAAGTAAAAATAAAGAAACAATAAATAAATCTTTAAAAAAATAAAATAAATGAAAGTACCTCTGAACTATCCTATGGCAATTTGAAATGAATGATGTATGTAATAATAGTATTTGCTATAATGGTCTCATTTGGCTGAAGATTTCTATAATGTCCACAATGTTTGTTGCATATTAAGAGAGAGGACTACTATACTACCTGAGGAATCATGCGAAGTAGTTTTAACTTTCTCGTACCATTTCTAATCCGAGAAATCCACATTTAAAACATCTCATCATGGATTACTTTTGGTTATTCCACCTACATTAGGCAGTAAAACCCTCTAAGCTTTGTAAACGCTCTCAGGTTGTTGAATAACACCTGTCTGTGTGCATGTGGTTTGAGCATGTGCACGTGCTGCGATGTGTTTCTGAACTGTATTTTCAGAAGATACACTTTCGTGCAGTCTTGTCTGACCAATTTGGAAAGTTGGTAATTTCTCTTACAAGTGCATGATTTGCCTTGCTGAGTGTTGACATGGTAATTAAGCATCACTTCACTGGCAGGGGTCCCACAAATAGACGCTATTCCAGTGGTGGTGAAGCATATTTCACCAACAGGATACTTAACAGGGATACTAAGAAAGGGCATTCCTTTTTACTCCACTGAGTGTGTTTATATACCTTTCTTTAAAGGCTCTTTGAGATGTCTTGACCCTGTTACTTGAAAAGGAAGGTGGTGGTTCAATTAGAAATTGACGTTAAATTTGTAATGTTTACCCCACATACTTTATCAGCACAAGTCTGGTATGTTTAACTTGAATTTTCTGGTTGTTGCCATTTGTTTGGGACCATTTCCAGTGAGACTTCCCTGGCGGGGAGGGGCAGAGAGGCTGGCCATAGGGACTACCTATGTCACCTTGCGGTCTCAGTGTTCCAGCCTAAATAGTGACCATCTCTATCGTTTGGAATATAGAGAGAAATGAAAGGAAGAAAAAAATCACTCATGGTCTCATAAATGCGGTAATAAACACTATTTTATAGTTTGGTATATTTATAATGCAGTAGGTGTATATGCTTTTACAGTTTAATTTTAATTGCTAATATAGTTTAATTAAAAACTTTCAACTTTCTTTGTAAACAAAGCGTAGGCAATTACATCAGGTTCCTCATCAATACCATTTTAATGGCTCCATAGCATTTCATGTGTGCACGTATGTACTAGGACATTATCTTTTCTTTTCTTTTTCCATGAAATGGGAATTACTAACGTCCTGCTTACCAGGGTTATTCTGAAGATCAGAGATGGTGTATACATAAGGCACCATGCACAATGCTGTGCACTCAGAAAGTGCTTAATAAATGATACTGGAAGTTATTATTTCTGTTCATAAGATGGTCCCTGCATTTCAGATCATCTAATAAACATAAACATTTATGACTTTTTTGCGTTCTTAGAATATGTATATAGCCAACTTTCATAAAGGCGACATCTGCATATTTTATGCATTGACTCTTGTCTGACTTTGGTTTCTCTGGAGCAGGGGTAGACAGCCTCTTTGAGGGCAGCATCTGTTTACCTCTATCCCCCTGCCCCCCACTTTTTTAACCTCCCCCCTTGGTGTCCACCACAGTGCTTTGCACATGGTGGACACTCTATTTGAGGAATTAATTACTGAACAGTTTCTGATAAGGGAGCGGTTTTTGGTTTCCCTGTTTCCTTATGGCTTTGTGAGTTGCTATCTCTCTTGGCTCTCTTTTTTTTTTAATTTTTTTTTTTTTTTTCAGGCCGCGCTGGGCGGCATGTGGGTTCTTAGTTCCCTGACCGGAGATTGAACCCGTGCCCCCTGCATTGGGAGCATGGAGTCTTAACCACTGGACCGCTGGGGAAGTCCCTCTATTAAACTATTACTAGTATAAAAGAAAAGTGGTTTCTTAATCTCTGATGATTGCATGTATACGGGAAAAACACGTGATAGAAAATGCTGGAGACAAAGGCATGTCACAACTATCACTTTCTTTGACAGCTGTATGAACATTTTAGTAATTCATAGGTGGAACTTTGCCTATTAGTGACTGCCACTGAATGATATTTATACTAGCAGAAGATAAGAAAACATTGGTTTTAATTCAAATTGTTTTAAAAACAAACTCTTCTGGCTTAAATATTTTCATGGGCTACTGCATATCTACATAGATATAAACAGAACTGTGTATTTATGTGTCAGAGATGAACAGATGCACATGCAGTGCTCCCACCACCCCCCTCCGACTCCAAAGGGTCTCTAGGACCCAAGGTTGGGACCCCCGAGTGACTGGTTGTGGATGGCAGAGGACAAGGAGAGAGTTGGTCCTGACTAGCCATTTCAAGACTTGGGTGACTGCAAAGGTGCTGGGATAAGGGCAAACCACAAGCTGCTCCAAACAGCCAAGTCATTCCTGAAATATCCAAAAATATATTTTCCAGCAGCTTCACAGAATGTGCCTAAGCTGTAAAGTTGTTGGGTTTTTTTAGTTGAAATATAGTTGATATACAATGTGTCAGTTTCTGGTGTACAGCAAAGTGATTCAGTTATATATACATTCTTTTTCGTATTCTTTTCCATTATGATTTATCACAGGATATTGAATATAGTTCACTGTGCTATACAGTAGGGCCTTGTTGTTTATCCATTCTATATATAATAGGTGGCATCTGCTAATTGCAGACTCCTAATTTGTCCCTCCTCCACCCCCTTTCCTTTTTGGTAACCATAAGTTTGTTTTCTGCGCCTGTTTCTGTTTTGTAAATAAGTTCATTTGTGTCATATTTTAGATTCCACATATAACTGATATCATGTGGTATTTGTCTTTCTCTGACTTACTTCACTTAGTATGATAACCTCTAGGTGCATCCATGTTGCCTCACATGGCATTATTTCACTCTTTTTGTGGTGAGTAATATTCCGTTGTATATATGTACTACATCTTCTTTGTCCATTCATCTGTTGATGGACATTTAGGTTGTTTCCATGTCTTGGCTATTGTAAATAGTGCTGCTGTGAACATTGGGGTGCATGTATCTTTTCGAATTATAGTATTCTCCGGATATATGCCCAGGAGTGGGATTGCAGGATCATATACGAACTCTATTTTTAGTTTTTTAAGGAACCTCCATACAGTTTTCCACGGTGTCTGTACCAATTTACATTCCCACCAACAGTGTAGGAGGGTTCCCTTTTCTCCACACCCTCTCCAGCATTTGTTATTTGTAGACTTTTTAATGATGGTCATTCTGACTGGTGTGAGGTGGTACCTCATTGTAGTTTTGATTTGTATTTCTCTAATAATTAGCAGTGTTGAGCATCTTTTCATGTGCCTGTTGGTCAGCTGTATGTCTTCTTTGGAGAAGTGTCTATCTAGGCCTTCTCATTTTTTGATTGGGTTGTTTGTTTTTTTATTATTGAGTTGTATGACCTGTTTGTGTATTTTGGAAATTAAGCCCTTGTCGGTCTCATTATTTGCAAATATTTTCTCCCAGTCCGTAGATTGTCGTTCTGTTTATGGTTTCCTTTGCTGTGCAAAAGCTTGTAAGTTTGATTAGGTCCCGTTTGTTTATTTTTGTTTTTATTTCTGTTGCCTTGGGAGACTGACCTAAGAAAACAGTGCTACAATTTATGTCAGAGAATGTTTTGCCTTTGTTCTCTTTTATGGTGTCATGTCTTATATTTAAGTCTTTCAGCCATTTTGAGTTTATTTTTGTGTATGGTGTGAGGGTGTGTTCTAACTTCATTGATTTACATGTGGCTGTCCAGCTTTCCCAATACTACTTGCTGAAGAGACTGTGTCTTTTCCCCATTGTATATTCCTTCCTCCTTTGACAAAGATTAATTGACCGTAGGTGTGTGGGTTTATTTCCGGGCTCTCTATTCTGTTCCACTGATCCACATGTCTGTTTTTGTGCCAGTACCACGCTGTTCTGATTACTGGAGCTTTAAAGTCTGGGAGGGTTATGCCTCCACCTAAGCTATAAAGTTTTAATGCCTCTTTACCTACCTTGGACAAAGGTAAAAATGCATCTGTCTGTAGTAGACCCATTGCTTTCTTGCATTTGTTGAAAGGTCATACATATTTAAGAGCAGCTCATTGTCAGTGTTGGTGACAAGTGATGTATTTCAAAGTGTAATTCATGCCTTTCAGTAAATGTCAAAGGCTGGAATATATGTGCATATTTCTTTCAAATATCTTCAGTAGTCACACATTTAAGGCAATTTTCTGGGTAGAAAAAACATCTGAAGCTCTTTTGGGTTTGTTATTAAGGTTTTAGGCTAGCCATGAAATTGCAGGGTTCCATGCCTCACTGAAGAGTATGTTATAGTTGTAGCGTATGTGTAACTATTGTTGCTATTTTCATAATTTTTGTACTTATAAAAGTAGTACTTGCTCACAGTAGAAAATTTAGAAAAAAATGAAAACCACAAAGAAGAAAATAAACATAATTCATAAAGTTGTAATCTAGAGAGAACAGCTATTAACTTTAGCTATGTGTCAGTTACTTTCGTGCGTGTATATGTATATATATGTTATATATATATATATGCTTAGTGTGGAAAATGTAACCATGAAAGCATAACAGATTTTAAGTGCTACCCACGTAAATAAACTGTAAGCATTACTGACTAACAACAACAAAATAATGTGACTATATAGAATTAGTCACATTTTTAGATCATTTCTCTTCTGAACCACAAAGCGTTGAGCTTCCTAGAGAGTAATGTTAATGAGTTGCACTGAACACCAGCCACTAGGACGGTAACTGGTTGCCAAGAGTGAACCCTGTTGAGTTTTGTTGTAAATAATACTGCCAGTTTGATCCTCTCCACCCAGGTCCCCATGGGGCTTCCACACAGCATGAATAATGAGGAAGCATGGGATACTTAGTGTGCTGGGGTTGGCCGGCACCCAATTTATGCTATAAGGTTATCAGTGTCAGATTAGATCAGCAATCACAGCAGAAGTTAGGGGGCTTGGAAGGAGCAACAGAGAACCTCACAAGTCTCGAAAGAGAGGAAAAAACAGAATCAGTTACAACAGCTGTCATTAATAGGGCACTTATGCTGTGTGTTTGGTGCTGAAGTGGCTACTAATATTAATACGTAATATTCTCTGGTCCTTACAATGATTCTCTGAGTTAGGAATTATCATTCCCGTTTCATTCATGAACCACCTGAAGTTAAGAGTGGTTAAGTGACTGTCTGAAGGTCACTTAGACAGTTGGGGAAGTTGAGATTTGAGACTCCAGTGGAGATGGTCAAGGGCACCAAATGAAGAAGTACCAGCCGAGGAGATAGATGGTCTTCTTGCCTACTTCCCTCCATGCCCCTCCTGGTTTTTTAAAAGTTATAAAAGTATTATGTATTACTGGTTAATAACAGCAACAAAAATCTTCAGTGTACAGGGAGTGCCATGAAAACCAGAACCTCTACCCCTATAGCTGTACCCTGTGTCTACTCCCCGTAATACAAGCTGCTGATGAGCTTTTTATGTGTCTTTCCTAAACCTTCTGGTGGTCTAGCTGGGGGAAGGTAAGTCTTGAACATAACCTACCATTGACCTCAGGATTTGGCCGGCCTTTCGTAGTAAAGGTGTGGAGAGTGTGAGATCTGAGAAGTAGAGCTTCAGAGGGCAGAAGCTTCTTCCAGAACTGCTGCCTCTATCAGACGGCTCAAGTCAGTGTGGAAAAGTCTCTGGGAACTGAATTCTTCCTCTCACCACTCCTGCAGAGTATCACACTCAGATGAAGGTCGTCAGGGGTTAAAACAACAAGCAAGCTTTTGAAAAGAAGCTCGTGATGAGGCTTGCTGTCCCTCAGCCTTGCCCCTCCCCCTAACACACACGCACACCTGCCTGCCTTTTGTCTTGGTTATTGCTCAGGTGATATGTTTTTGATACCTCATAGGTAAGTTGGTTAGAGCTGGTAACGTGTATAAGAAAATACCAGCCCAGTGATGATCAAGGGGGGGTTCTCATACGACTGGGGGCTTCACCCTTCATGCCCTGGTGGAGAGGATAGGGTGTTATTCCCTCTTCCTGCCATATCTTTAGGAAGCCAATCCGTATTTACTTAGGATGGGCTGGGCTATTGTTATTACGGATGAAGAGAAGTGAGTTTGAATTATTCTGAGATTCAGAATATCCTAACCAAAAGGAATCATCCAGTCCACTGGCTTTAAACTTCATTTTTTTAAGTTTCAGAACCCTGTCCCAAAATATTCTAACATGAACAACCCATATATAAAACAGATTAAGGTGGAAATGGTAGCCTGTAGTTATCCTGAGATAGTTATGCAGAACTAAGGCTCTGTCGAGTCTGCAGTTTGAAAACCACTGATTTAGTCCAACCACTTGTTTTTGGAGATACAAAAATCGAGGTTCAGCGTGCTCAAGTGGCTTGTCCAAGGTCGCACAGCTGGCTATTTGGAGTGCTGAAAAGGAGATAAGATCTCAAAGGTGTGACCTTCCTTAAAGGTAGACACTTAGTCCAAGAGTCTTGTTCCTCCACCAGACTTGGATAAGATAATAAGATAAAAATGAGGTCATAATAGCAGTTACGGCACAAAATGTTTTCCAGAATTTGGGGAACTCCTGCCCCTAGACATTTCTTCCAGCTAGGTCTGTTGGTGGTCAGCATAGTGTATTGCAGCAAGGCTGGATCCATGCACTCAGAGGGTCGGATTCTGGAGCAAGCATGCCTGTGTTCCTTCCCATCTCCCCTGCTTCCTGTTGAACGTGGGACAAGCTGCTTGATTTCTGTCTCATCTTCTCATCTGAAAAACGTGCCAACTTCATAAGCTTGTGGTGAGGGTGGAATGAGATACTGCATATAAACATTTGCCAGGTGCAGCATGGATGCTTGATGGTGGTTGGGTGCTGGGCTGGTGGCAGTGGTGACGGTAATGGTGGTGCTGGTTTCAGTTGTGCTGATAGTTGGGGTAGAACTGATTGCTGCTCAGGCTGCTCTGGCATCTTCCTGCTCATTTTCTGATGCTTGATGCCCTGTTTGTATCACAGCTTTCTGCTCCAGCCTTCCCCTTGGTGAAATGGGAAAATGTCGTCATCCTCACTCAGCTGAGCTAGGGAAGGCCATTCATGAGTGTCCTCTTTTTTTTTTAACTATCTTTTTAAAAACATTTTATTTTTTATTAAAGTACAGTTGATTTACAATGTGTTAATTACTGCTGTACAGCAAAGTGACTCAGTTATATATACATATACATTCTTTTTCATGTTTTCCATTTGAAAATGTGATATGGTTTCTCACAGGATATTGACTATAGTTCCCTGTGCTGTAGAGTAGGACCTTGTGTTTATCCATTCTATATATAATAGTTTGCATCTGCTAACCCCAATCTCCCACTCCCTCCCTCCCCAAACCCCACCCCTTGGCAACCACCAGTCTATTCTCTGTGCACCCGATTCTGTTTCATAGATAGGTTCATTGGTGTCATATTTTAGATTCCACATATAAGTGACATCATACGGTATTTGTCTTTCTTTTTCTGACTTACTTCACTTAGTATGATAATCCCTAGTTGCATCCATGTTGCTGCAAATGGCATTATTTTTTTTAATGGCCAAGTAGTATTCCATTGTATATATGTACCACATCTTCTTTATCCATGAATGTCCATTTTTGACCTTTGATGGTTTAATCCTTTTTGTTGCCCACTCCTGGGAGTGTAGTCGGTGCTCTGTAAACATTTGTTGATGGGAGTAGTACTGCTGTACCGTTGGAAAGGGAGATGGATCTGGACAGCTGGCTCCCCTCCCCACTCCAGCCCCACCACTCTTGAACTTACACCCTACCATCCTTTCACCAGCCCATCCCAAGCCCTGTGCTCCCTTCCCTTGAACTTGCACCTTACTGTCCTTTCACCAGCTCCCACCCTTGGCCTTTGGCTCTCCGTTCACCTTGAATTCTCTTCCAGGAAGTTTCCTGGTCAATCTTTCACATAGTCACCGTAGTACCTACTTCTGCCTGGATGAACACTCAAGACAAGCCCAGACATGCCTTCCTTGTCACAGCTGGGGAACATTGTCCCAGCCTCAGAAACCCCACCCTCAACCCCCAACTGCATGTGTCACTCATTGTGAACTATTCCGGGCATATAAACTGAGGTCAGTAAATGATTAGAGGAAGAATGTGAATGTTCCATTAAAGTGAGTGCCTAGCTCTTTATTGCAGTTGTATAATAGGCAGCAATCGTGACAGCCAGGGGGCATGAAAAAAGAGATGGCAGTCAGCAGAGTTTTTTGTCTTCTCTGTAATGTGTGTGTGTGTGTGTGTACGAGCGTGCATGCACCTCCATGGCGTACTGGGAGCCTATTGAGATAACAGAGTATCAGGCCGTGAGCTCTTTTTAGCAATAGCTTGGTGGCTGGAAATAGAAAATGGGTTTCTATAACTAGAAAATACTCTTTTCAAATACCATGTAGAACAGTGGTTCTCAGAGTGTGATTCCTGACTCAAGAGCACCAACATCACTGGGCGTTTATTTGAGATGCAAGTTCTATGGTCCCACCCCAGACCTACTAGATCTTTTGGGGGTATTTGGGGTTGGGGCCCGGCAAGCTGTGTTTTAAGTACTCCCGCCCCCAGGCAATTCTGATATGCTCAAGTCTGAGAACCACTGACCTAGAATTATACTCCTGATCCATCACCCAGACCATGGCTCTGATTAGGACGGTGTTCCTGGGGTCTTTAGACCTAGATTAGGTTCTGGTTCTTGGTTCATCTTTATTCTGAGGCTGAGGGTGTCCAGATAAGGAGAAGTAGGTGCATCTGGTTAGATGTTCTTTAGTGAAAGAGCATCTGTGGTTTATGGTTAAGTGACAAAGGGTTGACTAATACCTTCTTCTAAACCAGAATGTTAAAAATAAAAATATTTACTCAGAAAATAACTGAGAAAATTCTATTTTTTGTGTGTGTGTTTGTTTAAGGAGATGGTTGTAGCTTCCACTGAGATGCATTTTACAGGTAATAAATACTACACATAGACACCAACAATATTTTTCACTGACTTTTTTTTTTTCCCACTGACTTTTGATTTCTGTTTTTTGGATATCAAGTATAGTCCTGTTAGTACTAAACTTTTCATTTTATCACACCATTCTCTTTCCTTAAGAGATTTCATGGCATATTTATTGAGCTATCTAATAAAAACCAATATAGTCTTAAGCATTTTATGATACTCCGTATAATCTTTAGAAATACCCTGGAAGTTGCAAAATAAGGGTTAATGGTCGTGGTGTATAACTACTAAAGGATAACTCTCAAATTGGATAGAAATAAATCATCCACTATCAATAATTAGATGAGTGAAAATTTGGGGGTTGAATACACGAAGGCCCTTCCTATGACTTTAAGAATCTCAAGTGTGAAACAGAAGAACCTGGATCCCAAATTCTTATAGTTTAACTAGATTTGAGCTATCCCAGTGTTAGCGACTCCAGAACGTGTGAGGAGTGGACTTACCAAGCTCTTGGTAGATAATTCACATTAAGTAATCCTTTCAGTATACTTCTGGCTAAAAGTTTTCAGTTTCCCAAGGAAATGATAGGAACTCTGGAACTTGTAGTCAGGAAACCTGAAATTTAATCAAGACTTTAGTAAAATCTGTAACTTTGGGCAACTCTGTTGACTTACTGGGCTTTAATTTTTTGTGTGTATGTTTTTGTTTTAATCTATAAGATGATATATGTTGACTTAGATGAACAATGCCTGTTTTACCTCTACTGAAAGAAAAATAATTTTTACCAACGTAATGGAAATCAGAATATAAATAAGATGCAAACTAAATTTTCTAGCTAGATTTTACTAGTCTGAACAAATTTTATATGCCTTTTAATAATTTTTCTTGTAATCTTTTTAGAATCTGATTGTGCTTAGAAAAAATACTATGGGAGATTAATTCTTTTGAATTAAGAATAGAGAAGATGATCTTTAAAATTAGAATATGAGTTTGATGTTAGTTTTGCTTTTAAATAAACATCCTTGGTTCTAGGTGATAAAAACTTTCCTCAGTATATTTACCTAGTTATAAGCATGTTAAAAATGTTACTGCTTAGTTTGTGAAATTTACACAAGCTGGCCATTAAGTGATACTTTTGCATTTTCAGTTAGGTTATGGCTACTTTCTTTTTTGTATTTTTAAAATGAAAAGTATAATCCTATTTTTTCTTACAGTGATCCGTATGTGAAACTTTCATTGTACGTAGCAGATGAGAATAGAGAACTTGCTTTGGTACAGACAAAAACAATTAAAAAGGTAAGCGTCCATCCTTAATTAAACATCTTTTAAGTCATAATTAAATCTCATTAAATTATGTCTTTGAGCTCTGTAGAAGTTTATATTTTAAGATGGCAATATTTGCATTTTAAGCATCTCTCAGTATGAAATCTATAAATTCAATTCAAAGTTTTCAGAGTTAACCCAAGACACCGGTTTTGGCTTTTAGTTAAATGACTATAAAAACAGTATTAAAATATGCATTATTACAAGTAGAAATTTTTTTCCCTGCAAAGAATAAAGCAAAACAAGGACTTTTTCTTGTTGGCTTGTTAGTTTATGAAAAGAAATTTAAAGCAATTTAAAATACGTTTAATGAAATGGAGTGGCTTGTGGATTTGGTAGGCACCAAGGGAATGGTTTAACTCAAAACAGGTATTACCAAAGGAAGCAAAATACTTGCTTAGCTACACAAAAACAAATAAAAAATATTAACAATAAAACTGCACATTTGTGTGTGTTTGTGTCTGTGTATGTTTCACTTTTCTAAATTTTACACCCATGATTTCATTAAAGATTTGTTTCCATAATTATACCTTAATTCATCTGTCTCCATATTTTTATATACAGCTATAAAATATACTAAAACATATACTTATATCCATATTTATATCTTAACCCATCTATCTCCATGCTTTTATATACATCTATAAAATATATTAGAACATAGATTTATATCCATAATTATATCTTAATTCATTTATCTCCATGTTTTTGTATATCTATCTATAACATATATTAAAACATATATTTACTCCATATTTGGAGCATTTATTGAAGATGCATGTTTTCTATCAGAAGTACTGTTCTTATCTGTGCTTCAGTATTACTTATAGATTACTATTATTTTTCCCTCCCCACCTTTGCGGGGTAAACAGTCTAACACTCTGTGTGACAAGCAGTTCCTGGAGAGCGTGATGGCTTTTAAAAAATGGTAATTCTCCTGCCGTCGTGCAGACGCCAGGGGTCTGCGGCCAGGTCATTTTGTGTAAGGAAGACACAGCAGTCTAGCGTGTCTTCCACCTGGCATTCGACTGGCACTGCAAATCAGTTTAGCGAACAGGAGCCCGTATTTTGATGAGTGGGGAGGATTCCTGTGAAGGACGGAGGCCATTGTTCCCTGTTGGGCGCTGCCGCTGGTTGAGTTTCCAGCGGGTCGGGAGGCCCGCCTTGCAGGGAAGGCAGTCGGGGACCTGATTGCCTGCCAGACGCGGAGGGAGCAGAGAACCAAAGCCACCAAAGCCACCGAAGCCGGCGATCGGGGATACTGAAATGTGTTTCCTTCCGAGGGGAGGTCCTCCTCCCTCCGCTCCACGGTAGAGGGTGTCGCTGCGTAGCCGGGGCTGCGCTGTCTGCCTCGCTCGGCAGCCAGCCTCCTGGTTAGTATTTCTGTGCTGCGCCCGGGTTTAAGAACTGTTTTCATCGTCCTCTCCTCGTGGCCGGGTGCCTGGTCCTTCATGCGTGTTGTGGTCTCACCTGTCTGTTTCCTTCCCTCACCTGTCCGTTGCCTCTCCCCCTCTGCATTTCCGTGAAGCTGGGCTCCGGACCGGCTGCAGCCCGTGGCGGACCTGGGCCTGCACCCACCTCTCCCCCTTCCTCCTCCCAGCCCTCTCACTCGTTACCATCCCCGGCTCGATTCACAGCTGAAAGTGTGAAACCCCTTTATTTAGGGTTAAACGCCCCGTTGAGTTGTGGGTGGGGAAATTGCTGATTTTTTTTTTTTTTTCTTTAATGCCAGTTCAATGTTGTACAAATTCAGTTTATTTTTTTATGGTGCTTTTGTGTTGCTCTTATTTTGCTGCTGCTTCCTGCACTAGTTTTTAAAGGAAATAGATTGATAAAGACAAATAGCATTCTAACTTTAAAATATCTGTAGTCCTTGGTGAGGTGGTGATTTTTCAGTCTCAAATTTTTACATAGAATTTTTGAGAGATGTGTTTATTTCAGAGTATGATGCATGTCCAAATGCACAAACACATGTGTAAATGTATTCTCCCATAGTATGTTTCATCTTAGTGTCAAAGGCTGTTCGGTAGTCCATCTTTTATCGAAGCTGAGGACAAAAGTATCTTTCCATGTCCTTGTGAGAAGTATATTTATATGGATTGATGTGGAGATGGATGGATGGATGGGTGTGGATGGGTAGAGAGGAGGCTTGAAGGATAGGTAGATGAATATTTTTAAACCTGGTTATTTGGGGGAAAAGAGTTCACTTTTGGTTTATAACTGGCAGAGTTTTTTCATGTTACATAATCTGATCATCGATATTGTTCTTTATAAAATAGTCTTCAGATTTCAGTTTTTGTATAAATAGTGAACACTGTCACCCTTCTGCCACCTGCTTCATTGCTCTCCAAGACAGATTTGTAGCAGGTTGAGGGGAAATAAGCAAAGTTCATTTCCTTCTTGATAGAATAATCATATCAGTGTTAATTTCTTGAAGAATATCTTTGTTTTCACGATGATGGCTCTTTGTAGGTCCCTGACGTTATTCCTTCTGGTTGATAGCATGAAATTTATGGTTTCTTACCTGTGAATCATCTGTTTCATAAATACATCCCATCCCCATCCAGTTTGGTTGATAGAATAGTCTCAGATAATTGACTAAATGCTTCCTTTATTGCCATTTTGAAAATCTCTTAGCTGTTTTTTTTACTGGGGGGAAGAGGAAAAGTTGAAGCAACTGTGTGGACTGCATTGTACTAGTAACTGTTAATGTTTCAAAGACTGTAAAATAAATTACAAGATGATTTCTCTTCCAGACGCTGAACCCAAAGTGGAATGAAGAATTTTATTTTAGAGTAAGTTTTTCTTTTTTTGGGGGGGGCGGGTAATAATTGTTATTGATAACTAGATTGATATATTATCACAACAGACTCACATTGAGTGATACCTGTTAAATTTTTATTATGAAATTCCTTTTAAGATGAGAAATGGTTGGGTAGCTTCCTAATGTGCCCCGAATTTTCAAAGACTGACTAGTGGTAACAAAATCTGGACTTGTTTCATTTTGGGATGTTTGAGGGAAACAAAAAGAAAGTTAACCAAATACCATATTTTAGCTTTTCTATGCAAGTTTTTCTTTAAAAAAAAAAAGGAAGGTAAAATATAATTAAAACAAGAGCTTAATTATTTCTATGAGACACGAACCCAGTAGAAGCAACATGATTAAAAAGAAGCCTAAAGGTTGCCAATCGTGTTCCAATTAGGAAGGAAAATTTTTACAATTCAGAGATTCAGTGTGAGTGTATGTGTGTAATATAAAACTACTTCTGGAGTTTAAATATCACCAAATTAGGTAAATTTCCTCAACCTTTTATATTTAATATCTAGAAGAGCTATGTGTAGAAAGACTGAATTCTGTGAATTAATGGAGACTACAGTGAGTTTTTGCAGTTGCTTTTTTTTTGTACTGAAATTTTGAAAATATTAAGCTGCTCAGGTATTTAATGGAAAAGAGGGTTTTTTTTCTCTTCAGGATGAATTAATTTTTATCATCTGTGTAGTTGTGATATTAAAAACTACTCTACTTCCAGAAATGCTCTAAATAAGATCTTCTGATTCGTGTAGCTTCCCAAAGAACAATATTACCATTAGACTCGTTATAATTGGTCCTGATTTCTTCCTTTCAGTCACAATGGTATCTTATGTGCTCCGAACTTAGATCGCTATATACGACATCTGTTTTCTATTATGTTCAGAGCTAAAATATGGCATTGATATTTTAATACTTGGTGAGATCCTATGTGTAGCTTCTACCAGATGTATTTTAAATTACTTCATGAAGGACTGAAAAAGTAATGGGGGCAGATAGATATTATTGGCCCGTAGCTAACTCTCAGATACAGCTTTCCACTTGTAATACTCCAAATTACTTAGACTTCTTTCAGTTTAACACCTTGGCCACATTTCTGTAAATTTTAGTACATCCAAGGTTTTTTTCAGCTTATATTAGCTGTAAACATATGTAAACTCGATTTTTTTGGTGGGGCATTTAAAAAAACATTTTTGTTGTATTCATCGCACAAATCTTTATTGAGTGCTTACTGTATGCCAGCTTCTGCAACGGCCTGTGGACGCACTGGTCAGCAGTACAACCCTTCACTGAGCTTTCAAACAGACACTAAGCCCCCTGCCCACCTGCCTGCTCCATCACTAGGCTAAGAGCAAGCCAAGGGGTCAGAAGCACAAGTCGTGTTCTCTGTACCATCAAATGTTATTTCATTCCCTTCTCCCTCCCTCTACTTAGTGATGGTAGACCTGGGTCCTACCACTTACATCCTTTCCAACCCTGGAGAAGCCCCCCCCCAAGGACTCGCACTCCCCACAGCCTCCTCATCTCTCACTAGGAGAGAGGAATCCTCACTTGGTAAGGTTGTTTTCCAGGATTTACGTACAATGATAGAAATGAGAACGCTTCCCACCATGTCCCACACGTGGTTGGTCCTTAACTAAATGATATTGAATACTTGAGTCTGAAGGATGATCTCTGCTATTTCAGTGAGGTTTGGGTAAAGAGACAGAAAGAAGCAAAAAGACATCGAAAGCCCAGTAGCTCTGACATTGACCCCACAGTTGCTGGAAGAGGGGCTATCTTTTATTTCTTTGTCTCTCTAATGGCTCGAACCAGGGGCTCTGGAGACTCGCAGGCCAGACCTGGTGGGGCTCCTGGTTGCCCTGCATAACCAGCTCCTGGGCCAGTTACTTGCCCCTGCTGGGCTCAGCTCCTCATTTGTAAAATTGGGGTGACAGTTATACATCATAGGGCTGCTTTGAGAATAAATGAGATCATGTGTTTTTGATATTTAATAAAGGAGATAGTGCCTAAAAAGTACGCACACAATGGTAAAGAGCCGCTTTTTACTATTTTCTTCATTATTTTTTATCACTGCTTTTATTATTAGGCCTAAGAAATTTCCTCCGGCATAGACCTTTGTGAGGATGTAGCCTTTGGTGTACAGGCACGAGGATGCCTTTTTAGGGGAGATTTAGCAACTGTTAAAAACTACTTAGAATTATCCTTTCTTATGTTGGAAAAGCAGCTTGAAATTAAGCGTTTTATTCTTCTGATATGTCTAAATATTAGGCGTAGAATAATAATAGAAATCAGTAATAGAAAACTTGATTTAGTTGATGAAAGAGCAGGTTAATTGTTTATATTACACAGTTGATTTGGGTGTGTTATAAAGCATTTTATTCTTTCAGTCTCTTATTTCATTCCTTGAATTATTTCTGCCCATTTAAAAAGTATTATTTCTGTCCCTCATAGGTAAACCCATCTAATCACAGACTCTTGTTTGAAGTATTTGATGAAAACAGACTGGTAAGTGGGTCCCAATTTTTCATTTTTGCTTCATTTTTTCAAAAACTGAATTTTTAGAGCAACATCTTTTAAAAACCTGTATTTATGTTGTACTTCTGCCAGTATACATGTCCCTCAATAAGACCATTTTTGTCCCATTCCTAGTTTAATGTTCATAATTCAAACATTTTGATATGGGTAGGACAGTTTATTTGTATATGTGTATGTTTGTATCGTCGTTAATATTTGTGAAAGTCACACTGGTGATTTATCAAACCATGTATGCTTACGCTCTGCTTCTGGGGATACAAACAATATGCAAATCTGTCGCCGCCATTACTCATGTAAATGAACCTTTCAGGGTTTTTATGTATAAGCCAGACCATGTGATTGTGACATGTTCAATAATGAATCTCTTTGGGAAAACAAAAATCTAATTAAGAGTATATAGCAAAAAGTAAATCTATATTTAGGAGGTAAAATTAAGCTGTTTTTTTAAAAGTGGTACTTTCTCGAGGGAAATTCATAGATAGTAACTTCAAAGAACCAGAAATATGCCTGAGGCATAAAACTGGTACATATATTTTATATAGATTGATATGTAAGTAGGCATATATATGTGTATGTATGTAACTGATACAACTTACATTTCATTTTAGAAATGGAGTTTCAGAAGCAAATCTGGCTTAAAGCACTTTGCCAGATTTAACTCCCTAGAATATATACATCAAATACCTATGAGCCAAGTGTTCCAACTATGAAAATGAATATTATTATGATATGTATAAGCTTTTAAGTTAGTCTCAGAAGTGGTATTATAACTCAGTGGAGTCAGTTGTACTCAGATTTGCTTTCTCTGAGACTTATGTACAGTCGTCCCTCAGTATCCTTGGGGGGATTGGTTCCACGACCCCTGCAGATACCAAAATCCAAGGATGCTGAAGTCTCTAATATAAAATGGTGAAATATTTGCATGTAACCTAAACACATTCTCCTGTATACTTGAAATTTATCTCTAGATTACCTATGATACCCAATACAATGTAAATGCTATGTAAATAGTTGCCTGTATGAGGCAAATTCAAGTTTTGCTTTTTGGAACTTGCTGGAATTTTTTTCCCCTGAATATTTTTGATTCGAGCTGGTTGAATCCATGAATGCGGAACCCGCGGATACGGAGGCTCCAACCGTATATTATTTGCTTAAAAGAAATGTTCTTATGGACCCTTCTTTCTGCAGAATTCAACTGAAACTTACAAGTTTTTGAATAGCTTGAGTTTAATAGAATATTTGATCTGGAGGAGCCTTCTAATGTTAACTCATTTAATTCTCTGTCCTTGCAAATGAAGAAAGAGAACTGAGGTCTGGAGCCCTTATGTAATTATGTAACTGCTGGTCTCCTAAGTCTCAGGCCAGTGGTGGTGAATAGCCAGGCCTTTAACCCTTAGGGAACTTGGGAGTATATTTGATCTCCTGTGCCTTGTGTTACTCTCCAAATTAGAAAGCCAACAGATGCTGGCCCACCATCCTGCTAGCTTTTCTATTAAAATATATGGATTCTCGGTGGTTGCATTGAACTGGACATTTTGTACCTTAGGTGATACTTAGTAGTACTCAGTAGCTAAAATCACTTTTGCTTTGTGTATGAAGTTATTTTCTTGTTAAATCGAATGAGAAATTCTGCTTGAGGGTGCAGTTCTTAGCCCTCCATCTTTCATCCAGCAAACACTGAATTCAGCAGTGTTCAGCAGAGTAACAGTAAGTCCCTGGAGACACAGATGCAGCCACAAGACTAATCCTTACTCTCTCATTTATTGAGTATAATAACACTTCAAGGTGAAGAAACGGTCAACTTTGAGGAAAAATTGCCTCTTGTCAGATGGGCTTTAACTCATTATTTTTCTTCTATTAAAGGAAATTCACTGTAAAAATTTTGTTTTCCAATATCTAAAAGAATGACTGTTGTTGAGATGACCTTGCCATGAGCCCTAAACTATACTTCTAAGCCCAAAAGGGCTTTGAATGAATGCAGAGCTCTAAGAAATCCCATTTGAATTCAAACTTTATCTGAAAAATGGTGTTTTATGTACCTAGCTTTGCCCCAGGCCATCTGCAGTGTTGTTACTATGCAGTGAATGCTGCTGGCAGTAGTTTTTTCTTTGTTGGCTATTAACCCAGCTAAGACTATACGTGACCGACCGTAGTGGTGCTAGGCAGTTTTCGCATTAAACAAACTGGCTTCCATTTCTCTCATAGAGATCATTTTTGGCATTTAAAACACATGCCTTTAGAAAACAGATTTGGATGTATGTAAACACAGGTTAATCCTCCACACCCTGGACTCCAGAGCTGTTGACACAGTCATGCTTTGCAGATTTAAAAATAAACTTTTTGTCACTCTTTGCAGCTTGGTATTCCGCCCCCTGCCCCCTATTTTTTACTCCCTCCTAAATAAACCTCTTTGTTAAATAACTGATGTTTCTGGATCATGGGAAAGAGTATGTTTAAAACACACAGAATATATTCCAAGTTAGCTACAAATCCGATGACAGCTTTTTGAACGTGGACTTTCACTTTTATTGCTTAGGTCCTTTTTGGCCCTTCAAAAACAGCAAGATTCTATGTTTGTATCCCAACTGGGGTGATAATGCTGACTTCTTACCGGAAAACAGGCAGCTCCAGGCAGCCTTTTTTCTGCATGGTATTTAAGTTAATTTATTACCGAAACCACATGCCTACCCTTCTTCAACGTTCCTTCCCCTTTTTTTTCGGGGGGGTGGTGGTGGCGCGAGGGTGGTGGGTTTTTCTCCTGTCTGGCATAGGGGAGAGAATGTTTTCTCCAGCTGAGCTCCTTTCCTCTGGTACCGCCATGTCTGAGAATCATATTATGTATGAGATTGCGTCTCCCCCCCCAATCTTTTAAATGAAAAACGTTGTAGTAGCCAGAGGCGGGCCTTAACTGGCAGTGTTGTGAGTTGTATGTACCCCGCTCCATTTAGCTATTTTGTTACTTGTAGATCATGGTCTAATTATTTAGTGTTAAAGCGACACTTATCCTGTGGGGTGTGTAATCATATTTATAGTACATTTTATTAGTTTGCATTCCATCATGGTAGTGTGGTGACATCATAAGTAACAGGGGAGCATAACATCCGATTGCTCGTGAAAGAGTCTTCCAGCGGCCACGGCATTTTTACTTGTCATTATCTGGTTCGGTGGGAAAGGTGGTTGGGGAGGTGGGCGGATATACTGCGTGTGCTTCTGTGTTGGACGCCAGGTCTCTCTCTCACATTGGTTAGAGAGAGTCCCGGTGCCCTGCTTGGTTCGGAAAGAACTGTCCGGTGAGCGCCGTGCGGTTAGATTTATAGCAGCATGGCTCGGAGTGTGTTTGCTGCCTTAGTCAGCTGTGAGAGCTCCCTGCTGGGGCCACTCCTGTCTGATGGAAAAGCAGCAGCTGGGAAGGTGCTGTTTCAGGCTCTTGCTGTTTAAAAAAAAAAAAAAAAATTGAGAGCGAGAGGGGGGAAAACTCCACTAAGTCCACAAGCTGGCATTGGAGGGGGAGACCGCAGTCATGTGGTTCTGGCCATCCTACCCTCTGTCACAGTGTGGATGAGAGCTTTTTGCTCTTATCCAATCATGCCTGGAATGCCGCTTGCCACTTGGGTTATTTCTGCTATCTGTCGCTCTTGGTGCCGCAGTACTAACGGTTTGGCAGATGGGACACTTTTTCTTGGAGTTTGTGTCTTTGGTTTTTGACTTCTGGCAGCACCAGGCTTCTTGTTGACGCTCGTCCTCTCCCTCCCTGGCCCTCTGGGCACCATGGCCCATCGGCTTCGGTTTCATTTTGGCTCAGGTCGCAGCAACACAGCCCCCGAATCAGAGATCCTAGACCAGGAGAGAGAAGACGACTTTTTCATGGCATTCCACACGCTCCCGCGGCGGAGCGGCCCTCACCCCTTCACCCCGAATGGAGCAGAGGACGGCGGAGGCGGCCTGCAGGGAGGCGTGGGCGCGCTCAAGCGCAGCACGTCCATGTTCATCCCGCAGCTCCTGAGCCCCTTCGACGCGCGGCCCACCCGGAGCTCGTCCGTGCAGATCTCGCTGCAGCGCAAGGCGGCCGACGGGGCCCCTGACGGGTGCGGGCCGCCCGAGGGCCTGGACGGCGACGCGGGCTCGGTGCCTTGGGGCGGCTGTCCGGAGCCCCCGGAGCCCGAGAGTCCCGAGAGCTCCCCTCCCAGAGCGGCGAGGGCTTCGGCCCCGCAGGTCAACGGTATGTGTGGCCGCCAAGTGCCGGGCCCTGTAGCCCCCGACGGCCTCGAGGAGGCCGAGCCCTCGTTCGTCGGGGGCCGGGAGGGCGGCGGCGGGCTCCGCATCCAGCACCGCGCCTCCAGCGCAGACGTGCGACAGGTGAGGCTGACGCCCTTCGGGGCCGACGGCCAGAGCGGCCCATCGGCGCCGGAGCCCAGGCGCTGGTCCCTGCAGCATGTTCCAGATGCTTCTGGAAGTTCCGGGAAGCGGTGCTTTGTCTTCCAGTTGCAGCAGCCGCAAGCAGGCGCGCCAGGGCTGGCCGGTGACTTCAACTTCGGGTTCACTGGCACCAAGGGGGACAGGTTGGTGAGGTATCCCCGCATTCGTCTGGAGAGGAGCACTTCGTACCCCACGCAGCCCCGGGCCGAGCGGGGCAGCCCCACGGAAGAGCGCGGCCACCCGGGCCACCCGCAGACGCCACCTCGGGGCCGCAGGGTGGCTCCCGAAATCCACAGGACCAACTCCGTGGAAAGGACGCCACAGGGTCAGGGCTGCACGTTTAAGATCAGGCAAGATCAAAAGGCGGGGCAGCAGCATTTCAGAATTCTTGTGACTCGGGGGCCAGAGGAAGCTCCTCCGAGTCCCGAGGAGAATAACGCCGCCAGCCCTGGTTCCACGGGAGCCTGCGCCTCGGTAAGTGAGCGTGCGTTTCCATGTGACGGCCGGTTGGTAGGGACTGATTCAAGCCCAGCAAGCGTATTCTCCAGTGTAATTAAAATAAACTCCATCCTCCTCCCTCCTGGGAGTTTCCCTGCTTCGGGTCAGTGTAACTTAATGTTTGGCCGCGTTCTGGGACCATGATTTGTGGTCCAGCCTTTGGTAGAGGTCCATGAAACTAGCGTTTTAGAAAATATCCTCAAAGTCGAATCACTCTGTTTTGAAAAATCCAGACAACCCCTTCCCCCACCCCCTTTCATCCCTTCTGAATAAAAGAATTTTTTAAATGTATTACTTCTAAGTTAATCTGCAGTGCCCCAACGTGTTGACGTTGGAAATGCATTTAAAAACTGCTTGCAGATACAGCCTTTAAAAAATAATCAGTTCTAATGAAGGTGAGAGAATCTCACGTTAAACTTGTCTAGTTTCTTAATAATTCAGTGTTATGTCAAGTTGGACCAGTTCTTCCTAATGGCCTTTAGCTGTAGAGGGCCAGCCCTTGTTATATAATGTATTGTCTTTGTTTTTTTGTCCCATTAAGTAATACTGAACAAACATAGTCACACTCGTGGGACACGAGGAAATGTGTTTTTGAAGCAGATTGGCTTATGGGCCAAGGCAAGGCGAAACTGATTGGGGACTTGTTAATGATCAGATTGCACAGCCCTGCAATTTAACACTGCCCACTTGAGTGTCTAAGCTGGACTGCTGTATATAGAATAGTAAGTGCCCTGTCTCCAGCTGTGGAAACAGACGCCCTGCAACAGATTTTGGCCTTTATTGCGCCTGTGTTCTTGCTCTCTCCCTTTCAGTGAAATGGAGCACAGAAAGACAGCTGCTAACTCCACCGAGGCAAATGATGACTGCAGCTTTCATAGTTTGTCGTGGGTTGAAAAGTTTCATCAGTTAGCTTTCTTTTACTAATAGTCACTAGTCCCTGAGTGCTTTTTTTTAAAGGACAAGCTCCTTATATTTTGAATTGGGTTTTTTTCCTTGAATTTCCTGTGATGGCTGGTTTTGAGGATACAACAAGGAAATGTCTAGGAGACTTTTTGTTTGGGTTTCAGTTGTGGATGGTGACTTTCCAAAGTGGATGACTGAGTGTGACTGTGGAATCGTATCGTCTTTTGTGTTGAGAAATATTTTGGGCCATTTGAGTAAATTTTATCACTGCTCCACCATTGGTTTTCACCATTTTGAAAGCGTAATCAGGTGCTAAATGCAAATATTATATTTTTCTTGGTGCTTTATAACTGTTTCTTCTTCTTTTCCCTTCTATAAACCCTTTTATTATCTCTAGCCCTTTTATTAGGAAATATCTGAGTGCATTGTCTTAGTCTGAACCAATACCATTTTTATACAGTGGTGCAAATTTCAATAAAATTTTGATAAGAGCTTCTATCCTTCAACTCAAGAAAGTACCATCACAACAGGTGTAGGCTTCAATGGGCAGCACAGTTCCATGCTGAATTTGGACCACCTACCACATGAAGATTGACAAAATGCATTTCCTGAAGTTTTGACAACTGTTCAGTTATCAGAATTTAAATCATTTTGCAGTTAGATGTTGAGGACAAATGGATTTATATAATTCCAGTCTCATTTGGCTTGAAGTTTCTCATGTGATTAAAAAACAAATAGAACATACCAATTTACATGCAAGGACCGCTCTAACTTGCAAGGGCTATTAGAGTGGAAAATAAATTTCTTCAAATTTGGAAATGCAAGTTCTAGAATAAAGAGCTTTTCTTGGAAAGTAAGTTCCATTTTTGCACAGTAGTTTTTATTTTCGTATTTGTATTTTTGTACACTTACAGAAATTTGTAAATGGTTGGTAGGAAGCTGGTTTTCTTTTAAGCGAAAAGTTGTTTCTTCAAGAAGCAAAAACAAAACTTGTCTCATAACAAAACCGTCTGTTCCATTCAACACTTTGTACGTGTTTCATATGGGCAGGGGTGTTAAGTGTAGACAGCAGCTGCCACAGCCTTATTTATCTTGAAGGAAAACATTCACTTGGGCGTCTACAGTCTGGCTGCCACCAAGCTTTTTTGACGTTTCAAATATCTGCTGCTTTGGACAGAAGGGCATTTCATTATTAGTTTACGTGAAAAATCGATTACAGTCTGGTTTTTGACTGATGTCAAAAATCTTTCTTCGGAGAAAACCGTTCAAGATTCCTTTTGCGAATGTGTTCATATGTCGTGATCTGTGCCTTAGGCCTTATTACAAGGTTACCTTGTTGAGAAATTTTCTCTGTCTGTGCCTCCCAGACATCCTGTCATGACTGTCGTGAATAAATCTAAAATGCAACGTGGCCTAAAAAATGCTGATCAGATTCCTGGGACCCCATGTGATCGTTGATTTTCTACCTGGTCTGACACCTCTGTAAAGTAGAATTCGTTTTTAGAGTTATCAGTTATAATCAGCTGTAATATTTCAGAATTCGTACAACTCATCAGTTCAGTTTGTAGCATTTTAATGGTCATTTATGAATAATTTAGTTATTTTCTTAAATTAGTTTTTTGGGTTCCTTGGTTTGGTTATGAGCTTCTTAACTGCATGACAGTTATTCTGAAGAAGTGGTATCGCTATTTACCAGGCATTTGTGTCCCCTTTCACCATGCTGTCATGGTGGTTTTCTAATCCCACATTACACTGAGTCCTTGGGAAGTTTCTGGGACTATCTCAGTTTCTTGCTGATACAAAATTCATAATGTAAACAGAGTTAGAAGGGCCCACGGCGGGGACAAAAACACGTATTCTGACACCCACTACATACACCACAGGGAAGGAGTGTTCCTTCTTTCCTTCGTCCCAGGTTCTCTGAATTTTCCTCATGCCCTCTCCATGGACTTACACTTCCCAGAAGTAGCATGGTAGTCTTCTGTGATTAAAAATCCATTTTACTGAACGACAAAGGAATACCCAAACTATTTTTGTTTGGGGGGGAATTTTAGTTTGAATCTCTTTCAGAGAAGGTGATTTGACTATACAGAACAATTTTTACATTAGTATTAGTTGTTGTCTCTTTTTTACCTTAAAAAATAACTCTAGGAAAATATGTATAAACCACCCCTTTAGTTAAAAGCACCACCACAGCAATGCAGTGGATAAAAAAAGCTAGTATTCCTTCCATTGACTTGGTCTCTGAATGGATTCTGTAAACTTTTTCTTCTTGGCTATCTCTCTTAATGTGGTTCTATACGGGCACATTCCAATATTATGGAACTTGAAATTTCGACTTAGACGGATATTTTGAAAAGTGTAGGTGGTGACATCAGTAGGTGTGTATACACACAAACACATAGGGCTTGCAGGTGACAACTCACATCTCTGAAGCACTTCACAATTTGAAGAGCGCCTGCCTTTCTTTCACTTAGTCTGTATAACCATCCCACTGTCTCACTCAACCTTCCCAACCATCATGTGAAATGGTGTTATTTTACTGTTTCCAACCAAGGTATGTGATACTATCATTAGGTGTGATAACTAATGACAGTATCACATCTATCATTTTGCGTATATACAGAATAGGAATTTTAAAAATGCGTATATCTTTGCACAGTTTAGAAGCCTGTGTAGCCAAAATGCAGGTTGATGCTTTCTGTGATGTGACGTCTTAATGCTGAGAATTTTGGAGATGGCCACTCCATTTGGTGCCTTGGAGCACGGGCCTAATGGGCTGGACTGTGCGGATTCCTGACGTGTCCCGGGGGAGTGACTCCCTCTCTGCGTGTCCTCTCTCGTCAGCGAAAGAGGAGGCTAAAAACGTCCAACTCACAGGTTTACGGTGAGGTTTAAATGAGGTGTTATGTTGTTTTTTCCCTTCTTACCCAGGTCTCTGTAACGTACAAATCGTTCTCCAAGGAAGGTAATTAGGTTAACTGTGAACAGTCGGGTTTTGATCACAGGGTATTAGACACAGGGCAACATGAATTTAAGGCATACCTGGAAATGTTTACTTTAGTAACGGGCTTTGATCTCCTTTCTGCTGTCATCTCATCTTTCCTGAGTATTTGCCCCTTGGATAATCAGTATCACAGAGCCTTAACATTGCCCTGCGATGATGCAGTCCTTGAAAAGACTTCAATTAATTCGTGAGCTGTGCGTCGTAGAACAGGACCTTTAGTTGTATTTGCGGTATTGAATTTTGAAACTTAAAAATAGTTATTTCTGCTGACATTTCAGACATGTTATTTGTTTACCATGCCATTTTGGTTATATAGATAAACACACACACACACACACACACACACACACACATACATATATATATATATTTTTTTTTCCATGCCATGTTTCCAGTTGTTTACTTTTCCTTCTTACGGGCTGTGGCTTTTGAGCAGCAATCTAATGTTATCTGTACAAAATGTTCATGTTATGTGGTTTACAAATGAGGACAGAATTTGGGAATAGGCCTTACTAGATACTGACTTTTAGAGGGTTTTCATAAATGCTGCAGCTGCTTCTCTTGGCTAAGCTTGGAGGCAGAGTTCCTTGGCACTGAAATAAAACTACAATTTTATAACATGTGCTAATAAGAAAATTGTTATCTCTACATAAAAGTTCGCAATACCAGAAGAAATTTACTCCCTGTAAGAATTATCTTAAATTTAATAAATGTTGCTGTCTCTGTGTAGTTGATGGTTTAAAATTAATTGAGGCTAATCTAAATGGTAGTCTATAAGCAGATTTTTTAATAAAACTAATTGACTGCATATTATTACTGGTGAGATGGATTAATGGCTAAATATATTGACCTTTTTTATCTCCTAATGATACTACCAAGACATTTGCAAAAATGAGGAAAAAGCTGGAAATTCATGGAAGGTGTTGAAATTGTTGATTGAATGCTCGAATACCAGAATATCTAAGTTTCCACTCTAAATGCCAAAAGAAGCTCGGGAAACCCAATCCAGAATTGGCTGGTGATTATTGAGAGGTTTAGTGTCCTGTCTGCAATCATCCAGTTCCCTTGATTCATACCCGGCAGCATAATATTCCATGGCCTACACAAGAGAGGGCGCCAAGACAGTCCACCCGCGATGTAGACCCAGCTCCAGTTTAAAGAAGAAAAAGGCCTAAAAGGATAGAGTGTTGAAAATATTAGCTAAACTATGTATTGCAAGAGCTTGGTGATTTTTCTGGGTAGATGGAGATTATGGAAAGATTTTTAGAACTTATCTTGACTCAGTAGGCATCACGGATGTGTGATGTTCCCAATGGGTTTTCCTTTTTAAATCTCTTGTTTACTTATTTATTTTTTGTGCTACAGCTTCCTTGGGCAAACGGGGATGCAGAGGGAATATAAGAAAGTCAGTCAGTGGAACAGGTGGCCTGCATGAGTGGGCCTGAATGAAGCTGTCAGTGTCCTGCCTGTTTTGTGCCGTGTCCTGAATTGACACCTCGGTGGTCTCTAGGCATCACCACGTTTTAACAGGAAGTTTAGCTTTCAGGGCGGGGGATGAAGTAGATTGAATTTCAGGAAGCCTGCTTTTTAATCCCTGATCATTTTAGAACCAAGGACTGTTCTGACACTTTTGAATAGAGTGCTTCATGTGAAGGGAGAGGTCATAAAATGAAATCAAAGTATCATAAATTGAGTTGGAAGGGACCCTGCCTGCCTTCTCTGGGTTGACTGTTGTGGCCACACTTAATGTTCAAATACTTTGTATTGGTTCCTTTAGGTGGCTGCCCCAACTACCTATTCTTTGAAAAACTCCGTGTTTATTTTAGTGTTAGGTATTGTTCCCTGTACTTGGTAAGCAGAAAGTGAGGAAATTCCTCCAGGGAGGAAAAGACCAGTGCTTCCCCAAGCAGATCTGCCTTTCAGAATTTACACAGCCTTCTTTTGGGACTTAATTTGGGACTTAATTTTTATAGATCAAGGTAAGTCAGGTGGCATTTACTTCCCTCATGTAATAACTCTGAGGAATCTGCTTTCAATCCATCATCTTTTATTACGTTGTTTACCTCTTTCTGGGGGACTGGGATGGGGTAGGGAACGTCATCATGTTACGTATTTGATGATTCAAGTAGTTTGATAGATTTACAGTTTCTCTTTCCTACTCTGTGGGTCAATCCAGAACTGACAGACTTTTAAAATATATTTAATGACCCACATATGTCATAACTCATCCACTTCCTTGAGAGACTTTTTAAAGCTTCATAATCATGCTTGTTGAGGTTTTTTTTTTCATTTTCTTTTAAAATACACGACTGGGTATTTGACTCTTCAAGGAGGACAAAAAGCTGCTGTGGTCCAGTTGTTTAAAAATTGAGTTGAATAGAAGAGTTGAGGTGGAATAGAAATACTGAAACAGGTATATTAAGCTCCAACCAGAGAACCTAGCACTTCTTCAAAGCGGGGAGTTTTTCAGGCCAGGAGTTCTGTTGTAGGACTAACAGCTTTCTTTAACTTTCCTAAGGAGTTGGGCTGAGTTAAGCACTGCATGCTAACAGCCTGGCTCTTGGTTCTTTATATTATCTGTCTCATGAGTAAAAGTGCCTTAAGCTTAGTATGTATTCATTATGTACTTACCAATTATGCTTCTCCACTTGAAGAAAGAGATACTAAATTGTAGTGTAACTTTAAACATTTTAATGCAATTTTAATATTTAAGTTTATTTAATCTCTTATAGTAGAAGCTGTTTTTTAAAATCGATATAATATTCTCCACGTTAGCGTATATTGTGAGGATGCCCAGATGTTGCAGCAAAGGACAAAGCAATGAAAATAGTTTTATATAAACACAGCGTGCCTAAGGGCCTGCCTGCACCCTAGGATGAAATTATACTAGCAAGAGATGCTCCTGTATTCTGCAATGTGGCACTCTTCTCCGACGAATGTATGCAGGAGCCATTTTTTATCTTACATTCATAAACTTAAAGAGCTGTGAGCTTCCTTAGGAATTATGTAGACCAGTTCCTTTCCAGGTTAAAGATGAGGGAACGGAGGGCATTATTTTCACACTAACAGAGAATATTCTTTTTATCTCACAAGTGTGCAATCATTATTTTTGAATATACAGCATGTGAAGCGCTGTCAGCAGCCTGTCACCCGCTGCCTTTGCTGGGTGTCAGCACTTGCACGGTGCCTGTTCTCGTGAAATCAGTGCTTCTGCTGGATATGCGTGCCTCATCGGAGCTGTCCTGTCCGCTGAACACGGAAAGTTCTATTGATACAAACCAGGTTTCCCAACCTTTTATATTCCAGCATTAGGGCATGCTTACACACAGGACAGGATACCGTGGGTCATGATGGACAGGAGTGATGTCATGCAAGGGGAAGATTGGAACCGGATCTGGAAAGATGACTAGGATTTGTCCTAGTGGGTCAGTGGGAGGGACCGTGTTTTGAAAGACTGAAGATAGAAACCACCAGCGATGTGGTTTCTATATTTGCCCAAGAATTTCCTTGATCGTGATTAGCAGGTTTCAACAAATTGTTTTTTAATGTGAAATGTTGCTGAAGAATTTGGGGGTATGGTTATTGGCATGAATAATTCCTTTCTTTCCCATCAAATGTGGAGTTGAATGAATTCCTTCCTTGACTGCCTGCCTGCCTTCCACATAATTCTTTGAGCATCTGCTGGGAGAGTAGGAAGACCAGCGTGGAGGTGAACGTGGCTAAAATGGGCGCAGTGGGATGGGATGTGTAGGCTTTGAAGCCAGTGGTGATGGAGCGGGTATGGCATGGAGGGAGAAGGCTGCTGTGAGGATGCGAGGGTAGCAGGCCACAGAAGGCAGTGAGCACAGGAGTGATGGACGTGATCCCATTTATATCGTTATGGCCCACACTGGCTCCTGTACGGGGACTGCAAAGTAGGAAGAGGGAGGCCACAGTAGTCGTAAATGTCACCTTAGAGGGTGGCAGAGCCCGAGCCCTGGCCTTGGCTCTTGTCCCCGTTCCACACATTTATTCTTCCAGCTCCTAGGAACAGTCATCACTTTTCTCAGGAGTTAGTCTAACCTCAATTCTTAGACTGTCAAACCTTAGTACTTAGACTGTCATGTTCATATTGCAGTGCCTAGAAAATGGGAAGCATTTATTCTCCTTAAGCAAGTGTTATTTCAAGATGCTTTCTGCTGCCTGTGTCATGGCAGGATGTGGGTGGATTTATTTTTGCAGGTTTGCACCAGGGAGTCTGCTTCTGATTTGCAGATTGCATTTATTATAAGGCATATTGTCCATTGATGAATAACGTGTGGGCTACAAAGCAGATATGCAGCTTTTAAAATAGCTCATTTATTCTGCAAGCCTCACCTCCAGAGACAGGCAGTCCCTTCAGAAGTGGCGTCCGGGAGCAGGGGGTTCTGCGTCTTTTCCCCCGATTCCTGAGGTCATTGTTTTTGCCCTCTGGTTCACCGTGTGTTTCCTTGACGGGCTGAGGCCTTGAAACACGGTCAGTCTCAGTTCATGGAGAAGACATGAGACGGGAGAGAATTCTTAAGTCACTGCTAAGGAAATTGATGCTTCTTTGTCTCGGCCACTGGCAATTTCCCTGATAATGTGGATTGAGACAAAGGGAAATACCAGACGTCGTGCTTTGTACTGATGTCCTTCCTGTGGGCATCGGAAGGTGGCCACAGCCAATTTATCCTCGTTTCTTTGAACTGACCTGCTAAGGCCTGTGCAGAGGTTCTGGATTTGGAGAAGCCAGTGGAGTCCTCGGAGAGTGGAAAGTTTCATTGGAGAGAGCAGGCCTGGGAACAGTCTCTCAACCTTACAACCAGGAAAGGGTCAGGGGCAGGATGCGAAGTGGTTCAGAGGTGCCTCCCTTACTAAGTGGAGCCCTGCGATCCGCTGATCTTTGCTCCCAGAACCGTCCCTCCGGGTAGTTTTTCCTTTTGAACAGGTTTCTTATTTTGCTGAATATGTTGCAATCTTCTCTCAGTGGCCAGGTGGCCTGTGTTGGAATGCTGGTGTGTGTTGCCAAGCAAAACAGATGCAGGAAGATTTGCCTGAAGTGGGGGGAAGGGGGGGGTGCAGGGAAGGTCGGTTGTATTGGGGGCAGGGCGGGGCAGGACTAAATGGTGTTTATCTGCAGAATAGAGGGTCTAACACAGGTTTAAAAAGTCATTGCTTCACAACTCTCAGAAAATCATCCTAGGTTCATGCAAGCATTTCCAGGCCTATTGAAGGCCTCTTTTTTATTTCCCACCCTGCATTCAGAATGGGGTCTAAACGGTTCAGTACAGCAGGAAGAATTATTAACCTTCTGCCCAGCTCAAGCCACTGGTTACCAGATTTTTAATTTTATTTTAATGTATTGCTCTTTCTGCTTATTAATCGGTTGACTCTTAATGGAATGGAATCTGCCACGGATGATGCAGACTGGGTAAGGAGAGTTTCACTGATTCTGATTTTCCAGCTCATTCAAGGACCCCTTGGCTAGGCGTGGATTGACTGTTCGGGGGAGGGTAGCACCCCAGTAACTCTGACGTGCAGTCAGGGTTGAGAACAACTAGTTTAAGAAGTTAATGCTAGTGACAGCCTAAGCCTGGGTTTTGAGTTGGTTAATAACCCCTGGTGTAAATACTCATTGAGCACGTTTATTCTCACATGTTCTTTCACTTTTGTTTGTTCCTGCGGTGGCTCTTTCTGGAGGTGGGGTGTTCTTCTGTGGCTCAGCCCACAAGGTAAGTTTCCGTGCAAAGGAGGCTGTGCAATACCTATGTTAAGAGGAACAGAGTGTTCCAGTTGGATATTTGCGATGTATATGGAGAAAAGCTTCTCTCCCAAAATAGCTTAGAAATGAAAGCAATAGATTTCTCCTCAGTTTCCAACTGCAAGAAGCAAGTGAAAGTGGGATTCTAATTCTAGACCGGCAAGACCGGTCTGTCCTGTTGTATCTTACCTGCAAATATGACTTTTCTCCGGGTAACAAAAGTTATCTTCCTTCTGTAAATATTAACTGAGCGCATTTTTGTGGCTTTTGAAAACTCCGCTTCTTGAAAGTGTTGACCGGGCGTCAAACTTTCATGAATTTCAGAGAAGTGGTAATACGTGCTTTCTTCCCTGTAGTGTTTAAAAGCAGAAGTGCAAAGGACTTTAAAGGTTACCTGGGCCAGTGTCTCATTTTTTTAAACAGGAAAGTGTGTGGCTTGTCCAGAGGCACACAGGAAGAGGGTAGCAGAACTTCAGTACCAGGCGGCTTGATGCCGGAACCGCTCTTCTTCCTGCTACACTCTAGCTACGTCTTAAGGGTCTTTTGCAAGTGAACTGTCCAGGGGTGGTTCACATGATTCTCTTACTCCTTCCTTTTCATGCCTTCTTAAGTAGAACATTCTAAGCATATCTCAGTGGTTTTTTTTTTTAGACTCACTGTTACCCTCACAGCCATGGATTATCATATAATCTAGTCATTCTTTATGGAAATGTTTTATTAATGTTGCTATCAGGGCTTAATAAGGTATATAATACACTTTGCTTCAACATTAAAGTTCTCAAGATGTCCATCATCTCTGAGATGAGTTTGCTGCTTATTGTTGATTTCTCATCCCTCTTGCTCGTCAGTTACCACTTCTTAGAGCTGTGAATATAGTAGCCCGCCTCCCTCTTACCTGCTAAGGACTTAGAAGGTGTTTAGGGAAGTTTGTTAGGATTGTTTATGAAGTGAGACTAAATAGACTGAGAGCAAGGATTTGAGTTGTTCTTTTTGAATAAAGGGCATGTGGTCTGTCTTTTGTCTTTCTCCCCAATCCCTTTGCCTGTTTTATTCTTCTTTGTCCTTGGAGCATGTCTGGAATCAGATAGATTATTTTAAGATTTAAGTTTAAGAATTCAGTGGGATAGAATCTATGCCAGCTGTTTAGCATAGCTCCTGGCACTTAGCGGTTAATAAATGTTAGGTGTTTTTATTATTATTCCCTCTGAAGAAGATGAAAGTTCTTCACAGATGTTTAAGGATTGGATACCCAGCAAACCTGTCAGCTGAATTTATATTGGCAAACACGTTTGTGGTTCATCTTAATTATTATTGCTGCCTGGGTCTTGTCCTTATCCTTTTAGAGTTAATGACTTTTCTACTGGACTGTATGGAAGAACTATGAAAAAAAATCAATAAAAAGTATTCTTAAAAAAAGATTGTATGATTCACTAAACTACCAGGTGTCAGCCAACTTTAGACTTTAAGTTAAAAGGACTTTCAAGGCTTTAGTGGTTTATTTGCCTTTTTTTTTTTTAATTGAAGTGTAGTTAATTTACAGTGTTGTGTTACTTTCTGGTGTATAGCAAAGTGATTTATTCTCTTTTTTAAAGGCCAAACCAAGATCAGTTTATGACAGTGGCTACGTTTCCCCTAGATGTATTTCTGGAAGAGTTCTTTCTGATTCTCATTAAACCCAAACAGAGTTGTCATAATTTAAAAGTTACCCTTTAGATCTGTAAATTATGAAAACCAAATTATAAACCAAAATGTACAGTTGATTATAGGTCAGTAATGTTATCAACAGTTATGTAGTTGCACATATTAATTGTGTATTTTGCTATTGAGTAGAATAAAAATGTAGGAATTGAGTAGTTTCCCTCATTGATTACCATGTTTGTTTGATAACAATTATATTAAAATCAGTCTTTATTTTTCTTTTTGTATATTTTCCGTGCTTCACACTGAGTGTGCTTCTCTCTAATCTAATCTCTGAATTTCAGGAGTCTATTAATAAGTATGTGTAAAGAATTAGTTGCTAATTTTGGATGTGCTTGAAATGAGATTGTCAGCAAATTACAACTTCAAACCTGGGACTGTGGTTTGTTATAGATTGGACATCATCCCTGGTGTAGAAGATAAATTCCAAACGTATGAAAGACATAAAAACTTCATTACTTCTGATATTTTTTTCGTATATTAGACTTTTCTCATATGCCTTTAAGATACTTAAAGTCTAACATAATATCATGGATAGTTTTTCACCCCAGACATTTTATTTGTGTTAAGGTTTTGCAGTGTTAAATTGATTGGAAATTAGAGACTAGAAAACAAATCTTTACTGATGAAATAGTAGCTATTTATTTACTAAGCCCAAGTCTCTCGGTGACAGCTGTGGAATAAGCTACAGTTCAGTGGTAAAGCTGGCTGGAAATTAATATTATTTAATGCAGCCTCCCCCGCTTTAACAAAAAAATAATTAACTCCAGAGAGGTTGTGTGATCTACCTGCTGTTGCTTCCTTTATGAACATGAAGGTCAGCAAGGATAAGTGACCCTTCTGAATTCCTTCCACATTCCAAGTGCTGTTCTAGAGATGCAAGTGTTGAGTAAGAGAGACACGGCCACTGCTCTGGGAGGCTTATGTTCTAGCTACTGTGCTTATTATAAATAGTAAAAAGACACTACTAAATAGAGTATTTCCATAAATATGCCAAAGGACGTAAACAGGAGTCTGAGACAGAGAAAGTAATAGGGAGGCCTACTTGAAGAAGGGCGACCAGGAGAACCCCCTCTCAAGAGCCAGCTATGACCGAGGCCTGATGTGTGAGGTGTGGGCTGCGCGGGTGGAAGGGAGTCCAGGAGGAAGGAACCTTGCGCCCGTGCACACGGAGGTCCTGCATGGGGAAGGGAGTTGGGTGCATTGGAGGAACTAAGAGGGATCATGATGAGGCTGGAGTATAGAGAATGAAGGGGGTAGTGGCCCAGGGGGAGTCGCAAGACATGCCAGGACCCCAGGTCTTTCACATCAGAGAATGCGTCCTGTTTGTAAATCACATGGAGGCACCTTGGTAGTTACAAAACTTGAATTAACCCAGCTTCCCTGGAGCCTAGGAAAATAAAGTAGCTATTTTTAAAAGTACAAATCGTCTGATTTTCTAGAGGAAAAACAATTAGCATCTAATATCACCTTTGAGATTTATGAAGGGTCCCTCCTTCAGTTGTTCCTCTCACAGATGATAGGAAGGCACCTTTAAAAAAAATTTTCTTTTACTGAAGTATAGTTGATTTGCGGCGTTGCGTTAATTTCTGCTGTACAGCAGAGTGATTCAGTTATACACGTATATACATTCTTTTCCCTATTCTTTGCCATTGTGGTTGATGACAGGATATTGACTGTAGTTCCCTGTGCTATACAGCAGGACCTTGTTGTGTATCCATTCTGCATATAATGGTGTGCATCTGCTGACCCCAGCCTCCCACTCCATCCCTCCCCCGCACCCCGAGAAGGCACTTTTTGCTTCCTTTCCAAAATTCTGTGCCACATATTTTGCCTCTGCTGAGATATAAAGACAGGACAGACAGGAATGGGTGAGGACATAAAGGTTTCCTTACGTGTCTTTAGATTCCATCTTCACTTTTGAAATGTTTGACAGAGAGGTGTGAGCTGGTTTTGTTTGGTTTTGGTTCATCAGACGCTGTGTGGTTGTTGACAGTTGGGTGTTGCAGACAGGGCTTTGTGACCTCGTAACAAGTTGGGCTAATGTATGTATCCTCGTAACAAGTTGGGCTAATGTATGTATCCGTTCAGTGAGCTCCTTGCACGGTGCTCTGTTTCAGACCAAAATGGTAGGTAGGCTGTGCGACCTTAAAGCGCAGATTTTAGGTCTGGCCCTAAGACCATAGAGATTATGTCAGCATATCCTTCTTAGAGTAAACATGGGAAGACAGTGTGGCGGAGTAAGGCTGGCTGCAGATGTTTTCATCCCTCCCCCATCAGGAGGTAGCGTGTATTTCCCCTCCCCTTGAATCGGGGCTGGCCCTGTGAATGCGGTGGCAGTGAGGCTGGGGTCCTTCTACTCTTAGTCTTTAAAAGACCTGGCAGCTTTCGCTTCCTGCCTTTTTGGGAGTGTGTGCCTTCAGGATCCGGCTGCCATGTAAAGAAGCTTCAGTTAGCCACATATAGAAAAGTTCCGGCTTTCTACCATCCCCACCAAAGTGCCCAACAGGTGAGTGAAGCCTTGGACGTTCCAGCCCCAGTCCCCATCTAAATGGCTCTGGTGGTTTTTAGCCCCTAAATTTCAGGGTGGTTTGTTAGCAATAGATAACCCAAAGAGACAGGGTCCTTACTTAATATTCAGTCGTGGGGAATTTAAACCTTGCTTGTTTGTCAGAGCTGCCTCCTGTAGGTGAGCTCGGCGGGGCGTGGGGTGATGGAGTGCCCGGACAGCTGTTTTCCCGGAAGCTGGAGGAGGGCCGCCTCGCACAGGACGGGCAGACCAAATAGCTCAGGGATGCACTTGGCTTAGACAGCTGAGAAACAACTGCAGTGGCCCAAAGGAGTGGGGAGAGTGGGTGTTTTGCTATCAGGAATGGAGTTATTCAACTTGAAGGGAAGAAGATGTATAGTTTAAGGAAATCCATCACATTTTTAGAAGTTGCACTAAGAGAAGCATTCTTAGCCTAGGCCCTGCACCAAGATCCAGTTATTTGTTAAAATCTAGTTTAGTAGGTGGGTGGTGAAGGACTTCTTCCAAATAATAAAGAATGGTTTAATATAGGATGATAGTCTTAATTTTCTCCCCTCTGAATTGCTGGTGAATTTCAGGGTCCAGAAAAATTTCATTTACCTTGTCCTGTAGGCCCTTGTGGTCGTAGCAGTTGGTAAAGTGTTTTTGTTTTTGTTTTTTTCTGTAGCAGGTGCTCAGTAAGTGGGATCAATTTAGTTTCCATAGTAATTTGATTCACGTTACATGTAATTTAACTCAGTTTGCTCTAAAGCAAAATCTGTTGCTATGTTTAAAATCACAACAAATGACGTCAGTTACAAAGCACACCTGCGCACTTTGGTGGATTTTTCTCTGTGTCGTGTGATTAACCACTACACACACACAAACACACCCTCAGACCAAAAAACAGATTTGACATGCAAAGAACTTCATGGTTCTTGAGTAATTTGAAAAGATACAAAGCCCAAGTTAACCATCCCGAGCACAAAGGTGCGTAAGTCCTCATTTCGAGGGAGACCACAGCCTGGCAGTCGTGTCAGCCCCTCCCCTTGCCGTGGCCTGAATCACCTACACGTTATGGGGACTGCTGATGACCGCCAGCGTTTCTGTCACTGCAGCCTCAGCAGCCTTAGGCCACACCCCTCACCCATTCCCTGCCCCAGACTGTGGGGCAGAGAGACCTCATCTCGAGGAGGATGGAACCGGTGAGGACAGGACCTTTATTTATTTATTTATTTTATAAATTTACTTATTTATTTATTTTTGGCTGCGTTGGGTCTTCGTTGCTGCGAGCGGGCCTCACACCGCGGTGGCTTCTCTTGTTGCGGAGCACGGGCTCTAGGCGCCTGGCTTCGGTAGTTGTGGCACGTGGGCTTAGTTGCTCTGCGACATGTGGGATCTTCCCGGACCAGGGCTCAAACCCATGTCCCCTGCATTGGCGGGCGGATTCTTAACCACTGCGCCACCAGGGAAGTCCTAAGGCCCTTTTTTCTGCTGCTGACAGTTTCTGTGACCCCTGGTCATGTCACTTTTCTGAACCCACTTCCTTATTTGTTAAATGACAGCACCTGCACTAGAGTTTCTGTGAGGAATGAATGAGGTAACTTTAAGAGCTCTGGCAATGCTAACGTGCTGTATAAATGTGGTTGATTATATTATTATTAATGATAAAATGCTTGCTAGAAAAAGTACAGTAGTCCTTTTTTCTCCCTTAAGATGGCTTGAGAAGGATTTCAGACTTAAGTGATTAAGGAAGGCCCCACGATGTAACGAACAACGTCTTTGGTTTGAACTGTGTATAGCGCTGGGCGCTGGCTGCAGAATTGTTGGAATGTGTTGGGTGTCCACGGTCACCAATTCTGATACCACTGTGCTCAGGCATTTTGCTGGAGTAGACCATGTCCTGCTGTTCATTAAACATGTCTGTGTAGACAGAATTGTTTTTTTCCCCCTGGAGAGGATTTATTTCTTAGTGCCAGGCTCCAGGTTGGCTGTACTACCCTCGGCTTTTTGCTTGGCAGACGTGCAGCCAGGTCATAAGGGGGAATTTATGGCAGGTCTGGGTAAGAACACTAGACGAGGAGAAGAAAAGGGACTTGGCTGTTGAAAGGGAAGCATGTTAGCCTTGGCATCTCTGGGCCCACTTTGCCCTGGGGGCTTGGATTTGAACACTGGATCCTGTGGGTTCCCTCCAGGGGGGAGGGGAAGGAGCATTAAGAAGGGGAAAGAAAAAATGCTTTGGTGAAAACAGAATCAACAAATAAAATGGATGGTAATTCTGGCGTGATCCCTGAGGCAGCAGAGAAAGGCAGGCTTTAGGCTGCGTGTCAAGAGCTCAGTTCCTGGGGGTGGGCGCGCTTGGCTGGGGTCGTATACTCTGGGCATGTCGGGTTGGTTTGGGAAGCCTGGCAGCAGGGAAAGGAGAGGTTGTTGACCAGGCCTCTTGTTCACATGGTAGCTCTTGAGTTGGAGTTGTGACAGTTCGTCCTCCTCCAATAGGTAGTTGCTAGATGTTAATTGCTGGCTAGATCATTGGTTACATTTGCATTTTTGGCTTGTTTCTTGGTAGGTATAAAGGAGATAATTCAAACCTATGGCTTTTAAACTTTGTTCCCAAGGCTGCTTCTGAGGTTCTGCAAACATTCACCTAAATGTCATTTTTATTATTTTTAACTTTTTACAGCTCTGAAAATGTGATCATAAATTCAAACATACAAAATGTGTGAGATAAAATATCTTATCAGTATGTTTTATATTTTGAGATTATGTGCTGTGTGAAATCCATTGGCATATTCTGCTGACTTATTTTTAACCACTTCTGGATTATTGTTATATCTTAACTGGTTGAATTGACTAGGCAGGTTATGGTCAAAAACTTCAGTTTTTATAAGCATCACGGGTGATGCCAATTCAGGTGGTCCATGACCCGCTTCAAGAAACCTTAGGCTGAGATATGTTGAATGATGCCTCACTCAGAACTGACAACCTTGGAAATACTTTCTCCCTAGCTTAGTTATTTCCATCTGCAAAGCCATTGTTTGAGAAATATCAAACATGCTTTCTTTTTCATAACCAAAAAAATGCTGAAGTGTGTTCATAATCCTGTCGAGTTCTTTGAGAGCACTGAACCTCAGATAGGCCTGTGAAATTCAGAGAGGCATTCTCTCCATTATATACACTCGAAATCTGTGTACTTCGCAACTAACAATGTATAACGCAGTTTGTTCTGGAGTTGGAGGTCTGACCTCTCCGTATGGCCAAAGCCATTTGAAGATTAGAAACTTTGGAGGCACCTTGTACCCTTTTCCACATCCACCCGGTGGCCAGGCCCTGCGCCTTCGGCCTCCTGCGGTGACCCCTCCCCTCTTGTCCTCCCACCACTGCTGTGTCCAACTTCTTATCCAGGGCAGTAGTGTCCTAACTGGTTAGATGGTTAACCGCCTCCAGACTGACTCTTCTAGTCTATCTTCCTAATTGCCGCCCCAAAGTACTATCTCGTGAACTTCAAATCTTATCCTGTCACATTCTGCTAAAACCCGCTGGTGGCTCTCTTACCACTACGATTAATCTGCTCGCATTTCTCACCTTATGTATCTCTTTGGCTCCATCCCCCCACCCCCCTCAAACATCCCCTGGTACAGGGCACTTTTCTAGACCTTTATTCCCCGTTGCCCCTCGAGGATGCCCTCCCTCCCCTTCCTGACAGTCCCTTGCTAACAAGTCTTTTGCTCCCTCGCTCTGTTTCCTCTACCCCCGCCATCGTACCTGCATGTGTCTGCAGATCTGTCTTCTCTCAAGCAAGGTTGAAAATTTTTAAATTCGAAGACAGATTTTCAGAATAATCTGTTCACACAGTGATTATATACTTGGCTTCTTTTACTTTAAAAATGTTTATTAACGTGAGTGAGTCCAAAATAATCTGGCCCCTGCTGTCAGAGAGCTTACAGTCTAGGGAGAGAGACAGGTATGGAAAAGATACATGCGAGACAGTATGTACCAATTATGGAAGTGAGAGTTCAAACCAAGAGGAAGACAGAAATGGATGAAAGCTACTGCTTCTCACAATCGAGAAAGCCTGAAGGCTGCAAAGGAAGAGAGGGGTGAATGGGGTCTTGAAGAATGCATGGGGCTGAGGCAGCAGGCAGAGAGGGCATTTCTAGCAAGAAGGCTTGGAGGAGAGAAAAATCTCAGGCAAATGGGCCTGTGTTAGTGGTTAGGTGAGTGGTTGAGTAGAGAGGAAGTGGGGCTGGAGGGGTGGGTTGAAGCAGGTGTGTAGATGCTATTTGCTAGGGTGTCAGTAGGGTTTCTCTTTCGTGCAGGGTCTGGGGGAACGTCTCTGCCATTTGAGGGCTGGGATTTTGCTGTGACACATGACATGGTTGACTCTGCTTGATTTAATAAGAATTTGTTTTATGCTCTAAATCAGGAGTCAGCAAACTTTTCCTGTAAAGGGCCAGATAGTAAATATGTTAAGCCTCTATTTAGAGCCTGTTTAGAACAGACCGCATTATACACTGTTAGTTGTGAAATACACGATTTCCAGTGGAGAGAAAGCCTCTGAGTTTCTTGGTCTCTGCTTTAAGCTGGGCAAAGTGTTCTTGGCAGGGTTCCGCACCCTCCATCCCTGAAGCCTGCTCTGCAAACAGGCCTCCCGTTCCAACTCCTCCAACTCGGAGTCTGCAATGTACTAGGTATGCCTCTGTGTTTACAGTGTGATTGTTTGCCTGTTCTCCTGGGTAATGAAAAGAGGACCTGTGGGGCTGGCCTGGTTAGGAAAGCTTTCCTGGCAGGGGCAGTGGGGAGGGTACCGTGGAGAGAAAGGGGGAAGGTTTGAGCTGGCTGTAGCGTTGATAGTTTAATCTGAATAAACAGTGAAAAGCTGGCGGGCACTGCAGAGAGCTAGGTTGGGTGGGAGGACCTGATACGGCAAGGATTGAGGAGGCACAAATAAGATAGGTCTCTGGGGGCTGGTAAATCATGTAGACTTTTCGTTAAGACAGGCTGACTTCTGGAGCCTTTCCAGAAAGTTGCTGGTGTGTTTTCACTAGGAACTTACCAGTGGCAGGGATGGGGGGCAGGGGGGTGGCAGAGGGAATTGGAAATGAGGGCTGAAGCTGAGAAACAGTCCTTTCAAATTATTGTAGGTACATTGTTTTTTCCTGTATTCAACCACAATTAATATATGTTAATTGTGGAAACATTCAAAAGTTAACAAAAAACCCATAGAAATCACTCGTAGTCCCATCACCCAGAGATAATCACTGTTTTTTCTCTGCTACCTATGTGAGAGGCATTGAAAAGGTGAACAGAGGAGTTTGGTAAAAGGATAATCAAAAAATGACTTCTTGCATAATTAACTGCTTTCCACTTATGTGCCACTTCCTGAACTCTGCTATAATTCAATTCTTCTTTTTTTTTTTTAATCGGGAAGGAATAAGCCCCCATGGAAATGGTGAGACTTACAGTGGAATACATTAGCATGGCTGTGCAGTGCAGAATGTTAAAACCTTCTGAAGTGGCTTTTGTTTCTTGTTCTGTGACTCGCCCACTCTGTGGCACATTTTTCATCATGTTTTTCTCTCAACTTCTACCTCATGTTTCCCTTCTTTATATTATACAGTCTCTTTTCATCACTAGGTAATGAGTCCTCCTCCTGCCCTCCATGCCTACAAACAATGTTATGGATAAGCCATGTTTCATAAACAAGTCAATAAAAATTTCCCCTAACCTTTGGAAAATTGTTTTAGAGGGGAAAAAAAAAAAAGCCTTTTTCCCCCTTAGTATATTACAACTGACCTATTGGAGCAATATTAAAATTAAGAATTTTAAGAAACGTAATCTTTAATTAAAAGGTAAAGTTGATAGACGTGTCTATTTTACAATTCCAACAGTATACCCATGTGAGTAGTACATAGTTTCTGCTTGCTTTTTTTTCCATCTGATCCTCTCATTTCTGGCAACAAGGAATATTTTCTAACCCGGTTAAAATGCTGTCCATTAGCTGGTAAATCTAGTGCTGCCACCTCAGAGGAGAGGTAGGAACTCTTTCTTAAAAAGGAGGATTGAACTACTTCTCATTATCTTATGTGGCCCATTATTCATCTCTCTGATTTTAAAATGGCACTGAAAAAAATAAAATAAAATGCCACTGAAGTTTATACTCCAAGAAATTTAAATCAACGTGGTTATTAATTGCAAAAAAAAAAAGGTTTGCAGAATATTAATTGCAGTTATTGAAATTAAATAAAAGGTCAGTCAGTCCATTTTGGATCAGTCCAGTGGATTTAAATTAAAAAGTTATACCTACTGAAAGGTCAAATGAATGAACAAGTGAACTTTGCTCTGTGCAGCTTATCTCCATGAGCTGACCCGACTAGGGCTGGGTCTGCTTAGCTCTCTTGCAGGCTTTGATGTCTCAGTTGAGTTTGAATGCTCCCAGTGGGTGGGGCACAGTAGCTCAGACTGGTGTAACATTCTGCAGTTAGGCCTGTTGCTTTTATATGGGCTCATGAAATGGATTTCCCTCTCCTGGTTACATATAAAAAAGAGAAACCCAAGGGACTATGGAGAGCGTGAATTCAAAGTAGGAAATTCCCATCTGTCTCAGGTCGGGTTGTACTGCAGAAACAAAATCGCAGTGGCTTAGACCACGCAGGTTTACTTATTTATTTTTGCTCACGATAGATGTCCAGCATTTGTCAGCAGGGGAGCGGTGCTCCGTGTGGTCACCAAGAGTCCCCAGAATGATGACAGGTGATCGCAGGGATGGTGTGCTTCCACCGCCCCTGCCATGGGGGAAAGGAGCGTGGCGGGTTGCACGGTGCTCTTAAAGGCTCTGCCTAGAAGCCACAGACGTCACTTCGTCGGCTAAAGCAAGTCGTGTTGCCTGTGCCTAACTTCAGATCGAAGCAATGCGCGTCTGCCATTGCCCAGAAGGAGGAGAAGTGGGATATTGGAGAAGAGCCTTTAGGACTCAACTGCTACCCTTTTATCCACCTCAGTGATCATGAGGCTTTGGTGCAAGAGCAAAATCCTTCCTCTTACAAAGGTCCCAGCAGTCAGTCCCCCAGCCAGCTGCTGACGCTGTGCTCCATACGCTTGACTTGTGAGAAATCCCTTTAGAGAAAGTAGCTTCCCTAGCCAGTTCACCATTCTTAATTGTTATGGGCTGAATTGTGTCCCCCCAAAAAGATAGGTTGAGGTCCTAACCCCAAGAATATAAAAATGTGACCTTATTTGGAAATAGGGTCTTGGCAGACATAGTTAAGATTGAATCGGGTGGGCGCTGATTCAGGATGCCTGGTATCTTTATAAAAAAGGGAAATTCGGATACAAACGGGGAGAAATGCCATGTGAAGATGAAGGCAGAGATCAGGGTGATGCAGCAGGAGCCAAGGAACACCAGAGACTGTCAGCAGACCACCTGAAGTTTGGGGAGGGGCCTGAAACGGAGCCCTCAGAAAGAACCCACCCTGCTGACACCTTGGTCTTGGCCTTCCAGCCTCTGTGACGATGAGACAATAAATTTCTGTTGGTTAAGCCACCCAGTTTGTGGTACTTTGTTATGGCAACCTTAGCAAACTGATTCACTAATCAATATACTTAAAAAAAATTCTTCCTGGGCCTGGCAAGCAGACCTCCTGGGGAAATCAAAACAAGGGCCACCTTGGGAAAGTTTGATGAATTCTAGCCAAGATGATGTGTGAAGCTGCTTACAGAGAAATTCTGTTCGCATAATCTTCATCCCCCATCTCGGAAGTAACTTTTAGCAAATATTTCTCATGTCTCAGCCCTGGAAGCAAAGAGTAAAATATGTTAGCAGGAACTCCCTATTAATAAGAAGAAGAGGAATTTAGGGATGATAGTAGCAATATGAATAATCTATCTTTATCATACCATGGCCGGTGGTTATCAATGTAGAAAAAGTTCCTGTGGGATAAAAAGCTTTGGGGACTGGAATTGCTTTTGTCAGTGATGGGGGAAGGGAGAATTGTATATCAGCAGACGTGCCCGGTAGCTTCCATCAGTGATTATCTCCATTGTTGTGGCAACATCTGGTCTTTTGGACAGGGTGATTTTGCATCATCTTGTTATTCTCAGTAAAGATAGTTTGTCGAATACTTAATTTTATTGCTTTGAAAAACTTTTATATAATTGATGCTTCCAGTTTAAACTATTTTGCTAAACCATATGTCTGGATATTTTATTTAATTGTGAACCTGCTTTTTCACTGTTGCCATAGAGAATAATGCCGTGGACATTGTCCAGTTATGGGTAACTCAGTGAGTGATTGGTACTGCTGCGTGGCTGGGTACCAGGCTGGTACTTGTACTTGTAGGCGCTGGTGATCTGCTGTGCTTGTCCGCGTGTGTGTTGTCGTGGGGCATTCTTGTGCTCGCTCTCCCTTCTATACATGCACTACACGCGTGTACACACGTGCACCCACACACACACTGTCCCTTGCACACATGCTACTGTATTTCAGGGTCAAGAGCTATATAATTTTAGGGACTTCCCTGGTGGTCCAGTGGTTAAGAATCCATCTTGCAACGCGGGGGACTCTGGTTCAACCCCTGGTCGGAGAACTAAGATCCCACATGCCTCGGGGCAGCTAAGCCCGTGCACCGCAACTACTGAGCCCGCACGCCACAACTAAGACTGGATGCAGCCCCCCAAAAAAGAAAACCAACTATATAATCTTAAAAATTCTGAGTAGATGCTTTAAGCAAAGGATTTCTTAATTGATCAGTGCTAGAAAAGAAGGTGCTAAACGGTTACCAAGATATCCTTTTGCAGCTTCCCCCTTCCTACTGCTTGTGAACCCCAGATTTTGTGTGTGTGCTTACCACATGCTTCTGGTGCTGAGGCCTGTGGACGGGTGGTAAAGTGGTTTATGTCTCCAGTAAACAGACCCATTCAGAGAGTCCCTGAGAAGCCAACTCACCAGTGAAATGATGTATACCGGTGTGTTTTGAAGCACGAAAAATCCACATCAGTCTAATGCATTCTTGATGCCCTTCTATGCACAGATTGGTTGTTCCGTGAAATTTAAAATTTCAGAATGGTAGAATTCATATTCAAGTCCACATGTGTTCTAATGATGCCTTGCTTTTTTCCTAAAGATTTGTGTTTCTTTCTTTATTTTACTGGATCTTTTAAAAAAGGCAAGTCATATCTGTTTATGTTTGCATAACCACCATAATAAGTGCTTTTCAAAGTTAGTAAATGCTGTTCTGTTAGTAAATCCTTTAACTGTTTTAAAGTTAGTAAAGTTAGTAAATTCTAGTCTTCTTTTGCGGATACATGCGTTATCCTGAAATTATATGCTGCCCAAACTGTTGTTGAAATACTTTGTTCTAATTGACTGAATACTTCAGACTTTCGTTATAGCCACCAAAGAAATGAATATAAAGCAAGAATACTTTTTGAAAAATTTTCTTATTCAGGGGTTAAATAAATGCTACAAGTTGGTTCATCTTTTGCTAAAGAGTAGTAAGAACAGAACTTGAACTCATTGGAAGGGAGCCGTTGTAGGCAAACATAATTATCCTGCTTTTGAAACTTAATTGCAAAGCGTCTCTTGGCTGTAATGTTGCAAAAATTGACTTAAAGATTCAGTTCGAGATTGGAAGTGGCAAAATAATAACTGGAAAGAATCAGAGAGCCATTTCTTTGTAATTTGGGATCATCTCTTAGAGTTTCTCTTGACAGCTAATATGAAAATTGATCTGCAGGTCTGTGGCTGGGTGGTTTTCAACACAAAATCTCAGCGGAAGGACTGATGGGCCCTTTCTCATTCTACCCCAGACTTAATTTAGGGATTCTAAAATCTGTTTGCTTTGAGAAATAGAGAACTTTCTGTTCTTACACCGTTGCAGCATTTCCTCCGGATATTGTAGTATTGTTTGGAATTATAGTTAAACAGTTTTCGCATACTTATTTTGGCACTACATAATGGTTGCCCCTGGGCACGTGTGTCCATGACTGATCCTGCAAAATCATCCTCTTTGTTTACGGTGAACTTGGACCATTGCCCCGATATCATCATGTCGGTTTCCAGGGAGGCCCTGCTTCTGCCTCATGTATCTCTAGTGGATTATTATGTACCAAGGATTGTAGAATTTTTCCTCTTCTTTAACCAGATGACTGCTTGGGTTTATTGTTGACTTGCTTTTCCATTTTCTCTGTTTGTTCCCATTATATAGCCAACCAGTAGTGCCATCTCCCTGTTACTAAGCTGCTCTGCTCAAGTAGCACTGCGCATGCACACAGGGGAAGACTTTTACTTCAGTTATACTGAGCAGCTCTTCATCAGCATTCTTACTTTACTGTAGACGCTGATTCGGAGAACTGTGATTTGTTCATTAAGTTTCACTTTTATTTTGTTTAGAAATTCTCTGAATTGAGCTGGATAGCAATATAGTAAGGAAAGCAAAATATGAAACTTAAGCCATTGGAAAGACTGTTTTGGACACAGTGGATTCTAGCTTTGAGTGGCTCGCTGCATTTTTCATAGCAGAGAAGTCATTAGCAATTTACTAACATGAAGTATTTCTAAACATCCTTCCGTGTGTCTGGCTCTGCTAATGGCTGTGATGGGGGGAATTTAAGTTGAATAAATGGCCTCTGCAATCAAGAAATGCACATGCTGTTTGAAAAGATAAGACTTGCCTACCAAACATTAGATAATAAGTCTTTGTTTTTGGAATTTTATTAAAATTAAGGCTGAATATATGTATATACCTGTGTTGAAAAGCAGTAGGTTAAGACGTATCCTGAAAAAGTTTTGCCTCAATGATGAGAGTAAATTAGTGCTCTTAAATCTACTCTTAGCCTTCTTGTTTACTTAAAATAAATGAGGAAAAAATACAGAAACTCAATTCATAGTATAATAGGTTACCAAAGCTTTATAAACAGCTATCCTGACAGCTGTAAGTTTTTGGTTTTTTGAGTTTATACTGATTTATTATATTTTCCCTTTCCAATAAGCCTGTGGACATCTCTTTACAATCTGATTGATTGTAGCAGAGTTCCTGTGTCATTTTTGGTCATATGCAGAAATATCCTCAAGATGATATCCTTGTTTGGTTGGCCTATGGATGTATTAAATCCCCACCATCCCCTCTGTAGTTTTCTTCCCATTAATTTTTTTGGTCTTAAGGAGAAGTCATAAGAGGCTAGTTACTTGGGGCTCCTTGAATTAATTTCTAGTTACCTGAATTGCTCACCAACGTCCATTCTTACTTCCTGGGTAACAGCTTTCAGGCGCGCCAGATTTCTTTAGATTTATCTCAATTTCGTAATGATTCTTAACACTGCTGCTTTTTCTTTTCCATCTAATTCTGGGCCCCTTTAAATCTCCTTAATCCAGCTCTAATCACATTATTAGATATGGCAGAGTCATTTTGGTGAACTCCAATTAGCTTTCTTCTTGTTAGAAACATTAGACGTATTTCTGTTTTCATTATTCTGCCCGCACCTTGAAAGAAGTTTGCAAATGGAAAGGGTGTTTGTGAAGATGCTGGGTGACTTTCTGGGTTATATGTTGGTTCTTTCTTGCCTTTTCTCTGCCTCATTTTCACTCATTTGCTCAGACTTAACATCACTTACCACCTAGTATTACGTATTGAAGGTAGTAAACAGTAAATGCTTGTTGACTGAATGAATGAGTTAAATATGCCTGAAGTACTGAATAGAAAAACTCAACTCTTATTATTTGTCAGTTCCAGGGAAGATGGCCTTGTATATTATCAGGTTTTTCTGCGAATGCCTAAATTTTGCCATGTTATAGGACTTAATATAGTTGTTACTATTGTTTTGTTTTCAGGAAGGTCGGGAGTAGGTGTACCTCCTTGGCTAGATGGGGCTCAGTATTCTGAGTTGTCTGTTGGGAATGTTTGGACAATCCTAATTGTCCGGATTGTTGGGACAAAAGTCCACTAGACAAATTTACATGTTTTACCTTCTAGATTTTTCTAACCTACGGTTACTTCCCACCCCTTCAATGAGGCCTTTCCCTGAGACCAGGCTCAATTAAGATAGAAAGAAATTGATAATAGATTACCTGTAAAATTGATGAAATGAATAGTCAGCTCTCATTCTGTCCCATTCAGTCATACTGGATGTTTCTAACTCCTATTTAGGAGAAGTTCTAGATCAGTCCAGTTTTTTCTGGAAGTGGGGAAGTCAGTTTTGCATAGATATTAAAACCTGCCCTCCTTTTTCAAATGATTCTTTCCAAGAATCAAATATTTTTAATGAAGCAATTTTATGAAAGCAGAATGTAGAAATTAAATATTAGAAGAACTGTATTTCTAGTGGGTTGGTACCTCATTCTTTCAGCACTTTACCCTTTAAATCTTATTCAAACAACATGTTTTAATAAACTGTTTTCCTGCTTACACAATAAATAGAACATTACTTATTAAGGTGCAGTCTCCTCACCTATGAAAAAATTTAACTTCTTTTATAAGTAGCTATACACAATTTCCATACCTTAGGTTCTTAATTATTTATATGATATTTCAGAAATATTGGAATATTTTGCATGTAGGTGCACATTCTTACCCATACAGGGTCCGTGTTTACAGTCACCACAGGTATATTTAAGTATAAGGTGGTAAAGAACAGAAATTGTGTTCATCAGAATCTTTACATATCCAATTCTGAAGTTTTAAAAATATTATATAGTCATAATTTAGGTATATATAATGAACTCTACTAACATTTACTGAGTGTATGCCTATAGAAGTACTCTATTCTGAAGACTGTAAGGAGATACACCCTGTTCCTCAGTGTTTCAACAGTGTGGTCAACATTCCAGTAAAGGTGCCATATTTGAGGCATTCATTTGACGTCTGCAAAAAGTGCTGTCCTTTTCTGAAAAATAAGTTTTATATAAAGTATTTAAAAAATACTCTATATACGTCATATAAAATTAATTAATTTTAATTTTGTTAACTTGTTTGCACTTAATTTTGTCACAGACTTCTGTCAGTGGATGGTGTCTTAAAGAGAAAGGCATCCTATGAAAATAATTAACAGTCCTTATGTAGCCTATACTCTTTATCTCATGGACATAGTGGCCCCTAGCAGAAAACGACCTGTTTCAGTATGTGGAAGAGTGAACCCCAGCACACTGAGGATTTCCTAAAGGTAATGATAATCCCAGCAGCTTGGAACGTTGACTTGGTGATGCATCGCATATGGTAGTGCTAATTGAGACAGGTCAGTCTGGGTAAGCAGTCGAACATGGGGCACCACTAAGGGCTCTGCTGGACGTTGGAGCTGCAGTGATGAAAACATGAGCTGTTCCTCAGGTGCATCACCTGCATTTGGAGATTTCCATGGTTTGAGGGTCATGTATGGGGGCCAATAGAAGTTTTCCCAGAAGGCCAGGCATATATGAGAACATTGGATTGTTCTGTGACCACAATGATATAACCTTGTTATTGGCCCAGAATGAGCAACTGCAGGCTAACATTTACACAAAAGGAATTTAATGTGCCGATAATATTTAATTGAAGAACTAGAAGAGCTATTTTAAAACATTTCCTTCTATGACTTTTTTACTGGACACTTCTAGTTTGACATTGTTCAGGTTTAACTTTGTCCTCATTTAACTTTATCCTGTACAAATGCTAAGGAGCTTAATAAAGGTCTATATGATCGAAAAGGCAGCTCTTAACCCAGCATGAAATTCCAGTCTCATTTATTTTTGCTTGCCCTCTGCCAAAGAATTCAGACAACTGCATGCTTGACTTACAAATAGAGGACAAAGCGTTGATCAGCAATTCTGTTTAAAATATGGAGTGGAAATAAGTTTATGTAAAATAAATCCACAAGAAGAAAGAAAGTGGAATATACGTATCTCCTCTAGTATGTGCTTCCTGCCGTGGAGTCCGCTGTGTGAAATTGGGGGTAGGAATCCTACAGGGGCCATCAGCCCTGCAAGGTGACATTTGCCCTCATGATCATGAGTTCACATCTATACTACAGGGCATCTGAATAAATTGAAGTAATTAAGTTCTGACTTTACATAGCAGAATCTAAACCTCTGTTCACACTGCTTTTCATGTTCTTAGGCTATACATAAATATTTGATATATAGTTTTGCAGAATGAGGTCTAACAGTTTTGTAGGGCAAATTTCCATTTGCTTCCTTATGCATTGTGTTTTGTCCAATAGAAAACATCAGACTTGGTAGACAGTTGACTCATTGTGTTGGGGTTTTAATTGTGGTGAGTGTCCTTTTATATAAGTTGTGTGTGTGTGCCCATGTCTGTGTTTTGCTTGGAAGAACGATGAGTAAGCTAAGGGCAAAACCCATTTGCTCTTCTTAACACAGATGGTGGGAAGAATACTCTTAAAACCATTAACAAAACAAAGTAACGCAAGAAAAAGGCAATAATCATGTGCCTAGTTCATATTCCAGATTCATTTACAGCTGAGCATCATCTTGAATATTACAAGGAAATAAGCTTTAAAATCAAATTACTGTAAAACTTTGCTAATTCATGCTTGACTAATTTGCCCACCCCAGTAGTTCTCACTGAAGTCTTGCTGATCTTCTGTGACTTTGAGAAAAATTTGATAGTAGGCTGTGGAGAAGGCTCCTGTTACTTCTGGGTTTTTTTTCGTTTTGTTTTGTTTTGTTTTTTGTATAATTAGTTTGTTTATTTTTGGCTGTGTTGGGTCTTCGTTGCTGCACGTGGGCTTTCTCTAGTTGTGGCGAGTGGGGGCTACTTTTTGCTGCGCTGTGCAGGCTTCTCATTGCGGTGGCTTCTCTCATTGTGGAGCACAGGTTCTAGGCACGTGGGCTTCAGTAGTTGTGGCTCGCGGGCTCAGTAGTTGTGGCTAGTGGAATCCAGAGCACAGGTTCACTGGTTGTGGTGCACGGGCTTAGTTGCTCCGCGGCATGTGGGATCTTCCTGGACCAGGGCTTGAACCCGTGTCCCCTGCATTGGCAGGCGGATTCTTAACCACTGTGCCACCAGGGGAGTCCCTCCTGTTACTTCTTATTTCCGGGTTCATTGTGGAAAATATAGTGATATACCTTAAGGTATCGTAAACAAATAAAAGAGAATATACATCTATCTGCCAAACCCTCAAGAGAGGGAAAACATCTGCTGAAAGGCTTGGATTCGATTTTCTTCCTTATTTTTATTTTTATTTTTTTTTAAACTTTGGGTTTATTTATTTATTTACTTATTTATCTATGGCTGTGTTGGGTCCTCGCTTCTGCGCGAGGGCTTTCTCCAGTTGCGGCAAGCGGGGGCCACTCTTCGTTGCAGTGCGCGGGCCTCTCACCATCGCGGCCTCTCTTGTTGCGGAGCACAGGCTCCAGACGCGCAGGCTCAGCAATTGTGGCTCACGGGCCTAGTTGCTCCGCGGCATGTGGGATCTTCCCAGACCAGGGCTCGAACCCGTGTTCCCCGCACCGGCATGCAGACTCCCAACCACTGCGCCACCAGGGAAGCCCCATCTTCCTTATTTTTGATTGTAGGATTTTTTTTTTAATGCACAAAATAGAAACGTGAGTAATTGTTAGTAGTCTCCTAGTTTAAGAAAACCTACCATAAAATTTCATATTGTACAGTAAAATTTTATTTATTTATAAAATTTTTTTAAAAGTCTTTGTTGAATTTGTTACAGTATTGCTTCAGTTTTATGTCTTGGTTTTCTGGCCATGAGGCATGTGGGATCTTAGCTCCCCGATCAGGGATTGAACCCGCACCCCCTGCACTGGAAGGCAAAGTCTCAACCACTAGACCGCCAGGGAAGTCCCTGTACAGTAAAATTTTAAAAGCACTAAACTATGGAGAGAAGTATCAGGCAGTTTATATAAGGCCGTGAGGTGGGCATTAACATGATTTAGTACTAGTTTTATGACAGAATTTTGTTTTATAAGGAAGGAAAGAAAAGTGAGAGACTTAACTGTGTTGTACAGTTTAGTGTATTGTCTACTTACACCTTTGGTTTGCTGCTTGCAAAATAAAATGTTTTGGTTAAATATTGATTTTTATTTACAAAACCCTATGATAGATGCTAACCGAATATATACCAACAGCACCATTGAGGGCTTTTTAATATTGAGGTCCCAGTGAAAATGTGTTTTAAACCTTGAACATTCACTGCATCACTTTGTCTGCAGTCTAGATAAATATTACTAACTTGCCACCAAAATAACTGAAAGGCTCAGCTGATGACTGGCTTGTACCCTGTCCAGTTACAAAATCGGAGTAAGTGTTCCAGTTATGCCATGTTCTCAGTGTAGATTCAGCTTGGTTCCTTGCACCACGCATCTAGAGGTACAAATGTAAGTAACCACACAAAAGACCGGACCCATAATTAGGCACCATATCCTGGGTTTAGGTATAGTTATAATCAGAAATGTTAGCTATTTTATTCTGACAATTGAAACATTGCTACTGCAGTACCACTAAGTTAATCTGCATATTCATTTATCTACATTACATGTAAAAATAAATGAATGAGTGGCCCACGTTGCTGCAGTGATGAGTGCTAGATCGGTTGTGAATGTTTTCCCAAGTAAATATAACAAATTGCTAATGTTTACAGGTGATTGCTTTGTGTATAAACTAGCTCCGATTCAAGGCTTTGGGCCTAGTCACTTCACTCTCAGTTGCATCTCGGAAGGCTCTGCTGGAGAGAGGCTGAGAAACAGCAGGGGGAAGGAGCAGCTTTCTGTCTCCGGGAATTGCTGATGACTCCGGGTGCTCCTGGCTTGCGTCCCTGGGAGGCCTGGCCAGTAAGACGTCAGGTCTGGAGAGGGAAAAAGGTTGGGAACCAGTGAGCCTAAGCATGCCATTTACTGAATTCTTAATATTTTGATGACTAGAACCTGCTTTTCTGAGTGCTTTTATTTATTGATTTATTTTTGTCTGTGTTGGGTCTTCGTTTCTGTGCGAGGGCTTTCTCCAGTTGCGGCGAGCGGGGGCCACTCTTCATTGCGGTGCGCGGGCCTCTCACCATCGCGGCCTCTCTTGTTGCGGAGCACAGGCTTCAGACGCGCAGGCTCAGTAGTTGTGGCGCACGGGCCTAATTGCTCCGCGGCATGTGGGATCTTCCCAGACCAGGGCTCGAACCCGTGTCCCCTGCATTGGCAGGCAGATTCTCAACTGCTGCGCCACCAGGGAAGCCCCTGAGTGCTTTTAAAATAAGTTTCCGGGCAGAAATGTGCTTTGCACACACTCTGCAGAGCACGCCTCTCGAGGTATAAGATGAATCGGTCGCGCACACTCAGAGCCTGTTCCTTCAGCTCCGGTAGCCGCTGATGGTGACCGCAAATGAAGCAAGAGAAGCCTTTAGTGAGGAGGGGAGGAAGCCTCCACTTGACACCTCATGACCACCAAGTCTTTATTGAGTGTCCTCAGTGTCCAAGGCGGGAGAATGTCTTGTATGGATTTTACACGTTTTAGGGTTACCAGAGTTGTAAAATCCCCTGAAATCTGTATGTGCTAAGTGTGAATATCTGTACAGCTCTTGGCAAGTTTTCAGGTTCTCCCTTAAATTACCTAAATTTGCTCTCCTGAACCTGAGGTCTTACCCCAGCACTGTATCCCAATGATACTCATGATTTACGTAATAAAATTAATTGACTTTCAGGCACTTCATTCCTTATTCCCAAGTAACAATTAAAAGTGGCATGTTTAATATGCATCCCTCTGTACTATTAAAACAAAACATCCATAACTGCTAGCTATCCTGCTAGCTAGCTAGATATTTTAATAAATTAATACTATTATAAACCCATAGATTGGCGTTAGACTCTGGTTGCTTGGAGCCTGTTACATGCTTGGCACAAAGCAGGCACTAAATAAATATTTGTTGAATGAATAAATGATTGAATGAAGAAGCAAAGAAGTGACTAACGGGCCAACCATTTATCGTACAGTTTAGTAATCAGGAAGTTCAGTAGGGAAGTACAGTGACCAAATTTCTTTTGCAAATCTCATTAGTACAAAGGATTTGTTATTAAATATAGATCCACCTTCATTGTTTGCCTGGATAGTCTAAAATAGATCCAAACCCATTGTTTGACTAGGCTTCATAAACGCAGGATAAAATAGATTATACTTCCCGTCATCTGCATGATGCACTGCTATTGCTGACGAAATCCCACCCTTGGCAAATGTGAAACAATAACCAGCATGAAAGCGTGGAGGTTCCTCCACATGTATATAAACAACCTTGGCCAGGCTCAGAGCTGGTAGAGCATCTAAAAATAGATAGATAATCCCTTATCTTGTTGCATATGAAAATAGTGTTTATATTAAGGCAACATTATTAGAAATGATGTGTGAGAAAAGAATCCTGGCAGTGTCTTTTACAATTTAGAGCGAGAAAATATATTAATGTGACTTTGAAGCACAGGAGTAGTACCTGCTGGAACGTGGAGCAGAGTTGTAGCCAGTTTCTCTTTGATGAAAAACTGCTTGTTTATGCAGACATGTAATATTCTGCCCCATGGAGACTTGTCCCTTGCCCACAAAGTGGCACCCTGTTTTTCCACTGGATGTCCACTGAGAAACACACTGGTGGTGACAGTCCTTGAAAAAGAGAGGTATATTAGGATACCCCCAAATCTTACTGGCTTAACACACTAAAAGTTATTTCTCACTCATGCTACATGCCAACATGGGTCAGCAGGCATGCCCATCCACGTGGTCACTCGGAGACCCAGACAGACAGAAGGTTGCACAGGAGCCCAACTCGGAGGTGCCACTTGTCACCTCTTCTCAGAGCGCACTGGCCAAAACTAGTAACATGGCTCTGCCTGAGGCTGGGAAACGTAGTCTTCTCTGTGTCGAGGAAGGAGAGAGAACTGGTCAGTGCTGAGCGATTCTTGCAATTGGTGAGTAACATTCTCATATTAAAATCAGTTAGGGAGAGTGTGGTATAATAAATCCAGCACCATGTTTTTCAGATTTAAATGGACTAATTTAATTTGTCTAAGTCCATGTCAAGTGGCTATTTTCTGAGCCCTGAGAATAATGGAGTCTGGTTCATTTTCCCACTGTACCAACTTAATAGGCGTACAATGCATGGAATTTGGCCTGTGGTAGAATCTTTGCCTAAGAAAGGCAGCACTCATTTTTGTTTGGTATTTTCCGGTAAGCTAACTTGATATATCAATTTTTAAAGCTAAAATGTAGCTGGGTGAAACTAAGGACCGAACAAAAATTGCCGCAAGTGATTGTTGGTAAGTGAAACAAGAATTTTCAGGGGTTTTTTTTTGCCCCCATGGATACAGTGAACATGGCCAGCAGCTGGTTGTAACCAAGATAAAATGTATTTAATTTTCCCCTTGCCTCCTCTCCTTCAAACCACAGTACGCACGCACACATGCACACATGCAAACTGCTTATTTAGAACGAAGCAATCCAAGTTGTCTTCTCTTACCTGGGATATAACCAATTTAAGAAGCTAGATTGAATAAGCCATGTAGCCATTAATTGCCTATCATCTTCAAGTGCAGAAAGTAACATGAAAGATCACAGGTCTGGGGGTTTACCGGAGGCACCTCAGTTCACAGCTCTAAAGCAGAGTTAGAACTTGAACTCATAGTTGTTGGGTGCCGACCAGTGCATCCCGGTGGCCTTCACCCGTGAAGGCACACAGAAAATTAAACTGAGTGTATCCGCCTCGGTTCCAAGGGTCCGCCGGGACTCCTCAGGTGAGCTGCCTTGAGTGGTTTTCTGAACCTCGTCCTGCGTTCTCACTGCTGCCTCAGTGACTCCCCATTTCCCTCCATTTGGACTCCAGATGCCTTTGGTGCTCCAGGCCTTCCTCCGTCAGGTCACCGTGTCTGGGGGTAGCACTTTCCCTTGGGCTCTCCTGGGTTTTCCGCGTTCTGCAGAACCCTCCTCTGGCTCTGCCTGAGAGGGGGCCTCCCTCCTGCTCTCTCCTCCCCCGCCGCCTCATCCCTCAGGGCTGGGCTCCTCTCCAGTCCCTCTTCCCATCCTAGGGGCTCCCTCAGCCCCCCGTGTGGCCATCCCCACCCAAGTCAGTGCTTTATTCTTGGCTTGCTCGTGGCTCATATTACACTCTTATCTTGCAGTCATAGATATTTCTATATATATTTCTCCCTTTACATCCCTTTCTCTAAGCTCTTATGAGGTCAAGGATTTTTTTTTATGCATTTTCTTATACCCTTATTGTCTAGTATAGTGCTTGATATATGATTCAATGCTCACTAAGTATTGAATGAATTTATTATATGTTAGTTTTTAGTACAAACAAGTGTATGGAATGTTAGTTCCCCAATATTAATATTCTTTGCATGCTTAGATTACATACAATGTACTTAGTAAATGAATGCTTACAAAATGTTGGGCTGGCCAAAAAGTTCGTTCGGGTTTCTGGTAAGATGTTACAGAAAGATCCGAACGAACTTTTTGGCCAACCCAATAGAATTTAATCTGAAAAGTGAGATCTTTTGATCCATAGAGTATTTATCTTAAAAACAAATGAATTGATCCTCGTGTAATTTTTTATTCTCTTTTATAAGTTTAGTGTACTGGGAGCCTGAAAGAAACACTGACTTTGGAGAAGGGCGTACCTAAAGTAATATTTTTCTCTGAAATCATTTTGCTGGGTTATTTCATATCCAACTGGGTGATGTCCAGGAATTTGAGACTAGTGGTTCAGACAAACTTGTCAAACAAGACAAGAAAAATTGTACTTAGCCAGAGAAAAATTAGTTGATGGTTACCTGGTACATGCTGTGCATGGGTGTGTTTTTCATTCGGGGGATAATTGCATCCTTGGATTCTTGCTTAACTGTTGAGTCATGTTTCGTAATAAAATTATTTTATGAAGCTAAGATGAGAAATGGCTTGTTCTGTTCCTGGCAGAATCGGTGCCAGTGTAGTTAATGCACCAGCCTAGCTGGGTTTTAATTTAAAGAACAAATTATCTTTTAAAAGAGTAATAGATACCCCTTTGGAATAGCAAGAAGATGTCAACTGTTGATATGGGGTTATTATTGAGTGCTTAAGAAAGCACGGTAATTTTAATAACCCAGGTTGTGTACAATAAAGCTCTTGCTTTTTAAGCATACATCAGCTGTGTGCTATGATCATGTAATGATAAACTGCTTTTATTTATGCTGTTATTTATTTAAAGTTTTAATTAACATAACCTAGTCTTCACAAAACATCTTATTGCTTCTGACTCATGTATTCTCTGATGTGTAATAATGGGTTCTCATGATTTGTTTTTAAGATCTCCTTACTCTGAGTAAGGGTTTGGGTATTAGGAAATATTTCATGTACTATTTGTGTTGAGTGACATGAATTCCCATTTTATACCGACCTTTATAACCTTTGTACCAACCTTCACATTAGCACGTGGGAAATCTGATCATGAATCAATATCTTGGAAATGCACACCACACTTTCTGCTTTTTCCCAAAATAAACTGAAGGAGTCTCCTTCCTGCCACCATCTGGTAATATTTTCTCATTTAATTTAAATAACCAGGATAACCAGGAAGCTTTTGTAATCCTTGGTGGGATGTCTTATCAAGCCTGTTGAATTTGGTTTGATGTGGGTTCATTTTGGTTTCACCTTTTTTTAAGAACAAGTTGCATCTGGGATTGGGGGGGGAAAGCACTTTCACTGAATGGTTCCAAATTCAATCTCTTGAATTTTTTTTATCTCCCTGCTTTTTTTAAAAAATTGAAGTATAGTTGATAGTCTTTTATTTTCAACCAAGCAGCTGTTGACACAGATTTCTTAGCAAGTGGCTAAATAAAAATATGGCAGTTCTGAAATGAACAGAAACGGTTGCTCTGTCAAAAACTAGCAGCTGCCAGCATGCGATTTCTGTGCCACAAGTGCTGGTCTTTCTTAGGTATTCTCATTGTGAGACATTTGATTAAACTGCCCGACCAGCTTCATTTTTCCTTTCAACTTTTTTTTTTTTTTAAAATAAGGACAGTCCTGATGGAGGCACTTAGAGATTGTTAGAATTGAAATGAACCTTGGAGGTCGTGTCTAGTTTTTTAAATTAATTAATTTATTTATTTATGGCTGTGTTGGGTCTTCGTTTCTGTGCGAGGGCTTTCTCTAGTTGCGGCAAGCGGGGGCCACTCCTCATCGCGGTGCGCGGGCCTCTCACTATCGCGGCCTCTCTTGTTGCGGAGCACAGGCTCCAGACGCGCAGGCTCAGTAGCTGTGGCTCACGGGCCCAGTTGCTCTGCGGCATGTGGGATCTTCCCAGACCAGGGCTCGAACCCATGCCTCCTGCATTGGCAGGCAGATTCTCAACCACTGTGCCACCAGGGAAGCCCCTTCCTTTCAACTTTTGAGGTCAGAGGTAAAAGCAGTTGAGAGGTTTCACATTGTGTACTTGTCTTCCATTTTAAACTAATTATTAAATAGTATTAAAACTACAACAGTAAAAGCAGCCACAAAAAAACCTTCAAGCATTCGGATGGCCAGTGGAGCTTTATTTTAAAAGAAACCATCGTTCAAATAAAATTCAAATACTTCAGTATTTTAAATATCTCACTTAATCGCGTGGCCTCAGAAACCACAGTTTAATGAACTCAGAATAGTGAGGGATATTACAGCATTTTGCTTCGTGCTTTTGTATAACACTGTGAAGAAAGACGATTGCAGCAGACATGTGTGTGAATAGACGTACAATCAGCCAAGCTGTGCCTGGGCTCTCAGGGCAGGCACATAAAAATGGAGGAGGATTTTGGAGGTTGAGAGAGGAAATTACTGGCAGGTAGTAGAGATTCTGTTCAGAATCCTTTAGGTTTTATGGGGGGAAATAGTTGTTTTAAGCAGACTTTGAGGGGGTTTGGAATAGAAAGGTATTTCCTTTTTGCCTGTGTCGTCTTCGTGTTTCCAGGAAGAAAGTACCTCCTGGTGTGTGAGCACAGACCGGAAGCGTTGGGCAGGGCAGGGGAAATGTGTGCATCTCAACCCGATTAATGAGTCAGTTGTAAAATAATGTCGGGGGGCAACCTTCAGGTGGTCCCCTGATCGCTCTCACGGAATCTTGAGTTTGGCCCATGAATAGCATTTTTATTTCTGGTGGTGCCCAGGATAAAGGTTTGAATGGAACCTCACAGAGCTGTTGGTCAGGAAGTTCTTTGGGTTCAAACAGGATACCCCTGGCAATTCAGTCTCTGCTAGTTTCACAGAAAACATCCCTGTCGGTCCAAGGGTAAGGCATCCTCCTAGCCCTCCGGTTCTCTTCTCCTAAAACAGGTTTTTGGACTGGTCTTGGCCCACGTTGAGTTTCCTATGGCTGCCGTAACAACTTACTCTCAGACTTAGCCTAAAAACGCAGAGATGAATTCTCTCACAATTCTGGAGGCTGGAAGTTCAAAGTCAGAATCACTGGACTAAAATCAAGATGTCAGCAGGTCTGTGCTCCTCCAGAGGCTTGAGGAGAGAATCAGTCCTTTACCACATCCGGCTTTTGGTGGCTGCCAGCGTCCCTGAAGTTGTGACCACATCACTCCAGTCTCTGCCTCCAAGGTCACATTGCCACCTCCTCTTCTGTCTTCAGTCTCCCTCTGTACTTCTCCTATAAAGACACTTGTAATTCCATTTAGTGCCCACCTGGATAATCCAGGATAATCTGCCTTAACTTCGTCATATCCGCAAAGATCATTTTTTAGATAAGCTGACATTTACAGGTTCCAGGAATTTAGGACATGATATCTTTGTAAGCCATTACTCAGCCTACTACACCCCATTTTCAACACCTGGGACGGTTTACAGAGAAAGCCAAAGGATTCAGATTCTATCCTGCAGGGGTCGTTTTACTCTTGAAGTTAAATCAAGCAGTTATTGAGGAGGTACTGTGTGTTGTTGCTGTTCCTAGGCACAGTGGGAGACAGATACAAAGATGTACAAGACTGTGTCTTTCCTGAGGCTGCTTGTGGTTGTGCTGGAAGGGAAGACGTACGTGTAAAATGAGTCATAAGAAAAAGGTCACGTTAGATCCAGAGAGCCAGGGAGTGGTACCAACAGGGGTTGTCGAGCCCCTGAGCCTGTGTGCTTGGCGTGGATGGCTCTGTGCGCTGGAACATTAGACCTAGGAGAGATTTAAATGATCACGTCCAACTCACCACTTGACTGTTCCCCATTGCATTGTTTTCTGCTGTCTTCAGGTCTTTTCCCAAGAGCTGCCTCCTGCAAGTGTGCCTTCCTGGGTGTCTTATTCTTTCCTGTTGTACCTTGATGGTGCCATTACCTAGGCTTCAGTATCTCTTTCTCCAATAAAATAGCAGTTCAGATTCATGAAGGTAATGCCTCTGTGCTAGCAAACACAAATAGAATCACTTCTGTAAATCAGTGATACAGAAGAATAAAATCTAGGAAACTTAAATTTACAGTAGAATCAATCTGTTACAGTATCATGTGCTGTCATTTGGGGTAATTGGAATTTGCCCTAGCTCAATCTGTCTACATGAATGTCACATATCTTGGTGAAAACTATGATAATATCCCTTTAAAAAGAAAAGTGATTATCTTTTCTGTATATATGTTTTAAGAGAAGCTGCGTGTCTCTGAGTTGTAATGCATGATTTTGATAAGAGTCCAGGGCTATCTGCTGTTGAGTTTATCTCTGGGACCCTGGTTATCTTAACTAGATCCACAGAGACAAAACATGGAGAGATGAGCCAAGCCCGAGTTTGAATCCTGGGTCCATCACTACCTGGATCCTGGCCCTGCTTAGTGGACCGGATGGTATGAGCAGGTCACTGAACTTTTCTAAAGCACAGGTCTCGCATCTTCGAAACGGGGCTAATGATGGTACCTCCCTCAGGGTTATTAGGATGATTAAATGAGATAATGCATATAAAGTGCTTAAAACATGTCCTTAAAGTCTGTCTTTTCCATCTCTCTCCCCTTTTTTCCTTTCCAAGAAGTGTGGGCTGGGTGAGTTTTCTGGTTCTGATTAGCGCACTGCCCTAAGTAATCAAACACTGTCCCATCTGGTCCCTTCCAACAGGCACATGATGACAAATGGAACATTTCTTGGGTTACCGTTTCACCTTGGATGTCAACCAGGCTTCTAAATTACATTTTTTTTTAAAGATTTTTTTTGATGTGGACCATTTTAAACTCTCTATTGAATTTGTTACAGTGTTGCTTCTGTTGTGTATGTGTTTGGTTTTTTGGCTGCAAAGCATGTGGGATCTTAGCTCCCTGACCAGGGATTGAACTGGCACCCCCTGCATTGGAAGGTGAAGTCTTAACCACTGGACCGCCAGGGAAGTCCCTAAATTACATTTTATATGGCAACGTCTCCCCGTATTTTTGTTCCCCGGGCTTCTTGAATTGCAACATAGCATGTTTCTTCCAGTAAAAATCAAAATTAAATAAATAAATGGTTCAGTTGCAGCCTGTGTCTAAGAGTGATTCGTACCATGACTGCAGATTGGATAGCCGTTACAGTCAATGACAGTTGTCTTCTAAACATTATCTTTAATCAAGTCTCTGGAAGGTGTGCGTGTACTTTTGCTTCTAAAATGTGTGTGTGCGCACGTGCACCCCCCTCTGTACGTGATCAGGTTGAAGAAAGCATGTGGCTGGGCACAGTTTGGTCTGTTTTGAACAAAGTCGTTCTGGAGTTGATCATTCTATTAAAGTTCTTACCTGAATTTTCAGAATAAAAAGATTCCTCCCACACAGAGGCGCTGATTGTTCACACAGCGTGTGCACCCTGCATGATAAGCGACTGGGGAAGGTGCCACATCAGTGCCTTTGTTCAGTTACCATTTTTTGTCCCCTTTGCAGGGAGAGAGGCATAGACTGATATGAAAAGCTGTTAGATTTCTTGACTGCAAGATACCAAGATTTTTTTTGACACATTGATGCCTAAAAAGAAAAACGCAATATGTACTGGTGAATCAAAAACATTTTTCAGTGCCTTTGTATAAATTGGATATATTTTGTTTTCTTTTTGAAAATTTAACCGTAAAGCTAGTCTCCATTACTGTGGCTTTGAAACGCCTGAGATTGTTTTCTCTGGGTGGGTAGAGAAAACGTGGACAGCTTTTACAGACAGGGTCTGAAACAGTTATAATTAGGTTATACGTATTTCATAAATACATTGCTTAGAAAAGCAGTCTCCTCGCCTCCACTGGCCCCTCTTGGAGATGAATTGGGATGAGGGTGGTGGAGAGCTTAGAAAAGACTCTTGGGCGTTTATACGATTTTAAGAGTCATAGGTAACTCTTCTCAGTTTTTCTCAGAATGGCATCCAAAGTAAGGCTCAACTTTGTAATTTCTTCTCAACATGTAATGAAGTGGTCCCTTAATGATCTGCCACGTGTCCCACAGACGAGCTCCTGAAGGAACAGGCAAGGATGAGCTAGAGCCTGGGTAAGAAGACTTTTTTATCCAGCAAAAAAACAAAGGACATAAGAATTGGGGATTATACTGTGAATACAGGCAGCTAAGCCTGCGTGACTCTTCAGAGACTGTACGTGTTGGGTGAGAGTTCAGATCTGGGCTGAGCTACTTACCAGCTGTCTGACCTTGGACAGATTACTTAGCCTTTCCATGCTTTAGTCTGCATGTCCGTAATGTGCTTGTCAGGAGGATTGAGGGAGGTTGAGTTACGTGAAGCACTTAGAGTGCGCTGGGCACAGAGTGAGTGTCCCGTATGTGCTAATTGTTGTTGTTGGTTTACAGCTTCAAAGGAATTGTGTCATGCACACATTCGGGAGGGTTACTACCCCCAGCTTAAAAGAAGTTTTTGCTGCGCTTTGTACCTGAAAGAATATTTTCAGGTTTAATACTCCCTTCCGTCTACTGGTCCTGATGCAGCTAACACTCTCTGGGTTCTTTCCGTATGAAAGTTACTGCTGGTTCTCACACCACGTCTCAGTGTTGCTGTTACCATCCCCACTTTGCAGATGAGGAAACTGAGGCTTAGGTTAAGTAACTGTATCAAGTCACCATCAAAATAAGATGCAGGGCTGGGAGTAGAGTGAAAGTCAGAGACAGAGCCACTGCCACCCTCTCTCAGTGCCGCCGTGCACAGGTGTCTGGCCCTCAGAGTCATCCCAGAAGGAGAAGAAAGGAATTCGGTCTGTGGAAGTCATGCTTGTAGTTTCTTTGGACATGGTAGTCAAAACAGCCCCTGCTCCACTCAGTGTAATAAGCACGATTGAATTCCAGTGTATTTTGGGCTCTGCTGGGTGGGAGGGGCTCCACCATGATTCAGTGTGAGGTTCCAGTGGGCAAGGTTTGTGCTATGTGCCACTCTCTCTACTGTTCTAGGTTTTTCTATCAGTTTCTAAATGGAAAGTAGGTGCATATCGCTTGATTTACAGATTACTGTAGAAACTTTCAAGTTAATATTTTATCCAGAATTGACACTAAGGGCAAGACAGACTGATACAGTAAGTTTATCTTGTTAAGTTCTGGGACTTGTACACACATAAAGAGCCTTAGAATTCCTCTATTTTATAATGGAGATAATAAGGCATAGAAATCTAAGAATTCTCCTTAGATCCATGATGAGTTAGGGCCCCAGGTAACTCCTTCAATACTTTTTCCTTTGAAGTATGGAGAAAAGCTCAAATAAGAAAACAGATAAAAGAATGACAATTTGGGGAATCCCCTGGTGGCACAGTGGTTAAGAATCCACCTGCCAATGCAGGGGACACGGGTTCGAGCCCTGATCTGGGAAGATCCCACATGCCGCGGAGCAGCTAAGCCCGTGCGCCACAACTGCTGAGCCTGCGCTCTAGAACCCGCGAGCCACAACCGCTGAGCCCACGTGCCACAACTGCTGAAGCCCGCGCGCCTAGAGCCCGTGCTCTGCAACAAGAGAAACCACTGCAGTGAGAATCCCACGCACCGCAACAAAGAGTAGCCCCCGCTCGCCGCAACTAGAGAAAGGCCGCGTGCAGCAACAAAGACCCAAAGCAGCCAAAAATAAATAAATTAATTAATTAATTAAAACAATAAAAAAGAATGACAGTTTAAAGCTCATTTAAATGTTTACCTTATATCTGTTTACCTGAGAGTGTTCAAATTCCCGGGGCCATTGCTGTAGATTGACACCCAGTTCAGTGTTCCAGTAATTAATGTTTAGCCCAGGAAGGTGGTCACTAGAAGTTTAATTTTGATGCAGTCAGTTGCACTGATCAATGAGAAGGTTAGGAATTACATGGGAATGTCATTATATTTTTATGTGCCTTTTTTGTATAGACCTCTGTACAGTTTATGGCTATGAACACATAGACCAGCTCATAAAGACAGTCTCCAATTTGTGACTCTTCCTGGTTTTCTTTCTGGGAAAGGAAGTATACTGTAGAATAACAACGATTTAATTTATTTGTCAGGCATCTCCTTTATCAGTGTCTGGTGCTAGTTTTGCACGTACTGTTTTCACCACTCCAGTAGCTAAGGAGCTCACTCGAGGTCAGAGAGCACTGCTCCACGGTTCTGCCTGGGTCCCTGCAGTCACTGGTGCAGCCTGTGCTTTTTCAAGCTGGTACCTGCACATCCCAAGGTAAAGTAATGACCTTAGTTTTACTTAAAGATTTTTGTAGGGAGATTTTAACTCCTATTAAAATAAGCCATGGAAATATGATGGGGGGTAATGCAGGGTTCTCATTAACATTTAGGATGACCTAGAACGTTGCCCTGGCCCCAAACCCAGCTCCGGAGGTGACTCACCTCTACTGTCAGAGTCATTGCCCCCATGCCCAGCCAGTCCCTGCAGGTGACTTACGAAGTGCCCACCAGTGTGCAGTTGGAGGGGTGACAGTGGGATGATGTCGACAGGGGCTCGTCCTGGCCCCATGTTGCCCCAGCTAGTGAGGGATGTTAGCTGAGAAGCTCGGGGTGGAGGTAGAGGGTAATTGAAGCCCCCAGGTGAATGCTGCTTCATGCTCCAGTTACTTCATAGATGTCCTGAGCCTTTGTAGTCTAGCCTCGGGATTACTATTTATGATACAGTTTTCTTTGGGATTATAGGTTTAATGTTCCAAACAACCAACATATACATAAATGGATTCTTCTGTGTAACTTCTTAAAAGTTGTTGAATAGCCTCACTGCAGATCATCTTTAAAAAAAAGAAAGAAGTCATTTCTAAGCTTAGACTAACCTTTTTATGCTTATTTAGTCTTCCTTCAGTCCTTGACATTACATTTCATTTTCATGTATTTATTTTTTAAGGAATAATTAACTTTACAACAGTTCATTTCATTTTTAAAGCTCTTTCATGTGGTTTGCCCTCAGGATGGAACAGGGTTTCTCAAACTGTCTGTGCTGAGCTCTTGGCAATACAAGAAGTTTTTTGATTGAAGACCAGACTGATTGAACCATCAAGTTTCTAAAAATAGCTGTGTGCTTTACAGTTGGCTGGTTATTGGCAGGGATCCTCCCCGACTCCTCCCATTTCTCAACTCTCAAAATATTCATTAATAAGGCAGCTTAATCACATTCCATAGTAACTTGCACAAGTCTTCCACACACACTGACGTTTGAGGTGTGTGATGGTTTATGAAACAGGAAGTACAGGTGGTCATTGCCCCATTTTCCAGATGAGGAACCTGGTCCAGGGAAGGCTTAGTGCCCAAGGTCATGCAGCTAGTTAGTTCCTGAGCCAGGATTAGCACCCAAGGGGCCAGTCTCTGGGATTCTTTTCCCTGGCGCACTTCACATCCACGCCTGTAGTTTAGAACCCGTGCATCTAGGCTGTGTGCTTCTCAAAGGCAGTACCTCCCCTTCCTTTGAGTCATTGGTGCAGGGCATACAGTGCAACAGATGTGGGTTTCAGGGCAAGGACTAAGGGGGAGCGAGAGAGGCATCTGGGGTTCAGCATTTAAGTAAGCACTTAAATTAGCATGAGCAGCCCTGCTCTCGGGGCCTCGCTGGCCTCAACCTGGTTCCAGTGCTAGTGGGTTTTACAAATGACGTGGATATTCGACCACTTCTTGCCCGGCATGTGGGCATTTGAGTGTTAGTCCCCAGTGATTCTTAGAAAAAGTCACAGCTTTCTTCTCCCAGGTTTGCCTTGTGTTTTGAGACATCAGTTGAAGACTTAAGGTTTGGTGCCCGTGATGCTAGCTTCCGTCTTCGTTGGTTTGATTGTTCAAGACTTGTGATGTGACATGGAAGGGAGTATTGGGGGCATTTTTCTCCCCTGTGATTTTTATCTAAAGTACTCGCACATTCTCTCTCCCATGTTCCTGGGCCTTCCTGGCTTGGACGCCAGCCCAACTGTATGCTTTCAGTTACAGCTCTTTACAACACGGTTCCTTGTTCTGGAAACGTTTCTGGCCCAGAGCTTCAGTTCCTTCCTGATAACTGCAGAGCTCTTGCTGTTGATCTTAAACACAGCTCACTCAGACAAGGAGCTCAGCCATCAGTCTCAGCTTCTCAGGGATTTTCCTGGCAGCTATCTAGTGAACTCTGTTCCACTCTCTGTTTTACCCATTAATTAGGAAATAGTCCAGTGCATGAAGCTTTGCTTGCAGATCTCTCATTCGAAATTCCTCGGGGTGGGGGGAGGGGGAGAGGGAAACCAGCTAGAACTGATAAGGACAGGAACTTTCTTCAAATGAGCGATTAAGCCGTCACATCCCCCTGTGAGAGATTAGCTAGCCCCTAAGAGAAATGTGGTATGGTAGAAACAAATGTAAGTGCTGCAGTCAGGGGGACTCTTGTTCAGGTCTCAGCTTTGCCACTTTCGAGGTACAGAAACTGAGCTTACGCTTCCTTCTTCCCTGGTGCTTCAGGGGGTGGGAGTTAAAGAAAAACGAACACCAGATCACGAGAACATTCTTACAGAATTGCCCAAAGATGCCATGAACGCCGTACGGAGTGCAGGGAGGGGAGTGGACTAGGACAGCGGTTCTCAACTGGGGGCAGTTTCGTCCCATCCACGACGCCCCCCCCCAAGACATTTGACAGTATTTGGAGCTATTTTTGGTTATCATAACTGAGGGGCAGGGGTTGCTTTTGCATCTTGTGGATAAAAGCCATATGTTTCTAAAACCCTATAATGCGTAGCATAGACAGTCCCCTGCAACAAAGTATTATCTAGCCCCAGATGCCAGTGGTGCTGAGGGTAAAAAGCCCTGGGTTAGGAATTACGCTTATTGAATCCAGTTGTCCCATTTAATACCCAGTGATTGTGCAAAATAAAGTTGTTTCTATCCCCGTTTTACAGATGAGAAGATCAACCTTGGGTGGTGATTAAGAAACTTGCCTTTGATTATTCAGCTATTTCTAGATAGACATGGGACTTTTAAACTCGGCATATATGCATCCAAAGCCTATACCCCGTTCTCCCGACCCAGTAGGTAGTGAGCTCCCCATCACTGATGGTGCTTAAAACTAGGCGGGGTGAGCAACCACTTGAAGGATGGACAGAAAGAGGAGTCTCAGATATTTTGCACTGAATGACTTTTGAGGTCCCTCCTAAAGATCACATTCTCTGATTCTATTTTGAAATGGGATTTGTCTTTTTAGCCCTGGTATTAGAATGGCAAGCAGATAGCCCTTGGCCATGACCAGTGAAATCTCTGTGCTTTGTCTGTGCACCTGTGAGTCTTATTCCTATTAATATCCCAGCCCTATCAGGCCAGAGGGCTAGGGTTCCAAACAGGGGCGGCCAAAAATCATCCCCCTCCCCCATCTCATCCACATTCCGGGCCCAGGCAGTTATTTTTACCAGCACATGTAAATGGGTCCAGCTAGTTCTCCTCTGGGAGGACAGTAGAGGCACAAAGGAGGGGAGCTCTGGGGTTGGGACGCAGGGAACACGAACTATTTTATACCTTTAGAGGCTGCGATTTAATATTAGTTTGCTAATCAGTATAATTCTACCAGTTTAACAGGTAATCACAGTTGCTCTTTCGTGAAGAAGGAAAACCCAGAGGTTTACTCACTGGTTGTCAACCGGGGCCTCAGATAAGCATGAGCTGGAGAGCTTCTAAAACACACCTGGGTCTGGGCCCCTCTACCAGAAATTTAATCGTCTCAGGTGAGGCCTGGGTTGCAGCGCTCTGAGAGCTTCCCAGGAGATCGTAACGTCCAGCCAGGCCAGGAGCCCCTGGTTACCTCCACACTTGAGTCCTGCTGTTTCTGTTCAGAAGGACTCAGGTACCCGTGGATGTTAATCTGTCCTGAAGAGCCGAGAAGGAGGTGCTGTTGGGCCATTGTTTCCCAGGGTGTCCTTTGTAGGTGGCGGAGTGGAGGAGTACCCGCACGCAGCTGCTCTTAAATTTGCACCTGCTGGAATCTGAAACTGACATTTCTCTTCGTCCTTCAAATTCCTTATTTTAAATGGTATAATCTGAAGGTGCATGTGATCATTTGCTTAATTCTTGAAAGCTTTGAAGGTTTCCTCTCCAGGCTGTTTTTCTCACCAGCGTAGTATGTGGAAAGGAGAAGCCTTTCCTTTTTATGGCTGCAATCCTGTCCCCTGGAGGGGGAAGCTTTAAATACTTAATGAGTTTTGAGGGAACCTTTTAAATAACAACCCAGTTAATGACCTGACTTGATGATCGATTGTATGCTTTAAACTCTGGTCTCCAAGCGTCTTTGCTCAGTAAACCTTATAAAGAATTTTGAAGAACTATTTCTCACACATTTTTTTAAGATGATATCTATAATTTATCAGTAACTTGATAAGTTATTAGTCCAGTAGTTGCAAAAGATGTAATTTTTAATGTACTGAGTATTTTGTGTGTGCTTTAAATATATTTCATAACATGTCCAGTATTTTGGTTCTTTTATCTTGTCAAAGCAGATACAGCTCATTTTATGGAAAATATCTGCCATAAAATTGAATTAACCAAATCAGTCCTTATTGCTAAAAACAAGTCAGCCATATCAGGCTTATTTCCTGTCATTTAAAGCTCTGACTTCATTTTTTAAATCAAATAAACAAGAAGATTAGTTGGATGGATGGTAAGTATGCAAGCCATTGTCATTCCATGAGCCTGTCGTCCAGGGGAAGTAAGAGTCTCTCTCATGTCCCCTCAGCTCGGGAGCTGTGCCTTTTCAAACTGTCCCTTTGTTTTGTGTTTCAGAGGTTTTTATACCCAGCAAACTGCACGGTGGTAAGATTAGGAAGGGTGAGAAGTATGCCTTTCTTGGGAAAGCGGGAGAAGAGGGTTGTGATTTAGGAAAGGCGAGCGAGCGGAAGACAGACTCTGTTCTCAGGCAGATCGAGTTTAGGGAAGAGGACATATGGAGGGGTCTAGAAAATGATTTCTTTAAAACTTCCCATGCCCAAGTTCCCTGGAAAGTCTTTGTTTATCCTCAGGGGTCTGCCTGCTGCGGTTTGAAGAGCTCAGCTTTAAAAGATATTGGGGCAGGGGGAGGGGATTAATCAAAGAATAAGCAGTATTTAGCTCCATTTCATTTCGCTTTCAAACGTATACTTCACTCATTTCATTTTTGTATTAATATACAGGTAAGGAAGGAAGGACACATGTAAGAATATGGACAGGACAGACAGTGCTGAGATTATGTTCCATGGGAGTTTGCAGATTGCAAGAACTGTATCTGGCAAGCGTCCCCTGAGGGGATGTGGAGTTGGGGGCTGCAGCACATCAAACTAGAGTCTTCGGGGGGTAGGGGGGGCCTGTTAATGTTTGTTTTTAAGTCCATGGAGTGTGAAGTTACTCTGTGGTGGTGACAGCATGGACCCTGGAGCCAGCCTGCCTGCGTTCACATTCTGGCTGCTATTTACTAGCTCAGTGACCCTGGGCAAGTTTCTTAACCTGCTAATAACAGGTGTCTGATACATGATTGGTGAGCTGCACGTAAGCTTATTATTCTTTGCGGTCTTGAAGTTCTTACCAGAGTATGGCTGGATGGAGCTCTCCCCCCAGCAAACTCTGATAGAGTCCATTGGCCAGAGATGTGGCTTCAGCCAAAACACAGCCATTGCAGAAAAAGACTTATCAGGACCTAACTGGGATGCCAAAGTGCCTCTGAAAAGTCAGTCAGCGTCCTCTTGTAGCTCTAGTACCTCTAGTACCTCTTGTAGCTCAGAATCGTCACTCATTAAAATTCCAAGAATGATACCATACTGCACTTATGTTACAGGTGATCTGTTTTTGCTTGAGGACGATATTCCGCACACCCAAACTACTGTCCAGCCAGACAGGGAGATGGGCTGCTAGTTTCAAATGCCTTGAAGTATGAGGAAGAGCTTTCAGCAGTAAACCTGTTCATGAAATCAAACTATAAAAATGACGTTGAACCCATGGTGTCCCTAGGTGCCCTTTTCCCCATCCTTCGGTCATTCTTTTACCCTGCTTTGGTTACTAAACGTGTCTGTCGTGAATCATTTCTTTCAGATTATTAAAGTTTATTTATTGGTAGCTGAGTTCACAGATAAACAACAGAATCTAGAGGTATCTTTACTTTCTTTTGTTCTTTATACATTTAATCTATCATTAAAATTGCTTGCAGAAAAATGGATTGTAAAACTTCTCCAGAGAAGAAATGAGACATTTAACCTGAGAAGAATCACTGTATCCTGAGACCTTGAGAAATTAAAACAGCTTGGTATGATAAAATCAGAAGCACAGAGTTAAACAATACTGTGTCATTAAGTGAACTCAGTGACACATTTTCCTTTTAACCTTGAAGTTTAATCTCAGGCCAGTTTGCTTTGTAACAAGTAGAATATATGTGAATGTTCACCTTATTGTAGCAGATTGTAGTCATTAAAAACTTAGAGTTTATTCAGCAAATTTACCATGCCTTTCACAAGGAATGACAGTGACGCCTAAGGTTTTTCTACATGTGCATTTTTTACAAAGATAAATTAGCCTTATAAGAAACTGTCAGGGTTGTTCGTGGGGCAGCTTTTGTGCAGCTGGACAGCTTTGAAGCAGATGTAAGACGGCATTGTGACGCCAGGCCATGCCCCAGACCCTGTAGGGGTGACAAGCTGTGGGCTCCTCCTTTCTCTGAAATGATACACAGCTGTAGACCACAGTCTGTGTCACCAAGCGCATCTAGGCTGAAGGGGAAACTTCTTTACAAACAGGGAAATAAAGAGATGAACGTTGGGATGACACCCTGGGGCTGATGACACTCCGCATCCTGCAGGCAGCCCTGGGCCACGCCTGTTCCCTTCCCGGGCCTTTGCCTTATGTCGTCAGCGCCATGGCTGCCCTTGTGCTGTTGTACTGACCGTGGCAGTGGCTCCTGCGGGCGCCTGCTGGGCACGGTGATCAGGACCTCGCGTGCCTAACAGTACTTACTCCCTCGTCACACCGTGAGCAGCCTCGAGGCTAACAAGGAGGGTCCGGGAGCAAGATGCTCTGAACCACCACCCCGCCTTCCGGTTCCCCCCGTGGTCCAGCCCCTCATCGAGCTTCATCTGAGCCCCTTGACGCTGTCCTGAGCACACTCTGTCTCCAAAGTCTTCCTCTCTAATACGTTCTCCCTCCCGCTGTCCAGGGACCTTTCTAAATGCAGTCCTTGCCAGTTTTCCCTCCTTGGTGTCCTCATGTATCCTCTCATCCCCCAGGGTGCTGTCCTCCCACATAACCGCACAGGGCCTCTCAGACCCAGCCTCACCGTCTCTCCCTTCCACCACCACCCCAGTCCCCACCAGATCCCCCCACCGGCCCTCTCTTCAGGCCCTTGCACCTCTTGCCTGATCGGCTTCATACCATTCTCTTTCCACCCCTGTCCTGGCAACCTCCTACTTCTGACCCTGCATGAAGATTTCATCCTTCGTAAAGTCATGCCTGCCCTTGACCCTGGGCAGAATTAGTCACTTCGCCCGCTGTATCCCTGCAGCATTCTCTTCATGCCTCTGAGATGTGGCAGTCATGGTCAGTGTCTGTACGGAGATATCCACCACCTGTGGCTATCGAGCACTTGAAATGCAGGTGGTCCAAAGCGAGGTGTGCTGTAGGCGAGAAACACACACCAGATGTCAAAGACTTAGCACAAAAATAAGAATGTAAAACACTTTTAGTAATAATCTGCATATTGATTACATGTTGAAATGATAATATTTTGGATATATTGGGTCAACTAAAATATATTATTAGAATTAATTCCGCCTGTTTATTTTTTTTATGGGACTTAGAAATTTTCAAGTTCTAGATGTGGCTCATGTTACATTTCTCTATCTAGGACAGGGCCAGTTAGCGTCTGTCCCTAGGAGGTGAGGACACCTAGTCTCTGTGCCTTTCAGGCCAGGCACAGTGTAGCATTGTCTAGCTACGGGTGACGCCCTGCCTGAAGGAGCCCGTGACCTCAGCAGCGCGGCTCACATTTTGTGCATCTGGTTCCCAAATCTCTTTCCCAGTGTCTGCATTCCCGGAGTTCATTGGATCTTAAGTTCAGAGTATCAAGCTTGGCAGAAGGCTGTAATTCCTGTGGCCCTCAGTTGACCCCTGGCCTGGAAGATGCTTGCATTTGGAGGGGGGAGAGGACTGGACTGTGCCCTGGAGCCTCCTCCACCCACCCGGGGGGAGGAGGGGACGTCAAGCGCATCTCATGCCTGATGTGGTAGCAGGACACCTGGAGCAGTGGGGACTCCCCTGGAACCCGAAGAGCACTGGCTTCTCACAGCCCAGTTTGAACTGGTCTACTTATGCTCCTGGTTAAAGCCTGGCGGCTACTGCCGAGCTACCATAGTCTTTGCCAGCAGGACGGTTCTTTGCTCTGTCTACCCCTTCTGTTTTGTCTTCTGTATTTCAAGCAAAGTGTCCCTTAAAATAGAGGCCTTCATGATCACACATCCAGCCAGCACGGTTTCATTCTGCCCGCCTACCCAGCGTGATTTTACAGAGCCTGTAAAAGTCCTCTGAGCTTGCTCTGACATCTTGTTGACAGGGAGGTCTTATTTGTTGTTAGAAATAGCAGCCAGTGTCTCCAGGACACACCTTATTCCGTTTTAGTGAATGGGAGGTTTCAGCCCTAACCTCTAAACTAAATGGCAGAGAGGCTGTCGGAGTGAAAAAGCTCTTTGTGTTTTGCCAAAAAAGTATCTGAATTTTGTTTGGGTTTTGTGTTCTGGCGCTTATCAAGTGGATTTCGGTAAGAGCGTGTGCGTTCAGAGGATGTCATCACTGGACCTTTTTCTTTATTTTTAGTGGAATGCCACTTGGCGGTTTCATTAAGGTAACTTTGACATTGTGTTTTGAAACAATGCACCTTGAAAAGCCAGAGGCACCAGGTGGTACAACGTTGGATTACGCAATGGGGGGTGTGGGTGGAGGCCAGACTCATGCTCTCCTCCTGAACGGCAGCAGCTCTGCTGTCGGAGGACAGGCTGGAGTGTACGGACGGAGAAGAAAGAATATTCCTCCGCCCTTTCGTGTGTGATGGTAAAGCTGCCTTCGTGCTCTCTTGAGGAATGAGACGGCACCTAGAACTAAATGCATCTCGACATCCAGGTGACTCTCCAGACAGTAGGCTGTTGAAGAGTCACTATATTTATAACATTTTGTCTAAAAGCTTTTGCAGTAGTTTCTCAAGCCGTTCATTATTTAGGTAATTCAGAGTGCATGCTTCCAAAGTCACTCTAAAAATAGAACCCGTTTCCCCTGTGTGGTCGGTGCTGGTGCCCGAGTGTGGGCTGCGTGCCTCGCAAGGAAGAAGCATTTACTGGTTTAGCAGCAAAACAAAGGTTATTTTTCTGTCTCTCTGTTTAGAGTTGGGAGATTTACCTTGATTTGTAATATATGAAGATCTAATCATTCCATGTCTTTACTCTTAAATTCTTTTTCTGTGGCTTATGTTCGAATGCCTCTGTACTTCTCTTCCATTTGTCTTGAGAAATTCTCAACATAATTTTCTTGGAAGTTGCTCCTTAATGCTTTCTAGGGCATGGGTTGCACTGGATAGTTATCATTTGCTGGAGTTAAGTGGCTTTTAAACTTGTGATGGTGACACGCAAAAAGAAATTAATTTGACATCACAACTTAGTACACGCACTCACCTGTGTATGTAATTGAAACAAATTCCTCGAAACAGTACTTACTTATATTTCATGTGAGGCTCTAATATTTTTTATTCCATTATATCTAGTTTAATGCTTCTTGTGAACTACTAGTGGGATTGCAACTCACAGTTTAAAAAGCACTGCTTTAACGTATAGCTCCTATATTACACACGGGTCATTTTACCTTCCAAGAATCTCCAGTCCTTTCTGATATACCTTTCCTAAAGAGCCTTTACAACCCCAGCTTTACGTGCCAGCACCCCTTACTTCTGATGGTGTCCTCCCCACATAGCCCCCCTCCTCCCCTGCAGCTTCGATGTGCAATGCCCAGAGTCCTAGCCTGGCTCTTGCACGGTGACCTCTGTGGTCATCAGTAAGTAGTAAGATTCAGATCATATCCTTCGAGTGCAATCCTAACCTAAAGATCAAAAGTCTGTGGTGTTTCTTGAATGGATGTGTTCTTTGAGAAATTGCCTCTCGTTTATTTTGTGAGGACAGCTGAGCCTGGTGTCCACGTCAGTGCTGGCATCTCTGGCCCGGTGTGCACAATGAGAAATGCCCGAGGGCTGTGTTAGGGTTTCCCTGGAGCTATTGTGATCGTCCCCAGGCTTTGGGGTCCAGTGATATTCACACATACCTCTCCGTGGCCGTGGCAGATGCTTGTCTTTTCCTCCGGAGGAATGGTCTTGAATGTAGGTAATCGTCATTTGGGACACAAACTCTAAGAGAGAGACTGTTTGGTATACTTATTTCACTTTTCCAGTAATGGAATATAGATTTTTGTTTCACCTTATGTGACACATTTCAAGGGCTCCATTTTGCATTGTCATTATGTTGGGAAAATATTTGATGGCTTGTCCGAAGGGAACATTTATAATTGTGTTACTAACCTGCACATTTTCAGCCTCTAGGATAGTGTGACAGGTAATTGAGGTTGAAATTGACAACATTTACCACTTCAAACTAAGCACAAGACATGCTAATATGTACTGTGTGAGTTGAAACTAATTTGGTTTTTTTGTAAGCTCTTAGGGTTAACATGATGCCTGATGGAAATAATTTTGTAACGGAAATTATTTACGTGATTTGATTACTGTATTTTTATAACGCTGGTGCAAGGTGTCATCCTGTGGCAGTGATGACCTGACGGTGCTCTGCTGGCCTCAAACCTTGGCTCCCCAGGGCCCGCAGGTGGGGATCCTGCCATATCAGCACACCCAGGTGTCCTTGAAGCACTCCTGCTTCTCATTTTGGTGTAAAGACCACTAGTAGGCTCTCTGGTCCCTCCTAGATCTCCTCTGTGGTATTGAAGACACATTTAATATTGGTGTAGTGTCACTGACCTAAATATTTTACATTGCCTGAAGTGTCTGTACTTTTGGCAACAGTGGGATGTTTTGAAACCTAGATCTCACCAGCATGTTCCACTGACTGGTGAATCACTTGTTTAAGCCAGTTCCTCTTGACCATGTGCTGCTCTATACACTTGATCCCTATTTTATTTTTAAAATGATTGTATTACGGTCGCCCTTGATGTAAACCAGAAAATAAGAGCCTTCTGTTTACTTTAATGGTGAGGTTTCTCCGTCTCCGTCTGTTTTAGGAATTGTTTTTTCAATGTAATGAGAAAACGTGTTAAGGTACAAGTGAAGCCGCCTAGCTTTGCAGTGAGTACTGCTAGGATCCCATAAACTGCTCCTTTTGAGGAAAGGAGCAGGGTTGGAACAGGAGGTTGTGTTAAAGATAACATCCCAGATGGGCGTTTTAGCAGAACCCCCTTCCCCGAAGTCTTATAAACTGTGCTCTCATCAGAGTCCCTTCTCATCCACACTGTTGAGAGCCAGCATCCCGATGAGAAGCCCAAAGCTGGTGCACAGCCACGCTTTCCTGCCCATTACTGAGATGGGGGACAGCGTATTAGTTAAGAGCCCAGACTCTGGAACCAGCCTACCCAGCTAGGAACCTCTCTGGTCTCTAGGTTCCCCATCTGTAAAATGGGTGTAATAACGGTGCCCACCTACTACAGCTGCTGTGAGGATTAGATGAGGCCTTGCCACAGCACTTGCTTTGCTACTGTAGCCCTGAGTGGCAGGTGCCTGTCTCTTGGTTCAGATGGTGAACTCATCTGATGGGTTTAGAACTCTAACATCTCCCAGGCAAAACAACACGGGCACGTGGATGTTTTGTGAATTTTTGTTAAAATGCACTTAGGTTAACGATCGATAGATAGCTATCCAAAGAGAGCAGATTATGAAACAGAGCTTCAGGTAAGACTGTCTTCTTCTGATGATTGCATCCCCGTGTCCTTTTCCTTCACAGCGTCAGTACCAGTAGCAGGAGGGGAGAGGGGACAAGTGGTAGAACCTCACTATTCTCATTAGGTAGACACACAATTTATGGTCAGGAATCAAACATTTCTGTGTGTGTGTGTGTGTGTGTGTGTGTGTGTGTGTTTTGGTTGTGTTGGGTCTTCGTTGCTGCACGCGGGCTTTCTCTAGTTGTGGCGAGCGGGGGCTACTCTTCGTTGTGGTGCGCAGGCTTCTCATTGCAGTGGCTTCTCTCGTTGTGGAGCACAGCCTCTAGGCACACAGGCTTCAGTAATTGCAGCATGTGGGCTCTAGAGCTCAGGCTCAGGAGTTGTGGCGCACGGGCTTAGTTGCTCCGCGGCATGTGGGATCTTCCTGGACCAGGGCTCGAACCCGTGTCCCCTGCATTGGCAGGCGGATTCTTAACCACTGCACCACCAGGGAAGTCCCCATTTCTGTGTTTTTGGTGGTGGAATTAACTGACATTTACACTGGCTTTATAGTTAAATCAGACAAATTCAGAATGGGACTGCTCCCTAATTCTTTGGACAGTGAAGATGTCTACTTTCTGGGCCTTGTGCTGACTGCTGCTTGTTAAGATATACAGCATCGGCACCTGACGGCCATGTGCGCGGTGAGGTATCCATGGTGGGCTGAGGCAGACATAGCTGAGAAAATAAAAGAAAGCAGAGTCTTATCAGAAGGATGGGGGCTCTCCTCCTGCTTTGTGCACGCTCAGCCAGTAGTAACTGATTTTTCATTATCCTTCATGTACTGTTTAGAGGAGACAGATAGTTTTCTAGTTAATCACATAAAAGGACATTCTAAGCGTGGAGCAAATCATTTCAGTAAATCTTGTTCACATTTATCTGCTGCTGCTTTTTAAATGCAAGAAGAGAATGTTTTCAAGTGCGCTTCAGAAGCATGTTTTATAAATTAGAAAATTTCATAGGAAACCAGTAAAGAGTGAAAATAAGAGCCCAGGATTCGGAGTTAGGAGGTCTGGATTGTCTCTTGGGCTTTTCCCCAAGCTAGCAGTAGGACAAGTCTGATTATGTCTGAAGAACTTTCCACCTATAATAGGCATTTTGAATGTGGTAGAAGCAACTGTGTTTTTGCGGGTAACAGAAGTCGTCGTGTTCCTTCTGGTTCACATCGCAGGTCATCTAAGCATCGGAGGCTCTGACACAAGCCCTCCTACAGCAGGACATTGTGTCAGCATGACCGACTGGACACCCCGTGGTCCAGACCAGGGACGCCTGACCCTGAGTTATGACTTCCTGGGCTTCCCAGAGTCTGAAAGGGCACCTGTGAGCTTCTCCACATGCATTTCATCGAGGTCTGTGTGGGAGATGGAGAGGGGAAGAAGCACAGTGTGTCCAAAAATGTAACCAGTAGCTCATGCGTGATCTTGGATTCTGAAACAGTGTACTTACTAGATTGAAAGTTCAGTGCCATTTTTTAATAAGTAATGTATAAGATATATTAATAACTGGACTCTGTACTCTTTCCCAAGACTCTCAGCTCTCAAGGAGCTCTTTTGTTTATAGCACTTAATAAATATTCGTGAAAATGGTCCCAACATTTCTTTACAATCTTCTCTTTAAACTGGGCCAACTGTGCCCCCAAACCCTCTGGGGTCCCAGGTGTCCCTTCCCTGACTGATCGCATGCTCACCAAGTCCAAGAGAAGATTTGTCTCCAATGTGTTGGGTGGTAGATGCCCTGCAGAGTCTCAGGCAGCTAAAGGTCAGGTGTGTGAAGCCTTGGGCTCACTGGTCTCTGAGGCGACGGCTGTCTGTGCCTCACCGGGGTCTCTGCCTTCAACCCATCCCCCCTGCTCTCCCATGTCAGGCCCTGGACCTTTCTCTATCTGTAAAGAAACACTTTTAAGAATGCTGACACTCCGCAGATAGATGGAAACATTAATTCTTTTCTCTCTTCTCAACAGACACGAGACGACTTCCTGGGACAGGTGGACATACCCCTTAGTCATCTCCCGGTAAGAACGGTCTCCTGCTTTATAGCGCGTGCTCTGAGCAGCAGTTTCTAACCGTCTGCAGTTCGGGTGTATTTTCAGGGCGGCATTTCCTCAACACAGTGGAGAAGCGTGTGTACTCTGGCCCTGGCCCTTTCTAGAAGGTGGTCCTTTCAAGGGGATAGGAGATAGCTTAACTGTAAAAATCAAGTGCCTCTGAACCACCCACGGATGCCTGGCAGCGTCACTGGCTGCTTCCTCGTCTGCTCCTTAGTTTGTCTTCCTTCGTCACCTCATACAAAACAGCTACCTGCTTCTGTCAAACCCCTCCTCCTTGTCACTGGAATGTCCCTGCTTTCAAGTTCACCTCTTGGGTCTAATCACACGTCTGTTCCCTTTGTCTAGAATTGTACATGCTCTTTCTCTTGGGCTACATCTGTACAAGCTAGTGTTTCCATGGCTTTCTCAGTCGGCACAGAGACAAAAGAAAAGATGCTGTCGGTACTGAGTGAACTTGTCAGCTGGAAACACCCACTCTGGCTTCGGAAGTTGTACTGGGTTAGCGTGTGTGGCGGTGCTACCATTCCTCTCCACTCAGATGAGCAGCAAAACAGTTGGGGCCGTTGACATTAACTGAGCTTAAAGGTGACTCTCACACGTTCCAGTATCGATAGAATGAGGGGTCCAAGACCTCCTTGGTGGGAGGTAGATGGTCTCGTGTTCCAGCTCCCGGCCCTCCTTCCCCGGGGCAGCACAAAGTGCCTAAAGTAGCACCTGAGAGAGGATGAGTCAAACGTTTCTGCCTTCCGAGGGCATTTTATTACGTTTTTAAACGCTTTATGTGAGCAAATAGTATAAGTAGTCTATACGCTAAAAGGACTCAAACCACCTAGTGTGAGCCTCCTGCTGTGTTGAAACTCTAGCTATGGCTGTCTGTTAAAGACCAAGAAGGACTGTGTCTCACCCAGGAAGCTGTGAAGCTCTGTTGGGAAGGAACACGATGGCAAGCACTGTGTCCTTGCTTACTCAGGGGAGCTGTCAAGGAAGAAAGGTTTCAAGCGCCTTCCCTTCCGAAAGATCGGAAGCAAAAGTAATATCATTAGAATATTTTTGTTTGTTTCTGTATAAAAACCTGAAGCTCCAAGGTGCTTGTGGAAGGTGGGCTTACGCTTGATGGCCTAAGCCATCAGAACCCTGATTGTTCTTTTAAAGTCACATTGAGAGCGTATGGATGTCTCAGCCTTTGTGCAGAAAGACTGTTCACGTATTTCTACATCAGTGGGTCTTCGCTTCATGCTCTTCAGGTTGAAGCTGTAACCGCCTCACATTTTTAGGCAGTGTTGGTTGGTTGGCCCAGTTCTTTCATGGGTGTCCCCAACCTCCCTTTTCCCCAACATAAAAACCACATCACAGTCAAGGCAAATTATGTATTAACTCTAAGAGGTGTAGGTGAAATTTTTAAACAACTTGCTCCAACAATCCCTTGAGTGATTGAGTGCAGATTGGTTTTGAACAGTTGAGTGGAACTCCCAGAGAATAGAAGAGTGTTCCTCTTCAGAGACCACATCAGTAGAGGGAACATTTTACCTTTGGATTTCGGTGGAGGCAAGAGTGAGCTTTCAAAGAAGGAAGCGGTGCCAAGGCTCCAGGCTGGAATAGAAGCCAGCCAGTTAAAGAGTGGAAGAGGGAGAGACTAGAGAGGACTGAGGACTTTCACAGGAGCTGAGCCAGTTGAGAAATGGAGCCTCCCAGCTTTCAATCTGTCCCGAGATGAGCTTACGCTGGAGTGCTATATCTCCTCCTTAAAATTGACTGGCTTTGTGGAGCCCACTACAGTCTCCAAGATGGACCACAAAGGAAGCAGAAGGAGAGGTGAAGGTGCATTCTTTATCCTCTAAGTGGTAGTAGAACCCAACCGGCATATTCTGAGTGGATAATATGGCTTTGGTCCCAAGATTTGAGGTGCTCTCATATGTATATTTGATCATATGTGTAGGACGCTCATGGGAAAATAGCACAGTTAATTTTGTATGATAACACAAGTGTGGGCATGTAAAATGGATGTTAGCATTTGAATATCTTTTGTGGATAAATAATGGATGCTCTTTTCTTGATAGCTATATGACCACTGTCAAGGCAGTTTATGTATGTATGGCTATGTGGCCTATGGATTCAGTATTGTTTGATGTCATCAAATTTTAGATTAAAGAACTTAGGTCTTACTAATAATGAGAGAAGGTAGTGGAGAGCAGTGATGTGGCGGTGAAGTTGCTGTTGCCCACCCTTCCAAGCCTTCTCCAGGTTTAACAAATCCGACTGGGTATTTGGTTATTAATTAATTCTTTACAGCCCCATTAGCTGATAGAGAATTTATTCCTTTAACAGATGTTTGCTGATAGACATAATTCTACCCTCTGATGAAGGATCAGTGAGGCAGGTTCCTCACTCATGTGGCTTAGCAGGGCCACCGTCGCGGTAGCCGCATGTGGTAGCCGAGCATTTGAAATGTAGCTAATGTGACTGAAGAACGGAATTTATCTATTTTATTTCATTCTAATTAATTAAAATTTATATTTAAAAAGCCACACGTGGCAAATGGCACCCTATTAGATGGCTCAGGTGAGATCAGACCAGAGTTCTCTGGCTTAGGTGAAAAATACATGATTCTGGATGCCCTTTTCCTAAGATAATAATTCTGGCTGTTGGAGGGAACTGGGGGTGGAGGGATTCCCACACCAAGTTTTACGTGGTGATTTTTTCATTCAGCTTTTTTCCCCTACCTGAGGCTGTTTCTCTATAGTTCTACATATTTAATATACCAAGAATATTTAATTTAGGTAGAGAAAAGGCCCAGAAATTTGGAATCGTAGATATTAAGATAAAGAAGAGAAGTAATCTTTTGTTATTATTTTTAAAATCTATATTAGCAAAATACCTAATTGCATACACTTCCATCTTGACATATATACACACTTATTTACTACAAGGCATTTTAAGCTTTATCTTGTTGCCCCAAGATAGCATGAACCTTTCTTCCTTTAGAAAAGAATCATCTCTGCCTTGATTCTGGTCTAAGAAGTTGCAGCATTTGAATGAAGCTCTTTTCTAAATCAGGAACTTGATGAAGAAGATTAAGACCACAAAACTGAAGTTAATGTAACCTCTCACGATTGTTAGGAAATTATTTTTAATCATTTAAATACCCTACTTTGTGGGGTTTTGGTGTGCTTTTTGAAAAACATAGTTTAGACTTAGTAACTAACTGATGTTCGCTAAAGAACCTTCTTCCCTTGCTGCAGTCCTAGAGGCCTCTGGGTGCAGTTGCTGGTGGAAAGTGGCATTTGCAGTATAAAACCATGCTTTTAAATTCTTAGGAATGGCTCTCCTAAGCTGTCCTTACTTGCAGCTATAAATTCCCTGATCCCGAGAAGCCTACCAGGAAGAGCCAGAGGGTCAGGGCACTTGAACATCTCAGACTGGGGCACCACGGGTCCTCCTCGGCCCACTGCCCACTGTTGGGTCTCTGGATAATTGTGTGCCCTTGTGAGCATTGGGACAGTCCGGGTTGGAGTTCTGCCAGGGAGACGAGTGAAGGAGCCCACTTGAAATAGAGAGACGGGGCCAGGAGGGTTGTGTGAAGCTGCGGTGTGCTCTGCGTGTTAGAGCCTCACTACCTCGACTACCAAGGAGGCCAGTGTTGGCTAGGTTTTTGTCCCTGAAACAGGAAAGAGTAAAGAGTGATAATGAGAAAGAAAAGAAACTTATTTTTCCCCCTTTGATCATGGATTCCTCGGTGCTTTATCAGATGCTTCCAATGAAAGAAAATAGTTTTGACTTGTCATTCACTTTCATTCTTGGCTCTCAGACCAGTTCTCCCAGTTTTATTTGTGGAAGAAAAAGGATAGGAAATTGGACCCAAGGAATTTAGAATGGTAGGGATCTATTTCCTTTGCTTCTATTCCAAGTATGCCACCCGTCTTTAATATTTTTTTCCATTTTATTTATTATTGAGTGTGGGTAGGAGTGAGTAAAAGACGAGGAGGGAAGAGGGAGAGTAAATAAGGTTAGTCATCTGACCTTTTATGCCGATCTGAGAATTAAGAAAACATAGATTCATATTCACAGAAGTCTCCAAATGTCAAGCTTTAAAAGATCTCTCAGGAATAGTTGACTCCGAGCTTGGAGATGGGCAGGTTGCCTTGGTAACCTTAATAAGTTAGCAGTCCTTTTTGGGCCTCTGTTTTTCTCACCTATAAAATGAGGGCATACACATAGATGATACCAAGTTTCCATCCAGCTCTGTGAAAGAGCACCTTGGCTGTAAGCAGAGGCACGGCGGCTGTGATGACATACGTTGTTACCGGGGAGACTCGGGCAGTGTGACGAGCTGGAGGCACATGGAGGAGAGCGGAGATGGAGACTGTATTTCAGCAAGGTAGTCCTACCAGCCTGACGCCTGTAGTGCAGCTCAAACTGAGCGCCTCTATTTTATTCTTTTACAGTGTGGCACCAGGGGTGAACTTAGCTGTAACTGTCCTGTTCTTGTAGCATTCTCTTCTCCTATTTCAGGATCTACTCTGTTTTTGGCCGCGTCGCACGGCACGCAGGATCTTAGTTCCCCGACCAGGGATCAAACCTGTGCCCCTGCAGTGGAAGCGTGGAGTCCTAACCACTGGACCACGGGTGAAGTCCCTGTAACTGTCCTATCCTTACTGATTTTTTTTTAAAGAACACTATCATTTTTACATCTGTCTGTTAAATCCTGTGTGTCATTGCCCAGAAGTTCATACAGGATTTTATGACTTGTCTTTAATAATTACTTAGAGACAAAAATAACTCCAAGACTTGTGTTAACAACAGAATGACATTTCTGGTGGGTGTTTGCCTTTTATGCCTCGGAAACTTTCCTTGCCTCGTCCGTCAGTTGTGTCGCCCCTGCCCTTCGAGTCCCAGCGCATCACCCCTACCAGATGCAAAATCTCTGTATCTATGGGAAGCACGCTGGGGTTGAGAGAGCTATTTTAAAAACATTAATTTCTCCTATTTTAGTCAAGTGCCACTCAAGGCAACCAGGGTTAACTTGAATTTCAGTTTTCCTACAGTGAGGCATTTTTGGGGGTGGTGGTGATACTATTTGGCACCTTAATTGTGCTTGAAGGTAACTCAGACGATGAACACCCCTTTTATAATTCCGGCTGGTACCAGGGTAATGGTTCCCTCTCACGTGTACAGAATTCAGTATCATAGACCTTAGAGGGACTTTAAAGACCATTTAACCACTCCCTGTATTTTACAGGTGAGGACACCTGGGCCCAGAGAGGGAGATGACTTGATCAGAAGGCTGACCGGACCTTGGGTCTTCAGCCTTGATCTGCGGTGCAGACAAGGGCCGAGGGGGCAGGAGGGGCTCCGTCTAAGGCCTGGGTGCTTTTAGCTGTTGCATCCCTGTTTTGAGTCTAAGGTCCTCATAAGGCCATTCCCTTCCACTTGCCCACAAAGTTATTTACCTCATTACATATATGTCAAAGTAACTGCAGTTCCGTTGGAAGCAGCAAATCTTTTTAAGATGAAATTGCTGTGTAACCAGATTTTCTTTGGAATGCTCACGGCCCGGAACAGGAGGTTGCAGCGTCTATTTTGGCCAACAATACTGTTAGCATCAACCTGTTTGAGATGGCTTTCTACCATCTCAGTGATGTCCTGGGAGTCTCCCCTGGGCTTTTCTCCAGAGAATGGGATCCAGCAGGAGCCTGAGTAGAGCCAGGAAGAATCCCGTTGTTATCTGCAAGATCACCGTCTTGTTCACCCTGGAGAATTTCCATGGAGGTGAATTTTCATTTTTTAATGCCCTGCCTTTTTGCAGAGTGTTGAGTTGGCAGTGCTCACAAGTGACATGAAAACGTAGAACTGGCTGATGATGACAATGGCCAACATTTGTCAAGTGTGCCAGGGACCCTTGTGAGAACATGCTATGTATTGATACCAGCTCAAATGATTGGCTTAATCGTCACAACTCTGTAAGATCCTGTTACTGCCCTACTCTGTAGATGAGGACACTGAGACACAGAGGGCTAAGGAACTTGTCCTTGGCCACATGGCTCTGTCGGTAACAAAGCCAAGACACAGACCTAGGACGTCTGCCTCTTGATTTGTGTGGTGTCTGTCATTTAAACTATGTAGTGTATGGACAGTTCCATTTTTAGAGTACCGGTAAGTTCTCTGATTTTTTTTTTTTTTTGTCTGAATTTAGAAAAAAGTCTAGAGAATATAACTGACTTTCTTGAGTGACGGTGAATTTTTGTGGCCTCGGTACTTTACTGTAGATCAGGTGGGTTAATCAGCTACCTGTACAGGTACTTACTTCGTGTCGGGCAACGCTCTTGGCACTAAGAATACAGTGGTGAGCAAATCCAAGTCTCTGATCTCATGAGGTTATATTCTACAGGTGATGGATGTTAATAAACTAGTTAATAAATAAATGAGCAAGATAATTTCAGATGGTGAAAGGGGGGTATAAATCAGGATGTTGTGACAGCGGATAATAAAGGGAGGCTATGGTGGCGATTTAGGATGTGGTGTCTGAAGATGTGACTTGGGATCCCAGACCTGGATGACAAAGTGGAGACCGCCGTGGCCATCTGGAGCCGGAGCTGTTCAGCAGGAGGACCTGCTAGGGCAGGATTAGACGTGATGTGCACGCGGGACAGAGGAGGTCAGGACGGGTGGAGTATGGGGTGAATGGTTATAGGTAATTAAGAACCACATCATGTTTAACCTTATAGGTCCATAGGAAAGAATTTTCAGCACATTATAAGCAGAGTAGGAAGCCATCACGAGTTTAAAGCAGAGAGTGACATAAACGGATAATGTTACAAATATAAATGCATATACACACACATACCCTTCCGATACGTAATAAATCATTTTGTGGTTTGTCTCTCTTGCTACAGAAGTAAGTGTTTTTAATTGTGTTTAATTAAAGAGTTTAGGTATTTGGAGTTTTACTGCACATAGTATTTTTAAATTAATGAAATAGTAACATTTATTTTTCCAGTTGCCTGCTTACTTTGACCATCTGATTTTGCACAGTAAAATACTGATTTCTTTCAAAAATGCATAAATACCACCACTACATTCATAGCTTCTTGAAATAAGCACCAGCAAAAGGCTGATGGATGACGCCACCTAGGACAGTCTCTGTGGAGGCAACCGTCTTTCAGATGACAGGATATTTTAATGTTAAAAGTAAAGTCAAATTGCATTCACAGATTGATCTTGCATATTTTCCTATTAACTGCATCTTTAGGTTTCTTGAATCACAGGGTCAAGCAGGCAGGCACCAGTGACCCCTGGTTCTCCAGAATTAATCAGCAGCGTGAGATTGAGCCCTGCACCCAGCAGTTAGAAATTACACTTGGGAATGACGACTCTAATTTTGTAATTTGTCTAAGGCTGAGGTTGACTCCTAAAAATGGGTGTTGATAGTGACATCTAGTGGATCTTGAGTAAAGCTTTGTGACCTATGAAATGTGTAATTAATTGTCAAGTACTGGGTAAGGAACCAACTCTGTTTTCGCCAGGCTCACGTTCTAAAACATGAAAATGTATTCTCTGTAATCCACCTGGGTGTATCTGAAATACGAAACTATCAGGAGTATTGAAACTTACGTTTTCTTCCTTTAGACAGAAGATCCAACGATGGAGCGACCCTATACATTTAAGGATTTTCTCCTCAGACCAAGAAGGTGAGGCTTTGGGCTGCAGCCGTTTCTTACGCTTTGGCTCTTGGTTTTCTCTGAGGAAAATTCCAACTTCTTTTCCTGTTGCATTTTTTTTTTTAAAGCATCGTAAATATGAACCATCATAAAGATGTAACTAAGTCACATCCTTTATAACCAATTTTCTTCCATCATGCAGTCATAAATCTCGAGTTAAGGGATTTTTGCGATTGAAAATGGCCTATATGCCCAAAAACGGAGGTCAAGATGAAGAAAACAGTGAGCCGAGGGATGAGATGGAGGTAAGCTACAGAGCTTCGGGCCTCGGTCTGTTTTCCTCGCCTAAGAGCACATTGATGTTTTACTTTTAAGATTTTATATTTTAAGGAAATAAGAGTTTATAAAGCTTAAATATGAAGAAACTTCAATGTGTCCATGAATCTACGTCTTTGACAGATCTACCGATGTGTTGGTTTTTAGCAAAAAAGATAAACTTTTCATTGCATGTTATAACACTAATTATTGAAGAGGTGTCTCTTTTTAAACTGCTATACCCCTGTTTTATTAACAGCCCACCGCCATGTGAAATTCTCCCCACATATTTAATTCTCTTATTTCTTTGGACTTGCAGCTCTTTGTAAATTCCTTTTAGCACTTGGAATGGCTTCAAGTGGCTAAAATAATTCAGGGACTCATCCAAGTTTGTTACTCATTTGGCCCACAGGTGAGAGCGTGCATTAGGTAGAAATGCCGTTTTGGAATTAGCTGTCCAGAGGAATGGTCTTTTGTTCCCTCCTGGCAAGGCCACCTTTTAACTCTCCAGTCACGTACCTCTACCGTGGGTACCGTCTCAGCTCAGGCTTCGGATGGTGCTGTTTTGTTAGACAGATTCTCGTATTGTTCTGAAAATGCCCGTTTACAAGACCTCTCTGTGGCTTATTTGCACATCTGTTCGCAGCTGTTGCATATACATGATGTGTGAATAATGCATTATGGGCAAGTTAACCGAACCCCACTCAGACCCAGAGGTCATATTACCAGGCAGTATTTCATGTGCAAGTTTTCATCTCTCTCTGTGAGAAGGACTGAAGTGGGTGGTAGGCAGTCTTGAATGTTAAGATTTCATAAGCACATCCACAGATTTTTATCTCAAATCCAAGGAATTTTTTTTTTTTTCACACTCTTCCAACCTTCCAACTGTAGTAATCAGTGAATTACTTAATTTTCCAGTGACTTTACTAGGGAGTGTCAGGAAGGAATACTTAATGCCGAAAATATGTGTTGCAAAAAAAGCACCTCTGACTCTGGTACCAGGAGGCCTGTTGATGCGACGGCAGCAGGTGGGGAAGGGCTGAGTAGGAAGCGGTGGCTTCCGGGCTGCTCCTGGCCACCTGGCTGCCCGTCCTCCCTGCAGCCCGGGAGCTTCCCCTCCTCCCTGGGGAGCGAGAGCACCCCGGGCCTCCTGATGCCCGGGCAGGCCACGGATTCTGCAAGAACACACGTGCTGCAGGGCTCGTCTTCCCAGCTCCCTCTTACCTTACGGAGGTGTTGAAAAGACGACAGCTGTAGCGTGACCCATATCGTCGGCAAGGCTTTTGTACGGCCCCGGAGGCCTTCAGGTCAAAATAACAAACACGAAATATGAAAAGAGTGTAATGTGACTTAGGTAACGTGACAGCCTGTGCAGATCCCCATCCGAGTGGCACCCTGCAGTGTCATCTTCTTAGAGGGCAGTGCAGTTCATTGGCCACGGCTCAGAATATTTTTGAGACGCTCCTAGAATTGATTTTTTTTTTTTTTTTTTTTTTTGCCCTATTTTGGGAATTTCTTTAAATGTGGTGCAGGAAGCCACCGTCAGAGCCGGAGAGCACAGGAGCGAGGACGAAGGGCACACGCGCCCTGTAGCCATCAAAGCCGCCTCACCATCTCCCCTCTGTGCTCCACAGCCCGGCTGGGAAGTCGTTGACTCGAATGACTCGGCGTCTCAGCACCAAGAGGAGCTTCCCCCGCCTCCCCTGCCCCCCGGGTGGGAAGAAAAGGTGGACAACTTGGGTCGCACTTACTATGTCAACCACAACAACCGGACCACCCAGTGGCACCGACCCAGCCTAATGTGAGTACCGTGGATGGTCAGGAACACGTCCCCACGCTCTGCGGTCAGGTGCGCACGTGGCAGCGCCCTGGGACGAGGTTGGGAAGTACATCTTGTACCGGTGAAAGCGCGTGGTTGTGCAGTACAACAGGATTCCTCTTCGTGGAGTTAAAGGGCGTGGGAGCCTGAGTTTGTAGGTTGTAAAGAAGCTCTTGCCTTCCTATCAGGTTCTCCTGTTGTAAACACGCACTCATTTATTTTGTAGGACTTCTTTATGTAGATTCGTGAGACGTAAAGCAGGGGTTATTTTTCCTCGGTTTATCTTACGTTTGGTGATCACATCACTTTCCCCTTCTTCAGCTTCCTCTCCTGGCTAACCCATCATGGAAAATAGCAAACATATTGGCTCTTTAACTCTCTGGATTTTTATTCCATAATTATTTGATTTGGAAACTCTCTCAAAATTTCTCTTTTCCTTTTTGGAAAATGTATAGATCACCCCCTTGATATAATTACAGACACATGGGAGGGTTTGCTAACTCACAACTGGTAATTACGGTTTGTTCTAATCCCTTGCCAGCCTCAGGGATACAGTGAATTGATTACTGTTTTGTTCACTCAACCATTTTTGGTCTAATGATGGCATATAAACACTGGTTAAACCTCAACTACTATAAAAAAGGATTTGAAGCAGCTTGTTTTTTGAATGATAGTATACAGCAAGACCTAAAACTATTAATGTACAATAAAAGGCAAAAACAAAATAGTAAAAACAGAAAAGGAAAAAATTGTCCTAGAAGTCATGACCTCCCTAGCAGTCAAGACAAGGAGGTAATTACCACTAAATTGTATAATTTTCAATATGAATAAAAGCAAGTATATGAGGTGAGATCATTTTCTCTATAACCCAGACTCTGAAGGAAATTTGCTATTGATGGTTTTTAGCAAGTATTAGCAATGGGATGGATGGTGTTGTCAGTAACCCTTTTATCTTTAGAAATTGCAAAGATGACCTGCATAGGTAGGAAAGGTGGCCAAGAAGTATAGGCTAGATTTTGTTTGGTTTAGAGGAAAAGCTTGCAGAATCTGCAGCAGTGAATAGCCGATCCTTCCTAAGCCCCTACGTGGGTTCTCGTGAATATCAGCCGTCCTTGGTCAGCTTTGGACCACACGGTGTGTGCACCAGTTATGTTCCCAGGACAGCATAAATATCCCAACATCCAGATGATGTTGAACTCTTCTTTGTTGTAATTTTTTCCCATAGAAATATAAATGGAAATGGTTTAGTTGATTCTTTTAATTTATTTAATTTTTTTTTCACGATTTCCCTTTGATTAATGACCATAGCTGTTAAAACTGTTGTAAGCCATTTGACTACTCTAGTTATTTGTAGTTAAAAAAAAAAAAAAAAAAGTAACCGCCTTGGGCTTGGTTACGTGTAGTGATCAGAAGAATCTTGGTAGCAGTACCCTAAGCGAAGTACCTTTATCTACCTTTGCTAAAGGTCATAGGAAAGGAATACCTGAAAACAGCACTCTCTGGGGACCACAGTGTCATGACCTCTGTAGAAAAGTGACTCCTAGCAGCTCACAAAGAAAGACTGATGGCCAGTACATACATAGAAAAATGTTCACTTTCATTAATAATTATGCAACCAAGTCTGTATTTAGGAGGTAACTGGGGACAATTGCTACTTTCTCTGCCTCACAGAGTTGTGAAACTCTAATGAGGAATTCCTCACAGAGTTGTGAAACTCTAATGAGGAATTCCTCACAGAGTTGTGAAACTCTAATGAGGGAATTTATACAAGCTCTCACTTGTATGAATGCTGGCTCATCAGTAGGGAAACTGTGGTTCTTCCGAGTTCATGTTCACCTGTAGTTTAGGGAGAAATCAGTGGCATGATGGTCCACATCAGTGAGGCAGCTGAGCCAGGAAGGACGTCTGCAGAGCTCCAGGTGGGACCTGCCAGGTACCTCCTTTCCACCAAGCATGACTTCTAGAAAGCAAGAGAAAAGTTAGATGAGGAAAAAGATTCGGTTTTCACAGTAATCTCCTCATCCTGTCTGAACTGTTTGAGAATGTGGGGTTCTTTTTCCTTAACTTTATTTGGCTTGACCAGAAGCCCTCAAGCCCTCCAGGTTATTTTAATGTGTTGTTTTAATTCAAAAATGATTTTTTGTGTAACTCAGTTTTCACAGAATACTGCAAGTTTGGGTTGGGGGGGAATGGATGTTAAGAAGGGTCTTTATTAAAAGGCTGTATCTGAGGAAGTCAGATAGAGAAGTGATGATCACATGCTGCGCAGAGAATTAAGACTGTCGTGGAGACTCTCATTTCTTACCCGGTTTGCTACAGGCTTGCGCTCCAAACTTCAGCCCCTGAGAAGTCTTCATTGACATCCCGTTGCCCCCAGGCTGTTCTTACAGGGTCCTCCTCACCCTGCCTCCTGCCAGCCACAGTCAGAAACACAGAGCGGTCTGATCATGCAGAGCTGCTTTCTGATTACTTTCTCTTCTTCTTGGCCCCATGGATGTGCTAACCGCCAATCCCCGCCCCAAAAAATAAAGCCAGAACGTGCCCCTTCCCCTGGTAACCTTCCGATGTCAGCCTACTATCCCTTCCTCTGGGAGCACCGGACGTCTTCTGTCCCGGTCTCTCTGAAAGCCCTGTGACTCCCTGTCAGGACACAGAGCACATGATACTCTTACTGCCTGTATGAGCAGGGACTGTGGTTTCCTACGCACAGATCAACCCCTAGCACCTGGCACAAGGTAGGAGCTTTTAATTGAATGAATGACTACAGATGAGTCACTTCTGAAAAGTGGGTACAGGCACGTGGTTTAGTGAAATGTCCAGGCCTGGATGCAGAGCTTCCAGACGGAAGGCGGCCACAGAACACTCCCCAGCCCTCTCAGGTCAGACAGTGGCCTTTAAAATGCCTCTAATTTTAGAATTGTCCTTATCCTATTTAAATGTAAACTGTAAACATTTTACTGTTAAAAGCACAAGTTTAAAAACATGAAGGAATTGCATTAAGACTATAAATGAACTTGTTAGACTCAAACACTTACTTTAACTCTTTTCAGTACTTCTCTTTCTAAACCACTTTGGCCGTCTCCCATCTTAGCAGTAATTTAATCATATCTTTATGACTCAGGTCATCATTAGTCACTGATGTATATGAATGTAAATGATCAGACACGCTGATCTTAATTGGCACTGAATTTGATAAATTTATGGTTTTTCTTCTCTTTATTAATTTGTATATTTCCCATGAAAGTCAAATGAATATATATGTGAAATTAATGACTGAAGAAAATTGAAATAGCCACTTCTTAAATTCTTTCCCTGCCCCCAATAAAATCATGTTTCTGTTTTAATTTGCCAGCTCAGACATATTTTTAAATGTTCATCTTCCCATTAGTGACCATTTAAACTTCCTGTCAGTTTCAACAGCCCTCTCGTTCAATTGCTTAATTAAGGGCAAAAGGCCTCCCTTGTATGAACATTTTCATTTTATCACTAAAGACCATAAAAAAGCCCAGGGTTGGAATTTCAGATTCAGAGACATCTTTCTTCTTTATGCTATTTAGTTGTTTCTGGTTCCCACTGGTTACTAATTATTCAAGCATGTTGGATAAGGAGGATTAGCATAATTGATTTTAAATGCCCCTTTTAAAATAAGTCCTTCCAGAATGATGGAATTTTTATATACTTCTGAGAGATAGAAAATGCAAACATAGCAATATTAAAGCCTTATTCTTTTCAACCTCTCCGAAATCCCTGTAACAATTCAAGTGTGTGTTATAACCCGGAACACACATTTGATATTGACTAAGTGACACCTGGCATTTCAAGTGAAGATTTAAAATTTTGATGAAACTTTTATATATACAATATTTTTAAGTAAGGCCAGTCATTATAAAGTGAAATTGAATTGAATGTCCTATAAAAATCACGGCAGCAGTATAAAATCACAAAGACAATATTATATTTTCTAACATATCCAAGAGAGTGTTATTTTTTATCATTCTGTTTTGGTGGTTTCAGAAATTGTGTTAGTATACTTGTGTGTCCCTTGATTTTAATTAGTTTCTCTATGGCCTTATGCGATTTTTTTTCTGAGGAGTCCTGCTTAACGTACTATTTTTAGTCCAGTTATAGTTTAATACAACTATAAAATATGCAAAATGTATATTTCTGTTAGGTTTTAAAAATTTGTATATTGGGCAGTAAAACTTCATTCAGATCTTAATATCAAGAGTTTTTATTTTAATGTGGATTAAAGAAAGGTAACCTTCCTACTGTCCCTTTACCAGTAAAGCTAAAAAATGTAAAGATTTTTGGTGAAAATATTCAGACTCTCTTGGAAGCTGGCATTAAAGAGTCACCTGTTTATTTACAAACAGTGCTGCTTACTGCAGACTATTCACTGTTACAGGGGCCTAGCACGTTCTTTGGGGGGGAATATAGGAAAATAGTATAAGTTAGCTTGAGATTCATTAGAATGTTTTAAAACCTATGTTTTAGGAAGAGTCTATAATGAGGGTCCTTGATTAATACTGGATTTCATTTAGTCTGAAGTAATGTTTTCAAATATTAATTTGCAACGTCATTTTTTAACTGAATATGGTGTCTTATTGAAAGAGTCTGTAAAGGTTTTCTCTGAAAAACATTTTGACATTTAAACTTCTACTCTAAAAGCCTCCAAGTAGTATTTCTCCCAAAGGAGAATTGCCTGTAATTTAGTGCAGAATTTTTCAAGATTGACTCAATGCTTTTCACATCCTGAATTAAGAGAGTTACATGACGCCCCCCCCCCCAAAAAGACTATGAAGTTGCAGCGTTCCTCAAATCCCAGTTGATTTGGGAGGTTATTGCCTGATGTTTGTGTATTTTAAAAAGGAGTTTAATGGGGAGAAATGCAGTGTCATGCTTCTGAGATTCTGTCAAAATGAGATCCTCAGAGGCCGAAAAAGTTCACATTGCGTCAGGAGCATTTCCCTCCAGACCCCAGCTTTGAGTTTATACTATTTGTGCTCATTGGTTAATTGTTGGTGACCAAAGGTTACGGCCTTGTCATGGCTGGACTCCTAGAGAGGGGTCACCACGGACTGGCCACGAGTGTGAGCTCACCTGTCACCTCTCCTTCAAGAGGCCTCACTTGTCACTGGGGCAGATGGATGGAGGACTTTGATTTCTCTTCTTTCTTAAACGCTAAAGTACATGCTGCAGTATATGCCTGAAGGATACCCAAAAATATTGGGACAGATGCATTTAAAGACTGTATTTCAATGAAAGGGACCTAGGAGAATGCTTTAGCCGAGAGATGGTGGCAGATTCCCCTGCTGAACGGCCAGCTGATTGTCAGTGTTGCGCGTGAGAGCACTGATGCTGTATTAGGCGTCAGGCCCTTGGTGGGTGTTGGCTGGTGTTGAGGGGCCAGGTGTCAGCACCGGTTCTCCTGACTCCCACCCTCCCCCCCGCGCTCCCAGGGATGTGTCCTCCGAGTCCGACAGCAACATCCGGCAGATCAACCAGGAGGCAGCGCACCGGCGCTTCCGCTCGCGCAGACACATCAGCGAGGACCTGGAGCTGGAGCCCAGCGAGGGCGGAGACGGCCCTGAGGTAGGACTTCCCGCTCTGCCGGCACACTCCCTGGAGCTCCTGCTTTCCGTGTTCTCCAGGTTGATCCTGTGTCGTAATTTCTTGTCTCGGTAAATCTGTGTAAAAAGGAAGGATTCATGGTCTCGTAGCTGATTGATGACCATCGGGATATTTATTAACTTAGAAAGTGCTTACAAAAGCCATCTTTGATGAGTACACATAGTCTACATTACTACAGAAGGGAATGACATTATTTTTAGCATGGAAATCTTAAGATGTTTTCACTTGATCCTTTATTTTTCCCCAGAGTCTAACCATCTCTTGTTAAAGGGCGACATGGTTATCGTCTTTGCGCAGTTGAAGTAGCCCTGTAACTTGTTTGGGTACCAAATACAAGTTTTTACTGAGTAGTTTTGACATAGTGAAAGACATTTGTTACCAAGAAAATAGAAATCTGGGTGAACAGAAATGTTCATAAGTTTACCTTTAAATGCTCATGGTAAATTACTGGGGAAGAATGTATATAAATTGAACAGCAAATTAGCAAGGCAGCAAACCATGAACTTCCATGCTGCCTTAACAACTCTGTTTACTTATTAGAAATCCATTCTTTTTAAACATTGCGTTAGGAAGATCATTCACAAAATGTTCCCGTGATCAAAATTAGAAAAGCAACACGAATGATGCCGTAATAAATTCACTAAAAGTTATTTTATACCAGGGCTTACTTACAGCTTATAGCATCTCTGCTGTTTTCATTGTGAATCCTCAGCGGTTAGAGTAAAAGAAAATTCATGAAAATCATAAACAAATTCCTGAGAATATTTTTGTAACCCATGCAGGTAGTATCAAGTGCTAGAAGCAAAGCACTGCTCAGAGAGGCGCTATTACAAAGGGGCTGAGAGCACAGCCCCTGGGACCAGGCTTCCTTGGCTCAAGTCCTGACCCCACCATTTCCTAGCTCTGTTGTTACCTTGAGCAAGTTATTCCCTCTGCTTCAGTGTCCTCATCTGTTAATCAGGGTAGTAGTCTTTATTTCCTTATGGATCCTGAGAAGACTGTGTGCCTCCTGAGTGCTCAGTCAATGTGAATTACAGTTATCATAAGGGTTATTACTGGGGCGGGGAATGAGAGGGTCCCTCGTCCTAGCAGTTACCACAGCGTCTTGTTCCTTGGTAGCCTTGGGAGACCATTTCGGAAGAAGTGAGCATCAGTGGAGACTCCCTCAGCCTGGTGCTGCCTCCGCCACCAGCCTCGCCTGTGTCTCGGACCAGCCCCCAGGAGCTGTCTGAGGAACTGAACAGACGGCTTCAGATCACTCCGGACTCCAATGGGGAGCAGTTTGGTTCTTTGATTGTAAGTAATAGTCTTGTCTTCTAGCTCCCAGATAACTCTGACATTTTCCAAAGTTCCTCCTTCCCTAGGAGAAGCAGGACTATACCAAAATTAGCCCAAGCAGGTGAAAATCTTTCTTGATTCACAAAAAAACTCAAATCTATGACTTGTGTTTTATCAGCTTTAACCTTGTAGAATTTCTTTTCCCAGCCAAAGGTTCATAAAGAGTACCTTTGGCATAAAGGTGGTGTTCGCACTGGGACCTGGGAGACATTGGGTCTCCGGGTTAATCCTCTTACGTCATACTCTGTGTGCTTTCTCATTCTCGTTTCACAGATGAAGACGTGATTTTAAGTGACCCATCCAAGACAAGGTTAGAACAGGAGATAGAAGACATCTCCCAAGTCCCAGAGTACCAATCCTTGAGACAGGTTGTGAAATTGTGACACTGTCACCAGGGTAGCATTTGAACTTGGGTTCTTAACCATCAGGGAAATTCATTGTAGGTGCTTCAGGTGGGGCTAAGCCCCAATGAGAAGCAACAGAATCAGCCATGAAGACCTGTGTTTGACAACACAAAGCTTTGCAGAAAAAGCCCACAGAAAATTCCTGCTCATGCATAAAATTGAGAAGCAATGCAGTCTCAGTGTCTCTCGAGAAATTGAACCTACAGATGTCCTGTAGTAAATGCTGGTAGTCCCTCTGCTGAAAATGGCATCCTAGAAAAATAGTCATCATTACAGCCATATCAAATGTAAATGAATAGGAGGACTGCATAAAATGTAAAAGCCAGTAAGTACTCACAAAATTGTTACTCCTTCAGTTATGTGTTTTTGTTTTAAAAGACACCATTGGCCCGTGTCATGAGTTGCACTGATTACTCAGTTAATGTGCTTTTGTATTAAAATTCTATGAATGTCCTTCAGAAAGAGAAATATCACTGAGATGAAAATTTAGTACTAAAGAGGCAGGAAAAAAAAGAGTTTGCATATATGGGATATTTGAATTGATAAAACTGTTGCTGTGGAAACAACATAAGCAAGGAAGCCATATATTTAAAACTTTATAAAAGGAAGTAAGTACTGCCAGAAGCATAGCAGTGGTATACCTTTAGTCTACCAAGTGAAAAACCATCATTTCAGGCAGCACTGATATTAAGCTATCATCTCTTATTATTTTTATAGGGAGCTTCTGCATTAATTACTCTAGGTTCATAAAATATCTTTAAGATCCAAGTGCAAGTGTCAGAATTATTTTAAGTTCACGTTGAGTCTGGTTCAACTATTAAATAACAGTACCTAGGAAAGAGAGGAGTAGGGGAGTAAGGGGTTCTTCTCCAGTTTTGCTTGTCAAGGTCACTCTATTCAGGGACAACAGCATGAACTTTTACTAAAGGATGAATCCTTCATGCTAACCGTTGTGGAAAGACTTGAAAAGCTTCCCATTTACTGCCGCAGACTCTGTCTTTGACCTTACCCCATTTTCCTGATTGCAAAATATTAAAAGTGAGGAAATGCTACAGACTTGTCCCATGTACAAACCTGTTGCTAATTAGACCCCTGCCTTGTGTGCGTGTGACCTGCTGCTGATCTGTGGTCTTTTTTTTTTTTTTTTAACCATATAGATTAATACAAACAAGTGAGAGGAACATATTATACATTGCACTCTAGATTTTTTTTTTTTTAGATTAACCGCACCTATTTTCCTTCATTCCTGTTCTGTACAACTTCTGAACTCCATTCAGAAGCTGAACGTATAAATACCTAACCCTTCAGAAGTCGCCGAAGATTATATTTGAGTTCCCCTGGAAATAGAATCCAACTGATTCTTTGTCATTGGTCACAATAGTCAATAAATGTTTAAAGACTGTATGTCAGTATCTCTTCCTCTATTCGTGTTCCACTAGAATTTACCCAGAGGTTGCATCTCAAAGCAGAATACAGGACTTCTAGCTTCTTTTTTCCATTATTAAAGCAGCACTCGAATGTTATCTGTGGAGTCCCCTTTCCTGTTTTGGCCTCTTATTTTTAACGTTATTTCTATCCCATCTGCTTAAGACACTTGAAAATGACAATGGAAGATACTTGACTCCTTAAAAGATTACTCTCATTACCCCGAAAAGATGGTGTTTCATTTAATTACCTTCTAATATTAAAGAGCAGTGAATAGGCTTGAGTGATATATATTTTAAACCAGTGAAACTCATTTCTCAGAATATGTGTTCCTGATGCTCTGTGTCCTTTCCTGCCCTTCAGCAGAGAGAGCCTTCCTCGAGGCTGAGGTCCTGCAGTGTCACCGACGCGGTCGCAGAGCAGGCCCATCTACCACCGGTAACCCATGCTCATTTCCAGCCATCAGCTGGCTCTTTGGGCTTTCATTTAAAATCATCTGGGCTACTGAGGAAGAGTTTTTCCTGTGCAAATCCATTTACCATATACATAAGACATTAAAATTTCCTAGCAAATTGCCCAAGGAGAGTGAATTTCCAATACAAAGAGTTGTTATTGTCACCAAAGTCTCTGAAATGCTAAAAACTCCATTGTTTTGCTTTTCCATCCAAATTAATACCAATTCTGATGTGCTTACTTGGCCTAAACATTAACAATTCCTTTTTTCAAAACTTCATTTGGTCCCTAAAGCTGTGTTTGAGTGACCTGTATCTCAAGAACATAGGAAGAACTCTTCTGGGTGGGCAGCAAGAAGTCCTTTCCATTACTAATGGCCTAAACTCTTAACCCGCAAAGCCTCTGTACCATCTCTTTAAAGGCAGCTCTACTGACTCAAGAGTTGGCTATAATTTGTTCCCACTTTCCCACAATTTTCATAACTAGCAGGAAATACAGAAGTGTAAAGAGTATTTAATAATATAGGACATAAATAAAAATGAATATTCTCATTGGAAAGCAGACCAGAACTGCTTTGGGAGATGTTTAATAAACACATTAAGAGTAAATTTTATGTAAATTTGTTTCTTGTTTTGGAGGAGAAAGTATTATGTGGTTTCAGCATGCTTAAATTGATGTTTGACCTTGACCAATTTTTTTATTAACGACAAATCCTTGATCATTGTTAGTGCTTGTTTATTGCGTATGAAATTGTTTGCAATGAAATGATCATTGTTTATTGCATATAAAATTGAAGGGAAAGAAAGATTGCACTTAACAGTTTTTGCAATCATGGTGTCTTCCCTATTGTGTACATTTTTGCTCAACTTCGAAGGACTTTTTTTGCCTAGGCTTTAAGTCTTTTATGTTTACAGAATGAATTGATGAGTGCATTAGTCAACTGAGTAATCAACATAATAGATGCAGTTGTGGCATACATGGAAAGGGCTGGTGGGTCAGAAGCTTGACAAGAGCATCCTTTCTGGGATGCAGTACAGGCCTCCCCCAAAACAGAACAATCAGCTGTGATGGATTAGTGGGATACTCTTCAGATGATTCTGTGATTTTCCTTGATGAATTAATGGTGCTTTCTCTCCTTTTCAAAAATCAGTGTCAGTTTTATTGGCCAAAAGAGCTCACTTCCCTGAAAACTGATGATTCTTCCCTCTTTCCTTGTGCTCTGTGAAGCTGTGAACTCACTGATCACCAGTGGCCTCTTACTTGAATTTCTGAGTTTGACAGATTTAAGAATCTGCTAATTATTTAACAGTGGGGGCACAATAGTGGTGCTTTCCATTTTTTTTTTTTCATAAGACATCTCACGTCGTTGAGGTTGTCAATTCATCGTTTACCCAGATCAGAGCTGCAACCTGAGCCTTCTCTGGATGGTAGGGTGATCGTGTTCCTCTTTCCCTTCTGGTCATCAGTGGTTGCTCAACTTTATTTGGACCGGGTGGATTGCAGAGATTTTGATTCATGTCACCTGCCTTACCGGCTGCACCAGCACTGATTCCTGATTCAATAAGCAATGGGTGGTCTCCCGAAATGCATTTCACTGATGTAAATTATCATTTAACAGCCCAGTGCCCCAGCTGGGAGAGCACGTTCATCAACTGTCACGGGTGGTGAGGCGCCAACGGTAATGATACCCTCGTTCAGACATTAATGGCAAAACTGTGGGTTGGTTTTAATATTTTGGGTAACGGTGAATATACACTTTTTTCTTCTTTTTTTGATAAGAGCAGCTTCTTATGTGCCACAGACCTGCATGCTTCTTATTTTAAACCTCTCACTTTCACGTTGTTTGAAGGTACTGGGTAAAACGAATTGATTTTTAGTCCCGTATACTTTTATGAGGAATACTGTCAAGCTTTGTTTAAAGTGCATTTTAATCTGAACATTTAGAGTCTATTTCTGCCTTTTAGTGTTTGTACTCCTGATAAGCTTTTCCCATGTGTTTAGAAGACTTGGGTAAAATATTTTGGTTGGAGGAGAATCAAGGAAGCCACAGGAATTGCATGCAATTATACATGTGAATTTTCAGTTATACATTTCCTGTACCACGTTTCAAAGGCTGGGTTAGATTTTTTGTATCACAAGCATGAACCAGTGACCTTTCTCTGCTACCAGGGGCTCCTAATCACAGGTTCACAGGTATGAACAAGTGTTCATATAATTTAGGAGGAGAGAAGAAAGAGTATAATTAAGAAATTGAAAAGATCTAGAAAAATGGTGTTTTTAAGCCAAGTATCTGTTATTCTTATTACTCATTATTTTAAGTAATTTCTACTATTCATGTTTGTGGGTAACTTGCATGACTGTGTACTTTAGTTGCCTGTTTTCGCCTTGATCCCTAAAGACAGGCTAGTTTATAGTTTATGCTTGGAGCTGCTGTAGCTATTTGAAGAATTGTCCTTACTGTTTTAACTTTGTATGTTTGTTGTAACTGCTTATTACTCGAGAACACCTTTAAATACATATACAATCGCTGATTTTCTGCAGGATGTTGATTTAAAGGAACAATTTGGTTATATTGTTAGAATTTACTGCTCAGCATTGTACACTGGAAAATCGAAGTGGCAGTCAGCAAAAATCGGCCCAGTTTAAGGTATTGAGCTGCAGTGAAGGGCATGTGTTGGGTGGGCGAGGCTCAGCCTCCAGTAGAATTCAAGAAAGTTCAAGTAAACTAGTATATTTCCTATTGTGCGCTAGTAATTTCCATGGGAGTAGAGGTGCGAGGCAGACAGGATCACTTCATGAAATGATTTTAATAAGAGTGCAGGGCTGATGAGCATCTACTATCATTTTTGCATTTTGTTGGCCTTGGAACCTGTTGTGAGTGTTGCAGTGTTGCGATAGCTGATGACATTAAATGACAGGGTAAACTGAATTATGATCGTCCTGGGTTCCATGGTCAGAATCACCTGGCAGGACGAAGTGATGCATGTGAATGAGCTCCCCGTGGCCCTGCCACTGTGCTCTCCCCCTCCCCCAGCAATGAATTAAAAATAGGAATTTGGTTTTGTTTTCTATTTTCAAAGACTGGGTAGTAATATTTCCTAAATGTTTTATCTACTCTCATGCTTTCTACATACCTGGTAATCTTTCACCTGGAATAAGCAAACTTACCTTATGGCTGCATTAGAAATTATCACGTCTATTTCTTTTGCACCCTCACCATCCCTCGTGACGAATAGCCTTTACTTTTGCTTTTCCAATTCCATCTCCTACCATGTGTTTTCCCCTCTTTTACACCTTCTCCCTGTCAGCCGCAACACTGAAGTGTGCTGTGTCATCCTGGAGCTACCCTGGGACTCCCCATCCCACTCCTTCCTCTGTGCTCTCATAAACGTACACGTGTATGCATGCGTGCACACATACACACACACACACACACACACACACAAGTGGGATCTCATATACGTATTAGTTATCAACTTGATATTAATTCACTTGTGGTCATTTTTTCGGGACATACTAATTATTACATAGTAGTCAGTGATGTGAATGCACCGCAGTTTATGTAATTTTCCCACATCGATGAATATTCAGCCTCCACCCTCTCTGGGCACTGCTCGCCATGTGGCTTTATTAACCATCCTGGTGTTGCTCTCTTTCCATGGTAGTGCTTTTATTTCTATAGTATAATGAACAAGCCCTGATTCTCATCTGCGGAGCCACAACCCTTTGACGTATGACAAATAAATACACACTGGTGTCACTTTCCAGCTGGCTAAGCATGAACCCTCTCTGTGAGAGAAAATGAGAGGCATAGCACAGTTTGGGGGTTTTGCTATATATACCCTAATGATACACTGAGGTAAGAGTGTGGCAGGGTTTGAGTGAATCTTGGAGAATCTGTGATAGCGCCAAACGTTTATCATCTTTAAAAGCATTTTGAAACTTTTACAGCTCCAGTGTAATTGAGTTCTTCATTTTAATGAAATAAATGGAGCCACCATGAAGCTGCAGTTAAATGGCTCCTTGGCTTTGTGAAACACGGCGGTAGAATTCAGATGAAAAGCTGTGAAGTGTTAAATTAAGCTGACTGGCCGTTTTCTAACTTGTCTCCTGATTAATTCACATGTTCTTGAGGTGGTGAGGAATGCACGTGTGCAGAAGCACGCGCACTCCACGCACACTGCAGGAGAAGGCTGACGTTGGCTCCAGGGCTGCGCCCCTGCCATGGTCTGCTCGTAGAAGCCGAGCCCCACCCCCTCCCCAGCTGTGGGAGGTGGTGTTTTGAGTCACAGATGGAATCCTCAACACAGGTTGTTCTTCATGGTCATTTGGAAAGAACCCTATAAAGAACCATTTTAATAGCACCATCTTGCGTAAATGGAACTAGATCGTAGGTTGCCAATTCAATTCTCAATAGAAGGTAGAAGGAACATTTTAATCAAATTCAGTGTTCTCTACAACACTCCTAGTTTTCCATAAACTGATTAGTCCTGTTAACTGTGGATCTATGAAAGTAACCTGGTTGCTCGAATACTCTGCTGGAACTCAGTCCTGAGATTATCCATGACACAAACCAGCTATGTTAGTTTATTAGCCTCCTTGTAAATATCCTTTCCAGGGATACTATAATTGTAAAACTATCCTTAAGGTTTCCAAAATGGAGTTTTCTGAGGGCACATCTAATTGTCTCTCCGCAAAAAATAATTCAACGGGGAGGCCACAAAGCAGCATTTAGTATTTAGTATTCCATTCAGCCAAAACATTTTTGGTCCTCATATAAAAAAACAGTATGTCAAGGCTTGATAGCATGTACTTGGCCAAAAATACTAATCAACCACGAACTTAGGTTACAGAGTCCATTAGGTCAGCAGAATCCATTGCTGTAGTGCCCAGATAAAAAGTAGCCTGGAAATAGCTCCTTTGTGTTGGTGTCACAGCGAGAGGAGGCAGGTGGAAAGAGCTTTCAGCTGTAGACAAATTCATCTGTCTTTAATACGCATGGAAGGATCAGGTCTGCATGTTGATGTTTCTTCCACTCTTGTTGTATCCCCCACACCTAGATCCAGGACTCTACATACTCAGAGTCTTGGAATTGCCATTATGGGGCCTTGGGGACTTTATCTGGAATAATGTCAAGGAAATAGTTGCTTCAGTTTTAGCAGAAAGTTGTCTTTCAGATAAGTACACTTGCCCTGCTGGGTAAATGTGTTTTAGAAATAACCATTAAGGCAGCTGCTTCCCGGTCTGCTTTTCTCTGGAATGTGCTGTTTGAGCTCATGAAGTAGGATATTAAGCCTCGTTGCCTGCAGTCCCCAAATTACATGGCTGCATCCCTGATCTTGCTTTTCAGTTCAAGGTCTTGCAGTGGACTGGGGGACCCTCTTTGCCAAGGTACATTGTTGGTAGAGAACACGAAAGATGGGATGAGCACAAGGAGAGATTGGGCTAAGAGATTGACATCTTCAGCCTAATCAAGAAAACTGCACCTGGTAAAATGTCTGGAGTTTCAGAAGATCCTAATTAGGGAAGATGGTACCCTAAAAGAAGTGGTTTCCTTTTGTAACCTCACGTAAGAGGTTATTCCTGATGTTTGGCCTCTTGTTTCTTTTACGCTCTCCCAAGAGCCTTGGTAGTCATGGTTGGCTTCTTGTTCCTACCCGCTTCCTTAGAGTAGCAGCCCTTTCCCAGCTATAGATCTCATGCGCAGCACCCAGACGTCCAGGACGTCCTGGACGGCACTGGCCTCAAACAAACATCCCCTTGCCTCCGTGAGTCTTTGAGACACCCTGCTTCCCAGCAGCTCTCCGCCCCACCTGCATTTCTCAGACTGCTTCTTACAAACAAAAGTGTCGCAGGAAGCCTTTTGCGATCTGCTTTGAACTATCCAACCATAGTCACTCTGTACTGCACATATCTCTAAGCCCAGAAGCTACCTGTGCTCCATTCACCCTTTAAGGAGACAAACTCCATATGGGAGGACGGTGGGAAATGCAGCCTCAGTTATCACGCTTCTTTGGAATTCTGGCCTCCGATTGCCAGGTGGCATTCCGGGCTGGGGTAGTTGAGATGATCTGGTCAGTCACTAGTGTGAAAGCAGGCCTCGTAGAGAACAGACTCTGTGAGTGTGTCCCCCTGCCCCCCCGTGCCAAAAGCTACATAGTGTAAGGGCCCTAAGCTGGTGAAGAATTTAGGAATAAGCTAGGAGAACATCCCTGTGACAGCTAGATTGAGGAAAAAATATTCAGGGCATCCCTCTCAGAGTCGGTAACATTTAACAATTTGAAATACCTTTTAGGCTCTACGTGGTTTGACAGTAAAATGCAGTAACTCAAATGAATTGTCACATTATTCTCTTTCCTTATGATCACGTTGGCAGCAACCCTTTATGTCAACCCTTTATGTTGAAGGCTGCATGGCCTGGAACTGAGTTTTGTAAGATTTTTGACCCTATGGCTTGTGTAGGAGTTCATTTCACAGTAGGTTTAAAGCTATTGGAAACCTGTTGCTGTTTTCCAGGCACTCATGTTTTCGGTACCATTAGAATTAACTCACTTTGTCTAGCACAAATAATTCTGGGTATGTATTACTTTATTAAGTTGATCAGAAAAATGCAAGATATTAAATAATAATGATTTCTTACATAAACAGCCATCAGTGGCCTATGTACATACCACGCCGGGCCTACCTTCAGGCTGGGAAGAGAGAAAAGATGCTAAGGGACGCACATACTATGTCAATCATAACAATCGAACCACAACTTGGACTCGACCTATCATGCAGGTATGCAGATCGCCACACAGCTTATAGTCACAGGCAGTAGAAGCCGAAACGTACGCGAACCCCATGTTCCTGATGTTTATGTGTTGTTCCGAAGAACCCATGTTTAAGAAAATTTTTCTCGCACATGCATTACTTCTAAACATAATATTTGCCTAAGGAAGAATTTGGTCCCTGACTCAGTCACTCCCAAGATGGTCCATTTTAAAAACGTGATGTGATAAGAGCCTGCTTATTGCAATGGGTAGCGTCCCTCCGAACCCCCTTTTTTTTCTGAGGCTGGTTTTTATGCCGGCCGGTGATTCATTTTTATTTCCTCGGAGTGTGTTTCCCCCGTCCTTCCCCCCATTATTATGCGTAGTCATTTCCTCCGTGCTTTAAACAGGCCAGACCTCTCATCACCGCTGGCTGTGTTGTTGGGTCCGCACTGCAGTCACGCGCGCAGGGAGAGCCCCACACGAAGCTAACTTGTGTTTGCCTCCAACGTAGCTTGCAGAAGACGGTGCATCCGGATCCGCCACAAACAGTAACAACCATCTAATCGAGCCTCAGATCCGCCGGCCTCGTAGCCTCAGTTCGCCAACAGTAACTTTATCTGCCCCACTGGAGGTGAGAAGGCTACGTCATCTAACTGGGGTCACGTCTCTCCTGTGACTTCTCCTCATTCTCTCTCCTCTCTGAACCGGGACTTGCGTTTCCCAGCCACCTTCCTCTCTGATAATCAGTCGCTGTGTTCGTGGTGAGGGGTGTCCTTGTGCCGCCTCACTCCATGCTTCCCATCCCTGGACTCACGTGATTCTCATTCTCATTGGGCTGAGGCCACGGTGGCTTGTACTGGACATGGGCTCCTCTTTTCAGAACTCTCTCCATTCGTGTTGTGTTTCGCTCCTTACTGCCTGTTACCTCATGAGACTCGCATAATAACTTGTATTGGTTCAAATACCAATGCTTACGTTGAGTTTTTAAACATAGCTGTTGCTTTGATCCGTTTTTCCTTTCGACCGTAAGGTCTTCCATTGTATCAGCCTCCGTGTTTCTGATGCCTGTTTGCATCTCTGAGTCACTGCTGGGCATCTGCTTTGCGCCCTCCTGTTTGTGTGGTTTTAGGGACATCCCTTAACATCACAAATACCAGAGACTAAACCTTTGAAGTTCTAAACGTGACTGCATCTTAGAGATGGCTGCGGGCTTCTCCATGCCCGGGTTTAAGATGTTGATAAGTGGGAATGGGCGATATCGCCTCCAAACTGTGATGTAAATGTCCTGGGTAACAACTGTGCAATTCCAGGTGGCTGTCTCTGTTGATGGAGGTTTTTCTTTTCTGCTCTAAAAATTGCCAGTCCATCTTCGTTAGACTGTGAGCTCATTCAGAGCAGGGGCATGTTCTTCTCCACCTTCTGTAAAATCTCCATCCATAATGCTCACTACGGAACAGTATTTTGTGTACGTGCCAAGTAGCTATCAAAGGATGGTGGTTATACGTACTTAATATTGTTGTGTGTTTAACCAGTAGAAAAACCTTACAGTTAGATTAATTTGAAAAGTAAACCAAGCAGGTTTTTCAGGAGCTTCCCCCTTGTCCCTCTTCAAAGAGGAGCGTTCCATGACCCCCAGGTACATGTTGACCCCTCTGGACTAGCACCTGATAAGACTTCTAATGCGCATTATTATTCCTTAGGGTGCCAAGGATTCACCCATACGTCGGGCTGTGAAAGATACCCTTTCCAATCCACAGTCCCCACAGCCATCACCTTACAACTCCCCCAAACCACAACACAAAGTCACACAGAGCTTCCTGCCGCCCGGCTGGGAAATGAGGATAGCGCCCAACGGCCGGCCCTTCTTCATTGACCATAACACAAAGACTACAACATGGGTAAGGTCACTACTTTTATTTGGCTCCATTTTCATCCTGAGGTCTGGCATTCATTCCTTTATTTCCTTACCCAGTATCCATGGTTCTTGCAGAGAAATTTCCTGGCAGTGAAGCATGTCCCCAGAGGGTCTTCTCAGCTTGGTCTAGACTCCGCACATGGGGGCTGGTGGGGAGCAGGTGACTTACGGGCACAGGCTAATGGCCTTCTTTGGTATTGGTGCCTTTTCTTCAGAGCACTCCGGCAAAGCTCCAGTTGTGACAATTTACCATATATGGAAAAAAGGTGGTGCTACATATAGCTAGGATTTTGATGTTACTGCTTCCCATCTCAGGATGCTGTAACCTTATTAGGAATTCTGATCTTTTTAGAAATAATGTTTCTTTGTCACTTTCTTTTTGCATCTGTGTTGACATTACCCATCTTTATTCTTATTTGATGTGCCGTTTTAGTTTTTTACTGTTTACATCAGATAAGTATTTTATACTCTGTGCTACATTACTTTCTTTTAATTGTGGATCAGGAGGTGTACTAAGGACTTTGTACATTTGATAGCTCTTTTTTTGTGACCATCTTGTCACAGTTGGTTATTCCTTATCACAGGGCTCTTCCATGTGCCCCTGAGTCATGCATGAGAGAGAATCCGTGTATTGTGTTAACCTGAGAAAAATGAGATTAATGAAAAGTACATATGCATGTCTTTATATTCCTCTGTTCACTCTTCATTTCTTCAGGGGAATCAGTGGTGGCTTATTTAATGTAGCATAGAGTTCTTTTAAAAGTCAGTGGTATTTTTCTACTGAATGATCTCTAGACCGATGATTAACCTGAAATGCGTCCTCATGTTTCTATTTCTGATGCTACCGAAGGTTTGTTTTCCTTCCTCTCCCTTATATCCCCATCTGGATTGTCCGGGTGTAACTCAAGTCTTTCTGTCCTCTGGGCTACTTGCTCAGAACTGATGGTACATGAAAGCTGGTTGAGTCTTGGTGATCGTCACTGGCTCTAGCTCTGTGGTCTTGGACCAGGAGTGAACACATGCTTTAAATTCCCATTTCTAGTGTAGACACCAAGTATACCCAGTTGAAAGAACAGCAGTATCGTGTTAAGGAAGAGACCTGGCCCCAAATGGTCTGAACTGTCACTTACACTTTGCCCGTGGTGTGATGGTAATTCAGTCCCTTGAGAATTGGGCTAGGTGGCCCGGCAGACTCTCTCAGACCTCATGGATCGTGGTACGGTGTGTCTTCACGAGGACAATCCTAGCATTTGGGGCAGGACTGTGCCTGTCATTTGCAAGACATTTAACATCCTTGGCTTCTGCCACTGCATCCTAATAGCCACTGTTCCCCACCCCCCGACCCCTATCCTAGTGACAACCCAAAAAGCTCCCACGCATTTCCCAACACCCCGTAGTGAGAACCACGCCAATTTTGAAGTAAAGGAATAACCTGCCAAGAGAATTTATCATTCAGATCTGGTAACATTCATTGGGTAAACGCGTCACTACTGCTAAGGCATATATGATAACATGTAGCTTTGAAGATAAGATTACAGGTTTGTGGCAAGATGAGAGTAAAAGATAGGTCGCTCCTTGGGAAATAGAGTGAGAGAGATTGGTTTGAAAATCTTTTTTCCCTCATGGACATAGAACCTGTGGCAGTCCTGCTAGTGTACCCATTTCTACTTACTGCAGCACAGCTGGGATTTCAGTTCCTCAGCCAGAAATGGGAGCTCCAGAAATAGGGGGTAAATATTGTAAAAGTAGATGGACTAGCGTATGGAGCCACTGTGGCCTGCCAACATAAGCTATGATTTTAGTAATCTGAACTAGCTTAGTAATCAAATCCCCTAACCTTTTCACAGCCTTTCACACCACAACTGCAGTGTAATTGCAGCTGGGCAGATTTTATTTAAAATAGCACCAGCTTTATTTATTGCCTGCATCGGTGCTGAATGAAACCCAGTTTGAATTTTCAATTGCCCCTTTCCACCAGATACTTGTGACTCACTGATTTACTGATTTAAAATTTTAATTGGTTAAAACAACATTTTGTTGCTGCTGCTGTCATTGAAAATCCTGTGGGTAACAACTGGGAATTCCACAAACCGCCACGCTTCTCCTCTAAACTCGGATGTGCTGACACAGCCGCGTTATCCCTGCTAAACAAAGGCCCATACAAAATTCTCGCTGTGGAACGCAGGCTCTGAATTGCTTGTTTATCTTGACAAAAGGTGGAAGGATGGAGAGAACTGTAAAGATAATTTTCGGCTTAAAACCTGTGTTGAGTTTGTTTGGGGTTTGCTTTGTTTGTTTTTTAAAGAGAGCACAAATAAGAGAGAACAGCTATTCTTAGATTTGAGCATTATCGTAGGAAAAGGAAAAAAAAAAAAATCGGTCAGACAGGTTGAGAATAATGAAAATTGTACTTCTTCCCCCAGCACCCTGTGTCCTCTTGGTTCCTGCACTAACCAGAAGCAGGAAAAGGTTCAGGCCAGCATTTCCCTCGTATACATTGATAGAGGAAAATTCCCTTTGAAGTCTATTTATAAAACACGGCCTCTCGCACACACGAATACTGGAGGCCGTGTGCCAGCCATCTATCAGGAATAAAGTCTGACACAGCAAATAAGCATCACTTTGTCCCCACCTGGATCGGGCGGGCCGTGGCTGCACGGTAGAGACCGCCGGGGAGCTGAGGAGAAGATTACAGGAGGGCTTCGGCTCACGCATTCCTTCTGCTGAAGAAGCAGCTCAAAGCGTGCGTGTAAGAGTATATTTATGTCTTTTACAGGACAAAGCCTTGGCTTATTTTTGTAGCAACAAAGGTTATACCTTAATTAAGTTTCAGGTTTGTTTTCTACCCAGGTCCAAACTAATAAAACTCACTGTAGTCTAGCCCTGGTGGTTGTTCCCTTCCAGGATCGAAAAAGCACAGTTGTCTTTTCAACTAGCCAGCATGCCCATATTTTATATATTTTTAAATGATTCCACAAAGAAACTTTTTTTTTTTTTTTGGGCCGAGCGGCATATCGGATCTGAGTTCCCCGACCAGGGATCGAACCCACGCCCCCTGCATTGGAAGCGCAGAGTCTTAACCACAGGACCACCAGGGATGTCCCCAAAACCTTTTTTTTTAATTAAATAAGATGTTGATCTTTGCCTTCTGTTTAAAAACGCTTTCAGCTGTAATTGAGGGAAGCAGTTGTGAAATACTGATATAATTACGAAGGAGTGCCCCTACTATGCTGAGGAAAGGGAGAAACAGCCCAGTGTGTTGTGTATTTTATTCATTCATATTTGTATCGTTTGAGACCTCATTAGGATTCCAGCTGACTGTCATTCCTGAAGTTGTCCCAAGTCCTGTGGGGCCTTGGCTGCCCTTCTCCCGCTCGTCTAGCTGCCCCTCTGTCATTCAGGGGATTCCGTGGGAGGGTGGGTTCCGTACTGCCCCCCAGGCTTAGCCCGCAGAGCTTGATGGGTGACAGCTGCTGCCATTATTTTGATTTTTGTTGGTATAAAAGAATCACGTGACCCCTAGGGGCCTCCAGCCCTCACATTCTATGAATTCCGGGTTTCCGTGCAAGGCCATTTTAGCAGACCTGTGAAATTGAATTTACTTTACGCTTCATGTTCCTTCTCCTACCCCCTGTCACTTTTCTTTAATTTCAGCTTTTTTTTTTTTTTTTTCTTTCAATCACCAGCTCTTTACCAAAAGGGTCGATTGTCTTTCACAGTAGCCTGTGTGTGTGATTCCAAGGCATGGCTGGCCTCGCACGTAGCATGCAGAAGCCCCTGTCCTCACGCATGGAATAGCAGCCTCAGCCTTTCTCTCTTCCCAGCGTGAGCAGCGGCTGTGGTCTGCCCAAGCTTCCCCTGCGGTGGCGGCATTGCCTGGGCCAGCCCTAGAGTTGGCCTTGGGTAGCTTTAGTGGGGTTCGGGGCTCTAAGGTTTTCCTCAGTCCATGGCCAAGCGGTCACAGATGTTTACCAGATTATCAGCTTTTTAGACCTTCTAAATCCTAAATCTACCTAGCGTATCTGTTTACACTGTAGGTGTTCCAGTATACTACAGAATACTGGACTATTTTATGCCTCTAAGGAGCAAAGGTTGATTTGTACGCGTGTGATTCTTGTTGTCGTTCTTGCCAGCTCCAAAAATCTATCACTTTGTTACTATCCCTTGATACTAATGGTTTAGACTGTTAACTTGGGGAAAATAATTTTAAAGCTTTATCGAGGTATAATGCACATACCATACAGTTCGCCCATTTAAAATAATACAACTGAATGATTTTTAGACCATCACACATGTGTGCAACCATCACCATAATCAGTTTCAGGCCGTTTGCATCGCCCCCAAAGAAAACCCCATACCCATTAGCCGTCACTCTCTGTAATCTAGGAGATGTTTAATACAGTCTTGGTATATAATCATATGTAATTTCATATCTCCGAACAAAAGTGGGTTTTATTACTTTCCCAGTTTTATACCGTTTCATTTTCTTGCTGACTTGGGAAAATGCTGAGGCAGAAAACCTTTTAGTAGTTTGACAGCAACAAAGGCTTTAACATTAATGAAATAAAGGGTTTTTTTTTTTAAGGTTTTAGGGGTTTTTTTGTTTTGTTTTTTATTATCTTAGGCTTATTTGGTTAATAATGTGTTATTCTGAGTTTTATCATTTTGTTTTCTAATCTTTTGAGTTTCAAATAGGGATTCTCTAAGTTACACTGCATTTTAATTGGGTCTGTACAAGTGAAGGACAGCTGCCAGACTCTAAACCAGAACCTGTGGGCAAGTTCTCGTTCTCTGTGAGACTCCGTTTCCTCATCTAAAGGAGCAGAGATTACGTGCCCAACCCCCTAACAGGGTGGTTGCAAGATCATACACCTGACTGTTCTTTGTAAGTTATAAAGCATGACCCAAGATGTCAGAGTATGTATTTTTCTGTCATTGGTTCTGTGTGGTATCTTATGAAGCATATCCCTTAAGAAAAATATTTTGTAAACTTTTCAGATTTAATTTGTGGAACTTGATCAAGAATCCCAGTAAAGTTCTCTCATAGGGATGCGACTCTGTGATGTTGCCGACTAACTCTGGGGCAGGACATGCCTGGACAGTCAAACCAGGTTCAGATTTTCGGCTTTAGCTCAAGAGAGGGTGGAAGGAAGCAACAGCAGACTCAGTACTGACGGAATGGGTGTTTCTAACAGGCTAGCTGCCCTCACCCCGGAGCTCCGGGTCCACAGGGAGCTGTACCAACCAGTGTCCCCACCCCCTCTCTGTGGAGTAGGACCTCCTCATCTTCACTGGCATCCTCTACTCTGGTCTCCATGGTAACATCACTGCTGGAACCCTCTTCCTCTTCACCTGCTCAGGGTCTGGGGGAAATGGTTAACCTTTGACTTAAACATTCTTACTCTCCTCCTTTCATCAAGTTCAAGGAGGAAGAGTAGAATCTTTTTGGAGAGATGGTCAGCCAGGCCTCCTATACGGAGGTGGGGTCCTCCCCTCCCCCCTGCAGCAGCCCCCCACACAGGCAACCTGCTTGCTGTGGAACACACACCTCCAGAAGGGGAGGACCAGTACCACTCACAGATATCGCTCCTAACATCTGTCTCTTAACATTTTTCTTGCAGGAAGACCCACGCCTGAAATTTCCAGTGCATATGCGGTCAAAGGCATCTTTAAACCCCAATGACCTTGGCCCTCTTCCTGTGAGTACACTGGAGACACACGGACCAGTCTGAAAATGTTTACTCATTCATGGGCCCAGTGTTGATAGGGGAGCCCTGTGACCTTCTCTTTCTCCGGACGTTTTGAGTCCCCTTGGTCTGTCATTTCTTAATAGAATCGGGTGTATGACTGAACTCACAGCTCACACAGCTCACACCCCACCTAGCTCTTCTGAAAGAGGTTTCTGAATGGCTGACTGCTAGTGAAAGGTAGACCTTGCAACTAGGGTGATGGACGAGGCATTCTCTACAGGTGACAGTTTAAGCAGCACACATTTATTTTGTAACTTAGCAACCAACTAATTTCCATCCATATTGCTGATTTAGTCATAGGAACAAAAAATTTTTTAAAAAGTGGGAGAAAAAGGCGTACGTAATCACGGAAGGTTTCTATAAGTCATTTATCCAGCAGATGTTTTAAGTTTTTCTCCCTTGTCAGTGACTGTTCATAAATCTAATTTTTTATTAGTTTGTTCTCTTTTGGGGCCTGAGTGAGAGTCAAGCTATTTACTCCAAGTTAGATTTTGAATGAAACCTTCACCATGCTTTTGTGTTGACCCACCCCCGGTTTTTTAAAAACCCTTACGGCCTAGAAAGGTGGGGAGACTCTAAGACTATTTTAAAAATGGAAGGGTGCCGGGAATTTTTTTGGTGGTGGTTTTCCAAGAACCTTTCTGTTGCCTGGTGTATGGTATATTACAGCAAAATTTGAAGCTAGAAAGATTAGGGTGCAGTCTTTATTCATCAGGTTATACAAATATCCCACACTCTACAAATGTTTGGTTCCAGGGTTTAGATGGAAAGAGCCTGGGGAGAGACTGAAGAGAGAGTTTAGAAAGTGAAAGATTGCAGGTTGTCTAGATCTGTTGGATTCTTGACTTTCAGATAACAAGTAGGCACAGTTCAGATCATGAAAGCATACCAGCCTGATCTTGGAAAAAGTATCCAAATCTGGTTCCTGAGTAGTGAGAGTTCACAGCAGAGAATTCCAGTATTCGATTGTTCAACCACCCGATGACATGAGTAAAGCGTCAGTCTCTCACATTTTATATCACCCTTCATCCTCCCTTTAGTACTCAATAAATACTCATTTAATTAAATGAGCTATTCAGCCCCAGGCTCAACTGTTTCACAGTGTGCTGGAGTTTCCCTTTGAAGCTTTTGAAATAATAACCCCTGTTTTTCTTGTTCATCATACAGTGAGTGCATCTGAGACTGTAGAACATGTGCTAAAGTGTGTTGCTGGGTGTTGTCATTTGAGTGAGTTCATTTGAAATGTTTCTATTTAGTTTATTCTTTATGTAAAAATGTACCCCAGGGGAGAAGAGTAAGAAGGTGTCCTAGAGTCTTTAACTTTTGCCTTTGATTTTGGAACTGCTGGCTAATGTTTGTCTTCTCTTCCTCTCTTCCCCTGATACCAGCCTGGTTGGGAAGAAAGAATTCACTTGGATGGCCGAACGTTTTACATTGATCATAGTAAGTAGGTGCTGTTACAGACGCATAGGTGGTGCAGGTGAAGGGGGGATGAGGGTAATTCAGATATGACAGTGAAAGCTGTGTCATTTTACCATTTGTCTAGGCAGCCAGGTGTTATGTGGCGAGGATGATACCAGAGACTCAGTGCCCTCGTACGGTACTGTGCATTCACCCAAGTTTGCTTTAAAGTAGCCCATTCCAGTTTGATCTTGTGACCTATTAACTGTTTTTTGTAATTAAAAAAAATTTTTTTGATTGATGACCCCTTGCCTTTTGCGCTTTTAATAAATACACTCTGGTAATAGAAAATAAGATTAGAAGTGATGATTATGTCAGAAATCTGTGTATGAGCAGTGCTTGAAGCAGCCGCTACGTTTTTTAAAAGCTGCCTTCAGAGGTCTCAGGGCAAGATGCCCATTCTGACTTATTTTCTATTCACAGCATGTTTCCCTGCACCCAACACACTAATACATGTGCAGTTCTTTTCTTGAAATTATATTTGCTGCAGACATTTGCTCCAGCTCCTATGAATAAATGTGTGGTTTCTCATGCCAACTAAAAGTTAAACTAATAAAGGTTTGCTTTTAGCCAGTGTTGTTTTTTTTTTGTTTTCCCCCTTGTTGAAGTGACATTTTCTCCATGGGATCGTATTGGTATATCCCTTAAAACTTCTGAAAATGTATATTGAAAAAAAGTCTTCAAGTAGATTTGAAGTTCACATACGCGTGTGATCTGGTGCTGTTTATCTTTGTTTTCATTTGGTTCATAAACATGAGCATTAAGTCTACACCAGATTTCCCAGCCTCACATTTTCTTAACTGATTGCATTGGTTAGTTAAGCACGTTGCTGAGCTGACCGGGAAGCACGGCCTCGAGGGGTCCTCGTGTGGGTGGGGCCTGTCTCTGTCTTTCGTTTCAGGGCCTCTTCCTGGGCTCCTAAGCGACCAGTGCATGGTAGAGAGACCTTCGCTTTCAGGCACGGGAGATTGAGGGGTTTTTAGAAATCGAAGTAAGCAAGAAGCCCAACAATTCAGAATTAAACCAAAAGTAGAAGTCCTGGGTGTATTTAGGGGTGTGGGTTACCCTTGGTTAAAATTAGATAGTTCGCAGTACTTAGGCCTAGTTTTTGTCTTCGACCGGTAAAAATGCTGATTCTTGCCTACGTTCCAGGATTTTACAGTGAGCATAAAATTGCTGCCATAAATGCTTTAACATATGCGGGAACCCCCACTTACTTCCTTCCTGTGCTAGTTATAATGCTCTTTCTCAGCAGAATTTGCTAAAATAGAAGAGGAGTCACACTGCCTTTTTCCCACTAAAAACAAAAGATAGTTTCCTTTTCAGTTTTTTCATGCATTACAATTTCCGTTTTCAAAGAGAGGTACGAGTAATAATGAGCATTTTATTAAAGCAAGGTCTTAACCGGTAACGCGGCCTTGGTCCGCCACACGGAGAGTACTTCACACAACATTGTGGCCATGTTCCGGCTGGTGGTCTGATGTCAGGTCAACCTGAAAAGAACTTTATGAAATGTTCTTGATGTACTATAAGGACCCAGAAACAAGAAAAACACGATTGCAAAGGGCCATCCTAGTGTACATTAGAAATTAGAGAAATCATGGACAGTTTTTCTGGAGGCGTGCATAGAGCCAGTGTAATATGCGGTAAACGCTTGTTAAATGGTGACTCGGAATCCATTCACGGAGGGCCAGTGGTGCTGGTGTTGTGTTAGGAAGTGGATGCCCTTGGTTGGAAAGTGGAGAGAACCTGCCTTGAGAGGCAGCAGCAGCCATGCCTCCAGCCTCAGGCCTGCCCAGCCTCTGTTTTCCAGGAGGTGGGAAAGGGTGGTTCCTTGCTAAATGCCTGGGTGGTTCCTTTATTCCTAATCAGTCCCTCCAAGCTCCCCTCAGACATCCCCCATTCCTCTTTTCCAGACCACACAGCACTTGGGAGGCTCCCCCTCTTCACTCGTGGGAGTCAAACGATAGGATATAGACCACACACAGAGCCTTGTTGATCTGAGTTATGCCAGTGTGAGATTTGTGATCCTGTACGTGGAGATTAAAATTTGCCCTTGCTCACCTATACTGAAAAGTTCTCTTAACCAAATACAGTGTAAATTAGATGACCAAAGACTGTGTAAGAAAAAGGTCTGTTTAAGAGAGCCTCATTAGCTGACAATGTAACATTTCTGCCATGTCTCCCTAATTCGTCAAGGTTTATTCAATGGAAAGCAGTAGAGCGGTGTACATATCAATGAAACAGAGTTCAATTCATATGCCTTTTTTCTTAAACAAATTCCAGTCTGTGAAAAATGAAGCATATCTATCATTTTAAGACGCTTTATCAGGTACTCAAACCCACTCCAAAACGGGTTTCATTACCTGGAATTTCCTTACCTTCCGAACGAGTCTCTGCTTCTAAACGTTTTTCCTGAATCTTATTTCTAGCAAAATTCAGCATCTCGTTTTGCTCTCCTGCTGCCTGCAGGGCAGAAGCCAGGCCATCCCTACTACACCATTTGGCTGTGAGAGCAGTCATCTTGTAAGCTGCTCAGAGTCAACCGTCTTCACGTCGCTGGGGCATGCGACTGCACGCTGAATGTGAAAGGCAGCAGTGCGCTTGTCTCCTAATTCATTAGGTTATTTTATTTTCTGCTTCATAAATTCTTGAGAAGTGAGACATTTTCAAGATTAGAAATGTTAAAGATTTAATTTCAGAAGAGCATGAATGCTCAATACTAATCTGCTCTTTAGACTTCTAGATTCATTTGATTGACATTTATCACAAAGCTCCTATGTCTCAAGCCTGGTGTGAAAGGTTATGGGAAGGTCTTGAACTGAATCCCTACCTCTCTCAGGAATAGCGTAGTTCTTCTTAAAGACCCGGTATGCCCAGCCGCTGAGTACTTGGCCACAGGCAATTCATATACAAAGCTAGAAAATAGAATTCCAGGGATGCTGTAAGATCCTGTTTTAATCTTTCCTGCCAGCAGTCTTACCAAACCTGTTAATAGTAGCTAAATGGACTGAGTTTTTTATTCTTCTACTTCATTCTCGCCCCTTTATTTGAAATATTATGTCTCAAAGACAAAAAGCAAGTTTAGATTCAAAAGTTTTAGGACAAAATGGGTAACTGGCCAGCGACAGTCATATATTGATAATTCTTAAGTGCAAAATTGATCATTATTGGAATCATACAAGAACCATATGTGGTTCTGAAAGCCTAGACTGTTTTAAAAAGAATCTGTTTTCGCCATCAGCTTCATTTGGTCATTTAAAAAGTCAGGCTCCTGCTACATGCTGAGAAATGTGTTAAGTGGTGGAGAGGGGGCTGCGGAGATGAACAGCACACAGTCCTGGTCTTCAAGGGGCTTAGGTTCTAGAAGGGAGTGCCAGGAGGTATTTAAGTGTTGTCTTAGGGGAATGAACCAGTTGTTATGTAGAAGTACTTGCTGAGTGTCTGGGCTCCAGCAGTGGAAGAAGGCTGCAAAAGAGCCTCGTAGAACGGGTGACTTTTCGGGTGGATCCCAAATAATGAGTGAGGTTTAGCCAGGCACGCCCAGCGAAGAGCAGTTCTAGGAGGGAGAAAGCGTGCGCAGGTGTGTGAAGCTGTGCAGGTGACTCCATGTTCCAAGGAGCGCAGTGGGGTTGCAAACGGCCGGTGTGCAGATGAGGCTGGCGTGACACCCGCGTTAAGTCAAAGGGAGTCTGCTGGTGCGGGGACTCGGGTCCCTTCCGCAGCCAGGCGGGCGCGCCTAAGGGATGGTGCAGAAGGGACTCTGCCGCAGTCAGATTTGTGCTCTGGAGCAGCCGTCCCCGGCCTTTTTGGCACCAGGGTCCTGTCTCACGGAAGACAGTTTTCCCACGGACTGGGGTTGGGGGGGGGGGTGGTTCGGGGGTGACGCGAGCGATGGGGAGCCGCAGATGAGGCTTGGCTCGCTGGCCCGCCGCTCACCTCCCGCTGTGCGGCTCGGACAGGTCCTCGGCCCGGGGGTGAGTGAGACTGAGGCCAGGGAGACCTAGAGAGTAGTCCAGGGAGAAGATGAGCGCTCGGGAAAGAAGCCTTTTCAGAGAGGTGGGGACGGGTGGTGACCCCCAGAGTGAAAGGTGAGCGAGGATGGAGGGTATGGCAGGTGCCGGATTTGAACAGTGGACGGATTGTGGTGCTGTTAGTGAGGAATACAGGGTTGTATGAACCGTTTTGGTAGTGGGAGATTATGGGTCATATTCTGGCAGAGTAGGGTTTGAGGTATTTCCCAGGGGAAATCCAGGTGCAGGTGTCAAGGATGGAGCTCAAGGTTCTGGTTTGGACAGATGTGGGAGTCATCATTTGTAGGTAGTAGGTAATTTATTTTCTGGTTTGACGATGGTACCCAGTCTATGTATAGTCCAAGGCAGTTTTTACTCAGCTATATTCTTTTTCTTTTATTTACTTTTCTCCTGTTTTCCATCACAGCAACAGCTCTTAATTTCCAAAAACTTCTGTCTTCAAAGTAAGGGACCGGAAAATACCTTTTGCTTCCATCAGTGTTCTCTGAAACAGTTGAAACGTTTCTTGTAACTTTTCTGCCAGCGTGAATCTAGAATCGTCATGTGCTTTGGTAGCTTAATTTTAAAACTTTACCACTGCTTTTGTTAAAATAATTATCATACCAGACTTCGAAAAATTCCTGGGATAGTCATTAAAACCAAATTTATTAGTTATTCTTATCAGTCCACTTACTAAGTATACCAGAAAAAAACAGACTGTTCTTCTCAAACAAATAATTTCCTTTTTTACAAACCAACTTAGATTGCCTAACACTCCAGAGAGAACCTATTCTTCCCCGTCTACCCTCCCCATATCTTTCATGTGAGTCCATTCCTGCCCCCCCCATATACACACACAGTAGCATAAAGTCTTTTTAATTAAGGCACAGTCACAAATCCCAAGTGATCCAGGTAGCTAACGTGTGTTTCCACCTACACCATTGAAACAGTGGTATTGGTGCCATTTACTAATCTTATTGACATTGACTCATTTGGAAGAAAGAACCACTTCTCACCAGCTTGACCAAAAGGGAACCTTTTCTCTGGAATCCTCCTCTGCTGTATCTAATTCTCATTTTTTGGACTGCCTTAGCTGTTTTGATTTTTGTGTGCATATGAGTGACACATGTAATGGATTATTCATGTGTTCAACTTAGGATTTTTAATTGAAAGCCGTTTGCAACACCATAAGCAAAGGGAAGAGTATTTGAAATGAGAAAAAAATCATGTGTGTGTGTTAACTTTTGGGGAACTAAAATCTTTTATGCTTTTTTTTAATTAAATGAAAATCAACCTCAAGTTATAAATCCTTGAAGGTACAGGGGTTTATAATTGAAATTTCAGCAGATTGCTTGCCCAAAACAGTGTGAATAGATGGTTTTACTTTAGTTGTGCATTTTTGATTGTTTTTAACTAAACAGTATGGGGGGCTGCGGTGCAGATTGCCTTACAGAGTATAGTTCTCTTCTAACCCTGAAATACTAAGTTATTTATCCTTGGGAGTCAGGATGGGGAACGGGGGGAACTTTTGGAAAATCCAGAAATAATTCTTTCTAAAACATTTTTGACATGAAATAGATTTGAACTAATAAGCCGGTTTTTTTTTTTTTAAATATTTCCAGATAGCAAAATTACTCAGTGGGAAGACCCAAGACTGCAGAATCCAGCTATTACTGGTCCGGTCAGTATTCTCAAGTTCTGACTCTTCAGTATAATATTGTGGTTTCATCTAAACACACTTTTCTTGTATATTCCTGCTTACCTTGATGCCAAGGGCCTGGCTGGTGTCCTTGAGAAATTTAACATTACTCCCGTCTCCTCCTTCCCGGAATTTCTGGGTGAGGTACAGCTACATTTGCCTTTTCACAGGGCTTTCAATATAAAGGAAAAGAAAATGGTTTGCTAGTGGTAACAAAACTAAACATTCTCTTTTTTCTTTTATAAAAGGGTAGATTAAAAGTATAACAATCAAAATGTCCTCTCTTCCTTTTTATATGAAGCAAAACTTGGTCCTGTATTTGTAGAGTTTTAACATTTCTTGAGGCCAGGGGTAGTATATGCATGCTAACAAATTTACATTGGTTCCTGAATCTCTTCTGGCTCTAAAAATCTGCAAAGGTCTGGGTGAGGTGGTAGCTGCACTCCAGAGCTGGCAGTTAAGAATCTTATCTCTGCTGACCCACTAACTTTCTCATAGTCCCCTTATGTGTGTCATAAGGAAGAGTGACAGCCTGGCACTGGTCAGCAGGCACCTGGTATCAAACACCTGAAAGGAGTCTGTGGAATACTCCAGAATCTTTTGTCAGTGGTTACATGAGTGCAAGGAGAGACTCTGGAATTGCAGGAACTGTACTGGGAAGAGCAGAAGATTGCAAATTGGGGAATCTTTTAATAACTGGAGGAGCTAAAGGAAGGGAAGTTTTTTATATCAAGTGCTGAGCTAAGACAGCAATAGGTATATTTAAAATACTAATTTTGTGGCTTTAATCTGATTTGGTTCAAATTACATTTTGAATTATAGGTCCATTTGAAAACTTGAAAGATAATACAGTGCAAACGCACCTTGATACCGGACATCCCTTTAGTTACTTGTTGGATTTGGATTTGTTCAGCTGCTCTGCTTACCGGTTGATGCAAAGTGCCCAATGTCACGTGGGTCAAAACAGGCGTCCCCTCCTCTGCATGTAGCTTAACAAACACCTGCCTCACTGCCACGGCTCCTTTTGTTACATCCACAGTCACAATAAGTTAGAGTAGTATTTTCTCTTCTCCATCATGAGAAACAAGGTAAATTCAAGAAACGATGCTGTTTTCAAGCAACAGAAGACTTTTGACATAATAATGAAGCCTTTTCAAATATTTCTATTGCTTATTGATCATCTGTCTTCATGCAACACTGTTAGTTCTTATTAATTACTATTGAAAATTATTTAGCATCATAAATCCAGGTAGATTTGCCCTGAAGAAAGCTCTTTCTTTGTTTTCTACTAACAAAAGAGCCTTGTTTACTCTTTTTTTTTTTATTATTGGTAGTATTTCTTTCAATAAGAGCATGTGTATTTAGGTAATTATTACCTTAGTGTAGATATTTGGTCTTCGTTTTAATTCAGTTCTAAATTTTTGGTAATTTCCATAATGATTTCTTTCTGTCCTTAACTTACAAATTATTTAGAATATGCTTTTTAGTTTCTGAGAGTATGAGAGGGTTTTTACCTGTTTCTTACTGATTTCTGATTTTATTGCATTGTGGTCATATAATATTGTCTATGGAATATTATCAGATATTTGAAACTTCTTTGGAGGCTTGGCCATTTTTTGTTAATGTTCTTTTTGTGTTTGAAAAGAATGTGTATTCTGTCTTTGCTGGGTATAGAGTTCTTTATATATGTCTGCTGGATTAGGCCTATGGTGTTCAAATTTTCCATTTCCATGACAACTTTTTTCCTGGCTTTTCTATATCTAACTGAGTCAGCTGTGTCAGAGTCTCCCATGGTGACTGAGGCTTTGTCAGTCATTATGTTCACTTTCTCTTCACTAGTACTTGCCTAGTATATCTTTTCTGTCCTTTAACTAGCTCTGTTTTTTCTTTTTTCTTGGCTTTCTATTGGACTGATAGAGTACTCTTTATTTTCTTTCATTTGCCAGACTTGCTTGTATGTTGTATTTTCTATTTCTGTTCTTTTGGTGCTCACATTAAAATTTTTAACCAGTATACTTGACCTTTGTCAAAATTAATCACTCTCTACTCTTCCTGGATAATATACGACTTTGGGGAACTTTAGTGCTGTTCTTCCCACTCCTACTTTCCATTGTTCAGTGGAATTTTAAAACTACCTTGTCTTTAAACTTGCCAAATAATCATTAATATTTTCTCTTTTTTTCAACAGTCAATGCTTGTTTAATTTACTTATATGTAAACAAATTTCTTTGCCCACCATTGTTCTTTTTTTTCTAACATCTTTATTGGAGTATAATTGCTTTACAATGGTGTGTTAGTTTCTGCTGTATAACAGAGTGAATCAGCTGTACATATACATATATCCCCAAATCTCCTCCCTCTTGTGTCTCCCTCCCACCCTCCCTATCCCACCGCTCTAGGTGGTCACAAAGCACCGAGCTGATCTCCCTGTGCTATGCAGCTGCTTCCCACTAGCTATCTATTTTACATTTGGCAGTGTATATATGTCCATGCCACTGTCTCACTTCTTCCCAGCTTACCCTTCCCCCTCCCCATGTCCTCAAGTCCATGCTGTACGTCTTCATCTTTATTCCTGTCCTTCCCCTAGGTTCTTCAGAACCAATTTTTTATTTTAGACTCCACATATATGTGTTAGCATACGGTATTCGTTTTTCTCTTTCTGACTTACTTCACTCTGTATGACCGTCTCTAGGTCCATCCACCTCACTACAAATAACTCAATTTAGTTTCTTTTTATGGCTGAGTAATATTCCATTGTATATATGCACCACATCTTCTTTATCCATTCATCTGTCGATGGACACTTCGGTTGCTTCCACGTCCCCACCATTGGTTCTTGCATCTACTTTTTTCCAGGTTAAGTTTTCTCCTTAATAAAGTTTAATGTCTAGTTCATGGTTCTCAAAGTGTGGCCTACAGATCAACAGCATCATTCAGAAACTTATTAGAAATGTAAATTTGGGGCTCCCAACCCAGACCTACTGAAAATCAGCAACTTTGGTTGTGGGCCCTGCAGCCTGTGTTTTAACATACCCTCCCAGGGATTCTGATGCCCACTCAAGTTTGAGAACCTCTGCTCTGGCGGCAATTTCAGTGAGGGTCTGAGAGAGGGGGGGCTTACCTTACCTCTCTGGTAAATGATAGTTTAGCTGATTATAGAATCCTTAGTCAACAATTACTTTCCTTCAGTACTTTGGAGATTTTTTTTTTGTCTCTTCCGGCCTCCATAACTGATGATGAGAAGTTCGTTGTCACTCTAATTGTCATTTTTTTGGTGAGTAAATCTCTCTTCTCCGGTGATTTTGAATTTTTCTCCATGTCTTTGATTTTCTACAATTTTACTATCACGAATCTAAGTGTGGATTTCTTTTTATTTATTCTGCTCTGGATTCATTGTGACTCTTCCATATGGGGATGGTGTCCCTCCTTTATTCAGAAAAATTCCCTGCAGTTATTTCTTCATATATTGTACCTTTCCCATTTTTATTATCTGCATCAGTAATTCCTATTGGGTATTTGATTCAGTTTTACATTCTGTCTTCCTTATCTTTTAGCTTTCCGATCTTCTTTCTCATTGCTGTATTGTGGGCTCAGCTCTTCCAGTTAATTATCTTTCAAGCTTTTTATAATCTACTCTATCAGTTCATTGTGTCTATTATTTCAGTGACTAGATTTAATTGCTCAAAGTTCTGTTTGGTCTTTTTCAATTTGCTTGGTCTCTTTTTAGTTATTGTTATTTGGTCCTGTTCTTTCCTTTTATTTATTTTTCTATTCATACTTACAGCTTTTTAATCATTCTTAAAATACTTGTTCCATCGCCTCTTTTAGATTATTTTATTATCTCTGGTTCTAGGGGCATTAAATCTCCCACTTGTTATGTCTGTAGACTCTCCTCAGTGGTAGTTGATTGCCTAGTTCAGTTTATAATTTTGTGTTTTTAAGTGTGTGTGTGCTCATCTTCATTTTTTTTTCTTTATGGGGCTTTTATACATCCTGACTTGTATTTACTGTTAACTTCTTAGCTTGGGTTTATGCCCCCTTAGTTACTATAACTATGGACCTCATACCCACTTTGGTGTAGGCTTGGAAGTCTGAATTTATTAGAGGTCTGGGTTTTTTTGTTTGTTTTTCTCCCGGTTATGGTCCTGGATAGAAGGGAAGCTTCCTTGCAACTCTCCCAGGCCTGTGGGTAGAATTTTCTTGAACCCTGTTCAGATGTGGGTCTTAAGCAGGGAACTCTGTCTGACTCCCCTGGTCACACAGACTGTAGGCCGTGCTCTGTGTCCCCATGTGAGGATTAAAAGCCCAAGCCCCAAGTCTAGGTCCAAAGCCCACTTCTTTAATTTTGTTTTTCTGTGTATCTGGTACCTAGAGTTTCTCTCTCTTTTCCCAAGTTTTCAAAATACCTACATATTAGGGGAGAGGGGACCCTTCTGTGGCATCACTGTGAGTCGGTATGCTCTCTGTATAACAAGCATCACCATTAAAAGCATTAGAAACATGAAGTGCTATTTGTAGTTCCTACTCTTAAGAACACGATCTCATGCTTGTGTAACGCTTCGTACTTATTCAAGAACTTTATAATCAACTGCTTTGAAACTCACAGCAATCCTCTCAGGATGGTAGGGAAGAAGTTGGGATTCCCAACTTGTCAGCAGCTCAGAAAGCTAATTGCCAAAAGTTTGAGCACATGTCAGAATCCAGGCCAGAGCCCCAGATGTGCTGGCTTTACCGACGTCTCCATGTCAGGCCCGAGCCCTTCTCTGCAAGGAGCTCCGGTGTCCGTGACGGACAATAATGGCATGAAAACCTTTAGACCCCACTTACACAATGTCAGGTTTTCACTTTGTTCAAAAAAGAAAGCATATTTAATAGAGAGCAACTTTAATCAACAGATATGTTAATTCTTTAAATAGGCTTATTTTACACATTATATTGTATGTAAGAAAAGAAGATGCCAGGTTTTCAAGAGAGAATAAATAATTTGGCCTGTCCAATGCAGAAATGTAATTCTCTTCAGAGGCTGCAACGTATGGATGTCTTTATCCTGGTATGTTGTTGGAATCTTTTCAGGAGAAGAATATAAAAACCTATTCTTCTTAGGCCATCATAAGAATGACCCCTAGAGAGAAAAGATGAGTATTGGAGGAGGAGTGGTATTTCTCAACTTTCATGCATCGTTCCCCAGAAGGAGAAAGACCAGAAATATCTCAGCACTGATTTCCACCGACATCTAGTCAGCACCTACCAGGTTACAAGCCAGACAACGGCAGAGATACCATGGGCGGGGGGGGCAACACTTTGAAATATGTTCCTTGGGAAACTTGTCATTTGAGACAGTTGAACTTGCATACACAGTGATGAATGTTTAAGCCTTTTTTCAACATTTTCAGGCAGGGAAACAAAAAAAATAATTGCTTGGAATCACAGATTTTTGGAAAGGGAAGAGCCTTAAAATTTGACTAGTCAAGTCTTTCTGCTTAACGCTGAAGGAATTCCGGAGTGGAGAGGTTATATCACAGAGCTAGCTGGCAGTAGAGTCTGCCCTGGAAGTCAGGTCTTCTGAAGCTGGCATGAGATAATAAAAGGAAATCTTTTTTTTTTTTTTCAGCTTAATTTTCTTCTATGACAGTTAATCATAGCTAAGAACATCAAATACTTTTCCTTTTTTGAGAACTCACTGTTCCTGTCATGGTTTGTTCCCTCCTGTCATTCTGGTTTCTGCTCAGATTTCCCTTTCTCAGAGCTGCCTTCCCCGACCATCTCATGTAAAACAACCACTGAGGAACTCTATCATTGTCCCACCTAGCATTTACCACTATGTATTCATTTATTTCTTATTGTCCATTGCTCACAGTAGCTTCTAAAAAGCTACAGAGCAAAAAGCATGATAACGCCTTTATTGGCTTATGTCAGACCTTTGTATTGTATCCTTTTCCTTAGGTTGGTGGTTGACCAGATAATGATAACATGTCTACCTTTTCTGGAATCAGAATTCATACAGTATTTCGTCAGACTAAACACTGCCCAAAATAAATACGATATGTAGTCAAATCTAATGTTCAGTGAAGAGGCAAATGAAGACTGGCTTAAAAATTAAAAACTAAGAACAGACCATAGATAGTATAAATTGTCTTTAGAATGTTCTTAAGATACTTAAATATATTGTCTTCTGCTCTTGAATTACAAAGCAAAATACTGACATGATCGTTGTTTTCTATGAGAGTAGTAACTTGTTTTTGTTTTGGCTTAGTTATTATTTGTGTGACCATGTCTTAAAACAGTATGAAGCGGGGAAGCTTTTGTTCTTCATTTCTCCTCTTTCCGGTCAGGAGTAAGCATGGTGAAGGTGTAAGGTTTAGAGTCTGGAGACACTTTGCAAAGGATCAGTGTATTTTATTAATGTAGCACAAAATGGTATCAGCAGAAGTATTCTTGCCCAAATTCACACTATGCGCTAAAAAGCAATGAGTCGTTCTGAGTGTGAGGCTGTCACAGTTACATCCGCATGTGTGCAAAAGCAATCCTTTCTTCTTCATAAAAAAAATTGTAAGCCTCTTCCATCGCCTGAAGTCACGACTCTGACTCTCGGATACTGTAAGCTACTTGACATCATAGCAAGTACCGAATATTTAAATGACTATATAAAAATGTAATTACTTTGCCTTGAGAGATTCCAGAACTTATGAATAATGTTAGCTCAGTTACTGAGCTCACTCCTGTGGTATCATCACTCTGCTCCATAGATACAGCATTCCAGATTTAAAGAAATCCTTGCCCACGACCTCTAAATAGTCAACTCCTAAAATGAGGACTTTTCCAGCATGCTGTTTACCCACTTTTTTTCCTTGACAAGTGTATCAGTTCGCTTGCCTTTCTACTTGTTACTTTTCTCCCAAAGATTTTTTTTTTAACATCTTTATTGAAGCATAATTGCTTTACAATGTTGTGTTAGTTTCTGCTGTATAACAAAGTGCATCAGCTACATGCATACACATATCCCCATATCCCCTCCGTCTTGTGCCTCCCTCCCACCCTCCCTATCCCACCCCTCTAGGTGGTCACAAAGCACCGAGCTGATCTCCCTGTGCTATGCGGCTGCTTCCCACTAGCTATCTATTTTACATTTGGTAGTGTATATATGTCCATGCCACTCTCTCACTTCGTCCCAGCTTACCCTTCCCCTTCCCCGTGTCCTCAAGTCCATTCTCTATGTCTGCATCCTTATTCCTGTCCTGCCCCTAGGTTCTTCAGAACCAATTTTTTTTTTTTTTTTTTTAGATTCCATATATATGTGTTAGCATACGGTATTTTTTCTTTTTCTGACTTACTTCACCCTGTATGACAAACTCTAGGTCCATCCACCTCACTATAAATAACTCAATTTCATTTCTTTTTATGGCTGAGTAATATTCCATTGTATATGTGTGCCACATCTTCTTTTATCTATTCATCTGTCGATGGACACTTAGGTTGCTTCCATGTCCTGGCTATTGTAAATAGTGCTGCAATGAACATTGGGGTGCATGTGTCTTTCTGAATTACGGTTTTCTCAGGGTATATGCCCAGTAGTGGGATTGCTGGGTTGTATGGTAGTTCTATTTTTCGTTTTTTAAGGAACCTCCATACCGTTCTCCATAGTGGCTGTATCAATTTACATTCCTGCCAACAGTGCAAGAGGGTTCCCTTTTCTCCACACCCTCTCCAACATTTATTGTTTGTAGATTTTTTGATGATGGCCATTCTGACTGGTGTGAGGTGATACCTCATTGTAGTTTTGACTTGCATTTCTCTAATGATTAGTGATGTTGAGCATCCTTTCATGTGTTTGTTGGCAATCTGTATATCTTCTTTGGAAAATGTCTAGTTAGGTCTTCTGCCGATTTTTGGATTGGGTTGTTTGGTTTTTTGATATTCAGCTGCATGAGCTGCTTATAAATTTTGGAGATTAATCCTTTGTCAGCTGCTTCATTTGCAAATATTTTCTCCCATTCTGAGGGTTGTCTTTTTGTCTTGTTTATGGTTTCCTTTGCTGTGCAAAAGCTTTTAAGTTTCATTAGGTCCCATTTGTTTATTTTTGTTTTTATTTCCATTTCTCTAGGAGGTGGGTCAAAAAGGATCTTGCTGTGATTTATGTCATACAGGGTTCTGCCTATGTTTTCCTCTAAGAGTTTTATAGTGTCTGGCCTTACATTTAGGTCTTTAATCCATTTTGAGTTTATTTTTGTGTATGGTGTTAGGGAGTGTTCTAATTTCGTTCTTTTACTTGTAGCTGTCCAGTTTTCCCAGCACCACTTATTGAAGAGGCTGTCTTTTCTCCATTGTATATTCTTGCGTCCTTTATCAAAAATAAGGTGACCATATGTGCGTGGGTTTATCTCTGGGCTTTCTATCCTATTCCATTGATCTATATTTCTGTTTTTGTGCCAGTACCATACTGTCTTGATTACTGTAGCTTTGTAGTATAGTCTGAAGTCAGGGAACCTGATTCCTCCAGCTCCGTTTCTCTTTCTCAAGATGGCTTTGGCTATTCGTCTCCCAAAGATTTTTAAAGCACAATTAGTCTTTTCTGAATGACAGTGTAGGTCATTTGGAGTTGTGTGTTAAAGTGTGATAGCCAATAACTTACCTAAACTACAACCTATAAAAAGATTACAATGCACCCTGATGCATATTCAGACAGAAGTCACATGGACAGTCTATTTAGTTTATGTATAATACCTCTAAATGATTTCTTGAATATCCATATTGTTGTTTTCAGGGGTGAAAGCCCTATTCAGTGCTGATAAACCTTAATCATTTCTAGAACATTCGCATGTGCTATGTAGGCATTATGTAAATTTCAATGGTTATATGGAGAGTGACGATTTTAAGGTTCATGATTCATGAAATTTTCTGAATGTTGGCTTAGTATACATAAAATTTCAAGCATGTTGTTCATATTATCTATATTTATACATTTGTCTTCCAGGCTGTTCCTTACTCCAGAGAATTTAAGCAGAAATATGACTACTTTAGGAAGAAATTAAAGAAACCTGTGAGTACATGTCTTCCAAAAATGCTGTTTTAGTCGTATGTAAGTTACCAAAATTACTTCACTGAGAACAACTCGTTTCTTATTGTTATGTGTATACTAAAAATATGACCTTCCTTTTCTCACTGCACTTTGATCCACCTGGATCTTCAATCTGAATTTTCTTTTTAACAGACATGGTAAGTGAAGGTTAACTTAGTATTACACATCAAATCACCTGAAGGCAATTTCTTATGTAATACATTAAAAAATAGAAATGATTTTTATGAGGTATAAAATAATTCAGGAACTAGTGAAAAAATGTGGAGAAGCCTATGCAATCAATTATGGTTATCCTATTTAATAAAACCTAGATCCTAATTAGAAAAATGTTCAAGTCCCTTTAAATTCAGAAGTACAGTTTTAATGATGATATGTACAACAAAAAATATAATTTATAATATTTGACATATTAAGACCAAGTGTAATTTTCGGATTAAAATTCTTACCAGGAAACCCGTTAAGATTCTGACAAAACTGAGAAACCCTATAAGGCTTTTTACAGGCAGTGTTTTAAAATACAATATTATGGGCTTCCCTGGTGGCGCAGTGGTTGAGAATCTGCCTGCCAATGCAGGGGACACGGGTTCGAGCCCTGATCTGGGAAGATCCCACATGCCACGGAGCGGCTGGGCCCGTGAGCCACAATTACTGAGCCTGCGCGTCTGGAGCCTGTGCTCCGCAACAAGAGAGGCCGCGATGGTGAGAGGCCCGCGCACCGCGATGAAGAGTGGTCCCCACTTGCCGCAACTAGAGAAAGTCCTCGCACAGAAACGAAGACTCAACATAGTCATAAATAAAAATAAATAAATAAATAAAAGAACGTGAATTTCTAAAAAAAAAAAAAAAAATACAATATTATATTTTCTACTGACATATCTCCCCAAATACTTTAACACTATGTCTTCTGTTTTACTTTGATTTCACCTCTCTGGTGTAAATTTTACCAATTTTCTCCTAAGTTTGTGCCTTCACTATTTTGGGGGTGTTTTTGTTCTGGTCATTGTTTCTTGGCTTCCTCACTGGGGAAAGCTGCAGCTCAGATCACCCCCATTTGCCTGTGCTCCTTCCCCATCTCCCCCACCCCGCTCCACTCCCTCAGCTGATGCCTCATTTTCCCGGCCTCTGCTATGGATGAGGCACTGGGGATGCAGAGACGCTTGAAACACAGCCTCTGCCTCGGGGAGCTCCCTCTTAGGGGTTCTGTTCTCTCTTCTAACATCCTGACTCAAGGAGCTCCTGAGTAACTCCTTTTGAAATGACTCAAATTTGAACCTGTGGAATTCCAGTGTTTCTTTGTGAGTCGCCTGCATTTCCTCCAGTGATGTGATGACTGTAGATATCACGCTGTCTCACTTTGTGGCACTTGCACCGTGGTACCTTCTGCCTGGAAACTGACTCTGTAGATCCATCATCATGGCAAAGCTGACCCTGGACCTGTTTTTCCAGGAAGCAGTTATTCACAACTTCAATCAAGTGCTTTTTTATTTTCACGTTTATTAACTGTTGCCTTTGGGATGCTTTCCCACAACTTGGCCATGATAATCAGGGTCCCGCTCCCCGTGGCAGCAGAACTAGCTTGTAGGCATCATGGTCACGGCTACCAGCCAGAGTCCCTACCAGGGCTGAGGGTCGTCCCAGCCTGGCCAGGTGGGGATTGTCTATGGGTTTTAATCCCCTGGACTACAGTCCCTTTCTCTGACTAAAACAATATACAGAGTTGACCATATTTCAGTTGCCAGTGGGCGGATAAGTGCCCCACAATTGCTTATAAAAGGGAGAGAGGATGATTGTCTTTACTCAGCATAGTTTCTTCTGCAGCGCGTGTTGCTGGCTCAGTCTGACACCTGCTGGTGGATGCTGTGTGTCTCCTCCTGACATAGGCTTTCTGTCTGTGTGAAGAACAATCTAGAAAGGAGAGAGTTTCGGTTGGAACCATTCATCATTGCTTGTTTATTTGAAGGCTGCCATCATTTCTGCTCTTTGTTCTTTTTTTTTTTTTCCTGTTAGGAAGTAAGGTGTATATTCACTGTCTGATGGTGTGTGGGGTTTTTTTTTCTCTTGTTTTTAGGCTGATATTCCAAATAGGTTTGAAATGAAACTTCACAGAAATAACATATTTGAAGAGTCTTATCGGAGAATCATGTCTGTGAAAAGACCAGATGTCCTGAAAGCTAGGCTGTGGATTGAATTTGAATCAGAAAAAGGTCTGGACTACGGGGGCGTGGCCAGAGAATGGTTCTTCTTACTGTCCAAAGAGATGTTCAACCCCTATTACGGTCTGTTCGAGTACTCTGCAACGTAAGTGTCTGGAGTGCATTCAGAAGCTGTCCGCACTGAAGCATTTTTATTCTTCATGAATTTAAACTTAGTGAAAGAATGAGCAGCTCACTCAGAGGTGAATTAACACTGCTGATTTCAGCCCCTCCCCACCAGCCCTTGTAAGTCTAGAGCGGGTCTGACTCCACATGGTGAACGAACGTACTCTGTGAACACCTAAAAATAAATCTTCTCTTGTCTGCTGGGTTCATGTAATTGAGATTGAAAATGTGTTGGGTACTTACGGTAAGGAACAAGGCAATTTTCATTCGTAACGTTATGTTAATTCAGGAGAATTTGTCACTGTCAGAATTCAGAAGGTTGTTGTCTTATGAACAAGAATAGTTTCTGAAGTCAAATTACTTAAAGGCAAACTGAGGACCCGTCCTTTAGGATCCAAAGGACCATGCCCTGGGCTTGTGAGGGAAGACCCAGACCGCTCCGCTTGCATTAAGATTTCATCACTGCCAGGCATGCAGACCGAGGCAGAGTCAGTTGCTTTCTCGGGAATCAAACATTGGCTACTTGCAAGGCCACCCTTTCCTCCTCCAGGCTGTGGCTTCTCCAAAGGCTTAGACAGGACCCGAGCCCCCAGTAAAACAGTTGACCTTGAAAAGCAGCCTGTGCTCTGCGGGGACAAGGGTTCTCCCGTGTCTCTCCCCTGGTGCCAGTCTCCTGGGGGCTCTTTTGGAAGGCAGCCTCAGTGCTCTTCTCCGGTGCTCCGGCCAAGAATTTCCCATTTTGTAAAATTGATAAAAGCCACTGAAGTGGAGGGCAGGATCCGGAGGCGAGATCTGCACCTCTTACCCACATTCCCAAAGCTGCCCCCAGAAGAATCTGGCCACGGAGCCCATTTTGCAAACCACCGATCCCCCTGACTGTGAGACCAAAGAAGGACGATTAGGTGCACGTCAACGTTTTGAGGTCTGCACTGCTGGGACAGCCGTACGTTGCTCCCAGTGGCCTCCAGGCCTTTCAGGGCAGAATGCTGGTCAGATGGATCAGGGGTTGGACCCCCGGGAAAAATTTTAATCCCCATACCAAAGCTTCTCAAGGGAGTTAACCCCCTTTCTCACAGAGACAACCTGTTGCACTCACACATAGCTGGGAATCCATGTCCAGCCCCTTTGGTATGTGGGGTTTCTCAGCTTCCAAAAATACTTGGCTGAACCATATGAAATTGAGATTTTTGCCGATCAGCAGTAGTCAGATATCCAGTTTCTCACGGTTTAACATAACAGGGCATATCCACCAGCTCTAGTAGACCTCTGTCCTTGGTCACGGAAAAGGGCTAACTAAATAAGCCCCGTTGCCTAGCTTTTATGCCTTATCTGTCAGGTACAGGATGTTTGCAGGCACACTGTAAAAGCTTAATGACAGGCAGCAGTGGAAAATTCAAATTCTTGCATTTCTTATTCATTGCATTTATTCACCGCCTTTCTTTTTCCCTCTCTCCCTCCCTAAAAAGGGACAACTACACGCTTCAGATCAATCCCAATTCAGGCCTCTGTAATGAAGATCATTTGTCCTATTTCACTTTTATTGGAAGAGTTGCTGGTCTGGCAGTATTTCATGGGAAACTTTTAGATGGTAAGTTATTAAAAAGTGTTGAAGTAATAAAAATTGGACAGTGCTGTCTGTGGTCTCTTATCAGGTGTCTTATCTTTCACATCATAGGTTTTAAGCAAAAGTGCTTCCCTGGTTCCCCCTCTGTAAATCAGTAGTTTCTTTAATGTTTTGTCCATAACGAAGGTGCTTTTTCCTGGTATCATCTTAATCCGAGCACTGAAGACATAGTGTCAACACACAGTTTGAAAAAAATTTTTTTGAAAAACTTAAGTGTGAAGCACAGAACATTCTGTATTTTTGCATAAGTTTTCCAGAATAACGTTTCTTTAGCAGGAACTAGATTTGATGACAGATGGAAAGTACGGATTGAAAAGTTCATTAAAGCAGTCTAATTCAGCCAATATCCTGCCTTTGTCCTGTTTGTCCCCAAATTACCATTTTTTTGAATGTGAAGAGACTGTAAATAATTTCAAAGCAGTGTTATAACTCAGCTAAGACCTTGACCCCTGGGATCACTGCTGAAACAGATGGCACAAAATAATCTCATTATTATCTAGAGCACGTAAGTCATGCAAAGTACCAAGAATTTCAAGGTACCTTGGAAGTTAGGAGTGAAACCCCCCTCCCTGGCTGTATCAATAGGCTTATAATAGAGACTTCTTATGGATTTGGTCTTTGAAAAAGTAGTGCCCTTAAGAGAAGATTACAGAAGTCATCAGTGAGGAAAGAGAATCAGAAATATTTTTGAAGAATTTAGGGGTGAAATGGTTGAGGGTAGAAGGCAGAGCAAGATTTAAGATTGACACTGCAGTTACTGTAGAGAGAGATTTCCAGGAGAATTATGTGAATTGCATTTATGGAACCTTAGCTATGCTAGTAAATAATTGATGTACCCTGTGTACTTTCTCCTTTAATAAATTTTTACTGGTAATTGCTAGCTGATTTTGATCCTCTAATTTCAACGTTTTATTTTTTACGGGGGGGGGCAGCGCTGGTGGCAGGAGTAAACACTTTTTTTTCTGATTAGAAGGAAACTGGTCTCACTGTGTATATGTATATACAGTGAATGTATTTTAATTTGCAGCACTGGAGTCATGCCATAGATTATTAGAATGTCCGTTATTTACCTTCTGCCGAGCAAGAAGACGTTCTTAGTTGCTACAGGAGAAATAGAAGTTTAATCTAAGATCCTGACCTCAGGGGACCGATGTTCTAGTGAGGGTGCGGGAAACATGGGTCCAGAGTCCAGCAGAAGGGAACACAGGGAGCTCTCGGCTCCGCCGGAGGGCCAGGGAGTGCTTTACCAGGATTAGCCTCGCCGGGAGGCTGCGGTGGGGTTGGCGCACTTAGAAGCTGGGATCGTTTCAGATGAGCGAGGACGGGCCAGGAGTCAAGGCTGCCTGGAGTAGTGATGGGGGCATCTAGGTCCCGGCTGCAAAAGGAGATAGGAGGTAACCGTGTCCTCGGGAATTGCAAGGAGAAGAGCCCGAACGCCCCCAGGTGTGTGGCCAGCAGTGTCTTTGTTTCCCGGGACCGTGAACGGCCCTGGAGGCAGAGCAGACACGCCGCACATCAGATCAGCCCCTGCTCCCTTCTGTGGCTTCACCCCCCAGACGGCAGGGGGTTTGAGCCTCAGCCGCAGGGCCGCACTGAAGCCAGTGGGAGCGGGAGCGGGCTGCGAGGGTGGCTGGTTAGACCTGGAGGGGGCGCTGAGGGTGGGAGTTGAGGGTGCAGGGGGAGGACTGAGGTTCCGGGGGCGCCTGTGTCAGGAGGCGCGTGACGCTGACTTGCCTGGGACGGGGTGAGGTGGGGTCCCTGCGGGGCACCTGCGCGGTCGTGGCGGCGTTGCCACCGCCCTTGCCTCCCTCAGGCCGTCATCACCCGCCCCCTGCCCCCGGGAAGACTGCACAGCCTTCTGAACGGCCTCCCTCGTTGCCTTCCTGTCCCTTCCTGTTGCTCTTCCCATTACTGCCCAAGCGATGGCACTGAAATGCAGGTGGAATTGCCCCCTGGCGTTTCAGTGACTCCCCTTGGCCCTGGGCAGCAGCCCGGACTCTCCGGCACCTCGTGTAAGCTGTACACTCCCTGCCCAGTCCCTTCTCTGGCCTGTCTGCCCGGGACGCCCTGTGCTTCGGTGCTGGCGAGTCCCCAGTCTTGTCCCTCTGCTGGGAGTGCCCTTTTCTCCCCCGTGCGTGCGCCCTGTTTGCGCTGCAGATTCCTGATTGTGCCTGAAGCTCATTTGTCACCTCCAGCAGCCTTTCTGACCTCACCCCTCTGCTGTACCGTCTCTGTTAGTATAACGGCCCTCCTTCCTAAACCCCTACCCCCAACCCTGCCCCAAACCAGGCCCTCATCTTACTATAGAAAGCCCTTGATGGTTCTGTCCCGGTCTCTCATTCAGATGAAAGCAGGTTCATCTTTTATTTCATGCTCTGATGCACAGCATGATCAAAGATTTGAAACTAACTCAGTTTTCACCGTGTTTTAGGTTTCTTCATTCGACCGTTTTACAAAATGATGCTGGGAAAGCAGATAACTCTGAATGACATGGAATCTGTGGTGAGTAAATAAGAGGTCACTCCCGTGGACCTCACCAGCAGCTTGTGCCTTATGGAAAGGTAGTTGAGACCATGTTGTAGTCACAGCAATTTTTATGGGCGTCGTCATTCAGTATGGACAACAGGGATTGTTCGAGAGGTTAATTGATCTCCCTAACTTTTTTAATAAGCAAATCATTGTTCACATTTCCTAGAGTCATGGTATTTAGGGTGGGTACACCCACATCTCAGTTACCTCTGCTTACTCAGAACTGATTTGACCAAATTAAATCCAAGGGTCATTTGGAGACCTCATTGCTGCCTTTGTTTTCCATGGAAAACTGCTAATACTGAACACTTAGAGGTTCATCTGCTATCCCTCTGTTTTCCGACCTCAAAAAAATGGCAGGGAGCCAGACCAAAACAATAGATGAAGGGAAGACTATTTATACTCATCCCAGATACGGAAGAAGGGTAACTGACCACTACAGTGTAGGAGAGGAATGAAAAGTTAGAAAATAATTGCTAACTTTTGATTTGGGTTTTCGTGTTGCATTTAACTTATTTAATCTAGGCTGACCATTTTAGAGTTGAAAGGCTTTTCTATAAAAAAACAAAAGTTGATGCTCTTTTCCTAGTATACTTTTGCTTCTGTTTTTCTTTTAATTTACCTGTACTCCCGCCATTCACCTCTCACCTCTCACCATTCACCAGCCACACACGGGGCCGTCAGGAAGCGTCTTCGTCCATTTGGGGTGTTTGCAGCTCCGCTTTCACGTTCTGTCACTTGAGTCAGAAAGCATCTTCCCTCAGCCTCGCTGCCGTGTTGGCTGTACGTTGTTAATGTGGTTGGGTGTGTGAGCCGTGTACCCCTCCCTCACAGCTCGTCCTCTGGGTGTGGCAGGAGAGTAGAAGGCCAGCAGCGCACCCAAGTCCACTCAGCTGGGTTTTGCACGGGCGGGCAGCTCTGTGTGTCCACGGTACCCGTGTCAAGTTTCTCTTCAGCTTTTACCTTTAGCTTAGGCTTTATGCTTTTATTACTGTATGATGAGGAAGCTAGGAGTATAAAAATCTCTCTTCAAGTCTAAATTAATTTTATTCCCCGTGTTGACAGCTGGTACACACATTCTGTTTTGTCTTTGTGGAGCCCCTGGGGCTGCCCAAGAGACAGAGGAGCCCAGGCTCTCAGGACCTGTGTGCTGGGTTTTGACACCAGGGCAGCCTTCCTGTTTGCTCACAGTGACTTGCAGAGAGTGGTGGAAGCACAGAAAGGGACATAACTTGAAGCCATTGGTATTGAATTAGGACATTCTCTATCCTTCCTACTTTCCTCTGATATTTTCACTCTTAAACGATTGGGAGTATGTTAATCTCTGTGTGTTCAGTTCTGTGATTTTACGACGGCCGTCCGGAGCAGGCTGCTTCCTCTCCGCAGAGGGCAGGATCCGACTACAAACCCCCGTTACTACCAAAGCAGTTTTTTAGTTTGTATTTTTAAATTAAAGTGGAAGAGTAGGTTTGGGGTAGAGCTGGAAACATATTAGTGACTAATGCATTTCTTGAGATTCTGGATGGAATTACATTGAAAGGACACAATTATTTAAAGAAGTGAGTGTATATTTTGGAAAAAAATGCTTAATTTTAATTTTTGTGTCATTTCTGTAGGATAGTGAATACTACAACTCTTTGAAATGGATCTTAGAAAATGATCCGACTGAACTGGACCTTATGTTTTGCATTGATGAAGAAAACTTTGGGCAGGTATGTGTGGGTAACCCCACGAGCTCCCCCTTGACTTTCAAAGAGTCTTTGCTTCTTTGAGTCTTTGCTAATTATCATTTGATTGTATCAGTATCTTATTGTCATGCCAGGAAGCCAAGTCCCAATTACAACTGCCTCTCTTCCTGCAAAGTTAGAGAAATTCTAAGGCCTCCGGTGTGTGAAGTAGCACCTACGTCTCACATCTAAAGCAGATCTGAATGTGAATGTTTGTGCCTTGGTTTTAAAATTTACATACTTCAAAAAAAATAGTGTAAATGTTTACTTAGTGATATAAATACATGACCAGGAGTAGGTGATGTCTGGGGGAGCCTTGGTTTTTTTCCCTCTGCTTTAACGGTTCCCTTGTCATGGTGAAGTTTGTCTTTGGGGGCTCAGCAGGCTCAGGGTTTTCTAACATTCCTTCTTGCTTTGCACCAATACTGTCATTAAGGCTGGATTAACCATAAAGATCAATTTCAAAGGTAAAGTTGCCTTCTTGGAATTCTCATCATCATCCTAAAGTTCTGTAGGATGTGTTTGTCTTAAACCTGAAACCTTTGGTTCATTTGTCCCCTGGTGGTAACGATGCCTTGGGGAAGGACTTCTCAGGATTATCCAACCCCTGGTACCTGTCCTTTCACAAAAGCCCAGAGAGAGTTCCCATCTACCAGACCAAGTGTACATGGCCTTGGCATTCATGAGATCATGGAGCCCGTTTGAAGGGTTGCTAATGGAACGTGACATTGATTTGTTCTTTATTGCTTCAGAGGTTATTGAAAGTGTACTCCACTGTCCAAAAAGTGTGCTCGCATTGGCTATCGTTTCACAATGCTGTGCTCAGTTTTACAGGTGAGGTAAGGAAATCAGGTCCCTGCCCTCTTGGGTTCGCAGTCTTAGGAAAAAGAAGCTGATGCTGCTGGGTATAAAGAAATTAATGACACCTGGGGTAAAAACTGTTGAGAAGGAACGTGATCACACACCCAAATTACTTGTTACAGCCGCTCAAGCCAGGAAACCGTCACTCGTGTGAGTCCCAGAAGTGGGTGGGTCTCAGGGAGTCTGTGTTTTCTTTCCTTCCTGGTTGGTTGAGTTGAGGCTCATAGAATTTCAGGCACCAGGGATGAGAGAGACCCTGTGACTGATGGAATTGATCAACGAGTCCATTAGGAATCTCATTTTGCCCTCCCCATCCTTTTTCGCCCCATCCTGTGTTTCATGCCCCCAAACCTTCACAGACCGATGGACACTGCTGTCCTTGTGGGAGCCCTGTCGTGGGGTGGAGGAGGGAAATCTCTTCTGCACCACCCCCAAAGCTGTCCCCTCCAGGTTAGCGGTGGCCCCCCCTGCCCAGGACTGAACGTAAATGGGTTCTGGCCCTTGTCTGCTTCCCTCCTCCACTGCTCCCTCCCCTGAAGCCCCTGCAAGTCACCCCCACTTCATCCCTTCTCCCCCCTCCCCACCCCGCTGCTCTCCTTCCACCTCCCCCAAGCCCTGCTGCTTCTGCTGGCCCCGCGACACCGATGCTCCCCTGCCCACTTCTTTTCTCGTCCTGCCTCGCTCGCTGGGCGGCCTCACCCAGCCCAGCTGCAGCTCTGCGCGGCTCACCGCCAGCCTCTTACCTGCAGCCCACACCCTTCCTCTAGCGTCCAGATTCCCCCTGGTTCGGCTGCCTCCTGAGCCGTGTCTCCTGAAAGACCCACAGGTCCCCGAACTGAAAAAGCCACTTCCTCCTCCCGACCCCCCACCTCCGCTCTGGTCTAGCCAGTGGCCTCACCCTCCCCTCCGGCCTGAAACTGGAGTCCCCTTGGAATCTCCCCTCTCCCTCCGTGTCCAGCTGGTCACTGCGTCCTCTAGCCCCAGCCTCCTCATCGCTTCCCTTGTCTGCACCCTCCCCTCGTTGAGGCTCTGCCGGTTCCTTGGCTGTGTCGTGTAGCAGTCTCCCTGGTCCCTACATCGCCCCTCGCTCCAGTCCGTTCTCTGATGCCTCCACACGTATGCTCCAGATGTAGTGGTTCTGAAAAGCAAACCTGGACCTGCAACTCTTCTGCTCGACACAGATTCTTGACTGGCCAGCCCGTGCCCTTCAGTGTGACTTAAAACCTTTCCTGCACGGCTTAGGACCCCTCGCTGCCCACCTTACCTACGCCTCCTTCCTCTCACCTTCACAGCCATGGGGTGCCTGCCTCGGTGTCCCCCAGGACACCCCGTGCCCTGTCACTGGCTGCGTGGCGCCCTCTCCTTGCCGACCCATCCTCCTCTCCCCCGCCATAACGCTCTGTCCTCTAGCCATCCCCGGCCTGCTGCCTCCTGTGAGCCCCCGAGGTCTCCTTGGTTTCTCCAGTGCCCGGTGTGTAGCTATGGCTGCTAAATGCTTAGTGAGCAAAGGAATGAATCATGCCGACCTAGGTTTTTTTTAATGTTATAAGTAATGGAAGCTCCGAGTGTGAGACAACAAAATAATTGGAATTGCAATGACTTTTTTTTAAGCTGGACCTATTTAAGGGTCTTAACTGCCAATTTTCAAAGGATAACACATGGCTAATCATCCTGGAACTGTGTCTTCTTTGCATTTTTAACGCATGTAGGGAGGAGTAGAGATAAAGAACCGAGGAAGATTTAAAATCAGTCTTGGGTGTCAAATGCAAAAAAAAAAAGGTCTCTTTATGTTATATCCACTTGTAGAAATCCATATGACTAACTTAACACAGTTCAGAAGACATTAGTGATGCCAAAGTTAGAAGCAGACTAAACCTTCCTTAGTTACAGTTAAATGTAACTATTTCCACCTAATAAGTACAAACCAAACAAGATGTTTTAAGTAGACTTCTAATAGATTCTGATGGTCGTTATAGCTCACGTCAATGGTTCATTGAAAACAATTCTTAAACCTCCTCATTTAATGTGGGTTTTTCTGACTTTGGATTGAATCAGGTAGAGTAATGCAGTAATCAAAACAGACTCACGAGATCAGTAAGATAATGATTAGGTGCCCTATTTGTGAAATTACTGGCTTTCCGTTTTAGAGAGCGAAACCTGATTAGCAAGGAACTAGCATATCTATTTTATGTTCTGGGAAGAAATGTAGAGTGAATTAAGCAGGCACACATTGATCTCATCTCACATATCCAATCCATCACCAGGCGCTGTTCATTTTGACTCCCGACTGTTCTTCAGTTCTCTCTATTCTCCTTCTCTGTCCCACCAACAATACCCAAGCCTAAGCTTCCATCTTCTCTCGTAGATCCCTAACTGGTTTTTTATATCCACCTTGGCCTCCTACAATGGCAGAGTGGTCTTTTCAGAATGTGAAATGATCATTTCATTCCTCTGCTAAAAAACATGCAGAGATTTCCCACTTTATCACTGTCAAGATAAAGACCCAAATCCTTAATTTGCCTCATGAAGTCCTGTGTGGCTGGGCCCTGCCTGTTCATCTCCAGGTGCATTTTGCATCAGTGCTGCCCCTCATGCTTTCTGGGTCTGGTCCTACGAGACTTCTTGCACACACCAAGCTCCTTCTTGCCTCAGGACCTTTGCACATGCCGTTCCTTCAGTTGGGAACACACTCCCATCCTCAGTTCAGACAAAGCTAGCTCTGACCCAGGACCACAGTACTTCAGAGTGTCTTTCGTGTCTCCCTATGGCAGGTACCATAAGTGGCTTTGCATTTATTTGTATGGTTATGTGTTTAGTGTCTCTCTCTCCCGGCAGACTCAATCTTGGTGATGGCTGCCCTGGGTCTGCCTTTTACTCACCATTGTGCACTCACCACCTGGCAGTGCCTGGTACAGGGTAGACACTCAAAATAGAGTTGTTGAACCAAAAATGTGGACATCAGCAAGAGGCCTGTGCAGGCCTCCCCCTCCCCCAGCCCTCTGCAAAACTGCTGACTGTGCATTGCCATTTTCTAACCCAAGAGGAAGCCCACGCCTCCCTGTGCAAAAAGATAAAGTCATTCCTTCACTAGAGTGAAGTTACCACAGAAGTGAGGTGTGCGTGCAGTCGGCCTTCCTTAGTGCTTTAGGCTCTCTTTTTCTCATTCCATGGTTAGAAATACCAGACCATGAAGTTTGGCGGTAGCTGTCACTTCATGTAATGAAATTGCAGCTGTTGCCATTTTTTTCCAGTTTGCTTCCTTTCTGGTTGGTGAGAATCTGCAGCTGCTGGTTTCTGGGGCCTACTAACAATGTTTCCGATGAACAAATTTCAATATTTGAACAATCGTCATATGCCAACCAGAAAGAATCAACCATACACTCATGTACACCCCTGCACACACATGCCCCACCAGGAGAAGACATCCTTTTAGAGCTGTGCCAAGCAGAAGTTCTTGACTGCAGGGCCAGCAGAGCAGCACCTGATTTGGTTGCTTTGAAGAGGCACTAGCAGTGTGGACTTCTAAGAAGCTGTGCAGTGGGGAGGGGAAGAGAATGGGCAGCAGCCTGTAGGAAAATTGTTTGGGACCTGGCCTGAGTCGGGTGAAGGCACACATTCTCAACTGGGGAGACGACACCCCTAGGGGGCAAAAACTAGACAACTTTTTGTCTTGGAGGACAAAAAGTCTCAGCCATTACAATGGTTTGTGGTCCTCCAAGGGGGCCGCAGAACATAACACAGGTGTACCATGGGTCTCTTTGGTAAGATTGCGTGGGAGGGAAGGGGCAATTGGGGGGCGGTCTGAAAAGGCTCCTGGGGGGTAATTAATGGGGAAAAAGGCTGAGGAGCACTGGGTTGGGGAGAGGGAATAAGGGAAGAGGCAGAAACTGGAAGTAGGAAGGAGAGAGAGGTGAGAAGCAGAGCGAGGTCGTGGCTGGAGCTGGACGGAACCAGACCACGACCCCAGTGAGGAGGTAGTTCCTCAAAGACCAGGTCAAGGAAGTGGGCAGGTGGCAGCTGCGGGAAACATGAAGGTAGAAAGGTGGGCCGGCCGCTGGGAGAGGCTGGGGAGGATGAGGACGGCGCCCAAGAACACGATGAGAAGCAGTCAAGCCTTCCTCTGCCTGGGTCCAGGATGCCCGATTTGACCTAGACAGTTTCTCGGTGGACTCATCAGACATTTGTCGTAAAGCATCTGAGGAAGATCGGGGAGACGTGTGTGAATCTGAAGTTGTCCCTTGCCACAGAAGAGGGGTCCAGTTCTGCGCGAGCTGCACCCCAGAGGTTCCTCTGATCTTTGTGGTCTTTACGAAGAAGAGAGAGGAGTTCATACTTGGGCCAGGAGACTTCAAGAAAGAGCACTTTTTTTCTACGAGCAGTTATTAATCCCCTTCTGTGTGCCAGGCACTGTGTTAGTGTCTTCACGTTGGGTCCTTGAGGAAGGAGTTCAGACACAAGACGACAACTATATTTAAAAAGTGGAATTTGGGACTTCCCTGGTAGCGCAGTGGTTAAGAATCCGCCTGCCAGTGCAAGGGACACAGGTTCGATCCCTGGTCCAGGAAGATCCCACATGCCGCGGAGCAACTATGCCCGTGTGCCACAACTACTGAAGCCTGCGCACCTTAGAGCCCGTGCACCGCAACTACTGAGCCTGCACTCTAGGGCCTGCATGCCACAACTACTGAGCCCACATCCTGCAACTACTGAAGCCCGCACTCCTAGAGCCCGTGCTTCGCAACAAGAGAAGCCACTGCAGTGAGAAGCCCGCGCACCGCAACAAAGAGTAGCCCCCGCTCGCCGCAACTAGAGAAAGCCCGCGCACAGCAACGAAGACCCAGCGCAGCCAAAAAAAATTTAAAAAGTGGAATTTGAACAGCAGCCCACAGGTGGTGTGTGAGGAGAGGGAGAATGGGGGTGGAACACCAGCGGAAGCCTGACTGAGAGGCCCCTAGGGCTTGGGGAGGATTTACTCTAAGGGAGCAGCTTAGGGAGCAGGCCTGGAGACCCCCTTCCCTGCCTGCCGGGAGAAACCATGTGACCTACATGTGAGCCCCAACCAACCATGTGACCCACGGCTGCCCCAGCCGACGATTCCTTACTCAGCACAGAGAGTATGGTCCGGTCTTTTTTGTTTTTTTTTTTTCTTTCAAAAACAGTTTTATTTATCTGATTGCAAAATATTAATCTTAGGAATAAAAATAAAGTCAGTACAATAAACACATATTAAAGTCACTCATAGTTCCTACCACCTAGAGGAAAGTCACGAGTAAAATTTTGATTTGTGTCTTCCAGAATTATTCTCTGTAAACACACACATAAGGTTTTATCTTTTTAACAGAAATGGAATTGTACAGTGTGTACAGTTTTAACTTAATATATCGTAGGTACCTTTCCATGTCAGTAAATACCATTTTAATGGCTACACCAAATTCCATTTCATAGACTGTACCTTTTTTAACCATGCCCTAATGGTCAGCATCTAGGCTATTTCAGTATTTCACTATGTAAACAGTACGATGAGTGTAATCCTGGAATATACATTTTGTACACTTGACCAATTTCTTTCCCTTGGTATAAGTCCTAAAAGAGAAATTATTATGAAAAGGCATATGCATATTAAAATCTTGACTCCTGTTGCCAAATTATCTTTTCAAAAGGTTGAACCAGTTAGACCCTCACCACCAGCATTGATAAGAACTGTTTCTCTACACTCAGCAGTGCTGGCTGATTCTGCCATTTTTCATCACTAGGGGCTGCTTTTGGAGGCACCAGAAGTGTTTTTCTCCTTTCCCCTCCCCACCCTGTCTCGTCTATGGTTGACCCTCTCATTCAGTAGCTCTGGAAATTGCAGCTCCCAGAAAACATTCTATTCTAGTACAGCTGAACTGTACTGAAAGCCTCTCAATATCCAGAACTGGACTTGGATTTATTAACTTGTCATTTGGTGTGGATCTGATAGAAAATTCTCATCATGGAAGGGAACAGCAAGACAATCTTTGAGGAATAAATGGGGGGAAAAAAGAAAAACTGTCTTATTAAAAAATACTACAAAAGTGTAAATGAATACTGCCCACAGACCCACAAATAATCGACTAAAAAAGTGTAAATGAATACTGCCTACAGACCTCCAAATAATTGTCAAAGAACTAAAGATGTTTTACTATAAGAGACCTCCCATCCCACTCCCTAAGCGGAACCGTTTAATATCTTCAGAAAAGTGCCGTGACCTGCACAGGACAGGAGCAGGTCACCACAGGGGGCAACTGGATGGAATGGAAGACAGCAGCCGGAAGGGGGCACCCGGCGGGAAGGAAGGATTTGAAGAAGAGTAAAAATACAGTAGCAATTAAAGTCTGTACTGCATTTGCAAATATTTTCTCCCATTCTGAGGGTTGTCTTTTTGTCTTGTTTATGGTTTCCTTTGCTGTGCAAAAGCTTTTAAGTTTCATTAGGTCCCATTTGTTTATGTTTGTTTTTATTTTCATTACTCTAGGAGGTGGGTCAAAAAAGATCTTGCTGTGATTTATGTCAAAGAGTGTTTTTCCTCTAAGAGTTTTATAGTGCCCCATCTTACATTTAAGTCTTTAATCAATTTTGAGTATATTTTTGTGTATGGTGTTAGGGAGTGTTCTAATTTCATTCTTTTACATGTAGCTGTCCAGTTTTCCCAGCACCACTTATTGAAGAGGCTGTCTTTTCTCCATTGTATATTCTCGCCTCCTGACCATATGTGTGTGGGTTGATCTGTGGGCTTTCTATGCTGTTACATTGATCTATATTTCTGTTTTTGTGCCAGTACCATGCTGTCTTGATTACTGTAGCTTTGTAGTATAGTCTGAAGTCAGGGAACCTGATTCCTCCAGCTCCGTTTTTCTTTCTCAAGGTTGCTTTGGCTATTCGGGGTCTTTTGTGTTTCCATACAAATTGTGAAAATTTTTGTTCTAGTTCTGTGAAAAATGCCATTGGTAGTTTGATAGGGATTCCATTGACTCTGTAGATTGCTTTGGATAGTATAGTCATTTTCACAATGTTGATTCTTCCAATCCAAGAACATGGTATATCTCTCCCTTTGTATCATCTTTCTTTCATCAGTGTCTTATAGTTTTCTGCATACAGGTCTTTTGTCTCCTTAGGTAGGTTTATCCCTAAGTATTTTATTCTTTTTGTTGCAGTGGTAAATGGGAGTATTTCCTTAATTTCTCTTTCAGATTTTTTGTCGTTAGTGTATAGGAACGCAAGAGATTTCTGTGCATTAATTTTGTATCCTGCTACTTTACCAGATTCATTGATTAACTCTAGTAGTTTTCTGGTGGCATCTTTAGGACTCTCTATGTATAGTATCATGTCATCTGCAAACAGTGACAGTTTAATGTCTTTTCTGATTTGGATTTCTTTTATTTCTTTTTCTTCTCTGATTGCTGTGGCTGAAACTTCCAAAACTATGTTGGATAATAGTGGTGAGAGTGGGCAACCTTGTCTTGCTCCTGATCTTAGAGGAAATGGTTTCAGTTTTTCACCATTGAGAACGATGTTGCTGGTGGGTTTGTCATATATGGCCTTTATTATGTTGAGGTAGGTTCCCTCCATGCCTACTTCCTGGCATATACCCTGAGAAAACCATAATTCAAAAAGAGCCGTGTACCACAATGTTCATTGCAGCACTATTTACAATAGCCAGGACATGGAAGCAACCTAAGTATCCATTGACAGATGAATGGATAAAGAAGATACGACACATATATACAATGGAATATTACTCAGCCATAAAAAGAAATGAAAGTGAGTTATTTGTAGTGAGGTGGATGGACCTAGAGTCTGTCATACAGAGTGAAGTATGTCAGAAAAACAAATATCATATGCTAACACATATATATGGAATCTAAAAAAAAAAAAAATGGTTCTAAAGAACCTAGGGGCAGGACAGGAATAAAGACGCAGACATAGAGAATGGACTTGAGGATATGGGGAGGGGGAAGGGTAAGCTGGGACGAAGCGAGAGAGTAGCATTGACATATATACACTACCAAATGTAAAATAGATAGCTAGTGGGAAGCAGCTGCATAGCACAGGGAGATCAGCTTGGTGCTCATGACTACCTAGAGGGGTGGGATAGGGAGGATGGGAGGGAGACGCAAGAGGGAGGGGATATGGAGATATATGTATACATACAGCTGATTTACTTTGTTGTACAGCAGAAACTAACACAAAATTGTAAAGCAACTATACTCCAATAAAGATGTTAAAAAATAAAAAAGTAAAGTCCGTACTGCAGACAGTAAAACGTTGAATTGATGTTGTCGAAAGTGGAGCTCAGTCACGTGGGAGGGAAACGAGATCCCTTCCCGAATAACAAAAAAAAAAGACAAAGAAGAAAATATGAAGGGCCGAGACAGAGGATCAGTGGGCTTTGATTGAAAAAGCTGTCTCCATGTGAAAAGGAACAATAATCAAGTGCATCATCAGAGAAAACGTTTGGAGAGGAACAGGATCTGATATTCAGGCCAGAGAGGCCGTCTGTCCTGCGCGTGTGTGGCAGGGCTGGGGAGGGGTCCCTGAAAATGGACCTCTGCCAAAGCAGGAGATCTGTTGCAGATTTGAATCTGTATCCCTCGTGATGGATGCAGCCTGGATGCTTACTCTGGAGAACCCTCTCCCTCAGGCTTGGCTTGGCTTCCTCTCAGATGTAGCTGGGTGGGTGTGGGAAAAAAGACCACAAGGAATCCCACCAGAATACAAATGTGGTTACCTTTGAATAGGGGAGCTGTGAGTGGTATTTTTTTCCTTTTTATTTCCCTGGAATTTCCATGAGAGTAAACATTTTACTTGTTAGATCAGTAGACCTCTTCCTTCCCTTCCCTTCCCTTCTGCTACTTATTGCTTTATACACTTTGATGTTAAGCCAGGGCCGGCTCAGGGCAGAGGAGAAGGCTGTGCCTTGAGTTCAGCTGCTTTGCTCTTTTCACTCCTGGCTTGCTCTGAGGGAGGGGGCTTTCGGGGCTGATGAGCCAGGAGGTGGCGTCTGGATGCACATCAAAGCCTGGGGTTCTCGGGGGTGGCAGGTGAACCCATCCCTCAGCCTGACTTTCTCAGCATCTTTCTTTTTTTAAGTCCCTGTGTTTTGCTCCTTTGAAAGAAATTCCACATATCTTTTTTTTATGGCTATAAAATCTAATTTTCAGCAACAAATCTGGATCTCTGCAGTCTTGATGGATGTATCCTGTCTTTTCTGTTAAACATAATTAAATCTCTTAATAAGTCAATAGCAGATGGGAAAAGTGTTGTTCTCCATTGTTGCTAATGTATGAAGAATAATTAAAACTCATAAATAACCATAAAATAATTTGCCTTCAATGATAACATCTTTAAGTGTGTAGCATCTTAACAATTTAGAAGCCTCATTAGACATTCTCTTGGACACAGAGCCCATTTGCTGGGAATGAGTTCTGAATAAATTTTACTTATCTTCCTTTTATAGTAAGACGTTATTACTCAGTGATAATATGCAAAATAACTTCATGATGGTGATCGTTGTTTTATCTTTGTAATTACAGACATATCAAGTGGATCTGAAGCCCAATGGGTCAGAAATAATGGTAACAAATGAAAACAAAAGGGAATACATTGAGTACGTACACACATACTTACAGCCTTTCCTTTTATTAAGTTGAACAGCATGTTTGGTTGCCGTCTTTTGCCAGAACAATTCGTGCAGATTATGGACACACTTTTAACAGTATGAGTTCTTTTCTGGCTTGGCCTAATAGGAAGCTGAATTATGGGATGCAAAGTTTGACTTGTGTCCTGACTTCATGTTGCTGCCATACAGAGGAGCAGTGGGAGGAGAGAAAGGGGCCACTATTGAGTAACTTGGCAAATACTCTGGGAGCCTGTGGGCATCTCGTCTAAAATTGAGAATTACAACAGTGGACCAGTGTCAACAGCCAGTTGGGGTAAAATTGGGAACAACCAAAGAGAACATATTCCATCTGTCTCCTGACTTCTTTTCCATAATGAAAATGTAGGAGAAGAGTTAAAATGGATATGGAGAATTCAGCACATGCAAACATGAAGAATTGTTCCCGATGTTTGTAATTTTCTTAATCTCAGCGTCCTTTGGTGGGACAGAATGTTGAGTCCTTTGGAAATCTAGCTGTTAGGTAATCCTAGGAGTCTGTGCTGGGCAGAAGGTACAGTTGGGCAGCTTACATTTTCCTCTTTGGTATATACGTATGCTTCGAGCTCACAATTCTGGTATCTTCCAAGGATTGCCAGGTTGCCCTTGCTAGCCCTCGAACGGGGACGAGGTCGGTGTTAACAGTGGTTGGCTCCCAGATCCTAGTTTCTGCTCGTCTAGTGAGTTACAGCCATGGCCTGAGCTCCTTGTTTGCATTCAGAACTCCATTTCAACAAGCTGTGTTCCGTCCTCTCTCATCACAGTCGATCACAGGACTTGAATTCAGAGAATTGGCTGAGGATCTTAGCATCCTTCCTTAGCATCTGCAAAAAAAAAAAAAAAAAACACCTACTCTCCTTTCTAATTAGGAAGAATTGGAGAGTGCTGGCATCTCTACTTAGAGACCCTGACAAAGCATGGACTTCTCCACTTGCAAGTTGAAAGCTTGCTACGCTTAATCAAAAACTAGAAGTAGGATACTACATTTCTTGCCTGTTCACCTTAATTGGCACTTGTGCTGAACTTGGACAGTCTCAGCAAGCAGACGACGTCCTAACGGGCACTGTTGTCTTCATTCGGAAAGTGTAGACTTTGAATAGATTTTTAACAACACTCCACCCCAGGGTGACTGGGTTCGAAAGACTGAGTATTTGCACCTTGTGATACATGTTGTGCGTCATTCTTTGCAGTTAATTCTTTTAGGTTTCAAATTGCAGGGCGCCTCCGCTAGCTTCACTGCAAGAAGGAGGATAGAAATCCCCGGCTGCTCCCTGCCACCTGTATCCTCTGGTGCAAGTAGGCTGTTGGGCTGGTGATTGCAGCACAGCCAGTAAAACCTGATATTCTGAGCAGTGAGTGGGCAGCAGGCTGGTCCTAGAGGGCCATTGCCATGGTGCCACCTCGTAAGTGAGAGCCCTTTATGACAAGGTCCTTGTGCTATTTCACGACAGAATGCCTTAGGTGGAATCCAAAGTGGATTCGCCTGGCAGTAAATTCTGCTGTACACTAAATGTTGTCACAGGGAACGTGGTTTCAGTGGCTGTCTGTGACTCAAAGAGGTTTTACCATTAATCCTCCAAATGTTGGTATAAAAGTACTAGTGGTAAAATACTGATAAATTATATGTCATCCTTGAAAATCAGTACGTTGAATACTAGAATGAAATATCATATGATAAAATACGTTGTACTGGGTATTCCCCTTAAAAATATGTACATGTTTGTACATAAATGTGGGTGTGTACATATGTGGGTTTGTGTGTGTGCACGCATTATGCCCATATACATATGTATTCAAATCCCATTTTCCCTTTTTCTCCAGACAGTCACATTTATAAAGCAGCTTTGATAAACGAAGGCTTGATCTGGGGGGAAGAAAAGAAATCAGTCTTTCTTTTGAAATCCTCAGTGAGATTTTAGGCTCCACATGTGCTCGTTATTCTCGAAAGAATCAATGAATAAGCAGCATGTGCCGCAGCACTCTACCTCCCTCTCCTTGGCCGCCATCGAGCTTTTCTCCCTGCCCTGCTTAACGAGCAGCAGTCGCAGCTGGGGAGAAATAACTGAACACCAGTGATGAATGAGCAAGATGGTTAAGGGCTGTCCGTTTTCCTCCCACAGCCTAGTCATCCAGTGGAGATTTGTGAACAGGGTCCAAAAGCAAATGAACGCCTTCTTGGAGGTAAGTCGTGTTCACCGGGAGTCGTGCCTGTGCCTTTAGGTTGACAGAGGACGGTTCTCCTCCTTGGGGGTCAGGGGGGGTGTTAGAAGCGATCACACACCCAGAGACAGGCATGGGTGTGGGACCCAGGGCAGGAACGTCAGGCCTGCACTGCTCACACCATCTCCAGTCTCCAGGGCAGGAGTGTTCAGCAACTGCACTGCCACCTTTTCGTTTGTTTTCTGTTGTTCAGTGTTTTCTGGCTTTGCTGCTCTTATTTTTTGATTTGCCTTAACTGTTTTTAAAGAGAAATCTTTACAGACTTCATCCAGAAGGGTAGGTTCCCCCACAGAGGCTAGAACCATCGTCCCGCAGTTTTTGGTGGTACCCGGGGAAGGCTGGGAGCATCTCTGCCTTTTGCTGCAGTGACAGGTTGTAAGAAATGCGAGGACTCGGGACAGTTTCCAGTCACGCCATCCCTCCGTGATAATGCCTTCCGCTTCATTGGTCGAACTTTTTTTTTTTTTTTTTTTTAAATCCCCTGCCCTTTCCTCATGGCTGTCTGAATAATTCCTCACCTTATTAAAGTGTGAAGTGGTTCCTTCTCAGACGCAAGTATTTAATGTCAGTGATGCTCCCAGGGCCCTGAGGAGGGAAGCCCCTCGCAGAGAATTAAAGGGGTTCCTCATTTTAAAAAACGGCTCCCTTTGACCCAAAGTGCAATTCCGTTTTAACTCCTGATAATGGGTATTAGTTACTTAAAGAGAACAAGCCCCAGTTGCACATCACAAGCTTCCGCTGAACCGATGCAGGGTTCTCGTTGGGCGATGCTCTCTTAAGTTCAGCCCAGTTCAGTTACCTGCTCACGGTGAATATAGCACCAGCCCAGGCAGAACACTCAGAAAAATTCCAGGACTTAGGGTGAAACGTGTGAGTTAGAGGCGCTGGAGAACAGCAGGGTTCATACTGTATTTACACGAGAGACCTACCCGGCCCTGCCCCAGGTGATCACACTTTCAGAAACTGGCCACACGCGAGGCCCAGCGACACGGAGCGTCCGTCCTAGATCACTGCACTAGTTAGTGGTGCCTAGCCTGGGAACCGGGGCAGGCTGTCTGTGCTCCCTGGCTCCTTTCCACCCATCACACCGCCTCCTCTCGTATTTCATCTCTGCCTTCAGCGCCTTATTTTTAAATGGTCTGCTTGCGCGTCTGTGGCCTGTGCCTTTGAGAACACCCTGACTCAGCAGTGTGTCATAAGTGGCTTTTGGAATCTGCCTGCCTGCAGCAAATCATATTTTTATAACATTTCAAAAATTACTCAAGTACCTGGATCTTCTGGAGTCTACTGCTTTTTAAATTTTTATTTTGTGACTATGCTGTTTTTATCTGAACTAAAATTACTGAATACTGTCATATAAATCATCAGTGAACAATGTATTTTTCCTGGCTAACCAAAATAAGCTTGTTTATCCTGTAAAATTTGTCTCTTTCAAGGAAAAAGGTGTTGAAAGTGCTTTTCTTTTTATCTTTCAGGGATTCACGGAACTGCTTCCTATTGATTTGATTAAAATTTTTGATGAAAATGAACTGGAGGTTTGTACTGTAAACATTTTGTGTAAAGCAGATTTTTTTTTTTAAAGTATCTCATTACTTCCCAACTTGGTATTTTAGTATTCTCTGATCCATAATGTCCTAGCAAGTAAGCTTAGGTGAATTCTACTGCGGGTCTCTTAGGGGCTTGCTTGTTTGCCGATCAGGGACCAGGGCATAGCAGAAGTAGTCACCTGTAGCTTCCTTGCCCGGGAGAGGGCAGATCAGGGGCGCAGCAGACAGGGAGAGGCCCGCTGAGCTGCGTTCACAGCAGCCAGTTGGGGTGGCAGCACCCTGCTCCCAAGGTGGGGCTGGCTGAGGACCCCGGTCCTGCACGCACCCACCGTGGCAGCCGAATGGGGACTCGGCCAGGAGGTGAGCGTGAGTGTCCCCGAGGGGCTGTAGAGCAGGGCTCTCCATGAAACTGAAGTGGTCTGTGCTGTGGCATGAAAGCGCGGCAGAGGCCAGAAGGCAGTCGCAGGAGGTGTTTTCATGTCAGCTTGTGCCAGCTCCTTTGTGTCGGTGTAGATGAGAGCTCGAAGTCTGAAAAGCAAAGGAGTCTCTCCGCCTTTATGCTGAGAGAAACAGGAGGAAGGCTTTGTCTGTTGAGAGGCTATTGACAGGACTCTGGCCATTTGTCCAATGACGTGTCTCCCGTAGACTGGCTTTTGTTCTTTTACCTTAAAATGGAAACGTCCAGATAGATGACATCACAGACATCATGTAGAGGAAGCCCTTTGTTTGGCAGGTGGGGAGACTGAGGCAGGGAGAGGTTAATGACCTCACAGGGTCTCGTCACAGTCAGGCCTATGAACCCGGTTTTCAGGCCTCTGGATTAGTTCTTTTTCCACTGTACGCTGGCGCCTCTGCGGGAATATCATTCATTTGTCCACAGGAAACCTGCCCTACGGAGGGTTAGGTAATAAGAAAAGTGGACCCAAGACTGGTAAGTCAGAGGAGCAATTATAGCGCTAGGACAGGCCTGCGGCCGTGGGCCACCAGGCAGGTGAGGTGATTGCCCTCACCTGGTGGATCGGTCTGGGAAGATGAGTTCTTGCTGTCATAAAGCACTAATTCTATTGTGGGTGGGGAGGTATTTTCAACTGTTGAGACAGATAACCTCTCAGAAGTGGAAACAGCCAGAGTAATGAAAGAGCAGACGTAAATGGAGCATACGAAAATCCATGAGCACCGAGCTGAGGTTCGGGGGCGGGGAAGGTGATTGATTGGGACTTCTAATTTCCAGTATGAAATGTGGTGGCCTGTACAAGCTTTAGGGTCGGGGCCCCCTCGTTACCTCTCAGTCTCTGATCTGCAGAGGCAGGTAGGATGTGGAACACGTATTCCCCTTCATTTGTTTTTATGGGTTGCTGGCTTATCTTGCTTTGCACATAACGTGATGCTGGCACTGAGAAAAGGCCTTTCCTCCAGTGTACTTCTTTGGCTTTCACGATGTGCCCTGTTTCCCTCTGGTCCCTCTCCCTCCCAGTTGCTGATGTGCGGCCTTGGTGACGTGGATGTGAACGACTGGCGACAGCATTCTATTTACAAGAACGGCTACTGCCCGAACCACCCTGTGATTCAGTGGTTCTGGAAGGTAAGGCCAGAGGCCGCATCCTGTGCTGCCTTCCCGCGGTCTTGCTGCTGGATTTGGGGCCGTGTTGGTACCTGGCCTCCTGGGGGAGAGAAGAGGCCCGCCTAGCCAGAAGCAGCCCTCACCGCTGCTTTTCTGCAACTGTGGTGGATGGCTGTCTTGAACAGGCTACACTGTCTTCCTCGACCACCTATTAAAGTGCTTTTGTTTGAGGAAACCATTGAGTAGGATGATCCTGAAAGGCTTCAAGAATTGGAACTAGGCTTCCGTGGTGGCGCAGTGGTTAAGAATCCACCTGCTAATTCAGGGGTCACGGGTTTGATCCCTGGTCCGGGAAGATCCCACACGCTATGAATCCTAGAAAAAAGCCCGCGCGCAGCAACGAAGACCCAATGCAAGCATAAATAAATAAATTGAAAAAAAAAGAATTGGAACTAGTCAGTCCTCCAGAGTGTGAATAAGAATGGGAGGCTTCTCAGGGCAAAAGCATGCTTTGGGGCTGACTTTTCCAAGATGCCATGTTGGTTTAAAAAAACATTTTCCCAACTTTTTTTGTTAATTCCAACAAACATTTTGATCTTTACGTCTTTCAATCAAAGATGCAAATGAAATCTGATTGACTCTCTAAAGACCAGTGTTTACATCCTGTTCATCGTAGAAGAGAAGTGAAATAGTAACGAGCGGGTCCAAAGGAGGACAGTAAACTGAAAGAACAATTACAGGGGAAAAAGCGCTGATTATTTACTTACAGAAATAAGAAATCGTTGACCTTGTCTTAATTTCTAAATATTTATTGTTAATAATATTTCAAGTGCAGCAGAGAAACAGAGAGAAAAGGAAGAAAGCAGAATCTTCAAATCCTAAAATCTTAGTCCAACTTTCGCTCAGCCTTGATTTTGGATATATTTTTTTTTGATACCAGTTCAAGTAACTTTACCAGTGAAGCCAACTCGATTCTTAGAATAATTCAGATATGTAAGATACACAGATTATTTCAGAAGCCTAGCCTGGCCTCTGTTTTTCTTTCTTTTTCTAAAATGTTGTCTTTAGAGAATTTAGCTACAGTCAAATATCCTGCCTCATAACCTAGGTTCCCCCTCTCAAACTGTGTGTATTTCTAACTGGCTCAGGGGGACTGGCAAGCCTCACATACAGAAACATGAGCTCAGTGCCATCAACGAGTGTGCTTTTTTTTTTTTTTTTTTTTAATTTTTTGGCTGCGTTGGGTCTTCCTTGCTGTGCGTGGGCTTTTCTCTAGCTGCAGCGAGCAGGGACTCCTCTTCGTTGCGGTGCGCGGGCTTCTCATTGCGATGGCGTCTCGTCGCGGAGCACGGGCTCTAGGCGCGTGGGCTTCAGTAGTTGTGGCACGCGGGCTTCAGCAGTTGTGGTTCGCGGGCTCCAGAGCGCAGGCTCAGTAGTTGTGACACATGGGCTTAGTTGCTCCGCGGCATGTGGGATCTTCCCGGACCAGGGATTGAACCCGTGTCCCCTGCATTAGCAGGCAGATTCTTAACCACTGCGCCACCAGGGAAGTCCCAAGTGTGCTTTTTTTTAACCACTTATTTTGACCAGTTTGCAGAAGAAGAAGGAGACATTGTGATCACTCAGTCTGAGGTTGCAGAGGCCGGTATTGTGATGGCCATAAAAAAAAAAAAAAAAAAAAAAGTTTACAGAGTCAACTGTCTAGGTCTCCCACTGCACTATAAATAAGATGAAGTTTTGCCCGTCTGCACTGCAGCAGACGTGCCTCGTGTTACATGAGCGTAATGACCTTCTGCCTCCGTTCGTAGGCTGTGCTGCTGATGGACGCTGAAAAGCGTATCCGGTTACTCCAGTTTGTCACAGGGACGTCCCGAGTCCCTATGAATGGATTTGCCGAACTTTACGGTGAGCAGGGTACCATTAGACTTCATCCTCCCGCCGTGAGTCTCTACCCAGGCATCTGCTGTGGCCCCAGAAGACTCTGCCTTCCGGGCTTCTGGCCATGTGGGTTTCGCCTGGACCCAACAGACATACATCATGGAGAGATGGGGCAGCATGCCGTCACCTCAGCTGTCTGTGCAGTTACCTGTATATAAAAGCAGGGGGTTGTTTTTGATTTTTGTTTTTATACAGAGAGCCATAAGGTTGGTCTTCTCTTTTTTCTTTCTCTTTTGTTTTGTTTTTTGGTATATCTTCAAAAAACAACTAGATTTTGCAGAATCCTCCATGTGGTTGTAAACTGAACATTGAAAGCACTCCTCCCCTCCACGAGGCAGAATTCTCCAGGGCTTACTATAGATGAAAAAATCACTCTCTGCTCTACATATTAAAGGTCATCATGTTTCAGTTTTTCCCCCAGAAGTAGTTTGAAATTTAAACTTGCAGGGTTGGGTTGCAAGGCCGTGGTTGTCTGCACATCAGTTACGTTATTGTGTCGGCTCTGTTCAGCTTGGTGCGATTCCATTCTGATGGCGACACAGAGTCTGTGTCCTGAGGTCGTGCAGACCCTTTGCGTCCCCCGTCGTTAAATACTGACTGTGACGTCACAGCCACAGAGGGTGTCCCAAGGCTCACCCCCAGGCCCGCCCTGCCCACCCCTCCCTTTCCTTCAGCCCCTCCTTCGTCTTGTTCTACTGCCTTGAGCACTCTTAGCATTTCTTTTTCTTCCTTTTTTTTTTTTTTTGTCTAGGTTCCAATGGTCCTCAGCTGTTTACAATAGAGCAATGGGGAAGTCCTGAAAAACTGCCCAGAGCTCACACATGGTGAGTGACGGAAAACCACACAGTTGTTGACAGACAGTATTTTAAAACACTTAGCTGAGTGTGATGCTGGACTACGGGCTAGAGTGCTACTTTCCCTGACCATTCAGTGTTTATAGAGTATGAACTGTCAGTGATACAGGTGAAAATATAGATCGTGCAGTGATGCTGATGAAATTAAGCCACCCAAGATTTGAATGGGCCCGGTCTTTTTGATATGTGAAGGGTTAAATCCCCCTTCCTGCTTCCTGTGGGGAGTTCCTCCTCCAAACCCCGTCCTTCCCTAGTTATTCTGGGAAGCAGAGATTTCACTACATATTCTCCCTATGTGGATACGACTGCTCCCAGCCTCTGAACAGATTGAGTTTTTACCCCAACCTTAAATGGTTTAGAACCATGGATGAAATTCCCTTTGGCAACAGGTTTTTAAAAGGCCTTCCATGGCCATCCAGAACCCATAAGTCTTTGAGATTTAGTAACGTGCGTGTGGCCAGAGGAGTGTCAGAGGTCCGACCAAGGACCCCTGCTCAGGGAGGCACGTGCGGGGCACGGCTGCGCTCAGAAGGTCTCCGGGTGCAGGGCCGGAAGGAGGCCTTCCTGGAGGGGAACCCCAAGGAGTTTCGTGAAACCCAGCACAGAGGCGACCTCAGGAGCTCTCAGGGAGCTCCTGCCACTCCGGCTCCCGCGTCCCCGGGGTTGGTCACCCCACAGGATTGGATTTCTTGCTCTTAGGAAGCAGGTGGAGGGGGAGCCCTGTGGATGGTCAGCACCCAGCATCCTCCTTTCCCACGGGAACTGGGGCTGCCGGAGCCGCTGGGCCGTCCTGTTGCTGCCCAGCGCAACTAGGAGAGAGGTGTCATCAAGATGCATTTGTGGAAAGTGGGCTGTGAAAGGCCTTTTGCTTCGACTCCCTCGCCTCGCCGGAAAGCACATTTTTGCCCATTTATACCGTTCGTAGGACTCTGAGCGGGATGGATGTGGTCCCTGCCCGTTGGCACCGGGAGAGCAGGCTGACTCGCGCTGAAACTGGCCGATCGCCAGAGCAGCCGGTCTCCCTTGATCCTCTGCCTTTATTCTTGGGGGTAGGATGTTTTGGCCGTGGAGCTTTTATTCCAGACGATACCAGTCAGGTGTAGCTTTCTGGACTCAGTAGCCTTCATCTGAAAGGCAGCCAGCACTGAACCGAGCCCCAGCAATGGCGGGATGGGGGGCAGAGCTCCCAAACTCAGCTGGAGGAAGAGCTGCATCCCTGGGCGTGGCTGTCCTGTGTGGGTCAGACCCTTAACCTTGATGGCAGCCTGAAGGACACCGTTAGCGTTCCTGTGGGCTCTTGGGAAGCTTCCTCGTGACCCCGTAGCTCACAGGCTCCCAAATCCTGTGATTTGAACTCGGGTCTGCCAGGATTCCAGTCTGCACCCTGACCACTTCGGTTAAGCTACTGCCTCAGTGGTACGGTTCACTTTCTTTCCAGACTCTTCAAAGAGAAACGAGTAATTGAGCGTCCCTCCCATGACCCTCTGTGGCCCTATAGACAGGTACCTTGCTGTCGGATTCTTCTGTTTCGGAGTTCACATGCTGAGCCACCACTAAAATACGGTGCTGCCCAGATAAGACCCTGAACTCAGCGGTTCTCAACCTTGGCTACACATTGGAACCACCAAGAAAGCATTAAAAAAAAAATAACTGGTGCCAGGGTGCCACTTCCGGAGATTTTGACCTAGTTGGTCTGGTGTGTGATCTGGGCTGTGGGATTTCCAGAGCTGCCCAGGTTGGTGGGTTGGTGAGGAGAGCTAGGGTTTAGAATCGTTGCTCTTCCTTAGGAAGGACAGAGGTCTACACACAGGAGGGAAGCAACCCCGCCGGCTCTGACCAAAGCCTCGCTGCTTCTCTCTGTGTCACAGGATTAAAGCATTCAAAGAGTTTTTTCAGTGATGCTCTCCCCAGACGAAGAGGAGAGCGCTAGTTCTACTGAAGCCACACTGGCTGGTGGGGTGGGACTTAACTCTGTTTTCTCTGCTGTGGCTTTCCTTCCATCCAGCCCCGGCTCCCGCTGTAATGTAAGAAACAGGCGCTTTGCTGGCTGCTTCACAGCGACAGCCGTATATGTGGCTACATAAAACCTAGCCACATGTATGTTTAATCTCTTCCATGTTTTATGAAAATATAAAATACACAATTAAGCTTCAAAATTAAAACCTGATTTACTGGGAGAGCGAGGGCTGGTGGAGCTGGTTCTCTCTGAGCTTTCATGAAACTCTCAGATGTAATTGCTGAGTGTCTTAACATTAAAGGGCTTCATTCCTCTGTTCTGTCGAAGGTCACTGCTGGGATATTTAAAATTCCGCTTTACTAAGAATCACAGACCCACCTAAAAATAACCTCCTTTGGCCCACACATCTTCCACACGACGAGGCTGAAGCCACTGAGGGTAATGAGGTCACACAGCTAGTTGGTGGCAGGCCAGCCCTGTCTCCTGACGTCAGAAGTAACGGTAACACTTATTAAGCACTACTGTGTCCCAGGCGTCATCCTAAGCACTTCATGTATATTAACTCGTATCACCGTCACAACGACGCTAAAAGGTGGGTCATGTTACTGCCCTCTTCTTACAGAGGAAGAAACTGAGGCACAGAGCGCTAACGTAATTCCAAACCTCAGCTCTTGACATTCCCCTGTTTGCCTCTCTCTCCATTACTCCAGTATTTCTCAAACTTGAATAATGTGTGGACCTTTTTTAAAGGGGAAGAATGGCCACAGATCCTTGAAACCCCACAGGGATTGCACGCCCTGGACTGTGAAATACCAGCTTAAAATCAAGACAACCGCCACCTCTTCTTTTAAGTATAGCCTGCAGAAGTGGAATTCTGTCTCTATCTCTGGTGAAATGACGTTTGAAATCATTATCATGATGAAAACCAAAAATTGAAAACTTCTTTTAGACTTACTCCTTCAGGATTCCTGGGTTTCTGAGACCTCTGGTTTGAGAAGCACAGTGTTCTGCTCTGCTGTGTCTTTTGATGTTTGGTGACTATGAAAAAAAAAATCTCAGAGCTCCGTGTGTCTTATTAAATACTTTAGGGGTTGTTAAAGGGCCCACCACGGACGTGTGTCTGTTTCTTATTGCTGCTGATAATCATTAGCTTTTAAAACATAAGAAGTTGTTCCGCTCGTGCTTGGAAACCTATGTCAGTGCCAGGAGGGAGCAGTTTTAAATGCTGAGGCAGCAGAAGCAGAACCGGGGTTTGGAGCCAGCCTGGGGCTGAATCCTGGCTCTACCGCTTACTGTGTGACCTTGGGCAAGTTACCCAACCTCTCTGTGCCTCGAATTCCTCCTCTATAAATAGGGGTGAGGCAGTACCTACCTTACAGGCTGGTTGCTAGGATTCACTGAGGTGATAGATGAAAAGTCCTTAATGGTTCTGGCACGGGGCAAATGCTCCACAAATGTTAGCTCTTACTAAAGCATCACGAACGAAGGCACGTGTGTACGTGTGTGTGCGCGTGTGGCCATCGTCATGACAGGTGCCCGCCAGCAGCCCACCTGCACGGGCACCAGTTCTGTGTCTGGGGCTCTAGCTCCTCATGCCCAGTGGGGGCCGGCGGTGAATGGTATGTGAGTGATGGCAATGGTCGCTGGCTTTGGGGCTTGCTGTGTGCCAGACCCCCTTTATACGTTCTGATCTGACCCTCCCAGCACTCTGCAGCAGTCTCTCCATTTCACAGAAGAGCAGACAGATTTAGGGACGGAGGTGACTTGTCTGAGGTCACACAGCTGGCAGGTGGCAGAGACAGACTTTGAACTCAGTCCCATGGACAAGTACAATCCTTTGCTCACAGAGGTCACATGTACGTTTGGAGACCTCACTGTCACCGAGGTGACTTGTAACACCCCTGCCAAAGCCTCAAGGTATGTAGGGGCTTTTTATAAATGAGGCTTTTCACTCCACGTGTTGATGACTTGCCTGACTTTGGTTAGAGGATAGCTCAGTGTTGGGGTCCCAGAGCTGCAGGCAGCCTGGGTTCTGGTCTCGCATCTGCGGTGCTATCAGGGGTGAGACCTGGGGCATATTGACCCACCACTGGGCTCCGGGACCCACATCTGCAGAATTGAGAAAACATAACGTGCCTCACAGGGCTGCGCTAAAAACAAAGCGATGTGCTACGTGGAGAAGCACTGGGGCTTCCTAAAATAGTGTCGAATGAAGGAGAGCGTTAAAAACAGATGCAGCCTCGGTTCATCCTGCTGCGGAAGTTCTTTGTGTTTCAAGGGTTTTGACATCTCTGTGTGTATGTCAGTTACCTTGCCTGTCTTGTCTCCCTTCCTGGCAGGGTTTTCCAGGATCCACATTTGGTCCCAGTAGAGAGGTTTCATGGACGATTAGAAAATTCTTTTCTCTTCCCCCGTAGGTTAATAGAGCATGTTTGGTGTGGCCAGTGTCATCGCTGGAATTTACTTTTTGATAATCAGAAATATTTTTGCTAGTTGAGACTTTTACATCCTCTTGCTGGAACACCAAGTGCCCCCTTAGCCAAATCTAGGAAGTGCTGGGGTAACTAAAGGGCAGTGATGATGGCTTTTTACCTATGCTTTCTTGTTAACTTCTGCAGCTTTAATCGCCTTGACTTACCTCCATATGAAACCTTTGAAGATTTACGAGAGAAGCTTCTCATGGCTGTGGAAAATGCGCAAGGATTCGAGGGGGTGGATTAAGCGCCCCCTGCCTCGGGAAGGTTGTTCTTCATGCAAGTCTTGCTTGCACTTTTGCATTCGCCTAACAGACTCTGCAGAGACGCTGGCAGAGAGCAGCGCACGGCGCGGGCTCCTGGAGCAGAGCCTTCGCCCGCGACTTGCCCACGCGCCAACATGGGAACCCAGTCCCAGGTCGCGTTCCTGCATTTTCCACCACAAATTACCAACTGGTTGATGTGTATACTAATTACATTTTAGGAGGACTTATTCTATTTATGTTGTGCCTCTGTAGGCCAAGCCCTTAATAAATATTTTACATACTTTATAATGACGGCGAATGGAATTAATCACTCTACAGGTATAGTATTACAACTCATGTTTACTTTTTAAAATGATTTAGACCGATTTGCAGATTTTATTTCACTACAATTAAAGATGTCTCATGTACTTGGAAAAGTGAGCATATTATTTTTTTTGTATTTGAATTTCACGCCAGGTTTAATGTCGGTGACATTTTTATTTTTAAAGTACTTGGACAGCCCCACGCCCTACCTGATCAGCATTGGAAGAATGACTTTTGTCCAAAAGCCTTCTACAGACAAATACTTGGAGAGAATTTAAACCATAACATTAGGCATCATGGCGATTTTTTCCATGCTCAGAATGAAAACAAACTGGATAATTACGTTTTTTGTACAAATTTAGCATAATAGCTGCAGGCTGAGAGAATTGTAATGTAGCATGACAAAATTTGTGTTGACTTGAAGGAATCACACCATTATTCCTTAGAAGTAATTACGTGTGCTAGAACACATTTGAGGCAGGGTTGGACTATCATTTCTCGTAAGAGAAGTTACTTAACCCTTCCTGCTGCTGTACAGTCCTTCTCCTGTCATATCTTCCTCTTTGCTGTTCTCAGTAGAGACACTTGAATGAAACTTGGCACTGCGCGATTTGAAACTGTGGGAACCAGGCCTGTGCAGTCTCCTGTTTGTACACGTTTGCTGACGGTAGCTAAATAACCAACTTTTGTTCTAACCGCGCCAATTCTGAAGGCACTTTATGCACGACATGGAGGCCATATCTGGTTTCTGGGTTTTTTTTTTTGTCATGAGCATTGACTGTGATGCTGATTTCTTCCCTCTGCACACACCTTTCCGGTGCAATATCTATCAATTGTGAATCTGGCTGCTGGTGTATAAAACCTGGCTGTAAAGCTGAGCCTACAGACCTGTCCTCACCAATCGTTTTGTGATTTCTATGCCACTGCAAAGATTAATAGACAGCTAATGTAACCGGGTTTTGTTCCCAGTGACATGTTGCATGCTTCCATACCGTGTACTGCCCAAGTTGTGTCCGCTGTGTGCTGGGTTAAAAGTGCGAGAGAAGACTTGATTTGATCCCCTGACGTCCGGCTCTTCAGCTGGTCCTGGCGGGGATGGAGGGTTCTGTGGGATTCGATTCTTGGCCGCTTGTGAGTCTTGCTGCAGAATTCTGTCATGTTTTGAGAGAACGCCTGAGGCAGGGCGGGAGTCCAGCAATCCTGCTGTCCTTCTTAACCTGTGTTGTCCTAGACCCGTGGTGGCAGTCAGGGGACACTAGCCATCTCACCTCCTGCCAGTTGTAGATAAGACAATGAAATCGTGGTTTCAGGGCCTCCGTTTAGGATCTTTTGGCGTTAGAAACTCAATTTACCCCGGCTCTGGGCGGCTTGTGGGAAGCCACGAATGTCTGTGCTTGTAAAGGAGTTTTCTAAAGGGGTGCAGAGGCCTAGGTGTCTAAAAGAAGGTGGATTTCTACAGAGCTGAGGATTGTTCCCTTTTCATATTGATTTTTCAAAATCCAGTAGTGATCAGAAAACCTAGATATTGAGTAATTAGAAAAAACAATATTGTTCATTATTTTTACCTGTTGGTGGGATCTTTTTCCCATCACTCAATGTAACAGATGTCTCAGTGGCAAACCTCCCCCTTCTTGTAGCCCCTCAAGTCCAGACTCGGCTTTCTTTTTATGACTTATGCCAAAGCCTGGGAGAGCAGTATGCTTGGATGGGTTCTGAGAGTGAGTGTGTAACTATAGGGGGAGAAATCCAACGATTCTTGTCTAAGAACTGGGATTCTTCTGTCTTTTTGTAAACCGTATATTCCAAAAACTCAGAACATTCACTAAATGCAAATTAGGCAAAGTATTGAAAATAAGAAAGAAAACCCATCCCGAGATAATTTCTGTGCCAAGAACAGATAAGAATTACCGAAATAGACCCCCATGGAAACTTGAAAGGCAGTTAACTGTGAATGACAATTCAGCTCATCTATCCCTTAATATCTGATTTCAGTGACAGCTCGAAAGTGCTGGGTCTAGGGTTTGTTTGGGGGTTTTGGTTTTCTGTTTTTTAATCCAAATAACGTTGCCTAGTTCTCATCAGTTCTCAGTGTCTCACTCTTTGTCTACAGTAGTCACCTGTCTTGTTTTCTCTCAATCCTGATGACCACTTGCCATCACCTTGATGACGCAGTCACAGAAGGCAGTAAGGAGAATGCACTGCATGTGGAGTAGGCTGCCGGGCGGTCCCTTGGGCCTCTGCTCCGGTCAGCAGGCCTGGCAGAGGACGGCAGGACGGCGGTGTCACCTCATCTAGGTGTCCTTAGCAGTGACGCTACTCCGCAGTCCAGGGTCCCTTAGAGCCTCTGTTTTCTTAGAAATTAACCTGAATCTGGCTTCTTCAGTTCCCTGAAAAAGAGTTGTTATGGGCCATTTTGCCTTGAGGTTGAGAAGTGCGTGCCAGAGTTTACATATTGCATGTTGAATGTCTTTTCAACATCAGTTATCACAGCCACCTGTCAAAGTCCTGGGTATTCCTATTTCTGACTCTTGTCAGCCTAAAGATGAATTTGGAAAGTCCACCCAGTGGGATTAGCTTCAGAGAGTGTGCTGCTTTTCTCCCTGCTGCCTCTGGAACAGGAAGCAATGAGGCATTTGTCTCAGTGCTCTTTCTTTTTTCCTGAAATACTTGCCATTATTTGCCAGAGGCCCATTGGTAGCTAACATCAAACACTCCCTAAGGTCAGATGACAGATGCTTAAAGCAACCTGACATGGATTATTCCTCCCACATAAGGATGCAGCGACAGATTCTGAGAGAAATGGTTTGCAAAGTATTTGAACCACTTCCTACATCTCACATTGTTAAATAGAACAATTAGGTTTGCTGCACATGAACTTTGCTCTTCAAGAGAGCCAATTTGGAACTGGCAAGATCACACAGCAGTGGCACATGTTGTCTAACAGTTACTAATTGTTCCACACGTGACTCGAGTATTTTCCTAGGTCTTGCATCTCACCTCTGAAATTACAGAATCTATGAAGAGAGTCTGGGTTAATCAATTCTCAAGCCCCTACCCAGGCCCTGTGCTAGCGCTCCTCTTTGTTTGCTCTTTCCTCCTCCCCCTGACTCTGCACCCCTGTACTGACTCTGGTGTCATTTCCTGCCTTGCCAGTAGGGGGCACTGCTGTGCAGGGTGATTGCCTGGCCTGCTCCCTTCCTGACCCCCAGGAGGTCCCGCACTACCTCCGTCTTATTCAGACTTCAGGGCACATCTTGATAAGTCAAGTCGAAACTGCCAATTTTAGGGCTGAGATGTGTCTTTTTTAAAATCCTTATAGACTCCACTTTGTACTTTAGATTTTAAAACTGGGAAGAAAATGTGACATACTTTGGACCACTTTTTTTAATTTATCGAAGCCTTAATGAACAGTGTATATACATTTGCCTACGCACACACCCCGACCCCAGAGTGTTTTCAGTGCGTCGGAGACAAAGCTGTAGCATTAGGACGTGAGCTGGTACGTTTCATAGGAGAGGAGAGCTTTCTGTTGGTATGGAATTTTCCAAGAAAACCTCTCATTAGACCGCTCCCCTTCGTCAAAGGTGTTAGGTGCAGAGCAACGCATGTTTAAGATGCATGTCTTTTTGTTGGTTGGTTTTGTGTTTGTATGAGTAACGATAGAATATATCAAAATTGGCGACAGACCTCTGTGTACTACCTTCTCAACCTGTATCTGTGCATTGTAAGCCTTCTCATGACCATGACCCTGTGTCCACAGACATCTGTGCTCCTATATAAACCAGTTTGCCCCTCTTTCTCAGACTAATTTCACCTAGATTGTCACAGTTTCCTTCATGTTAACTTTGCATATCTTTGTGCTTCCTTCACTACTACGTATGTAATATATATACGTACATATGCTGTCCAAATATATCTTTACATGTTTGTATAGCATTTTTACACCTACCTTGAGGAATCTGGTTTCGAAAGGGAGTGAGAGTTTAGTCCCTTCTACAGTTTTCTCCAAGCTGTGTCCTGAGAATTCTGACCCTCAGAGCCTGAGAGCACCCCAGGGAGATGATGATATAATATGCCGTCATCTCTTAACTCAAACGAAACATGAAAAAACAGTGACTTTTAAGGTGAAAAAAAGTTTCAAGCATTCCAAATGAATTCTAAATGCTTCATAACTTTTTGTTACAAACCCACCTCCTGATATAAAGCCAAGTACCATTTGATACAGTGATTAAAAACCAAACAACTTGGAAATTTTTTAAAAGACAACGTATGGATAAATGCTCATTTTCACAATCAGAATAGCTGTAAAATACGGTTGAATTTGATACAGACAGAAAACGTTTAGTTGAAGGACAAATCCTTTTTGCTTTTCGTTTTTCTTGAGAGATCTAAAGAGAAATTGTGGATTGTTTTCCTGACAGCAAAAGAGTAATGTGACAAAATGAAGTCGTTGTAAAGAAGTGATGCAACTTGTCAAATATTTAATAAAGAATTATGGAAGCTGGAACTTTTTCTACATCAAGTATTACGGGTTGTCTGATTTAAAGCTTCTTTGTGAGTGCATCGCCTTAATTGTCTCAGGGAGGTTATTTAAAATATGTCTGCAGATTTATAGATAGTATGTTCACTCCCTTAATCTCCCTAGAAGTTCCACATCTTTAAAAACATCATTAAAGGCTGCCCAGAACACATGGCTTGAGCTTAATGGGATGCACCTCTATTCTTATCCATCTGTCTTTCTATTAAATTTGAGGATTAATGACTTGATGGATTACCCAAGTGGTAATATAAAGTCCATTCCTTAAAAGGCATATTTCACCTCTAGTTTTCATCTGACTAACCCTCAATTTATGTCAGTTAATGAGACTCAGTAATGAAGCTCAAGATGGTTCTCAGAAGGGAGATGCTATCAAAATCCAGATCTCATGTCAATTCCCTGATAAAACAGGTAGACTCCTCGAATTTGTTTCCCTTTTTCTTTAGTGCCTAAGCCTCCTCTCGATGGCCTTAACCTGTCCCCTCCGGGACTGCCAGGAGGTAACATCCAAATCAGGACATAATTGCATCCTGGTTTCTTGCGACTTGTCTCTTTCAGGCAGCAGTAGATGGTATCTCGCTGGAAAGGTATCGACAGCCTTCTGAGTTCCTGCGGCCTCCTGCAGCCTTAGAGGAACAGACAAGGAAGGTACCGGCAGATAGAGCCACTCTGAACTTGTATATGCTCATTCTCAGAGAAAAACACAAATGATGAGATATATGAAATAGGAATAAATCATCATGCATCAGTTACACAGTTGCTAAGTTAGTAAGCTCTTAACCTGCTCTGAAGTCCAAGAGTGATCTAGGCACTTCTGAAACTCTAACGTCCCTGGTAAAAGCTGGTGGTGAGCATGGGTATCCAGGGATTCTCATCGCTGTGGTTGGCTCTGGGGAACCACGTTCAAAGGGGTCCCTGGACATAAGAGGGCAGATGCCACTTTTCTGTCCCTTTGGTGCGCCCTCATCTGGGAGACAACACTTCTCAAAACTGAGTTTCCAGAGGACGCGGGCTGTGGGATCTCTAAGCAAGTATTTATAGGACTTAAATTGGACATGAAAACAAAATGATGGTGACTTTTATTAAGACCCATTACGGACCCCTTCGTAAGTGGGCTGCAGGACCCTGGCCCCAACTCGGGACACCCACTGGTGGGGACCGAGCAGGGGGGGAACCAAGATTCCCTTTGTAGGGCTGAGCTCAGGCCCAGCCTGAGGAAGAGGTGAGTCAGTCCGGTCAGCCTGTCACCTTCCTGCTCAGCCCCTTTGTAACACCCCAGCGCCTCCCCAGCCAGTGTCCCCAGGCTGTGCCTCCTTCCCTTTCCCTACGAATCCCACATCCATCCTAGCAGCAAGTCACAGGTGGCAGAGGATGAACTCAGTGGAAAGCAGTGGAGAGGCCGCCCCCTGCCCCTGGGCAAAGCGGCATCTCCCCTCAGCTGGGCCTTGGGGTCGGGGTGCCCTCAGCACCCAGGGCCTCAGGGAGGAGGTCGGAGGCCCCAACCACCCGTGCGTCAGCCCAGCCCAGGCCCCCTCGCTCGTGGCTCCTCTGTGTCCGCCTGCTGGACTTGCCGTTATCTTGAAGTCTGAGCTGCCTGTTCTGACTTAATCCCGTCCTTGGCCGGGTGTCCAGCCAACTTGCCGCTTCAGGCGCTCCCGTGACACATCGATGGGGCACAGTCACCTGCGTTTCTGCAGCCTCGGGGCATCGCTCAGCGTAGGAACAGGGCACAGAGCCGCAGAGACGGGGGCTCGGGGCCTTGATGGTGGGAGGGGAGGGCACACGTTTCCTCCCAAAGCCCTGTGCTCGCCTCCCCTCACCCTAATGCCTGGGGAGAGCCTTTTTTTCTCTCTGAGGAAGAAGTTCGCTCGCAGACAAGTTAGCTTGGGGGGCGTGTCAGGGCCTTGCAGCAAGGAAACCTCCCGCCTGAGCACTGAAGATGATTGAGTGACAGCGGAGGGGCGCGTGCCACTGTGATTAAAGAGAAATGACACATTCGGGCAATTTCTAAGCAATACCGTACCGTGGGAGTTTTACATACGGTTCCCAGAACTAAGTAGCTACCAGTTTTCAATCCTTCGTGGCCTTGTTCAGACTTAATAACAAGACCAGCTAAAGGCAGATGATTATTCTGCACTGTTATGTGCCCGGGGCTCGTCAAGCTTTAATCCCACGATTGCGGAACGTTTGACCCAGAAGGGCCTTGGCCGTGTGGGTCCCAGGTTCTTGCCTTTGATCACTCCCTACCTGCCCAGTGCTGTTGGCCTGGAGGACCAGGATTGGTCCTCACTTGTTGCCCTCGGCAGAGGCCAGGGCAGCGCTGCAGAGACAGGGGATGATGGCCGTGGGTGGTCCGCATTGCTGAGAACTGCAGGCCCCCAGGGAGGGGGCGATTAGCTTCTCAACGGTGCCCCTGTGGGTCCCTGGGGGCTAGTGTGACCTCTCACCCGGTCCCTTCCCTCCAGCGGCTTGTCTGCAGCAGAAGGGCTGCTCGTCACTGAGCCGGGGCAGAAATGAGGGCAGGAGGGGCGCTAGCGGCCCATCTGGGGACAGGCAGCCACCGGGGTCAGGGTCAGACCCGTCAGTGTCCCACTTCAGGCAGAAAACCTAGGTTTTCAGGGGAACCCTGCAAACGCATCAAGCTGGTCTCATGCCCTAAACCCCTCGGGAGGAGCAGAGTGCAGGGGGCCCCGTGGGAGGGAAGGGCCAGAGCACAGAGGGGTGCTGGGTGCACTCCAGGCAGCCTCTCGCTTCCAAGCCGACTCGACACCAGGATGATTTTTAAAGGCTTCAGTCAACCTCAAGTAACATCATCCGAGCCGGGAATAAATCTTGGTAGACGTCCGCAGGAAATTTTGTCTCCTGCTGGTGGGGGCCAGAGCCACTGCTCCCTCTGGATTTCCCCACGTCCTCCTCAAAACGCAGGAGAAGCCCTTGAGCAGAGTAAGGGCCCCGACACGCTGAGCACAGAAGCCGTTTGTGGGAATTGGAGCTCCGCCCACCCGAGGACATGTCCAGCGTCTGGACAGTAAACTCTAAGAGGTGGAGGTGGAGGGGTCTCTCATCCCACCTTCCGCAGCCCCCAGGCAGAGGCAGGGGGAGCCGGTGCAAGGCCTTGCAGGAGGGCCAGGACCGGAGCGGTGAAGCACCCCTCGCCCCCCCGCCTCGCCTAGTCACATGGCCACACCTAACTGCAAGGGAGGCTGGGAGACGCTCCCAGCAGCGCCCAGAGGACAGGGCAAGGAGTTTGGGAACAAGCAGCCTTCGGCATCGCTTTGCAGAATGAATTTCCCCTTGGGATAGTGGCCTGGCTGACATCTGCCGAGCCTCTGGGGTCTTGAATTTACTCTCTTAGGTTAATAGCACTACTACTTCCCGTAAATCTCCACATCAGTCTAATACGATAGATATTATCACCCTCAACTTACACACGAGGAAACAGACCGGGAGAGCAAGCGTCTTACAGAAGAGAGATCTGAGCCGGGACTGTCTGACTCAAAGCCTCCATACAGCCGCTCACCCTGGCCCATCCTCCATGCCCTCCACCAAACCTCGTCTCGGAGAGAAGAGCCCAGACACCCATTTACACTACGATGTACATGACCGATCAGACGACATGCATGACCCCTTCTAGAAGTAGTCAAACTCCAGAGGTGAAGCTTGGCTTCAACCAACAGGAATAAAGAGAGAAATTATGGCATCTATGTATCAACAGACTGAGTGGAGGAGGGCTTTTGAGGGCAAAGGCCCTGTTTCAAGCCACAAAATCCAGTGTGTATGAGGGACACCCACCTGAAAAGACAGGCCTGTTCCAAGAAAAACCCCATCCCCTCACGGGGAGCCGCTGTGCCTCTCTGGCCGCCGCCTCAGGACAGAACTCTCCACCGTCAAAAGCAAGGGCCCCATATTTTCCAGATCCCAGGACAACACGAACATCCCTTAGTCGAACAGAGTTGAAGGGCCATAGGGCTGGATTCTCTACCCTCAGGAACTATTTGATGGAGCGCCAGGATGTACATTTTCTAAAGAGTTTCTGTTTGATAAAGGATTTTAGATATTAACTTATATTTAATATTATTTGTGGTGGAAAGTTTAGGTTTGGGATTTGTCTTTTGAATTCCAGTTATTCAGCTCTTACAAATTTGAAGAGCCCCTCTGCCAGTGGGGTCTTCTCCTCTCCGACCCCCAGCCTCACCCCGCTCTGGTCCACCCGCTCTGGCCTTCTGCACAGCCTATATTTACTCAGAAGATCCTTGCTTGTTCATCAGTTGAGGTTATCAGGGGACATGCCCCCCCCCCATCCTAATGAGCGTTTAAACAAAAGTCAGGCCTTTGAACCCCCGGACTCCAGTTAAAAAGTAACAGGCTGGGGATTGGATCAATAGGAAACAAATATTAGCTGTGGAGGCCAGAGAGCCACAGCATTGGGAAATAGCCATTGCTGGTGACATGGAGTGAGCAATGGTCATACCTGTCTTGGAGGTCCAGGAACCCTATGGACCCCGGTGACCTTGGGCCAGTCATTTTCTTGCTCTACAAGTTGAACGTGGAAGCCATCAACCCCTAAGTTTGCTTGCAGGCAACTCCTTAGGTCTGGACGGCTGCCGTATCATCCTAAAGCGTGTGTCCACCTTCTTTCCCTTCCCCAGTCGTCCTACACTCTGGTTAGCCTGCCTCCAGAACAGGTCTGGTCACACCACTGGGCCGTTCACTGTGTCCACGACTTACCCTTGAGCTCCTGCCTGGTGCTCAAGGCCATCCGGGGCATTTGGGCAACAGGAGAGCAGACCTCTAGGTGGTCACACCTAACACCACTTTCCCAGGCTTCATCCTGCCCCCCAGTGTGCACTGTTCAGTATCATCAACCATTTCTTCTTCCTTGAAATTCTGTCTTGGCTTCCATGGCATTTCACTCTCCTGGTTATTCTCTCTCTCTTGAACTACTCGCCTAAAGTAGGTGTTCCCCAATAATTTGTTTTTGGTGTCCCTTTTCTCTCTCTCTCTCTCTCTCTCTCTCTCTCTCTCTCTCCGCCCCCCCCCCACCTCCCCTTGTGGCTTAAAGCCATCACCACCATGTAAGCAATGACCAAATCTACATCTACTCCCAACCTCTCCCAGAGCCCTCAACCCTCATATCCAAATCCTGCCAGATATCATCTTAGGATGCCCCCCAGGTCACTCAAACGCAAAACGTCCCAATCTAAACTCACGCTGCTTTCAAACTTCTTTGTTTCTAAATTTCTTTAGCATTGTACCCTGGTGTCTTCCAGGCATCCACACTGGGACTTTATCTTTGACCTTCCACATGGCCTTGTTCCCCAAGTCCAAAGAGGGACAGAGTTCAGTTTCCTATTCACTCATTCATTCAACAAACATGCACTGAGTGGCCACCATGTACCACATACTTGTAGCGGCTGGGCATATAGCAATTCCAAACAAAACAAAAATCCTTTCCATCAGAAAATATATATTCTAGTGGAGGCAAGCAAACAACAAACATATAAATAAGTAAAATGTTTGTTGCGTGAAATGTTGATGAAAGCCAGCAGAAGAAGGAGGTAGCATGGGAGGGTGCAAATCTAGATAGAGTGGGTCGGCATAAAGATCTCAAGGAGGTGAGGGAGCAAGTCTTGTGACTACTTGGGGAAGAGCATGTGGGGACAGAGGAACAGCAAATACAAAGGCCCTAGGAAGGATTGGGATATAAGGTCAAGGCCCTTTTGGAATATACTAACGTTGAGTCAGCTGTTAGACCTCCAAGTGAAGAGGTCAAGTACAAAGTTGAACATACAAGTTCAGAGAGAGGTACAGGCTGGGGATACCAACTTAAGTGCCATCAGCATGTCGATGGAATTTAAAGCTGAGACTGAGAAGGAGGGATGCGCGGGCTGGAAGGTGAGACAATCAGGAAGGAAGGAGAGACCAGAGAGGTGGGAGGACAGCAGGAACCAGTGGTGTCCTAGAGGCCGGGAGAAGGGAGCTTATTGACGAAGGCAGGGAGACCACGTGTGTCAAGTGCTGCTGGTAGGTCCCTGGTACGAGGACTGAGAAGTGACCACTGGAATTGGCAATGAGGGTGTCACTGGGGTCTCAAAAGGGGGAGGTTTTGGTGGAATTGCGGGAGCAGATGCCTGAGAAGGGGGAGGGGCTGGGACGGCAGGCGCATCCTTATGGGCTCCGCACCCGTACTCTCATCTCCAGTCCCACGCCCCACACCTTACTTGCCTCTGTAACTTCTGCCCAAATCATAATAAGCTCCTGACCGCACCCCCCTCTCTCCCTCTCCTGATTCCCAGTCCAGTTTGCACACAGCTCCGAGTAGAGCCCAACTCTAATCACTGCAGTCCCCTGCGGAAACCCTTCAAAGGCTGCCAGTGTCAACCCAAGAAGATCTTAATTCCTTAGCCACGCACTCCAGGGTATTGGTGATCAGGTTCCTGACTCAGTTTCCCTTCTGGCCCCCATATTCCCTCAAACGGACTATTCCCCCCAAACACACCCCTTACATTCCTTCCTTCTTGCCTTTGCTCATGCTGTTCTCTCTCCTAGGAGTGACCTCCCCACATGACCAAATCTACCTAAAATTCAGAGCCCATCTCAGTTGTCACCTCCTCCAGGGAGCCTTTCCTGATTGCCCCCACCGAATGAAGTTTCATCCCTCCTCTGAACCTACAGCACTTTGCCCCTTTCGTCCTCTCGCTGTGGTTATTTGTATAATTGTCCTCTTCCTCTACATCTCTGTAAGCAACCTGCAAGCATAGTTTACATCAATGCTCTCTGTACCTTGGATGCTCAATAAAGCTGGATTAAAGGGAACTGGTTAGGTACCTGGGGAGCAGGGTGGTGCTGCTATTTCCAGCGAGCTTGGAGGTCGTCTGTGGGCTTCAGTCTGGAGGATCCTCACTGCTTCCTGCCTCAGTCTCTTCCTGAATAATAATCAAACACTGGCCCGGCGAACAAGCGTCTTACACCTCATGACCCTGATAAGGGACCCAGACCCACCTGATTGATTGTCTGTAAAAAAGTCACCTAGGGTCTCTGGCAAGAGAGGAAACAAGGAGACAGCCAGCAAAAGACACTGAAACTGCAGAAGACGATCTGCTAAGAGAGTTGTGCCTTCTTGGCCCGAGGGCTTTGGCGCCTGCCAACTCTCCTGGTGGCCTAAAAAATAGTAAATGAACACCGTGCCTTTTTAGCTCTGCTTCTCATGCTTTCAGACACAATTTTCAAGCCTCGTCGTATCAGCAGCACTTTAGTTCTCAAGAGATGGCAGTTTCCCTGAAGGAACTCAGGCATCTGAGCCGCGCTTGGCTGTCCAAGCAGAGGCACGGGGCGGATGATTCCTGGTGGCTACCCAGCGATCTCCTTTAGGTGCTGGCCCAGGGCGTGGGAGGAGGCCTCTGCGTTTGGAAAAGGAGGGGACCCCAGAGGAGGCGAGCCTGCTCTGCCTCTTAGAGTGGAGGCAAGAAGCTGCAAGTGAGAAAAACGGCCTCCACTTGGGATTGTCGCAGCTCAGAAGATGATTCCAGAAAATGTCAGGAACTCACAAACCCACTACTCTAAGATCACAAGACGGGACAGCACCCAAGATGTATGGAAACAAAAGTTGCAAACTGGGGACGGGTGGGCCATAACTTGATTGTCCATGATCTTTCTTTGACCTTCCTGGGATTTTTAAGATAGGGACATTTCACCTAAAAATCAAGGTTTCCAATTTCACTTGAAAAATGAGAAGCCCTGGCTTTAATCAGCAGGAGCTGAATAGGGGCTGCTCTCTTTAGATGAGGCCCAAACCTTCCCATTCGCCACACTCCCCTCCGCTCCCTATTGTGTCACATGTGGCTCACTTCACTCATCATCTGCCTGGCCATGTAGACATTTGAGTTTGCAACCTCGGCACGTGTTCATAGGCAATTTGGACCAATGTGAGGTTTGAGCTTGAATTATCTAATAACCATCCCATTTCTCTTTACTTAGAATGTGATTGTTCTCACATTGTCATGATATACCACAAGGGCCAGGGGCCTTGGACTCACGTACCTTGGAAGCTCAATCTCTTATAATCCGGTTTCTGAGTCTCCTCATCCCCCTCTTTTCTAACAGCTCTGTTGGGTTCGGAGGTGTCTTTCCCAGTTTCCTGCCCTGGAGTTCTTGCCTTTATCAAGCCTGGGAGGGGTGGGTCTGGAAGAGTATTCTCCCCTTTAGATAGTGTACAGATAGAGCTTTGTCCTGGGGACAGAGAAGGAAAAGAAGATCTCAGACGTGAAGTCTTCAACCTGTTCCCCAATCTTGGAAAATTCTTTTGTTCAAGACATTCCAATGCCCCAGAAATGCTCCCTCTTTTTCAAAAACCCTGCTCAAACGGAGAGTGGAAGAATCTAGCTGTTTGAAACAGTCTTTTGAGGTCCTTATCACCCCAACGTGGAGACAGCCTACCCAGCTGCAGGCCTGGTCCCAAAGAGGAGGAACCAAAAGAGCCATGTGAAGTTAATTTTACAAACTCTACCATGTATGTCACAGAGTGTTGGAGAATGTCACAGAGAGTAAGAGAGACAGGTACAGTTTCCTCTACGAGAAAGCATTCATTCACTCAAGAAACACCAACTGATCATTATTTGCACCAAGAAATGGGCTAGATGTGGAGGATGCAAAATGAAACTCAGGTCTTTGCCTTTAGGGTTTTCATTTAGTGGCGAGGCAGAGGAGAAAGCCAATAATCAAGAGCAAAAATGTGCTACAGATCCACAATCCAAAACTCTTGGGGCCAGATGTGTTTTGGAAAGCAGGATTTTTTTTTTTTTTTTTTGCATTTTATAAAAGTACTATGTTGTATATATATGTATATATCATACATTATGTAACACTGCCAGTAGAGGATAGGGCAACACTCTGTCATCAAACCCATTAATATTTCTACAGCCAAGCATGTGAATACACACACTAAATGGAATAAATAAAGACTATAAATAGCCTCATGTCAGTTCAGGTCAGATTTTTGCCATCAGATGAGGTGTTTGCCCCAAATGGGATTGCTTCAAATTTATAAAAAATGAATGTGAAATGGCAGATGAGGGCTTATGCCTCCACCCAGAGGTCAGGGTCTGTCCAAAAGTCAGGTGAAGATCTACAGGTTCTGTGCAAACTGTATCAAAATCCCAGTGGCATATTTCACAGAACTAGAACAAATAATTCTAAAATGTGTATGGAACCACACAAAAGATCCTGAACAGCCAAAACAATCTTGAGAAAGAAGAATAAAGCTGGAAGTATCACAGGCCCTGATTTCAAACTACACTGTAAAGCTACAGTAATCAACACAGTACGGTCCTGGCACAAAAGCAATGGAAACCACACTTATATGGGCAATTAATATACAACAAAGGAGACAAGAATATACAATGGAGAAAGAGCACTCTGCTCGGAAAATGGTGTTGGGAAAACTGTACAGCCACATGCAAAGGAATGAAACTACAACTCTGTCTTCTGCTATACACAAAAATGTATTGAAGACTTGAATGCAAGACCTGAAACCATAAAACTCCTAGACGAAAACATAGGCAGTACCCCCTTTGACATCGATCTTAGCAATATCCTTTTGGATATGTCTCCTCAGGCAAGGGAAACAAGAGCAAAAATAAACAAACGGGACTGGATCAAACTAAAAAGCTTCTGCACAGCAAAGGAAACTATCACCAAAAGGGCAACCGACTGAATGGGAGAAAATATTTGCAAGTCGTATATCTGACAAGAGGTTAATATCCAAAATATATAAAGAACTCACACGACTCAACAAAAAACAACCCAATTAAAAACATGGGCAGAGGATCTGAATACACATTTTTCCAAAGAAGACATACGGATGACCAACAGGCACATCAAAAGATGTTCAGCATCAGTAATCATAAGGGAAATGCAAATCAAAACCACAATGAGATATCACCTCACACTTATTAGAATGACTATTATCAAAAAGATAAGAAACAGCAAGTGTTGGGACTTCCCTGGCAGTCCAGTGGTTAAGACTTCGCCTTCCAACGCAGGGGGTGCGGGTTTGATCCCTGGTCAGGGAACTAAGATCCCACAGGCCTCCCGGCCAAGAAACCAAAACATAAAACAGAAGCAATATTGTAAAAAATTCAATAGAGACTTAAAAAAAAAAAAAAAAAAGAAACAGCAAGTGTTGGAGAAGATATAGAGAAAAGGGAACACTCATACACTGTTGGTGGGATTATAAATTGGTGCAGCCACCATGGAAAACGTTATGGAGATTTCTCGAAAAATTAATAGTAATACCGTATCATCCATCTATCCACTTCTGGGTATTTATCCAAAGAATGTGAAAACACTAATTCAAAAATATATATGTACCCCTATGTTCGTTGCGGCATTATTGACAATAGCCAAGATATGGAAACAACCTAAGTGTTCACTGATGGTTGAATGGATAAAGAAGATGTGGTACATACATATGATGGAATATTACTCAGCCATAAAAAAGAATGAAAATTTGCCATTTGCAGCAACATGGCTGGACCTTGGGGGCATTATGCTAGGTAAAATACCCTATGATTTCACTCACATGTGACATCTAAAACGAAGCAAAACAAAACATGAACAAACAAAACAAAAAAGCCCTTATAGATACAGAGAAGAGATTGGTGGTTACCAGAGGGACAGGGGACTGGGGGATGGGTGAAGGGGGAGTCCATTGTATGGTGGTGGATGGTAACTAGACTTTTGGGACTGATCACTATGTAAGGTGTACAGATGTCAAGTTACAATGCTGTACACATAGAAAAAAAAGTCAGGTAAAGAATTTTTCCTGGAGGAGATATCACTTGAGCTGAAACTCAAAAGATCAACTGGTATAGAGGGAGATCTTTCCAGCACCCACCAGACAAGCCACCTGCAAAAACTCGAGAAGCACACAGGGCAACTAGAGCCAGTCCCGAGGGAAGCAGAGTCCTGTCGCTCAGGTGGGAGATGCAGGCACAGCCGGGACCAGGCAGTGCTGACCACCTGCCTCACATTCACCTGGGGACAGGTGATAAAAATAAAAAAACCTCAGGCTCTCACCTAAAGCCCCTCAGAAAATGGAGCCCTGTAAACTCCACTTAAATAAGTTCTCCTGGAGATTCTTATTCGTACTGAAGTTTCAGAACCACTGATTTATTTGAAACACCCTATGTGCCAGGCAGTGTTCTAAGCTGCTTTAGAATTATGAACACATTTGATCCTCCTGACAACCTTACTATGTAGGTGCATTGTTATTTCCAGTTTGCAGATGGGGAAATCAAGGTACAGAGATTTTTTTTTTTTAAACTCATCCGAGGTCACGGAGCCTGTAAGGGATAGATCAGGTGGTCTGGTTTCAGAGTTTGTGCTTTAACCGCATGCTGTCTTTGCATTGATTTGGGCATCTTCCCTCCACCTGCAGCCAACAGCAAACCTGGGGCTCGGGCAACCTGGAACGCTGATGAGGCGTCTCTGAAGGTGCAGATCATGCCCTATGTCCCCCCACCCCACCCTGGGGACTGGACCACACACAGAGCTGTCTCAGGGAAGGAGAGGAGCTTTGGTCTCTCACCCCTGGGGGATAGAAGCCACAGAAAGAAGTTGACCAGTTTGCAATAAGCCTTTTGGCCCTGGGGTTCAAAGCCCATGTTGCTCTGCTCTTTATCTGTGTTATTGATATCTGTTTCAATAGCTTCTGTTTGAGTAGATGGAGCCAGAGAGCTGGGATAGGGGGTTGGAGTAGGCTGACCGGATGGTCAAGCCTGGAGAGCAATTTGCCCTCTTCTTGTGTCAATTCCAAAAGGCAGGGTTTGGAAATCAAGTCAACAGAGAGCTTTTCTTCATCTCCACACAAACAGCCGTTCTGCAGTGTTTGGAGACAGTTGGGCAATGCTGGACCGAGCTAGGTCAGAGGAAAAGTCAATTTTGCCTTTAAATCCCTAAAGCCGGGTTTGGTTTCCATGATTCTGTCACACGCCTACAGCTCACACCAAAAAGAAAATGCTCCAGGCTTGTGTATATCCCCCTCCCCCATCCACCCACCAGTGAACTACTGCGGGCATTAGAATGTTCTGGAACATTCTGCCTTTCCCCTCACACTGAGTGACTGTCATCCCTGCACAAACCGTCACCAAGCAACCTCTTTTTGATGGCCCCCAAATTCTTGTTCAAGGAAAACTGCTCTCTAGCTTAAGCCAATTCAGAAAGCACTGGAGATGCACATGAGCAAGAAAAATGGCCAAATGCCAGGGATAGGCATAGCAGCCATCTACTCAGAGGATTTTAGAAAAAGAGGGGGAACATTAGAAAGTATTTGCTCCAAACCCTTTGCTTCTACAGATGAGGAAACAAAGGCTCAGAGAGGGGAGGTTTCTTGCCCAAAGCACCCAGCTCGCACATGGAGAGGCTAAATCAGAGCCCACTCACCCAACACCAAGCTGGTTGGATTTTCCCACCACACTATTTAGCCTCTTGTCATTTGTCTTCAAAACTTCCCAGTTCCCATTCTTAGTCATCCATTCAGCCTTTCATTTATTCTCTGGAGTATCTTCTATGAGCTAGTGAGGGAAAGAAACCAACGGGCTGGAACAGCCTCTGGAATTTGAACCGTGCACGGTGCAAATATGGCAGGGCCAGCTCCTGGGAATTGCTTTTCCCCAAAAAGGGACCTGAGTCAGGAGCTCACACTGGGCCCGGCTGCAGTTCTGTGTAAGTGATCTGGGAAGTGTGATGGGCTGTCAGAAAGCAGCCGGCAGCTTCCCACAGAATCACTGAGAGGGTTCACGGGAGTCAAAGGTAGGAAATGAATCAGCGAAGGAATGGGGTTCTGTAAGATCCTTGCTCTCCCCCTGAACGCAGTCTGTCATTCCAAATGACTCACGCACTGACGAGAAAGACTAAAAATGTTCAAGCACGACATATGCATCTATTAAATCGTCATTTTTGTCACACTTGGTTGGAAACTGGGTTTTCTAAATGTTACTGGGAATCGTCTGCCTCTGCTGCTGGGTATCTGCGGGCGTCAAAATGAACTCCAGTGCGGGGGGTGCTCAGAGGGGCTCAGTGGGCCTCAGAAGCAAGTCAGGTCGTTCGTTCTGTTTATTAGCAGCAGCGGTAAGAGTCAAGGATTTTGACAAGCCAGGGAAGAGCGTCTGGTGGTGGAGCCTGCCCCAGGAGCCCTGCTATCGCGGCTGCGGGTAAAGCCGCTGTATTCCAAGCTCTGGAAAGCTACTGACTTTCCTTCGCTTCTCTTACGTGGTCATCAGATTTTCTTCTAGGTGTTCAAGGTACTTCAGGTTTGGCTGTGGCTTCTCAGATGGTGTCACCCAGGACAGATCAGTGAATTCAGAGCCCCTCGTTCTATAAATAAAACCCTGGTCCATGTCACAAGCAAAAGCTGGGCCGTGCCTGGCCATCCCCCTCTGCTAAGCAACATGGGGTAGAGGAGACAGGACAACCTCAGAGGGAACCAGCAGGGGGATTTCTGCCCCCAGAGATGCAGAGGGAGAAGGAAATCCCTAAAAGAACAAGAGCAAGGCAGTTGGAAGAAATGCTCCATGTGGAGGACCCAGTCTTCACAGCAGAAGTGGACAGAGTGAAAGGGACATCCGCCATGTCCAAGGCTGAGCCAGCTTCGTTCAGATCATCAGCAAGGGGAGTGGCCCGGCTCTGGGACTCGCAGCTTCCGGCTGCCAAAAGGGCTTGATTTCTAAGTCAGGACGAGGGTCCTCAAGAGGCAGAGTCTGCGTTCAAGGGACGTGCTCTGAATTTACCCACAGATGAACTCGAGCCAGACACATGGCTCAGGGTGGATACAGGGGCTTACGTGGCAGCATTATCTGGTGGCAGCATTGCTTAAACTCGCAAAAGATGAATGAACCTGGGGAACTTTTTAGACAAATTACGGTGTACTCTCATGATGGATGCACAGAGCTGGAAGGAGTTGATTGAGAAATCTCAGGTCATGGAGTGTAAACATACATTTCTCTCCCCCCCACGCCCCGGCAAGTCTCTGCTTTCACCTGGCCTACGTATAACCTCCCTTTCCTGTCCCTTGATGCCAGCTTGGGCAGACTTTGCAACTTTCCATTTTTGACATGTGTGCAGTTCTCTGTAAAACTCCAACCTCTCTAATGACTCTCGTCGCCCGCCTTCTACCCTCAGGGGTCGGGAGGGGTGGTGAGGGCTATCCTGACGTCCCTCCTCCTCCTCCCTGTTCTGGTTTGGGGGCAGGAGGAGAAGCAGGCGGCCGAGTCCTCTCAGTTGCCGGTGACTTGTCAGCGGCAGCGGGTCCCTGGTCTCTACTCCAATGGGGGAGGGTTCTGTGGGGATCCTGGTGGTCTCTGAGTGGGTGGTGGGTGTGGCTTTCAGGGGAATGGGGTTCAGCCTCACCCCAGGTCCCCCGTCACTGGGGACCTGCCAGGAAAGGGTGCCTTGTCTCCTGCTGGTCCAGACCGGAGGGCTCATGCCCCCAAGCCCCTCTCTAGGCACTGCTGGGCCCTGCCCCCTTTCACCTTTTCTGTGCCTCATCCTGAAGTTCAGGAAAAGTTCAGATGGGTCCTCTTGGTACCCACAGAGGCCCAGGGAACTGGGATGGTGGGGCTGTCCTCGCCTCCAGACATGGCACCCTACACCCCACGGGGCCCTTATACTGGCACAGGCACCCAGGGGCACCCAGGCCGTGATCACACAAGCTGCCAGAGGGCACATCAAGCCATCTGGCTCTCTCACCTCGTGCCCTGAGGTGTGTCCTCAGGCGGGCTCTCAGTTCTGGGGCTCGGCAAGTGTCAGGCTGGGCAACGAGCTAGGTTTCTCTGCCACTGCGCCCTCACAAGTGGCTCCTGGGGATGCCTTTCGCCGTCCACCAACTTGGCCGGGGTGGGCGGCGGGTGGGATGTGGTTAGGGGGAAAGGAAGCGACTTCTCAGCAAGAGCAGTGCGCACCCCACAAGCTGACCCCTTGCCTCCTTCCAGCCCCAGGGCTCACCCCACATAGAGCAGGGTAGGGGGTGCCAGGACCTGATGGGAGGTCTCCTTCGACTGCCCGGACACCGGGCATCGTTCACTGACAGCTTTGTCCCTTGGCTGCAATTCCAGAATAATGGGAAAAGTTCCACGCAACAATCTATTACTCAGCCAAGAAAAGAGAGAGAAGAGGCTCTCTGTGTACTGGTACTAAATGATCTCAAAGCTATGTTATAAAATGAAAGAGCAAGGTTCAAAACCCTAAATATTATGGCCCCAATTTGTATTTTAAAGGTGGTTATAATATACACGTGTCTGTGTTCATAGTCTATACAAGAAACATAACAATGGTTGCTTTGGGGTTGGGCTCTGGGTCTTACTTTCCACTGGGGGGGCTCCATGGATGGTTCAGAGCAGGTGCCCAGGAGAGTTAACCCCCTCCCCTAGGCTGAGAAGGGAGAGAGAAGGCCCAATTTAATGTGCCTTTACATCCATTTAGCAAAAGTAAGAAATGAACAAAACAGTGCGGTGATGGACATCACCAATGCGTGTTGCATACCAGAGAGAAAGGGGGCGTAGATGCCAGCAAAGGGAAAAGCACATGTTACTTCTACAAAAATAAATCTGCTAGTCATGCATCACCAGCTTCTAAAGAGGATGAGAGGCAGCTTCCAATTAAAGATACTGGTGATTACATATCCTTAAAAAACAGAGGAAAAGGAACAAGAGCCAATGGAAAAGTGGAGAGGTGGCGAAACGACTGTATCTAGAACTTTAGGCACAGGTCTTTTTTTTTAATTGAGGTAACACTGGTTTATAACGTTATATAAGTCTCATGTGTACAACATTATGTTTCTACTTCTGTATACACTACAGGGTGCTCACCACCAAAAACTGAGTTTCCATCCATCACCGTACAGTTGATCCCTTTACCCATTTGCCCTTCCCCACCCTGCTCCATCCCCTCTGGTAATCACTACTCTGTTCTCTGTATCTGCATGTTTGTTTTTGTTTGGTTTGGGCTGTTCATTTGTTTGGGATCTTGGTTTTTATATTCCACATATGATTGAAGTAATATGGTATGTCTTTCTCCATCTGACTTATTTAACTTAGCATAATGCCCTCAAGGTCCATCCATATTGTTGCAAGTGACAAGATTTCATCTTTTTTATGGCTGAGTAGTATTCCATTGTACACATATATACCACATCTTTTTTATCCATTCATCTGCTGATGGATGCGTGGGTTGGTCCCATATCTTGGCTATCGTAAATAAGGCTGCCTGTATCTTTTCAAATTAGCATTTTCACATCCTTTGGGTAAATACCCAGAAGTGGGATAGCTGGATCATATGGTAGTTCTAGTCTTAATTTTTTGAGGTATCTCCATACTGCTCTCTGCAGTGGCTGCACCAATTTATAATCCTACCAAGAGTGTATGAAGATTCCCTTTTCTCCACACCCTCTCCAGCACTTGTTATTTCTTGTCTTTTTGATCATAGCCATTCTAACAGGTGTGAGGTGATGTCTCATTGTGACTTCGATTTGCATTTCCCTAATAATTAGTGACATTGAGCATTTTTTCATGTGCCTGTTGGCCATGAGTACATCTTCTTTGGAAAAATGTCTATTTAGCTTCTCTGCTCATTATTTAACCGGGTTGTTTGTTTTGCTGTCGTTGAGCGGGGCACAGGGTTTTCTCTCATACTCATGTACAACTTACTTGGCTGTACGACATCTCACTTAAACATCACAGCCACTGAGGGGTGGGGTGCTGTTACCAGCCCCACTTTGTAGATGTGGACACCTGGGTCAGAAAGCTGCCTTTCTCATGTCACACAACCAGTCAGTGGCATAGGGGGCCCAGACTCAATTTTTTCATATTCTGAGTTTCTTTCTTCCACACACATTCCCAGAAGTCTCATACCCTGAGATAGTACCGTACGAGTACTATCAAAACTGCCATTTACTGATGCCACAGGGCACCCCACGCATATATTGTAACCACACCCCCGAACATGCACTAAGTCTATCCTCTCACCAACTGCTGTGTGCTCCTTTTTATTATTTCAATTTTGAACCATGTGAATATAATACCAACTCCAAATAGTGTAAGAGATCTTACTACTGTCTGATCCTTTTCTGTTCTGTTTCTGGCTGAGACAAAGATCAACTAGTCCATATTGAAGTGCTAATGCATTAATGGGCCACACGCTCAGAAAAGGCGTGAGAACTTTATCGGGGGCCTTTGGCAATGAAGCCTTAGCTGAGAGGTTTCTACCACTCTCAAACCCCAAGGCACCATTTTCCTTCCCATGGCAACCACCACTGGCAATTTTCTCAGACGTCCTTCCAGACACAGTTTACTCCCCTCCCTGTGTTTATTGAAATGGAAACAGGTTATACACACTGCTGGGTATCCTGCTTTTTTTTAACCTCATAAAACTTGAAAAGTGTTCTACGAGTTTTTAAGGAATAGATCTTTGAAATTATTTTATCGGTTTGTTTAAAAATCCACACATTTCACGATTTTAATGGCTCCAGAATATTTCACTCTGTAAATATACCCTATGTTAATTTGACCAGTGCCTTTCTAATAGATATTTGGTATGTTCTTATACCTTGCTATACAAGCAACATTGCAATTTTGCACATTGTAGGATAAATTCCTGAAAGTAGAATTGTGTGTCAAAAGCTACAGGCATTTGTAATTTTGATAGCTATTTCCAAACCGCCTTGCGGTTTGTAGTGACCCACACTCTCACCTGCAGTAGATGGTGCTTGTTCCTCATGCCCTTGCCGACACTAGGTAAAGCTAGCAAATTTGTACAAAGAGGCAGGCGTGGGATGCTTAGGCCCTGTGTGGTGTCTGTAGGGGCTGGTGGCGCCCGGGGAGAAGCTTAAAAGTGCTGGTGCTGGGGCTTGCCCACGAGCGGTCAGGCTTCACAGGGGACACGAGAAGCTCTGAGACCAGCTCCCCTCACCTCTCAGTCCTGCCAAAGACGGAGCCAACAGAAATGCCCCATAATCCACAATATCACTGAGGTTAGTGCCAAGATCTCTCTGCATCTCATCAAGGAATGGTAAAACCCAAGTCTGTGACTGAATCCCACATGCTCAAAGGCAACTGCCCAGGTTTGCTCGTCTTCCTGCACAGGTGGCCTCTTGATAGTCGACAGCACATATGGGGACAGTAGTATAATTAGTTCCCACTCTCCTGGCAAGAAACTGGTTTCTCCAACAAGGTTGTGAAGTTAAGAGGGGAAAGCTTCATCTTTGCCTACCCCTTCCCCCTCACTATGCCCTGAAAAGGTGGTTTGATTAGTTGGAGCCTCCAGTGATGGCCTTTGACCACTGTCCTCTGGGCTTCTGGTCAGAAGACAGACACCTCTTTAGCTTTCTGAGGACAAGACTGGCCGCTACCCTTGTTCGGCGTCAGGCAATTTTCTAGCCAAAGTTTACTACACTTCTTTGGGGCTTAGATACTAGAGTGAAGTGTCAGAGGCTAAAACTGCACCCCTACCCTTCATGGTCTCCCTTATCTGTGTTATGCTGTTGGCAGAGATATGGCCTATCTTCCCATCAGGGAATGACTGAAGTGTCTGTCAGGAGCTAAGGGATCCTGGTGCATCTTGATCTTCCCTGGGATAAACCCTCCCTGCCCAACTTGGCTGGAAACGTACAGTCACCCCAAGTGACCGACAGTCGTGAGGAGAAGGGTTGAAAGGTAAGCTATGAAGCAGAGGATGGGAAACTGCACCTGCCACGGGGTAACTGAATCAGAAAACCCCAATGTCAAAGCTTCAAGGAGGTTTTGTCAACCAGCCTCTTAGTTTTCCCAGCGAGAAAACTGAAGCCAAGCAGGTAGGAGAACTCGTCACAAAGCCACATCCCCACCAGCCAGAGCCAGTCTTCACTGAGTTTGGGATGCCTCATCGGAAGGTGGTAGGAATTTCACGGAGATCGACCTTTCTCCCTTGTAATGAATGGCTGAAACATCCTCCCTCACTTAAAGTTTGCTATGACGCCAACCCAACCGATGACTATGAGCACAGAAGGTTTATGGAAGGTCTAGAAGCTTTTCTCATTTCCCAACCAAACCGAAGTCGGCTGCGCTCAGTTCGGCCTCCCTCGGAAACACGTGCCTTGGCAGATGGGTCCCCAGTGGGAGTTTGGTGAATGCCTTCCAAGGTGATAATCATTAACAGCAAAGTACACTTTAAGGCAGATTAATTAGGAAGAATACTCTTCAGGTTGATCCCTCCCAAAATTTAAAGGGTATTGATAGTCTAAGAAAGTAGAGAAATGATTCTTTGGCGCCAACTCTACTGGTCTTTTCTACATTTCTCCTCTTCTCCTTTCCAGCCACTTTGGCCAATAACTCCTGGTGCCTCTAGACAGCTAACAAGCCTGGTCTGCCCCTTCCACGAGTTACTCCGGCAGCTGCGGGTGATGGTTCATCTCCACATGCCATCTCTTACCAGCCAGCTGGGTCTCAAACTCCTTTTCATTTAAAAAAAAGATTTTGGTTTCTATTTCCATTATTGGTAATATGACCTTTGGACTTTCCCATGTCTATACTGTGCATGTCCGGCTCGAATTCCAACTACTGGCTGATAGCCAGCAAAAGGGAGCATCTTTCCAGACCCAACGAGCATTATTTTCACATTCTAGTAGCATTCAGGATGCAACTATATTCAAAAATATATTTTGTATATTTTTAAATATATGAAAGCAAAGTCCTCTACATAGGCACAGCCTATAATCAATATCAGATATTAAGTGGTTAACATATTGATGATATTGGGTATTAACATGGTTTGAATACGATTTTATTATTTTAGGAAAGGTTATAATTTGTCTTCCAATCAAGCTCTTTAAATGGCTTTCTGCAGCCTGCCAAACTATTTCCTGAATTTCCACCAGTAGAAATTCAGTCCTTTGTGTTTACCCTTCCAGAGGCTCCTCTTTCAAAATGTATATCCCTCAGGAAGGAGTAGCATTTTGTCCCTACATCCTAAAACTCAGCTGATCTCCAGCCAACTGCTTATCTCCCACTGAAGATCAGCTTTTCTCCAGTGTTCCCGTTGCTGTCTGTTTACTAGTATTACTGTTTTGAGGATGGGAACTATGCCTATGTCATTCATGAATACCTCCAGGGCTTGGAATGGGTATGCAATAACTATTTATTGAATGAATAACACATCAGCCTGCTATGTCAGACCCTTTGCCCTAAACTAGCAGTTCTTAAGTAGTATAACCCCTTTTTAAAAAAATCCACAGAACTTTTAAGATCTAGTGATTAAGAAACTGCATAATGACCAGAAGTTATTCAGACCTGAATGCTTCTGAATTCAGTAGAATTCACTGAAATAAATGTTTGTTTCATCAATCACAACAGCACCCACATGTATTCAAAGGCTTGGTGTCCATGTGGATTTTCAGGCCTTCGCAGCCTCTCTGAAGCACCCCTTCCGTATAGCTGTAGCCTACAAGAGGGGATGGGAAACTCACAATTTTGCCAAGAGATGGTCCTGTTCCGAAAGATTAATGAGAAGGAAGAATGATGCTGAAAAGGGGGGGATAATAAGGTAGTCAGTATCCGGAAATTAATTCCCCCAGAACACAGTGGTTATTATTCTAGTGGTGCGTCAATATTAAAGTCTGATGCTGATACATGGAAATAATCACCATGTTTGTGCGCCCCTATTCCTGGGAGTGGAGGGAGGCCCAGAGCACAGATGGGAGTATGGGCTGCAGACCCATGTCTTACAGAGTCTGGAGCTCCCATGACTCGTGTTCAGATCTGTGAATCTTTCTCACTTCTTTTCACTTTGGTCCCCACCCCCATCCCCACAATGAGAGGCAGCTCAGAAAGGAAGTGGTGCCAGCTGGTGTGGCCCTTTTGAAGCATAGATCACAAGAGGCACCCATAAGCTTCTATCCAACTTTAGCTCTAGCTCTGTCGTCCCCACTGTGCTCATCCCTCACATGGACTTCACCAAAGCCTCTTAACTTCCTCTCTTGCCCTTCTCCATCCCCCTCTTCTCACTGCTGAATACATGCTCCTGTCTAGATACAAGTGGTACCCTTCAATAGCTTCCCAGCGCTCTTGGGATAAAGATGAAACCCCAACCTGTGCCCCCGGGTCCTGCTGGATGGCACCCCGCCTACCTCGAGGTCTCACCGGGCGCCTTCTCCCACTCTATCTGCTCCAGCCACTGGGGCTCGCCTTCCGCTGTTTTACACCTTCACACGTGCTGTTCCCTCTACCTGGTATCTTTCCATCCCCATCCTTTTGCCTAGACAATTCCTATCCCTCCTTCAGAGCTCAGGCCCAACATGGCTTCCTGGAGGAAACTTTTCATGACTCCCCTGCTAGATCGGGCCCCCTTCTTATACCCGCTTAACACCCCAGACACCTACGCTGCAGGCACTCTGAGCTGAGTGACTCCCTTCCAGGATAGGCGAGAGCTCCCCTAACTCCAACCCTGACTGGCCCTCGGACTGCCGAGGATCAAAGCCCTCCGCTTCCAAGGTCACTTCCGCTGGTGCTTGCAGCTTCACCGAGACCGCTCATGGCAAGCCGGCAGGCCTGCGTCTGTACAGGAATCCTAATCCTTTGATGTCGCACTGCACCTGTCCTCAGCTTTTGGACGAGAGACTATGTCCTCCTCACCTGTTGCCTGTTTCAGCGGCCTTGGAGCTCTGCTTCTCATCACACCTCCAAGCAAGGTAAAACCCCAAATGCAAAAGTCCATCACCCCACCTCCCAACCACTAGCCCACTCCCCAAAGGAACCACCATCAATGATATTCTGTGTATCCTTCAAGGAGGAAAAAGTATGCTATTACCACCAAATAAATACATATACAGATGCACACAAGTATTTCTATATTACTTATACCAAATGTATTCTGATATATTTTGGACTGGGGAGGCATGGGATAAATCATCCTGCTTACCCCAATTCCTCGTCTTTTTCTTTTTCTGCACAATTTTACATTGTATGGCTGTGTTATTACATTATTACTTTGTATGCTGTATTATTTATGTAACCAGTCTACCAAACAGTAGTCTGCTTTGCAGTTTTCTGATCTTACAAACAATGCTGCAATGAATATTTCTACATACATGTCTTACTTTCCTTTTGTGAATATATCTATAAATTCCCAGTAATAGAATTACTGCACCAAGAGGGATGTACTTCCAATTTTAATAGACACTATCAAATTATCCTTTAAAAAGTAAACCATTAACACTTCCAGCAACAGCGTTTGAGAATGGCAGCTTGTCCACAGCGTGACGAATACTGGATATCGACCAGCTTTTTAATTTTAACCTATGAGCTCACTGAGAATTGATCCTCATCGACCTTTCTATAATGATGAATGAAGTTAACCCTGTTTTCATGTGTTTATTTTGCTGTAAATTCCGTGTTCATATCCTCTCTTTTCCTCATTTTCATCTTGAATTATTCAATCTTGATTTATAAGAATGTTTCCTAAACTGAAAAGGTGAGGCTGTGGTATATAGATTGTTATTTTTCCCTAGATTTTTATTTCCTTTTGACTTTATTATTTTAATCATCTAATGTTAGAAAGTCTTGATGTGAGGCTCTGTGTGCTGCTTAAGAATGCCTTCCCTGGCCCAAAATTATATACATTTTTTATCAGTTTTAAAAGAGCTGGACAACTGCTACTGTCTGTCCTAAAGATTCATCTGGTGCCTACTGGTCCCCAGGCCCCTGGAGACACCACAGTTCAACAAAACACTGACAGTTGATCTTCCTTTTGACAGTCCTTGCTGAGATCTTCCCCTACACCCACATTCAGCCAAAACAGCCAATATACTTGAGGTTAATTCAATTGATGATTTTTCCTGGTTGCAAACTCTTTTCTGGGTTATTGATTACTTCCAAATGCCCTTTGCACAGCCTGGATTGAAGAAAACATCCCATAAACTCCGGTCTAATTAAAGCCCTGCTCTTAAAACACAAGAATCTGTATGAACGCTTTTCCTAAAGCTCTTGGAGAAGATGACTTCCCCGGTTGTCTTTAGTCTTCTACGTGCAGCACCATCAGCTAAACCATTCCTAAGAGTAGTTGGGATTTTGCTGATGGCCTGCAGGGGAGCTTTATGTGTCGGGGGGGAAAGGCGTAAATGGGGGTGAGCTTCACAGGTGACTGGTAGAGGAGATCACAGCAGCACAAACCTGGGGGAAAAAATCAATATTTCTAAAGCTCTGGCTTCATGGGACTTTGCCCCATGATTTTTAGCTCATCATGTTTTAGAGTTTATAAACCATTTCATGAAAATCAGCCCATTGCTGTTTTACACAGCAATACCGAGGAGAGTCATAATATTGTTCCTAATATTTTTATGTAGGAAAATAGAGGCTCTGGGAGAAGAAGCTAACACAGCTGGGAAGGGCTAAGCTGGGTTGCAAATCTCTTTATTAGGACTCCTCTGAGTCTACTGGTCCTTCCCCGGTTCTCCCTGTCCTACCTAGTTACATCAACTTCCACGTAACAGAAGAGCTAAGCTTAAATGCAATGCTTATTAAAATAATCATGTGCTCTAAGGACTGAAGTAGCTCTAAGGAATGAAGTAACTCTGAGGAAGCTGACTTTCAACCTCCAAAAAGAACTGAGCCAGGTCAGTGTAGCAGCAGCACAGCATCCTGCAGCCTCCTGGAACACATTCGGAAAGAGTTGCCGTATGAAATATAGCATCCTTAGTTAAATTCACATTACAGATAAACAATGAATAATTTTTAGTATAAGCAAGCCCCAAATATTGCATGGGACATAATTACCCTAAAAAAATATATTTGTTTATTTGAAGTTAAAATTTAACTGGATGTCCTGTGTTCTTAGTTGCTAAATCTGACCATTCTAATTGAGGAGAGACAGTTTGTCGATACGTATAACAAGATTTGTGATATTCTTGGTCTGAGGAGGCATTAGCTGAGTCGTAGCAGTGACTTCCTAATATAGAATCGAGAAAGGTCACCTTGTACCACTTAAGATCTCATAGACAAGGAACACTTTTGCCCATTTTGCTTGGAACCAAGCTAAAAAGTTAATAATGCAATGCATCAAAGCCTTTTAAAAATTACAAAAGATGTGTGCAACTCTTTATCTTTAAAGGTGGTCTTTGCATCATTCTGAAAAAAATAATAATTCTGAAAAAAAAGGAAGCACCCAACTTCCTTCAAAATAGGGTTTTAGTGAATAATAAATTCAGTCAATGGAACACAATGAAAGAAAATGGAATCCAAAATTATTTTTAAGAGTGTTGATACAAGATATTCCTTGACACGGAAGTACGTTGAGGATAGAATATTGAATGAAAAATACAGGTTGCTATATTATCATGTTTTTGCAAAACAACTGCATTTTGTCTGTTAAAGCACACCTTCCCCCCTCATGTTTTGGCATCTCTGAAATTAGGATGCCTTTAGGACTTAATGGCATTATCAGTGTTATTGGCCAGGCAGCAGACATGTTGCAGTTGTCATCTATGTGCATGTGAGAACTCAGTGATTGCTGGTCATGGTGTCAGCTCACTGAGCTCTCTGCATTGTTGGTACAACATATTTTGAGTTTGCCATTTAAAATATCTTCCAAGATTACACTATGATTCAGCATTGAAATGAAAAGTTATTTTCTGTGCAGAAGCATGAAAACAAAGCAGAAGGGACTAAATTTGATTTTAGCAATACAAATTTTCTTTTTGTCTTGGAGAAACAATAACAGTTACATATTGTTTTGCAAAGCAGCAAACAAGCAAGTGCTTTACAAAACCCAAGAAAGGAACAGACTCACAAGTAGATGAAGGGGTGCTGTATTTTGTTACTGAGAAATGTGCAAAAGGATTGCCAATTACAATCAGCCAAGGAAAGCAACTGAGGACAATTAATTTGTTCCTGGGCCAGTTAACCAGGGAGAGGGAAGCCTGGGGCAGAGGTAGGGTGAGGAGCCCAGCCAGCCTCTGGGGACTCTGGCTGCCTTGTCTGTCCTGTTGACTTCTAATCCAGTCCAGGCAGCTAAAGCAAAAGGCAGGGAGAGATTGAGGCGGTCCCACATGGTGCCTGGGACTCCTCTGCTGTCCCTCTCGAGGGCCAAAGCAGCTGAGTGACAGCAGAAGGAATGGTTGTGAGTGAGAAGGTACAAACAGACAGGTATGTTGCCATCACTTAATTTGCATTTTATCTGTTATCTGGAGCTTACCGTGGTCACTTGGGAGCCTCAGGCAGAGGGAAATCCCGGGGGCTCAGGCAAATACCCAGATTTGCCCTCTGAACTGGCCCCAAACCTCTGATCCAAGGACCCCAGCCAGGCGAGGAAGGGGCTTTATAGCAACTGGAGTCTATGGTCCCAGCTGCAGGGGGAGCAGGAGCCATGAAGGAACAGGCCTGTGGTCTCCCAGGGTGATAAACCCATCTCATGCCCCCCAACAGCCAGCTGAGTGTCTTTTCTCTCAATACATTCTCTATTATACCTGCCCAACAATAGTAATAATAGTATTTGAGTGCGTACTACGTGTCAACCACCATGCTAAGTATTTTATATACATCGTCTCATTTAATCCTCACCATAGTTTGGGAAGGTGGGTTTTATTATCTGAACTTTACAGATGAGGAAATTTAGGTTCAAGTTCACCCAACAAGTGCAGAAACAGGAGTCAAACTTCAGATTCTCTGGCTACAAATCCCCTGCTCTTAAGCACCACTCACAGTACATTTCTCTGGACAAAGACCCCTGACTGCTAGCTGTCCGCTCCTGTCTAATTCCACTGCTGTTGTTTTACTCCCGCTGCTTGGAACTGCTTCCTCCCTCCGCTTCCCACCTACATACCCAGCAGCTACCAAAGAGCCATCCCACATTCCTGTTCTGTGCCCACACTGGCTGCTCAGCCCTGGGAGTTATCCCAGGATCCCCTGTGCTCACAGAGAGGACACTCAAGTAGCCCTGTGTGCCACCCATAATCCCCTGTGCCCACAACTAGCAGATACTGTCTTCTAAACACCACCTTGGGTCCACTAGTTCCCCATGGTTGGATGAATTAAGTAAGCCCTTTGCCTCAGCATGCCCACTGGGGAACGCTGGGACCTGTGCCCGTGTTCACAGGGCCTGGTCCAAGCCCAGATCCAGCGCTATGAAGCCCCCCTCCCACAGAAGGCTGGCAGGGGCCAGGTCTGAGACGCCTGCTCTGACCCCTGAGCCCCACCTCTACTGCTGAGGGGATCGTGTGCACATGATCTCAATAGAGGTAGTAAGCAATTCTAAAGCCATGTCTCTTCAATTCAGTTGTGAGCTCCTTGAGGCCTTGCTCCTCAACTGATACGAGCAGTCATCAGCGGTCTCTCTCTCTGTGCTCAAGAGTCCACCGCCAGGCCCAGGATGGGGGCTCAGCAGAAACACTCCTGGACTGGATTTGTGTCTTAACCACACTAATCCCCCTGCCTGACATCTGGACTTTAGGAGGTGATAAGGGAAAGCTGTGTGGGGCAACAGCACAAGAGGCATGAAGGAAACAGCATGATACGCCCTCAGGGGTCCAGGTGTGACAATAAGACCACTGATCAAAGAACTAGTTTGGCATCTGGCTCAGTGGATTCTGGAGCTGGTGGCTCTAGAACAGAGAACAAACTAAGTGCCGATTCCATTCTCTGCCTGACTCGAAAACAAAAGTGAAACAGAAAGCAGCAGCAGCCAGGACAGAAAGCAAATTAATTAACTTGATTTTTAAAAAATTCTTTCCATTGAACATTGTTTTAATTCAGAGTCATTCTTGAGTTGATTCTACCAATACCTAAAGTGTGCCAGCAAGGGAGGGTTGAAGAGGAAACAAGGGTAGAGAAAGTTTTGTTGGGAGGTGCCAGTGGACAGAACTCAGGGGAGGCCCAGGGTTGGAGGTCAATGTTTGTGAATGTGCGAGGGGTAAAGGCCACAGGGGCAGGGAGCAAGGAGAGAAGGGAAGACAGTGACCTGCATGAAATGATGGGGCAAAGTGTTTCCCTGCAGAACTCTCCATCCAAGTGGCGTCTGTGAGAAACACACTCAGGGATGAGCACAGAAGTCCCAGAGCATAAGAGGAACACATACCCAGGATTTGCACCCTAACTTCTCAGCCTAAGACTGAACCTAGAGGGAGATGGCGGGAAACAGAGGAACATTATTACAGTGCCTCTGTAAGTGGCTCTGAATTTCCTGCCAAGTTTCTATTTCAAGGATTCCACCCAAGAATATATGTTACAAACTATTTCACATAGCTGACCTTGGCCTTCGAGAAAATTATAGCAGAGACCACCAACCCCGGGTGCATTTGAGATTGTCCAGAGTATGTAGTTAAGATCCCGGCCACCAATTAGCATGTGTGGGAAAGTTTTCCACACCACCAAGCAATTCTCGGACACCAGCTGGGTGTCCTACAGGTCAATTTTAACACTATCTACTTGGAGACAGCATCAGATCCCACAGGTTAAGGGCTCAGTCCCACGACCCTTCCCCTCACTTCAGACCCCAGTTGCAAGTCCAGGTTGTCATCGGTGCTTCAGAGCCATCAGAAGTTCCCATTCCTTGGGTTGCATTAATTTGCTAGATTGGCTCATGGAACTCAGAGAAACATTTTACCTACTAGGTAACCTATTATAAAAAGATATATAGCTCAGCAACAGCCAGATGGAAGAGATGCACAGAGCAAGGTATGGGGAAAGGGCACAGAGCTTCCACGCCCCCTCATAGCCAGCCATTCTTCCCAAATCTCCAACATGTTCACCAATCCGGAAGCACTTTGAACCCCGTCCTTTTGGATTTTTATGGAAGCTTCATTACATAGGCATGACTTGTTGAATCATTGGCCATTGGTGAGTGATTCGACCTCTTACCCTTCTCCCCTCTCCGGAGGTCCAGGGGTGGGACTAAAAATGCCAACTCTCTAATCACGTGGCTGCGTCCTCTGGCAACCAGCCCCCATCTTTTAGCTACCTAGGTTCCAAAAGTCACTTCATTAACATAACAAAAGACACCTTTAGAGCTCTTACCACTTAGGAAGTTTAGAGTTTAAGGAGCTCTGTGCCAGACTTGGTGATGAAGACCAAATACATATTTATTATTAATCATAATATCACAACAGTCCTTCTGTTCCTTTACCCCTTAGACATCTAGATGACTTTGGGATTATACTTAGGAGCTTCACGGTGCTCCTGGGGAGGTGGGGTGGGGGGAAGAGACAGTTCTGTGATGCCAGCCCACGCCTGGGTAGAGAGCTACCTAAGATAGACCATGAACAAATGAATGAATGCATCAACTAAATCCTGTTTTCATGTGGCATTTCATGAAATGACTTTTTTCCACATGAAGTCTCTGATGATGGGAGAAGATGGTGCCATCAGAACTCCTTGAAAGTCACCAAGGGCGAGAGGGAGAGCTGGGATTGGCCCCTCTACCCTGAGGATCTGTCGTCTGTGACTCAACATTGGACTCGGGTGTTGGGTCCCCTTTCAGGAAGGACTCCCTAGTCACAAGGCACTGCTAGCTTCTCCTTCTCAGGAAAGAGGCCCAGAGCTTTGCGGCTGCCGAGATGCCTTCTCAGGGACCCTGTGCGAGGCCCCGGCAAAGGCCGGCTCTATCCCTCCACATTCTCATGCTCACCGGAGTAGAAATGTTCAAGGTGACAGGTTAGTGGGTTGTAAAACACAATGGCGCATCTGGACAAAGATCATGGACCAGGGCAGAATCAGTGTAATGCTCAAGAGTTTGTCCCCAGTGCCCAGAGTTTTGAGCTACTCTTGGAAAAACAAAAAGTCACGGGTGTTGGAGCCCAGCCTCCTTAGGCAGGGCAGCTGCAGAGAGAAGTAGAATTGCCCCAGAAAAGTGAGCTTCAAGTCCCAGCCTTGACCTGTACTAGCTGTGTCTCTGATTATTCTTGTTTCAATTTTAGAATCAGAAATAGCTCAAAGAGGTTATGAGGATTTAATAATAACACTTGAGCGTTTCCTCTGTGCCAGGCACTCTTGTAAGCACTTTATGTATATTAATTCACTGAATCCTCACAATGACCTTATGAAACAGGTACTACTATTAACACAAGTTTATAAAGGAGAAAACTGACGCACAGAGAGGTTAAGTACCTCCCTGAAGATCACACAGCTGGTAAGTGGGAGGGCCAGGGTTTGAACCCAGGCAGTTTAGCTCCAGGGTCAGTAACTACACTATGTAAGAATACGGTCAAATATAAAGGGGGGCAGATAGGAAAAAGTATTCAAATGACTATATTTCACTGATTTTGAAACACACAAATTTCCCCCACGTTTTAACATCTTGAAAATCTGAATGTGTCATATTTGAAAAATTCTTAGATTCAATTAATTAGGGAATGAACTTGAGGTGGAACTGATTCCTGAATAATTCTTCCAATTCCAATTTATCTCTTCTTTACTGTAACAAATGTTATTAAAATGAAGCATTTATCTTCCACCTACTGTGAATAGTGGGTGGTCAAGCCCATACCGGAACTCTAAATACCATCTGAGGCCACACGACGTCATTTGGTAACTCTCCCCTCAGCCCCACCGCACTGGCTACGCTGGCCTTCTTCCCGTTTTGAGACATACTTGAGCGTGTAGGTCCCTCTGCCTGGAAATTCTCTTCCTCGTGTTTCACTCTTTAACTTCCTTCTGTTCTCTTCTCAAACAGGGGGGGCCCTGCCTATCGCTATTTTAACTTGAGTCCTTCCCCAAAACTCACTATCCACTTCTGACTTCCTTTATTCTGTTTATTGCTCACCTCCTTCTGGATGTAAATTCCATGAGGGAAGGAATTTCAGTCTGGTTTTCTTGGTTGGTTGGCTGGGTTTTGCTGCTGCATACCCAGGATCTAGAATAGTGCCAAGGACACTGTGGCTTTCAACAAATATTTCTTGAGTGAATGAATGAATGAATGAATGAATGAGGGCTCATTGGAGATTCTTGTTGGATATTGAAGGAAGGGTTACTCAAGAGTATTTGCTTATCTTCAGAGGGGGGGAGGCCATGTGGAGAGAGGGGAAGCCAGGCAGAAGGTTTAAAGGACCTGCATTCTAGACCTTCTCTCATCGCAAGTCCTAGAGGAGTAGCCAATCTTTGGAAAAACTAGGATGGAAACATAACATTTTTGACAGAGTGTTAGAGAGCATCTAGATTAATTTTGTCATTTACAAACCAAATGCAAGGCATTAATCTTGCCTGGATCATAGTTTTTAAAAAGAAAGAAAGAAAAGAAAAACAGCTCTACAAGAGATTTTGGAGATAATTGGGAAATTTGAAAATGAGCTAAATATTAGATACTGTTAGGGAATTACTGTTAATTTTGCTCTGATAATGTCCCCTATTCCTTGGGGACAAGTGTTCAAGTGTTTAGGCGGGAAGTATCATAATGTCTGCAGCTGGTCTGCAACTGCCTCCCGGGAGTGGGTACCACTCACTCAAATGATGACCCTTCCCCTTTGCCCCCTGCAGTCAGGCCCCTCCCCCCAATGCCTAATGGTGTTCTGAGCCCATTTCCACCCATAAGAGCAGGACCTTTAGTGGGAGAAGGTGGCCTGTGTGTGACTACAGTGGTGAAACCAGGACTCGCTGTCAACACTCTGTTTTCACTTGGGTCCTGGATTGGGATGTTGGTTCGAAAGTGGTTTTGATTCTCTTGATGGCCAACCTGAAGCTGTGGCCACTCAGCAACCTGCCGGTCCTCCTGTGCTTGGCCCTTTCCCGCATGGTAAATTCAACTCCTTTGGCCTCTTTTTCTTTACTACCCCAATAAATAACCAATTAGTCGATACAGCTCAAGACCTTGGTAATTTCTCTATATCCACCTTTGTTTTTCTCTATTCATTAATAAAAGAGAATTCATCTCCTATTTCACCTAAGGTTTCAGAGCAAATGACAAGCTAGTATCTTCAGCTTTGCTACACAGAGAGGAAACTAAAGGCTCAGAAATATAAAGTGTCTTTTTCAAAGGCAAAACTTTGAGTGGCAAAAGAATCTCGAATGAGACTATTTTGAGATTGGATTCCCAGTTCCCAAACTTCGGCCTCCCTCCTGGCAAAAGTTTGGCATTCTTCATTGGAACTGATTCCTTTTTTTTTCCATTTCAAAAAGCCTGCCACTCAAGGCAGGAAGAGAAAACCACCGTCAGTCACCCACGGGAGGCGGAGCCTGCTTCCAGCTGCAACCGGTGGAAAGTTACCCGATTTTGTTTTTCTCTGTTTGCAAAGCCCCGTTTTGCAGCCTGTATCTGAGTACAAACATTAGGGATTTCAGACATTCTAAGCTGAACTTCAACCTTGCAGGATTCAAATCTATCTTATCTTAAAAGAATGCATCCCCTATAATTTAAAAAAAAAAAAAAAAAAACTCATTTTAAAGCAGCCGAGGCAGGTGTTCTGTGATTTGCTGGAAGAAGTTTGTTAAGGATTATAAATAGGGCAAGATTTACCCTCTCTCTGAAATTCAAAATCCTTGCGAGTACCATGGCTGGGAATTGAAAGGAAATCATCTGAAAGCTGAACATTTGTCTTCACCATGGTTTTCCAAATGAAAGGGAAACTGTCTCGGCAAAAACGCATCAACTTTCAGAGACCGAGCACAGCTGGTGAAAGCGACCCGGATGTCCATGCGGTGAGGCCTGGGGGCGGGGGGAACCTGTCCTGCTGTTTGAAAGAATATCTACATTGGGGACTTGCGGCTCTAGGTCACTGAAAAGGTGAAAAACCAACAGTAGCTCTGAAAAGAAATACGGTTGCTGCAACCAGGAGAAGCAGGTTTAAAAGTACAAAGCAAGTTATCACAGGCAGGACCAGTGAGGCGTCAGGGTGACACCAGAGCCATTGAACAAAGCTGGAGCCGGGTGACCTCCACAGGACCCACGCCAATGTTTTTTTCCCACTTCAGGATGAACATTTGGGCTTTTACCATATGAACGTGCCAGCCTTCACAAGGCCATGGCCAATCCCTCAGCCCTCCCGGAGCACCCTGGTCTTTTCTAGGGACAAGTTCTCAGTTTGATCTCAGGTGGTTGGAGGGAAGGGACCAGAAGCAGGACCAAAGATGGGGGCAAACTTGGGACTCATTTCTTGAGATCAGTTCTTAGGAAAGAAGAAGAAAAGCCAGAGCATATTTTGCTTTCCCTTCCAATTCTGTGTAGGGCAAAATGGCAACATACCCACTAGTTAAGGCTGCCTCTTCTCCTCAGAGGGTCATGAGCTTCGACCAGGATAAATGCGACCTGAAGTGAGGACTGGTTCTTACTAGAGAGGATAACAAATAGCTTCTTTTCAAAGCGTAAGAAGGCAAAACAGCAGAGTGGCCTGAGGAGGAAAAGAAATGATCAGAAACGTTAACAATAATAGCAGCTGACAGACTACATTTAGGGCCAGGGGCAGCCTCCAGTGGTGGTGGTTGTTATTGCCTTTGTATGTCTCTCTCTTTTTATCTGTCTTCTTTTTTTTTTTTTTTTTTTTAACCAGAATGTAAACTCCGTTTGTCTCACTCACCATTGAGATACCAGAACTGAGCAGATAAGGAGGAGCTTCATACATCATTGTCGGTGCGAACAAGTAAGTAGCTTGTAACTACGTCAGAAACGATTGGTTCAAGAGGAGCGTGAGATTGGCTTCCAAATATTGGTCAAGAGCTTGAAGTAGGATGAGCAAGGATATACTTAATAGGTTCCTGTGATCAGGTGACTTTTCTGGATCTAGACATCTGAGGAGGTGACAGTGTAATAAACTGCAGCGTTCCTGTGAGGAAAGGGTTAAACAGGTTTAAACCTGGGTTTCTGAGGGCGACACTGTGTTCAGCAGGGGCAAGGCCTCCATTTCTGCCGCAGGAGGGGGACGCAGGCCTTTCAGTCCTGCTTAGTGAGCTTGACCAAAGGTGACGATGACTAAGGGCTAAGGTCGTGCCCTCCCTCCCTCCAAATCGATACTTCAATGTGACTTATCAGAAAGAGAAAGAACTGTTTACTTTAAAACCCTGGATCCCATAAAGGGAGCGGGGAAAGGCCTAAACCCCACAGAAGCTCAGGGCTGGCGCCCATGGCCACCCCCATACGGCCAGAAGAGGGGAGAACAGAAGGCACCATGCCACTGGCAGAGAAGGGGCCCCGGGCCCAGAGAAGACACGAGGTGACTGGAAGGTAGGTGCCTCTCCACACACGTTCCGGCATCTTCCAACTCCCCGGTGTGATTTAGGCTGTTCCTCTGGGGGGGCCACTGACTTTGAGAAGTGAGGGTGAGCTGCCACCCAGGTGTTTAAAAAGACCCTACAGCACCTAAGCAATGTGACATGTTACACACACCGCATTTGAATCTGTCTGCCATGATTACTCTGTTTCTTCAGAGAGCCTAAGAAAACTGGAGACTTTCCTAAAGATGCTTCTCCCCCCAGTGGAGGGAAAGGATAAGGCTAAGGAGGGGGAGGGGTCTAGGGCCTGGAGGTGCCATGGACTTTTATTTCTGGCCTTGGAGTGACTGTATATGAAGCCATTTCCTGTTTTATGATGGTCTGATTTAACAATAACACCAAGGCCTTCAAACAAGATTCCACCTGTAGGATACCTGGAATTAGGAGGTTTATTCGACCAGAAGTCCTTCCCTTCCCCCTGTTTCAGGGCAAGCACAACCGCAGGGCTCCCTACATTTTGTTCTTCAACTTCTAAAACTCCAACACTGGAGCTCTTCCTCTCTCCAACTGGTATTGTTCCCTGGACAGCACTGGAAATAGCTGGACACCTGCATAGAAATGATACTGGTTCCTAGGAATCCCCGGGCCTCAGCAGTTCTCTCTGAAAAGAGTCTATGGAGACCTCAGCTTGGCTGAGAATTTGCCCAATGATCCCCTCTCACCTCTGGTTGGTGATAACGGGCATAATGGACACACGCATAAACTTTCCCGATTTCCCCTCTAGATGGATTTCAATGAGAAAAGAAATGCTTCCTTGCTCCCTATGGAAAAGAACATTCTCTTTTAAAATTTCCATGTGCTTTCAAAATGACAAGACTCAGGCATATGCTACTGACTTCTTTTGTCTTCTGGACTATAATAGTCTAAAAGAATCAAATTGACGTCCTTAACACATCTATTTGAAATGACAGGAAATGTGGATTTGGAATTAAGAAAAAGCATCTCCATTTATCATTTGCTTTTTAAGAATCTTTCTTAGGTGCTGAAGGGTTAGCTTTGCAGCAAAGTGACACGTCACGGTCCTCAAGGCACTCTTTTCTCAGCCCTCTGGAGTTGGCCCTAGAATGTTCCCAGACCCTGGGAAATAAAATGTGAAAGCAAAGACAGGCTGCTCGTGCCCATATCTGACCTGAGAAAGCATAGGGAGTTTTGTGATATTCCTGGTACTTGTGAATCTCAGACATTTTACAGGGAGGTGTGATACACACAGAATACTTACAGGTTGGTGAATTCGCTAGAGGATTAGGCTTTGTAAAGGCTTTCTTCTCAGTGAACTCCCCCTTCCTGCCCCCTCCCCATTTATGAAAAGAAACGCCCAACTTTAAAAAGAGTAAATCCAGCCTTGCCTGTTTTTCATACCCACGAACTCAATGGGAAAACTGCAATCTGGATTGACCACAGCAGCTAGAAATGTCTAGAGATTCTGTCCAGGTTGGGAAGGTGAGGGAAGGGAGCCTGGGACACTGCACAGAAGTTTCATTTTAATAAACAGCCATTTAGGAATGCCTGGTACTCAACCTCTCTCAGGAAGTAAGGCTCAAAGAGAGATGGTGGGAGATTTGTGTAGCTGAGATCAGAGGAGAGAAATTAAACAGGATCCCCCAAGGCCTTTTCCAGCTGTGGAAAACGGCTGGCATTTGGACACATCACCCTGAATTAATTTCCAACCTCTTTGCCTTTAAGGATTAATTTTTTCACAGGAAATAACAGGTGTAATTATTTCCCAACCAGCTTATAAACTTCCTGGTTTTTTTAATTAGCTGGAGCTATTTAAGTTCAGTTGTTAAATCTGAAAATATGAAAGATTGTTTTAAACCTGCAGAATGAGAAGTGACTATTTAAATTTTTAAAACTATATCCAAGTAGATCCTGGCATTAACCACTTCCAATTTTCTTTTTAATTAGTGACATATTATTGGATGGCATTTGAAAAAAATGAAAACATTCTACTTGCCCATTTAAACTGCTTTGCAGGTTGACAGAATTCAACCGCTCCTGCAGAAACCATCAAAGAAGTAATAAAAGATGATGGCTATTATATTTTTAAATTGTTCACAATTCCAAGAACACAATAGGCACTCAATAAATGTGTTTGATTGATGCCATAATACCGTAAAATAACTGTACTGCCTAGTACAGCATTTTGCTAATAATTTGCTAGGAAATTAGCCTGTGGCCCATCTCTCAGCCCAGCGCTAACTTTTCAAGCTTGTTGACAAGCAGAGTAGGAATAGGGTAAATTCTAACCTCCCAATTTCAGAAGAATGTTTTGCAAGAAGGAATTTTTATTAGGAAATCCACACCAAAAAAAAAACTCCTTAAAAATGTTTACATTCTAATTATTTTTCTCATTACAAAACTATTACATTGGGGCTTCCTTGGTGGCACAGTGGTTAAGAATCCGCCTGCCAATGCAGGGGACACGGGTTCGATCCCTGGTCTGGGAAGATCCCACATGCTGCGGAGCAACTAAGCCCGTGTGCCACAACTACTGAGCCTGCGCTCTAGAGCCCATGAGCCACAACTACTGAAGCCCACGCGTCTAGAGCCCGTACTGCACAACAAGAGAGGCCGCTGCAGTGAGAGGCCCGCGCATCGCAATGAAGAGTAGCCCCCACTCGCCACAACTAGAGAAAGCCCGCGCAGCAACAAAGACCCAACGCAGCCAAAAATATATAAATTAAAAAAAAAAAAAAAACTGTTACGTTAATTATAGAATGAATAAATGCAGAGAAGCAAAAGGAGAAAACAAAAAACAAAACCATAATTCCATGGTTAACAGTTGATGTTTCTGCCCTGGGCATGTATGCCTTTCTTCACAGAAAGGGGCTCATACTGTGGATATAGTTTTGTAAACTACTTCTTCATTCAATAGCGTCTCTTGAATCTCTTTCCAAGTCAATAACCATTTTTCTACAACATCACCTTCAATGACCAGGGTTGACTATAAATATATCACACTTCTCCTAGAATTGGACATTTAAGTGGTTTGCAATTTTTACTGTTATAAACAATGCCTCTCTGGACAACCTTATAGGTAAACCTTTCTACAAATGGGTAGAAAAGAAAATCTTTCCTACAAATTCAAGGACTTTTTCCTTGCCATGAATTTCCTGGACCAAAGAAATAGAGGTTTATTTGGAGGAGGATTTTGGTAAGATTTACCATTAACTACCTCCTCTCTTTTCTCTTTTCTTCTTTCCCCCGTTTACTCTTCCTTCCCTTTTCTGTCTTTTGCAGGTTAACGAAAGCTTCAGGCTTTCAAGGCATACAAGGCCCATGCGGAGAAATGCAGGAGGGCTCAGACACTGCTATGAGGTTCTGAAGTGAAATGACCTCAGGAGCTTGACCGATAGAGAGCTCTCCAAGCGTGTCCTACCAGGACCTTTGTCACTAGTGAATTGATCACCTCCCGATGATTCTTTCCAACTGAGCTAAGAGATTTCTGGAGCCTCTCGCCATGGTCAGAACATCCCTGGAGTGACCAGGAAGGGGGGCTTTCTGTTCTAGTCCCTCGGGCAAAGACAAAGCAGATGAGCCCGGCTAAGTTGTTAGGAGGCGCTGTAGGGAAGGGAAGAACCAGGGATGGTTAATCACACGAGTGTGTCCCCTGCGGCTGCACCCAGCGTGCCAGGGGTTTGCGGTAGCAAAGGGGGCCAGCTGGAACTCTGGAGTTGGTATTCGGTGTGAGTCTTGGCAAATGCCCAGGGGAAAATTCCCCCGAAGACAGCAGGTCTAAGAGTGAGCCAGGTGGCACTTTCCTGCCACCTTGCACCCTGAAAAGGCGAGCCAGGGTCACAGACAGGAACCAAAGGAGGTCAGTCGCTTCGTAGGAAGACGAGCGATCAACACAGTGAAAAAGGAAAGGAAAAAAAAAAAGGCTGATGTTGTACACCTAAAATGAATATGCTAGACATCTCGATAAAACTGGAAAGCAAAAAAGAGGCGGGGGTCAACACTCCGATCCCGCGGAAGCTCAGTGGCTTCCGTGGTGTGCTCTCAACCGCACGGTCCAGGTGGAAGAGGGTTGTTTCACGGTCTGCATGTGAATGAGGGACATTTTTACTGAAAAAAAGGCAGAAGGATTCATTTTCAAGTTAAGAATGGTCCCATTTTATGGCTGAAGCAATGCTCTGGTTAACAACTCAGTTATCTTGGGGAAAGAGTAAACTGGCCTCCATCCCTCTCCACTTCCAGCATTTTGGGGAAAAGAAAGGCTTAGACAAAATGCTTTATTTCCTCTCCTGCTCCACGGTGGGCAGGAGCTCATACATCAGTCAGAAACCCCTTTTTTTTTTTTAAACAGGAAATCAAGTAAACCAGAAGAGATTTATTCACAGGAGGCTCCCTTTTACTAGAAAAGGAGTATTGTTAACAAAAAAATGGAATAGTTCCCCTCTCTCCGTTTTCCTCCTGTCTTTCCCTCCTCTCATCTACCACCCGCTACTGTAGTGGGAAGCCACTGCAGTGAGTAAGATGTGACATCTGAGCCCTGTTGGATGCCTCTGTATCCAACAGCTGTTACTGAGAGTGGATTACAGCTCGTCTAAATGGTAGGTTCCCACGCAAAATAATTGTTCTTAGACTGCAGAATTGACCACAGTTACTGATGATGGGCTGGGATAGTTGGTGAGGAGAGAGTCAGCAAGGATCAATGAATCCAGTACAGTTTATAATGTGGTCTTCCACTAAGTATTTGTTTCCTAAGTATTGATTCCCTCTGGGGATTCTTTCTCTCTTAGCCCTTTTAGAAAATTGACGCAAACAGATTTCTCCTTCATTTCCAGAGGAAGTCTTCCTTCCTGTTGTTGGGGGGACGTTGTGGGTGGTAGCAGACCCCAGGGCAGTGGGTCCCTCTATTAGCCTGGCTGTTCCAGAACACAATAAGTCCGACATCTTTGTTTCTTTCCATTGCTCAAGATGCTTCCGACCCGTTACCCCTCTTTTTCTTTGCTCAGGTCTCTCTGTGGAGCTGGCGAGGCTCTCGGACGATGTTCAGTGGCTGTGGTGGAATGTGCAGGTGAAATTAACCCTTTCACGGCTACCGATTTTCCTTAGCAGAGCTGTGGAGTGTGACAATGGTGTTTGTGTCCAAACCATCAAACGCCATTATCACACTAAATAGCTACTGTTAGGCCATCCTTCCGCTCACTACTAAGTGCCTTGACATCTGTTTGGTAGGGGCAAGAAGGTTCATCTCATAGCAGTGCTCCCAGCCCTGTGCAATTACTGAGGAAATTCTGGTCCTTTTGTGCTCATAACCAATAACGTCACCTGAATGTTGCCTCTCACATGCTATTGTTAAATAATTTAGCCGATGATGAATTTTCTTGTCTTCCTGAGTCAATAAAAAGATTGCAGCGTCCCCCAGAGCACCCAGCACAAGGCTAGGCATGTGGTCATTGTTCAGCCCATGCTTCTTGAATTGAAATGAATAGTTAGGAAAATGGTAGATGTGGAAAACTAAGACCAGTTGAAATCTAGGTTTCGTAAAACCCATGCTTATAGGTAAAAAATTAAGTTATGTGGGTCTTCTACTTGTCATCATAAAAAAGACAACTTTCTAATAAACTTATACGTGGCCTAACTGACCTTTCAGAAATTCTAGAACATGTTTGATTTCTACTGATGTTAATCAATTACCAGGCTGATTACTGAATTTGTATACAAGGTCCTTCTTCCTTATGTTTCGATGAATTTCCATCAGGAAATTATACATGAACTGTGTGTGGGCTGTCATAGCAAATCCAAGCAGTTTAAACCCAATGTAGCTTCTGGGACACTTGGACCAGCCGGGTGGTCTGGTTTGAAACACATTCTTTCTCTGAGAGGTGTTTAAAGTAAGAAGTAGGTTCTGTTTATGCTGGGCTAAAACTTCTCTCCTGTGACTTGGCTAAATGAACTAGTACATGTTTAATCAAAATGAAACGATTGGAGGGACCATCAGAGGCCAGTTCATTCAACCCTTCATTTATCAAATAAGTATGTGTCGAGTGACTACCATGTGCCAGGTGCTGCCCTAGGCACTGGGGATACTTTTAAGTTAAACGTGTCTGATATCATTTCCAGAAATGGGCGTTCACTGGCTCACATTCTGTCTGGGACCATTCTGATTGTTCCAGTTACATTTATTAGGGAATCAAATGAACAAAACTTTGCAAAATAATTCCCAGTCCCTTGCTGGAAAAGACCACGTGGGTGCAGTCCACGTGCCTATGATACACGGTAAAGGTCCTGAGAAGCTTCCATCTGGAGAAGAGGAGGTCCATTCCTGCCTGGCCTGTGCCTCCTTCCCCTCCCATTTCCTCCCTCCTGGCATCATCCACGCTCAAGAGGAGACCCAGACCCCCCGGAAATAATTAATCCACTGACATTCCTTTCTTGTGTTTTTCTGGAGTGCATGCTAATGGAAGGAGAGTGGATAGAGGGTTCTACTGTTACACAAATCACCCCCATGCACACTGTTTTCACTTGACCCAGAAAACGTAGGGCAGAGATGCCCGGACCGGGGCTCCTTCCATAGACAGCAAACTGAGAATGGTCTGGTCAGGCCAACCACAACTGAACGTGGGTCTCCTAAATCTAAGGTTCTATCCTTTACCTGGATCCTTCCCTGGCCTGGTTATTCCACAGAACCTCAGGCTTCACGACTGAGGCTGTGTAGAAACTGGGTTAATCATACCAGTATTGGATCAGTATCCTCAGGCCCCCATCTGCTTTGTCAAGGGATTCTGAGGGAAACATGTAGAATAGGAGCGGGATGAGTCATAGGATAATCTTTCCCTGAGAGCACTCTTAATGCAGGGAAAGCCAAATACTGTGAAACCCTGTAACCGTGAAGTGAAAGAGAAGGGAAGGGAAGGGACATCTAAGCAGTAGTTTGGAATCAGGAAGGGAGTGGCCAAACTATCCAGACACGGACCAGCCAACTTAGTGACCCAGCCAACTGCTGCAGCATCGGCTGACCCAGAGCCTCAGGCTCTGAATCATTCCCAGGCTCAGCGACAACTCAAGGATGGCCTCACGCATTCCTCCTCCTCCCTCCCACTCACCCTGAGATTTTGCTCAGATGGAATTAAACAGGGAGCCGGAAAAAAAGGGCATTCTGTATCTGTTCTACCAGGTTGACTCACATAACAGCTTATTATGATTCCTGCCTCGGTCCGTGCTGCATTCAGGGTTAGGGACCTGTTCTTTCTGCAGATCTGCATGTAAGGAACACACATTGTGAAGCCGTGTCTACCACTCCCACCGCTCCAATCTCTGATCACGGCATCCTTTGCCAGCCCAGCTTGCATCTCTCCAACTCCCCCTGATATTATTACTGCTGGTTGTCTGCAATAAGCATTCCTGGGGACACGTACTGACTCCGAATGTTGTTTGCAAGATGAAAGCGTTCACTAGGAAGTGGTGTTAAAATCACATGCAAGCTGGGAGGCAACAGAGAACCTAGGCAGCCACGTTAAGATGTTTTCTTCTGCTCGAAACAGGCCTTACTTTGTGACCCATGCCAGTGAGGACCTGTGAATCCTTTCACCTTAGAACAGTGTGTACCTTGAATGTGACAGTTGTCACTCAGGGCCTGTCCAGTGTTCCCTCCAGCCCCAAAGGAGGTTCTGTGAAACAGCATATCAGTTTCATATGTACCTGGCTAGTCTACACATTTTTCCTGGACACTTCTTAAATCTGTGTTTTCTTCTTTGTATACTTCCTTGAATCAGAAGACAGTAGATTGTTAGAACTGGAAACCAGTTTCCTCTTTGTTCCGACGAGGAAACAACTGAAGCCCAGAAAGGTTAAGGAACATGCCCAAGGCCGTCCCATCAGTCTGCGCCCAAGGTGGACCCAGGCCTCGCCACTTCATCCTGGTGGTGGTCTGTTGAGGGTCCCCCGCAAAGAGTGGGCACAAAAGGAAGTCAAACAGTGCTTGCTGACTGAGTGACTAGAGGCCACGTAAAGTCCCCTGCCCTTTTGTTCATCTGAGAAGTGTCTCCTTCAGGTTTCAAGGGGACACTCCCTAGTTTGGTATTCTAGACTTTGGTGGATGGGTCCGCGATTATATCCTCTCCTTTCCCTGCGTCATCCACCATCCACTGGACAGATATGGGTGGTGTGATGACTTTGTGTCTGGTAGTGCCCTGGGCTCTGGGGACACAAAGGTGGAGATCAGGTCCCGTCCCCAAGTTGCTCTCGGTACAGGAGTTGGATAGTCCCCTAAACAAAGACATTGAGGCCTCGGGGTAGTTAGATGGCATTATAGAGCCATAGTCAGGGTGCCCACAGACTTTAATTATGCCCTTTATTTCTTTTCAGATGAAGAAACACTGAATCTTTGAGTAATCTTTTTTATTACTGTTGGGAAAATAATCGCTCTTGTTTATTTTGATGATTCAGTCGCCAACAGGTTGTAGATTAAGGGCACTTTGTTGAATTTGGGGGCAATGCTGTAACGGGAAGATCTCGCAGCTTTTACTTTGCCACGTGCCGGCATCACGAGCAGCATGGGGTCTGTGGAGGGGCCCCAGGAGGAGTTAGGGGCTGGATTAGGATGCTTTTCAGGTATGTGTGTGAAGAATTGTTCTTTCTCACAGGCGCTGGGGAAGCTGTGAGCTGGTTCTTTCACAACGCAGGATGGGTTCACGGCACAGCACCCCGTCATTAGGCCGTTTCCTCCTTTCCTGCCTCTTTCCCTATCATGAAAAGCCAACCCCAGAGCCGCCAGTTGGATGCCTTACTGTCCCTCTGTTTCCCCTCCCTTGGGACAGGCTCAAGGAAGCCGTTGGGTGCAAAGCCATGGCAGGAGCCCCCAGGGCCTGTGGGGAGGTAGAAGGAGCCCCCAGGGCCTGTGAGGAGGTAGAAGGAGCCCCCAGGGCCTGTGGGGACATCTACTTTCTTTAATATTCAAGTTTCCTTCCAAGCTTTCCGAAGCAAAAGGAAGGGTTTCAAGCCACATGCAAGTTCACCAAAATGTAGTTGGCTAATGAAGATTCATTCCAAAGGGTCTGGTCATAAGATAACCTGATTTAGAAAGCAGGCCACCATAGCGTTCCGCAAAAAAGGTTTACGTGGTGCAAATTTATCACGTACTTAGAATATTTAAACACCATGCGTAGGATACGCCAAGATGAGGAAGACATTCATTCAACCGACATTCAACCATGTGTTCCTACTATGTGTCAGGTGTTAAGCTAGTCACTGAGAATTCAAAAATAAGATATTCTCCCCAGAATATAGTGTATAGAATATGCAGTCTAGTGAGGATGCAGGCAAATGAGTAAGCGCAGAGCTGAGCTGCAGATTCTTTGAAGTAGATACCGGATAACACGGGGGCGGGAAGGAAGAAACGCCATCTGTGGTGTGAGAGAAAGGCGTGAATAAGAATAAGAGACAGCGCTCTGGGTCTTCAGGCAGCCACCCAATTGAAGAGAAATTCAGTCGTGACCTTGGCAAGTGAAGAGTAGATGTTATCACCTCGATAGAGGTTGAGTTACCTTCAAGTTTCCAAAGCATTCCCCAGCAATTCCCTCCGGAGAGCAATGGAACTCCGAACCCGGAATGTATCTGGTGGGGAGTTCCCCTCTCAAAAATACAGCCGATTGTCTTTAATCGTTCTCAGATAATTTAGAAGTTTGACTTTATTTACAAAATAAATGTATAAAAAAAATACAGCCAAACAGCTACAGAAAAAAGATCACCTTTTAAGCAAAAGAAGCACATTGCGCTGTTTGGCAGGTGACTGGGGGAGAGGCGGGTTGTGTGAGGGCGCATGTGTGCTCGTGTGAGTGTGTTTGTAGTGCACATGCATGTGAAGAATTTTAATTTCTCCAAAAAGCCAGGTAAAACGCCTTTTAAGTCTTATTCAGCTGGGACTTTTTCTTTCTTTCTGGAACCAGGGAAAAGCCAGTGCTATGATCTCCAGCTAAAGTGCCCAAGTGAGCGTCCTCCCGTCCCCGGTGCTCTCAGCCCGGGGCGCCTCTCTCCTTGGGATACTGCCCCCTAGAGGTAGGATGTGCCCCTGCACATCACAACTGCAGTGGTTTGAAGGGATTTCAAGTGCATTATCTGAGTATTCCAAATTCATTCACTAAGAGCTTCCCCTGACAGCAGAATCTAGCTTTAATTTTGATAAAGTAAGTTTTCAAAGGCCTGAGGGGGAGAGGGAGAGGAGTGGAATAACTTGTTCTGTTGAGTGTCTGTTGACCCATTAAATATGCCAGACAAGAACTAATTTTGTTCCACCTGGAGAAAGTCTCTTCCTTTTCACTTTTCTGGCACATTTAGCCCAGTCAAGAACTAATTAAAGTCCTTCTCATTTCTTAAGGCTGCCCGTCTTCCGGGCAGCACGTCCTGTCTAGTTTCCCATGTGGCTCTCAATAGCGGCTGGATACAAAGAAGTGAGACATTCTCGTCCACCCTTTGGATGCGTGGCTACTGTATTTACGGTTCCTCTCCCTGCACCCTAACAACCCGTGCCTGAGACTTTTCTGGTCCCTCCTATGTCTCTGCATGAGCTCAGGCTCTCAGATGGGATCCTTTGCTCAGCAATTACAGTGAGTGATGTGCTGGGCTGCGTAAGACATGGAAAGGGCCCTGCATTCATCCCCAAGAAAGTGGCTACACATCACGATCCCAAAATGTAGGTGGTGTGTTAGGAAATTTTGATTGCAAGAAGCAGTTTTTTCTTAGATCATCTCAAGTGATTCATTCTTACAAATTTCACATCTTACAAATCCTTGCATATTTCTCAAGTACCTACTATGTGCAAGGCACTGAGCTGGGGAGAGTTTTTTTGGAAGGGGCCTCATGGCAGGAAGGAGACAGGAATCACAAACAGTCATAAGGCAAGGCCTGTGGAAAGGGGACAGATAGTCAGGATTCATGAGTAAGCCAGAGACTGGGATGTCTGGTCACTCCCCAGACTGTAGAAATAAATCAAGTCTCAACCGTGATGGTGATTCATTTGCTCCATCTTTCTGCTCTTCCTGCTGCCTTATCTGCCTCCGTCCTTGCCTACAGTTTCTGCTCACCTGCAACTACTGCTGACTCATATGCTGTACTAACCCTGGGGTCTCATGGCCCTGCTACTTCATGGCCTCTGCTTGCCTGCCTCCTTGGGGTGTCTTTGCAGTTTCCTCATGTGCTATCAAGTGACTTCTCCCTCCCTGTATCTCCAGTTTGAATCCCTGAGCCAGAGAACTGGTTATATTACCATTGGGGCAGCTTTCACTCCAAGCCAGGACATAGGCTGCTGGTCAACCTTTGGGGCAGAAAAAACAAAGGGCGTGTGTATGAGATAGTCTAACACAGAGAGTAATATGTAACCTTCACTCTGAGCAGGAGCTATCCATTCTCCAGATGGAAAAAGTAGGGGAAGAATTCTCAGGATAAAGGGATAGCATGTGTCAAGTCTTCAAGTGGGTGGAGTCTGGAACAGCCACAGAACCCAAACCCAACTAGTATGGCAGGAACGTGGTGACCTGCAGGGGATGAGGCTAGAGAGGTGGGCAGGGGCTGGCATCAGGATGGAGGGGAAACATAGGAGGGAAGGCGTGAGTAGCCATGACTTTCACTGATGGGTCCTCAAGCCCAGCGGTTGACAAATTACAGCCTGTGGGTCAAATCCAGACTGCCACCTGTTTTTGTGTGAACTAAGCATGGTTTTTGTATTTTTAAATTATTGGGGAAAAAATCAAAAGAAGATCATTTCATGACATGTGAGATATATATGAAATTCAAATTTCAGGGTCCATAAATAAAGTTTTCTTGGAATTCATCAACCATCCCCATTTGCCCACACTATCTCAGTCGAGCACTGAAACTCTTAGATCCTGGAAAACCCCTACGTCCCAGGCAAGTTGGGATGTCTGGTCACCTGGAACACAGCCAGTTTCATTCATTTACATACTGTCGAAGGCTGCTTTCAAGCTCCAGAGGCAGAGTGCATTAGTTATGACAGAGGCCATATGGTCCACAAAGCCTAAAATATTTACTATCTGGCCATTTATAGAAAAAGTTTGCTGACCCCACCTCAAGATCAAGGAAGAGTGGATAATTTATCTGATAAAGCAGGAGAATGTGACTGATTGTTACTCTCATGAGAGTGTTGACCACGCCTATTCACTTTCTCCACTGGGAGCCAATTCATTTTAAAAAACCTGAATTAGATCATGTTACTTCCCTGTTCAAGATCCTTCAGTGGCTTCTCATTCCACTGGGAACAAAACCCAAGGATCCCATACCTCCCTCTCAGAAAGACCTCATCTCCTCCTGCTCCTCCCCTTGATCATCCATGCCATGCCCATCAGCGTGCTGATCGTCAAACATGCCAAGTGTGCTCCTGCCCCAGGACCTTTGCACTTGCTGTTCCCTCTATCCAGAAACTTTCTCCCAGACATATGCATACCTCACTCCTTCAGGTTATTCTTGTATCTATTCAAAGTTGTCCTTTCAGTGAAACCTTCCCCCTCATTGTAGCACTCTTCAACTGACATCACTTGTTTATTTTCTGTGTCCACACTGTGTCAGGGATGTGAGGACAGGGAGCCTGCTATATCCCCAGCTCACACATGGTGGGTTTGTGATAAATATTTGTTGGATACACGAATGATTGGTAAAGCCAAGAATTGCATGCATGTCTCCAGGGACATGTCCCCACTTATTGGACCATATAAATGCTAATCAATATTTCATTTTGGCCAATATCCGTCCCGTTACAATTATGCGGCTGCCTGTCTCTGTCATCCACTGGCCTCTTTTCCTGCCAAACACCTTGTCTTTAATCATCTGAACATCTGCTCTGTGGACATCTCATGCCAGATGCCAGCCTGAGATGTTGCCATTTCTCTTGCCCTAAGGATGGATGCATTAAATCCCAAGTCCAGGGATGGAATCAGGGTGATCCTTCAACCTCCTGAAACTGACAATGACATTTTACACACAGATGCACTTTTCTAGGGTGAGGGTCCAGAACTGTCATCCGACCCTGGCGAGGGTCCTCGACCCTCAGGAGGCTGAGGAGCTCTGATTTTAAGCAACAACGGTCCATCTGCCTACATATACGCCGAGCTCTCTAGTCTGTGTTTCAGGCCCTCCTGTGGGGGCACCTCTGCTCTCCGATATCTTGTGATCGATGCCTGTGTTCTTAGTCCTCAGCTGGTTCCAGTGGGGTGTTCTCTTTGCATCTCGGGAAGGATCTGCCTTCTGCCGCGTTCTGAAACCGTGTAAAGCAGCAGGCTCCGCCGAGGCTCTTGGGCCCCCCCTAGTGGCTGCTCCACGGAGGCCGTTTTCTTCCAGGCAGTGAAAAGTTCTGCGCTGAGCCATGCACACCGCGTCGTGGACCAGAGAAACTCTTCCGAGGAGAGCTGCTGGCCAGGCTCTGGCAGAATGGCTTCAAGGCGCTTGTTCACGAACATACTCTGTCAAGTATCTGTGCTGCGAGATTCATTTCCTGCCAAGGTTCCCTGCCCATTTCCCAGAGTAACTGAGCGGAGGCCACGCAGCTGTGGAGGCAGAGCCTCGGGTTCCTGACGGGGAGGTACTCCGAGGGCACCCGGGCACGGTCCTTTCTAAGAGGAGCTTACGGGGTGGGGGGGACCCTAGAGTATTTACTGTGTATCCGTAAATGGTGTAAATATATGCATACGAACTGTGGCGATTCTCTTAAGCTGTTATGCAATACAGATAAAAGGATAAAAATAGAACAGACTAAAGTTATTTGGTGAAACATCTTGTAAGCACCCTGAAAAGTTCAATGTTGACTCGTGGAGTGACCCACCCAGTGAGGTGTCTCTGACTCAAAGACAGTAAACATGCCCGAGGCACTGAGGCCAGAGACACCGAAAGCCAGCTTGAGGGTAGTGACAGCGGGACCCCAGCAAAATGGGGGCAGGGGGCAACCCAGATGGTCTGGGGATCTCTTCTGCATATCCCTTCTTTGCTTTGATATTCTTCCTGGAGGTTGCTAGGGCTCAGATAAGCGAGGGCTTTAGGGCTTAAAATGACTATCCAGGGGATTGGAGCTCTAGAGGTGAAATGGGGAGGGCAGAGGGCAGGAAAGCAGAGCACCATCCCATTTGGTTCACTACATCCTCTGGGGTAGAGGTGGTTTTTCTTCCTTATCTCAAGCTCATCATTGGGAGGGAGGCTGGAGGAAGATGACCCATGGCCTCAGGACCCCATCTAATTTAAACCCTCCTTCTGCTGCAGTGAGGGGTTTGATTTATTGGTTTCCTGTAACACAGACCTGGAAACAATAGCAAAGACCCTATCGATCTTCAAGACTGTATCACGAGGCACTGTTAGCAAGATGTGTAAATACAGACATAAAGACAAAACAGGACACCCTCCTGGGAAGCTGCAGCAGTGCCAAGTGAATCAACTTTTCTGTGGTCCGTTGATTCTGAGAAACAGCTGTACTACCTGCAAACAGCGGCTGCCTCTGTTGAATTTCATCTGCCAGGATTTTCCCACCTCGGCCAATTGCTACCCTCCCTGCTCACCTTCCGGGTGGAGATGACCTGTATGCAGGGTTGGTCCCTGCCCTGTAGAGCCCTGGGAAGAGCTGCCTCGAGAAGGAAGTTTCCGGATGCTAGAATGGAACAACGTAGTTTGGTTTCTGCCTTGCCCTTGTGTCCCCCCTCCCTCTCTGGGTCCCTCCAGGCTGCCTGTGACTTGCTTCTGAGCCCTTTAGAAGCGATGTCTTTCCGGTTTCCCGGTGCCCTCCCCTGCTTGTTGGCACAGAGATGCCTCAAATGGCAAGGCGCCCTCCTCGCTGCTTCTCCACCCTGACTCCTTCCTGGGCAAGCACTATACTCTCCGTATTCTAGCTGCTCAAGCTGTATCTGTGCTAAGCCTTCAGCGCCTTATAAATCCACAAAAACAAGCCGGTCTCTGACCAATCAGCAAAGCCCCTGCCTCCATCATGCCCCCAGCCTGCTCCTCCTTTCTCCCTATTCAAAGGAAACCTCCCGTGTTTTCAGGCAAATTCGCTTATTGTCACCCAGGGGTGCTCTTTTTCTGCTTGCTTCTGAACCCTGGCTCTTGAGATTCTCCCCATGGGGCTACCTTCCTTTCTTCTCTCTGTTCATCCATCACTTCTTTTTATGCCCTGCTCAAAATTCACTTCTTCCAGAAAGAAGGAAGATGAAAGAGGAACTGGTGGTTGGAAGGGCTATTGATCAAAGCTGTGCTTATCTAAAAACAGCAGGAAGATAATGCAGCTGGGCTTTTCAGCAATTCCTGGACTGTCTTTAGGCAGCAAGTGCTCCTTGATGCTTGAAAGTGAGGGTTTTTAAGAGACGTGCAGCAAAATTATTAAAACTTTGATTTGCTCAGCCCCCTTAATAGAGGAACTGTATAGCCTGGGACCAATAAAACATTGTAAAATGACTTGAAAACTGAAGCCTGAAAAAAATGCGTTACATCAATCCACTGTATGGCATGATTTCTTCTCATTTTCCTCTTTTCTGAATATCAATGATAAGGAAAAATATAGTTTATTTACAGTTGTAGGTCATTTTTAGGTGATGTTTTATTGTACGATTTTTGCCCTCGTGAATAGTAGAATGATTCATGAAACTCATTCCTCTATTATGAGTGAGATATAGATATTTATAGATAAATAACTTCTCCAAGCTAAGAAGCATATAAAAGCTTGGAAGTTGTAATGATTCATATTTATTGAAAGCCACCCTAGGTCAGTTATTTTTATATGTAAATTAATTCTCATATCTTTGCAAGTTAGGTATCATTACTCATTTTGTAACCAAGCTGGACTCTGCTGTGTTCTCTGCCTCTTGTTTATAGAAAAACCTTAGCCTCCTAAGCCTTCCCTGAGTTCCAAAGAGCAAATTTAGTCAGAGAAGGGAAAAATGCAGAAACCAAGGAAAACAGTGAAGCAAGACAAAATAGGAGTTTAGCCATAAAACAAAGAATTTTAGTTCCTCTTCAGGGGCTATAGATAATATTCTGAGCCATATCCTTGAGCTGTTTTGCAGATGCTGAAATCCCCACCAGGTGGAGGAAATTAACTGCATGCTGACCTCAAGCACATAGACCCCAGAGTGGCTGGAACCAGGAAGTTGATGATGTTGACTCTCGATTACCTCACCACCAACCAATTAGAAAAATGTCCACGAGCTGAGCATGCACCCCACAACTCTCCCTCGATCTGTCTTTAAAAACCTTTCCCTGAAATCCATCAGGGAGTTCAGGTCTTTTAAGCATGAGCTGCTCATACTCCTTGCTTGGCAACTGCAATAAACACTGCACTTTCCTTTATCACAACCCAGTGTCAGTAGATTGGCTTTACCACAGGAGGGCGAAAGAACGCAAGTTTGATTCAGTGACAATTTATCAGATGAGGGATTTGGGTTCGGGGAGATTAGGTCACTCCCAGCTCCTTTATTAACAAGTGGTATTGGAATAGGTTTGTAGCAATCAGATTCTCGCAAGAGATAAGAGCTCAATGGATGTGATGCAGATGGAGATGTTGACGAGGCTATTACATAGATGGGTCTGGAGTTCAGAGAGATAATTTGGGAATTGTCAGTGTATAAATATGCTTGGCTGTGACACTCCTCACTTTCACAGCTGACCCGCTGCACAACTCAAGGGGGCAACAGTCCCATTTCTCCTGTGTGAAAGACAAGGACACAATTTGGGTTGAATTGTCCCTGCAAAAACTCATATGGTGAAGTCCTAACCCCCAGGGACCTCAGAATGTGACCTGTGTTGGAGATAGGGCCTTTACAGAGGTAATCAAGTCAAAAAAAAGGTCATTAGGAAGGGTCCTGATCCAGTATGACTGGTGTCCTTATAATAAGAAGGGAAAATGTGGACCCAGACACGCACTTGGGGAGAACTCCACGTGAAGATTGGACTCATGCTGCCATAGGTCAAGGAACTACCAGAAGCTAAGAAAGGGGCTGCAACAGAGCTTCCTCTATCACCGTGAGGGAGCGTGGCCCTGCCCACACCTCGAGCTGGGACTTCCAGCCTCCAGAAGCATAAGACAATCAATCTCTGTTGTTTAAGCCACCCAGTTTGTGGTTACTTTGTCACAGCGGCCCCAGGAAACTAATACAGACACCAAAGAAAGTATTGTGGACAACGTAACTCTGGGAAGCAACCACTACCTTACCATTCATGTAGAGGTAGACGGAGAAAGAGGAAGGGATGGGCTGGAGAGGAAGATGGAGGTGAGACATCCCATCAGAATTGCTTCTGGTGCTAAAATGAAAGTTTGTGCCCCTAAGAAGCTGACAGACTGGTTTTTCTTAGTATCTGATAAAGAACATGTAATGTTTGAAAAAAGCCTCTGAGATGATTTCTACCTTGGTCCATGTGGGCCTCTCATAAAAAATAGAATTTTAAAAATTCTTGATCTTGTGGTACCATTTGCAGTTTAAATATTTGTTCACTGCATCTGTCAAGTTGAAGTCTGTGCTCACATGACCACACAGATGAATCTGGCGGTCCGTCTTGCCTTTCAGCTTTTATAGAACAGTTTAGAACAAGCCAGTTCTTGGAGGATTTCAGAGCTGCTACAGCAGAGAGTTGGAAAACATACCCTTTGCTGGAAGGCAGAAGAGGGTTTTGTGTCTCTTTGATTTTTTAGAACTATTTAAGCCCAAGTGGCATCTGCAGATCTAAATGGGGGAGAAATGCCCATCTGTTCACTTTTGCGCACACTGGGCCAGCAGAGCAGAGCGTACACAAAGGAAGCAGGCCAGGATCGGGCCGAGGCCAGCTCCCCCCATCTGCAAACAGTTGAACACGTGCCCGACACACACACAAAACAGGGTGCATATTTAGAAAAGAGAACACTTTCTAATTAGAAAATAATTGTTCCTTCTTTTGGCATTCTTTTTAATAAGAATCTATTGAAACCCTTTGCTATTAGGAGGCTTATCAGAAGCATGGTTGGGGAAGTGCTGATACAACAAGATAATGTGAAATATTCACACGGATCCCAAACCAGACCTCTCCAGAACAGGATACCACTGGCAAGAAGTCCTCATCTCTCTGCCATCCTCATTAGTGATAAACCTGCTGTTGAAGACACCAGCCCATTTTAATGAGGTGTCATTTCTTTTTGTCATCTGCCCTTCACGGAGCTCCGCCGTGGAGCCCTTTAGGAAACAGAGATGCTTGCATGCATATGACAACCCTGCAGGCATCAGGCACCAAATCTCCAGCTGGACCCACCAGGCTGTCCCAGCTCCACCCGGGGTTGAGTGTCTGTTGTGTTTATAGACCTCCTAGCACCTCACACTTCCAGAGACAGATGGGAAAAACCATAGGAACTGGATGTGGTGCAAAGTGAGCTAGAACAATGGCAACGGGTGTGGGTATTTCTGAGACCCCAGAAAAACTCCTTTGGTGTAAGAGCTCACGGCACACTCAGCCTGCTAGTTGACTGTGCGAGGAAAACTGCCATTCATCTCAGAACAGAAGGTCAAGGTTTGGGTGGCTGGACAGATGGCCAGACAGCCCCACAAAGGCCATCCCTGGGAGCGCTGGCTGTGACAAATCCCACTGTGGGCACCCCTTCTGTCCCTGGTCCTCCAAATGTTTATAAACAGATGAAATCAGATTATGATAAACAATAAGGGCACTTTGAAAAAGAAGCTAAGCATCTGTAAAAGGAGGCAGGGGCAGCTCCATCCAAGCCACCCTGTGGGCTGCCTGCAAAATGCCAAATCCGGGAGAAAATCCTTTCCTTTCCACTGTCTCTCCAAGTCCAAATTCAAAGCCAGCTCGGGGTGGGTGGGGGGAGGAGGGTTACAGGATGACTTTGACTTTTCATTTTGTACCTTTCCGTAATTTTTTTGAACACTTGTGTTGATATTTTTTATAATTACAAATTATTACCAAAGAGAGGGTCTCTGGTCACACCCACACTGATGTATATAAACTAATTTCAATCAAAATGTGCCCCACGCTTTTTTGTTCTTATGGAACTTTCTGGAACTCCACCGCCAAATACATCTGCAGGATCTCTGCAGGATCTCTGCATGGAAAGCAGGCTACAGGCTGCCTCATAGAAAAACTGAGCATTTTGTAATCTGTAGCTGGGGGAGTCATTTCAGAAGAAAAGCTGGAGACGACAGATTCTCTGAAAAGATGAACTGTGCGTAGCTGAAGCGTTTTCTCCTTCAAATCTCTTCTCAAAACAAAAATCGCATCTCTGTCCTCTTTTTCATCTAAACCCCATGCCGGTGGAGAGCAGTATTCCCAAGCGGAAGCAGCCAGGAGCCTCCTGTGGAAGCCTGCCGCCCGGGAGGGCCTGCACACGGTGACCAGCCTGCGCTGTGAGCGCTGCGGCCCTGTTTCTCTTTGTCTCCACGTTGCTCCCTCCCAGAACTGAAGCAGCCGGATGCCTCCTCCAGCCGACTGCTGTTTGAACTCTAGGCCTAGCCACTCCCCTCAACATTTCAGGCCCTTCCTCCCTGTGATCCAGACACCCCTCCTAAGTGTGGTCCCAGGCCAGTCCGCAGATCCCCTGGGAGCGTTATGGAAATGCAGAGTCTCAGGCCCCACCCCGGACCCACCGAATCAGAGCCTGCCTTTTCACAAGATCCCAGGGGGTTCATGTCCGCTTTCAGTTTGAGGAGCCTCTTCAGAGGAGGAGGCCTAATAATCCTCCCTGGTCAGGGACTAGTTGAATCATCTTCAAAAACAACCAGCTATCTGAAAAGGCCACATCCTGTAGGTTTCCTCCTTTGTGACCTTCTGGAAAAAAGCAAAACTACGGAGACAGTAAAACAACCGGTGGCTACCAGGAGTTGGGTCTCCGGGGAAGGAGGGAGAAACCGGTGGAACACAGGGGATTTTTAGGGCAGCAAAACGACCGTGGGTGATGTTGTGACGGTGGATACATGTCACTGTATGTGTGTCAAAACCCACATATTGTATGTGTGAGCACAAAGAGTGGACTGAAGTGTAAACTATGGACTTTAATGAATCCTAATGTGTCAATAGCGGCTCCTCAATGATAAGAAACGTATCCCACTAACGTAAGATGCTAATAATAGGGGGAAATATGGGATGGCGGTAAGGGGCCATATGGGAACTCTTTGTACTTTCCACTCATTTTTTGGTACACGTAAAACTGCTCTAAAAAAATAGTCTATTACTTAGACAATAACAACAACACACTGTTGGGGCTTGAGATGTTCTTATAGTTTGGGGTGCATGAAACAGTCCCTGAGCTGTCCTTACAGCGTTTCCTCTTGCCCAATGTGAACGGCTGTGGCCATTCTGCTCCACAGCTGGGCAGGACCCAGACTGGTAGGAAGGAGACCCCTTTGGAATGGGTGGGTGGGACCAGGACCCTGTGAGCTTGTGTGTCCCAGCCAGGATTTGTACGCATCTTCCAGAGTAATCCTACATGGGGCAGCCCTGGGTTTAGGGAGCTTGGATTTAGAGAGCAAAGTAGGAAGTGGATCAAACTGGAAGTAGTGCTTATAAGAATGGGGAAAAACATAGATGCAAATATTTTGTGCTCCGGGAGACGTATTAGGAAATTACTAATCCTGGAGGAATGTGAAATAGGGCACAAATTCTAAAGAAAAGTGTCTGTACTAATACATGCATCTTACACTTTTTGTCTAAAGATGAATTTAATTAAACAGAACATTCTAACCAGATATGTGAGTAATGATGGGAAGTGGCCTGACGTTTCAGAAGCCCCCCTCCAGCTACAAAAGCATAATCGACTCTAGTGCGACAGATAGACCCAATGACGGAATTCACGTTTTCTGTTGATATAGCAGCTGGATGTGTCCAGAAATTCTGAGGTTAGGAACGGGGGTGGGGAGGACTGGGGCTGTGGACAGACCCTGCTCAGGACCAAGTCCGTAACGAGACAGCCACGTGCAAATACACAAACAGACACATAATGTGAGGTTGGTACAAAGGCTAACGGTATAGACAAAGATGGACTTCTTTGAGACTGACAATGGATTCAGTCTCTCCATAAGCCTGCTCACAAATCCTGCTCCGAAATCATCCCAGTGAAGACAGCAGGTGATGGCTTTGGAAGCAGCTCGGAGTACAGGCAGCTGGGAATAAGGATTGTCACGCTGCTCTCTGCAGGCTATGTGTTCCCTCCAGGGTGTTTTCAAATTTCTACCCACAGGGCTGTGTGCTGCCAGCCGGTGACCGTTAGTTAACAGGAGATGTTAGGTTTTCTTTTCTGCTGGGGTCCCAGATGCCGTCTTCTTCACGGTTGTGCAGTTTGGCTGAATTTTGCTTTTCCCGATGCTTGGCTTCTTCTGTTTCTGGCTGTTGTTTTGAAGCAACTTTAGCCCCAGCATTTTACAATACTTGTTACACTGGTGTAGCGCTTTAAACTGATCAATGAAGGTCATGGAATGGTTGCCTTTAAATCCTTTGTACCTGTGAGTTTGGGTGGAGGGAAACAATTTTTTTTTTTTTAAACAGGACCCTTCACCAACATTAAAAGAAACGTTTCAGCGGGGAAACTAATGGTGTGTGAAAATATATTTATTCCTACTTTAGGCAAGAATGGCCACATGGTTGACATAACTATTGATAGAAAAAAACAAAACCTGTGGAATGAAGTAAAGGCAAAGACCAACTGGCATGCAGTAAAGACCAAAGATTATGATCAGACAGATGTTCTAGGGGTTGACAGTTCTGCTATGTCAGCATTTTATAGCTCTTTTTTTTTTTTTTCTTTTTTTTAGTCATAGTGACTAGTGCTGGACCATCTCCATAAAAATTAGAAGATCTCTTGGTGATCTGAAAGCCATCCCATCCCATCCAGAGGTTCTGAATAAAGAAATCTAGAACTTTGGGGCTGGAAGAAGTTGAGTTTAGACCCTTCCACTTATCATTGAAGGAGTTTAGGCTGAGAGGCTGTGCGGCCAGCCTAAGACAACAAAGCAAGTGGGTGTGAGAGAAGAGACCAGGGTGCAGCCCTCTGAGTCTCCCTCCTACAGAAGGGCTCTTCTCCTCAGGAGGAGAAGAATCTGGGCCTCTGCCTCTGGTAGGCTCCTGGAGGGACCCTGCTGACCTGCCTGGAGTGGTCTCAGGGGCTGTTCCTTTAGGTTGGGACATTTCATATTCAAATCGTCAATGACTGTGTTTTCACATCTCGATCGATCATGTGAGGTAAGTGTCCTCCTGAATGGACAAGTCCCCATGCCCCCAAATCTCCAAAGTCCAGCAAGAAAGCTGGTGAAGGGTTGCTGAGAGGATGACAATGAGGAAGTGCATACAAACCACCTAGATCAGCGCATGACGTACAGTGGATGATATTCAATTAATGCTGGCCAGGCTGTATTATAGTTGTCAAGGTTATAGTTGGTGCAGCTGGTAGGGGCTTCCCGTGGAAGGGATGCTGAAGCTGAGATTGAAGGATATGGGATTTGCCTGGCAAAGAGGATACGCAGTGGTGTGGATGGCATATGAGACCATCGACATAATTTTCGGGGCCCAGTGCAAAACGAAAACATGGATTCCTTGGGCAATAATTATTAAGACTTTCAAGATGACAACAGCAGAACATGCATTAAACGAAGCCCAGGCCCATCTGAGTGTGGGGCCTTATGTGACCACACAGGCTGCCTGCCTAGGAAACTGGTCCTGCTGGGTGTGAGCGAGTTCTGCTGCATTTGATTAATAGGGCCAAACGCTAATTGGCAAAAGGAAGTCTGCAATGCTGGCATTGCGCTGAATCTGTAGCTAATATGAATCAAGAAATTGGGCCTCCTTCATTTGCTGGTAGAAACCATAAAGGCCAACAAACCTGAATTGAATGAACTGGGACTTGTGCGCTTTCCCCTAGGAAACCCAAGCTGGGTTTTAGGCTGTTAAGGGCCTGCAAGATTTCTTTCATCTCTGCAGCCAAAGCATCAGTGAGCAGCTCCATTCTGACGTGTTTGTTACAAATCCAGCCTGTCCCTTCCTCCTCCTTGAAGGGAAACGGCTCTTCCCCCTCTCCCTGGGAGCCCACAGTACATTTTCTTGTGAAAAATGACTCCGTTTTTAAAAGCCAAACTCCCTCGTTGAAGAAGAAGTCAGCCCAAGACAGGTGTTGACTCTAGCAGGGTAGAAAGAAATGCCACTGCCAACCATGTCGTCTTTACATTTCTATCTTCTCCTGTAGGAGGTCCTGAGAATAGCTGAAATAGCCTGCCTGCCTTTCCTTGGTGCCTGAGCCTGCCCCGGAGGGATGCGAGGCCACCTGGACCTGTGATTGTCAGATGGAATGGAAAGCCTAATCCCATCCTCCTGCCAGGGAGGCCCCACTTGTCTCACACCGACTCCTGAGCTTCTCAAACTAGGATGATCAAAGGCAGCCTCCCTATGGAAGCACATTGGAAACAAGTCACGGTCATCTGTCTAAAGCTGCCTTAAGGCTTGTAAACATTCAGACAACACCTAGTCTCAGCAGAGAAGAATCACTAATTCACACTGCAACCTCCCAGAAAATTTGCTAGTTGCTTCTTAAGCCCAGCCTGGCGGCCAAGTGTGTAATGCTGCGTAACAAATGAGCCCTTACATAATGGTTCCCACCTTCTGAAATGGGAATGGCTGAGTTTGGGACAAAGGAGCAGGACTTCTGGGCAGCCCAGCTGGGTGGAGCCCAGATCTCTTCCTAGGAATCTAGCACCTTCTTTAGACTCCTCCGGGAAAGCCAGAGTAGGCAGCAGAGACTGGGGCCGGTTTTACTACAGAAGGCCACACGCAGACAGGGCAAGGCCCTAGAATGAAGGCAGGTTTGCTCAGTCAAGGAGCCCCTGACTCAACCCCTGGCTTCCTTCAAGCCCCAGCTCGAGTGCATTTCTGTGGAGCCTCCCCTCTCTCACACCATGAGAAGAAATCTCTCCTGCATCTTCCCTGTATCCTTGTGAGAACTACATCCACTTCTCAGAATTCAGGGTATGCCTTCCCGTGCACAGACTGATCTCCCCCAGGACACTACTTTATGTCCAGAATACCTGTCTAGGGAGGCTTTTCAATAAAGGTCAAGGGAAGAAATGAATGTATGCCGGCCCCATCCTCAGAGCCGCCTCATCTCGGCCCAGGGCATCTCCAGATCACACTGCTAAACTTCCTTTTCTCTCTCCATCTAATTTTGGACTCTCAAATGGGCCTCCCAGGCAATATGGAACATCCCTCCCCAGCTATCTCAGGTGTAGACTATTTTTGCTACCTAGCATCTGCAGAATTAAAAATCTTTCTCCTTTCTCAATTTGGTCTCTGTCTCAGCCAGGGCTGCTGGGCTTCTACTTGACCTCTTATTCTCTCAAACTCACAGCCATTACTGCTGCCTGGGAAGAAAATAGGGCAACATCGTTTGTGTTCCTAGATCAGTTAACCCGGAGTTTTTCCAAAGGACACAAGTTCAATTACACCAAGTGCTCATACACCCAAGAAATGAAAAATCCAGGCTCTCCTGCTTGTGGTCCACCTTGCATGCCACGTGTGCCATCCGCCACCCTCAGGATTGGAGGGGACCACAAATTTGAAGCATCATGACATCTCTCCGGCAAGGTCCCCATTGCAGACACTCGCCATTGTTGTTCTTGTTGGATGAATGTATTGGGTCGAATAGTGTCTCCCCCAAAAGTCATGTCCTTCCCAGAAACTCAGAATGTGGCCTTATTTGGAAATAGTGTCATTGCAGATGTCATTAAGATGAGGTCATACTGGAGTAGAGCGGGCCCTTAATCCAATAAGGGCATCTTACTGGCATCTGTGTAAGAAGAGGAGAGTACATAGACACACAGGGAGAATAGCACGTGACAACAGAGGCAGAGATGGGAGTCGTAATCTACAAGTCAAGGAACGCTGAGGATGGCAACGACCTCTGGAACGTAGGAGAGAGGAGGGGACAAATTCTCCCTCAGAGCCTCCAGGAGAAACCAACCCTGCTGCCTGACTCTAGACTTTCAGCCTCCAGAACTGGGAAAGGACACATTTCTATTGTTTTAAGCTACCCGGTTTTGTGATGATTCATTTTGGAAGCCTGAGGAATCTAATACAATGGGAAAAAATAACCTGTATTTGAGAACTTTCTCACGCATTTCCATTTGTAGAAACCTTAGTTCTATTGAATTTTATTAACTGACTCTTTGTATCCTTATCCTCAAATTAGTATAATTTTCTAGCCCATCGCTTTAAATTATCCATCTTCTCTCACGATCTCCAAGCATGGAACAATACATTTATTCTACTAAACACCATCCAGCAGAGTATTTTCATAAATATCCTGCCCCTTGGATGGGAGTGGGGCATACACATCACGCAGGGGCCTTGCTAAAGCGCTGGCTTGGATTGAGTAGGTCTGGGGTGGGGTGTGAGATGCTGCATTTCTAACAAGCTCTGAACCCATGCTGATGCCATTGGTCCAGGGACCCCCCCCCCCTTGGAGTAGCAAGGAGATAGACTAAAGTGTGAATGATCTCACATCATCCTTCTTTGACTTCAGAAACCTCTTTAAATCGGAAAACGGATCTCTTTCCTTCTTGACATTTGTGTCATACAACTTTGTAAAATCACACTGTCGCAATCCACTTCAGGAGGAGCTCGGAGGCTATTTTTACATCCTGCTTTCGCTCCACACAGATTTATTCAGCTTTTCACCATTTAGTATTATGTTGGCTGCGGGTTTGTCATAAATGGCTTTTATAATGGTGAGATATGTTCCCTCTATACCCACTTTTTTCTGCATCTATGGAGACACTCATGTGCGTTTTGTCTTTTCTTTTGTTGATGGAGTGTATCACACTGATTGATTTGCGTATGTTGAACCATCCTTGTGACCCTGGAATGAATCCAACTTGATCATGGTATATGGTCCTTTTTATGTGTTGTTGGATTCTGTTGGCTAATATTTTGTTGAGGATTACACAGATTTATTCAATATGTGTTGGAAACCATGCAAGGCTGACTTCTTGCTTAAAAGCAAGTCCTCTTTCCTCTCTTGCTGATAATGGATGGCACAGCCTTTTGGACTCATAGGAAAACCACCACTTGACAGCAATGGTCGGCTTCTCCCTCAGCTTAGCACGGCTTCCCTGTGCAATTTACTGCCGCCAAACACACCCTGAGAAGGGAGGGGGTGGAGCAAAGCTGCAGGAACTCCCACCTCTGGCTGCATGGAAGAAATCAAGGTTCTTGTCTGGCTTAATAAAGGACTCGTTTAAAGAAAACTCAGTGAGACAAGAAAAACCTATAGAGAATTCCCACATTGGTAACCCTTTTAGAAGCAAGCCGGAAACTATGTATAACAGATGTTTTAGTCTGAGATGCTTTCTAAAGAAAATTTTAATTTATGAGGAACGGCTAGAAGGACTTGGAATTCAGGTTGAGGATGGAGGGGAGGAATTGAAATAAACCCCCTAGTTTGGGTGGGGTGGGCGGCGTGTGCCGTGTCTGTGTGCAAAATAAAGCCAGGGCTGAATTTATGAACAGGTAGAATCGATTGTCACCTATGTGGAAAAGAAAGGGCGCTAAGGGAGCTGCCCGCTCTGGAACCATCTAGTAATTCCTGCCATTCCATCAATATCTCCATTTCTTCATGTTTGTTCATTCATTTCTTCATTCACTGGGCACCAGCTGTATGGCAGACATTGTAGGGGGATTGAAAAGGATTAATAATGTACGTGGCTCTTTTCCAGAAAGCTGGCATCTTGCAGGGGAAACAGACACATAAACAAATAATTACATTATGCTGTGATAAAGGGCTACAGTAACCCAGGGATGTGATTTTTTCCCCACTGCCTGGTGGGTTCTAAGGATGTTTCATGGAGGAATAATGGCTCTGGGTTTATCTGGCAGGGGTAACAGCATGGACAAAAGTTCAGAGGACCTTCTGAGCAAGAACAGGCATCCTGAGGCGAGACGAGGCCGGAGGCCGTTTGTGGAAGGTTCATAAGCCATGCTATGTCATTTTTCTTGTGGGTACTCAGTGTTTCCCAAAATATGTTCCAAGGAACAAGAGCCCCACAAGATGCTTTGAAAAAAATAATAATTCTGTGTTGTAAATACTGTGAAAAATGCTATATAATTGCTCTCCTTGCCCCTTTGGGGTTCAAAATACACATCGGCTCTTGAAAGACCCTGTGAAGTCTCATACAGAGGAAACCTCCTACACTTATTCAAGCCAGGTCTCCCTAGATTACTTGACAACAGCCATCTTGTTTTCACACGACCACTTTGCAAACTGCTACCGTAAGAGTCACTGGGCCTTCGGTGGGGGGACAATGTACCGTAACCAAATCCGTTGCCCAGAGAAGTTGTATTCTGCTCCCGTCTCCAAGCTGACCTTGGAGGTCCCCTCTAGACAGGGGACCTCAGCCCCCAAACACCATGGGAACCCTGGTCCAGCCAACGCCACCTACCCCGGCCTATCGCCAGAGCCTCCTGGTGGTCGTCCTTGCTTCTCACCTTGTCCGGGGCGCATCCCATGGCCACCCCGGGTGTAAGTCAGATCATGGTCACAAAATGGCTCAGAAGGCTCCACCTCCCTCAGAAAAAAGCCTGGCTCCTTCGCATGGCTGCCAGCCTCTCTGTCCTTCTCGAGGCCGCCACAGCCCCTGCCCTCAGGCCTCCATTAAGCAAGAGCCACAGTGCCTCCATGGAAACAAGCCCTGGCACTTTCTTCCCTGACATCCACCCAGGCTGGGAGAAAGCCGGAGGGCAGCGGCACGCCCACAGTCTGGTTCTCTGCTTCTGCTAGCAAGGCCATTCCAGCAGCCCTGCACGCTTGCCAGCTTTCTGCTCTGACGCCTTCTGAAGGCGCCCCAAATCCAGGGGGGCCTCTGTGATGTGAGCCCTAGGACGAGGGAGCAGAGAGGGGCCCCAGAGGAGAAGAGGGGGCCCCAGATGTCTACTATGGGTCCATTCTCGAGGCCATGAGGCCCGTCCCCGTGGCTGTGCAGGAAGCATGCGGTCCTCGCCTTAATATCTGAAATGGAATCTGAAGTCGGGATCCAAGAGAGCCAAGGAGGGGATACGGGGGACAAGACAGCCATGAAACAGGCAGTCTGAGATGGAGCTGCTGTCCCAGGCCACAGAGCTCCGACCCCCAAAGCCCCACCCTCATTCCACCTGCATACGGGGAGCCCCTTCAGGGCCACAGGGCCCGGAAGGTAAGGCGAGAGCACCAGTCTCCTCAGAAGAGCACCTTCTCCGACGTCCAGGGTGCGGGGAGGGTGGCGTGGAGGCCACCCTGGACGAGCCCTGACACCCTCAGGCAGGGGCCTCTCCTCTGGAACGGACGCCACTCAGCCCCGCAGTCTGTACCTCTATGGGCTCCGTCCCTTCGGCCTTTTTAGACACACACACGTACCCCCCATGCCTTTTTCTAGTGGCATCTCCCTCTTCAATCCCTGTAACCTGGAGCCCCACCACTGCACTTTGTGTAGACCTTCCTGAAGGCACTGTAGCTTTTTCCCAGACAACTCTGGCCTTCACCCAGCCCTACCCTCTCAGGCGCTCTGTGACCCCTGACACTTGGCTATCACGTCCTCATCCTTCGTTTCCCTCCTGCTGTCTACCGGCCTGTCCTGCAGGGGGCGGTCTCGAGTCCATCAATCTTTCGACATCTTTCAGTTCAGACTTGTCTCTGAATCTGGAAGACAAATGACTAGGGGCCTGGCTGTGTCCCTCTGGTTCCGGGCATGGACCGAGCAGGGGGATAAATAGTGAGTAGTGTCGGGGAGTGGGAGGAAGCCCATGGCTCCAACTCCAGTCGCTTCAACAGAACTGTCTTTTGTAAGACTTTGGACAGGAGGCCAAGAGACTGCCATGCTATTCCCGCTCTGTGGACAGGCTGGGTCCTGGCTGACTCCTGGGCCCAGGAGACTCTGAACACACACTAGGAGCATTGCCAGTAGGGCCAGCCTTGCCAAAATTGTGCAGAGAATAAGTGTTCCCATCATGGGCCTCCACACCTGCTTGATGGCAAAGACTGGCCAAATAAACCAGCCACTGGCCAAGTAGCTCTGCTACCTAATGGCTTGATCGGATTTAAATGAGATGCAGGCTGCCTTCCAGGGTAGGTGACAGCAGTGGCAGAATGGGAAGGCAGATATCTGGGCTGTGAAAGTGCCTTTATTAGGTCCCTTAGGCCTGTGAGACGGGTCCCCTACAGCCTGGTGTTGGTGAGTCAGCTAGAACATCCGGGATCTACAGCGACACGGGCCTGCTGTGCAAAGCACTTAAAGGATGTCAGGAAATTCTGTTCCAAATCTCTTTGTTTCCTCCCCTCCTGGAAGATTCATGCGTTGCATTAAATAGTCGCCCAGAGTCACCACACACACACACACACACACACACACACACACACAGCACACGCCCCCGTGTGCACACAGGCACACCCACGAGCCTATCTCAGGGTGTGTTTCTTGAATATTAGATCCCATTTCCTTCCACACACAAGTATGTTTCAGCCCTTCCTCTCCAGGCAGGGTGGTGTCTCGGGCTGGTGCCTGGGTTAAGCATCCCAGGTAGCTGCCACCACTCTGTCTGTTCATAGCACGCAGGGCTGCATGGTGGGCTGCTCTTGGCATGGATGGCAGATCCTTTTTCTGGAACTCAGCTGACTGAATGTGGGAGGCTGTGTTAATTTTTCCTGCTTCGTGGCTCATAGGACATCACGCCGATGCCAGGAGAGCCTGCTTTCTTGAGGCAGTTGTCCTCACTGTGCGTCTGCCTTGATATTTGGGCCCTATCACCTCACATTTGCCGCTCAGCAAGAACAAGCCATTCGTGATTCTCTCCAGGGTCTCCTGAATTTGGTTTCCACGTCAGGGATGCCTGACACATGCCGTGTATCCTATGCCTGATTGTTCTTTCTTCCAAAGGTAGAGCCACGATGCTGGCTGGCAGCCTGGTGGTCACAGGGAGGGGTTCCTTTGTGGTTATTCATATCGATCCTATTTTTGGTTCAATGCTTACAGACTGGGAAGAAATCTGCTCAGGGTACTTTGTTTTTCACCAACATGAAGTGGGCTTTTGCGGGGAGAGATTACAGAAGACAAAAGCGTTGGCTCTGGTGCCCTCTGGTGGCTGAATCGCAATATCACCATCTCCCCAGAAACTCAACTGCTGGCTGGGGACAGGTGTGTGTTTGCAGGACCCACTGTGACATGTGCAGCTCTGCTCCCCAACAAGTGTTGGTATACACTGATTTTAGTTTGATTAGGTTAAATTTCCAAGTCTTCGGGTATGGAATTAGGCATTTTTTCCTTCTCTCCCTTCAGAGAACTCTAAATGCTCGAGCGATTTCAAATCAGAAATATGTTCGACAGTGCCGTGAGTATCTTGGGTCTGCCTAGAAAATGGATTATTCGATGTTGAAGCAATCCTATTTGCCACACTTTGTAACGTGAAGTTTTGGTACTCAACACTGCCGAAGGATTGTAGGTATCGGGGTACAGGTGATTGGGGTACAGCATTCTTATCACTGGCTCACAGGACAATATGCCATGCTTCAGTTTTAAGGCTCATACCACCAGGTAAATTTGTATTAAAATGAATAAGTCATGACGGTCCCCTATTTTCTTTTATAAGATTATAAATAGTTTACCCTTAAAATAGTATCATGGCTTCACTAAACAAGAGAACAAGCCAGGTCCCATTTACTGGGGCGCCCGCAGTCAAACATAGGGCTCAGGTTGAGTCACAGGGAATACTTTCTTTAGATGAAAATAAGTGGCTCTTCTTCCTGCAGAAGATCCTGTCCACTGCCAGCCAAAAAAGGGTGGACCCTAAATTGGGGAGATTTTCTTCTTCCTGGTTTAAATTTATTATCATCATTATGAATAATTATTAAAGTAAGTCATATTTGCCTCCTCACTGTTTCTCCTCTCCATACCTGGTGTTCTTTATAATGTGATTAAAAGAACACGTGTAAATGCTGCCTACATGGAGCACTGCTTCTTAGGACGGGGGCCACCCATTCCCTAGGCTTCCGGAGAGCGGGCCACTCTCCCTCTCCAGCACGGGTGAAGGACGCCTGTGCAGGCTGCTTGTTAAGAATTAAGAGAAGGTGCTCAGTGCTCAAACACCAATCTCCTCTCCTGCTCCCTGGAAACCCTCTGGCATCTGCCAGGCTCCCCAGTCTTTCCTTCCCCTGCTCGAGATTGCTTCCCATTCTTCGCCGGTCTGTAAGCTGCCTTTGCACTTGAACCCTTTGCAAGTCTCTCCCATTGCCTGGGCTCCATTCTGCAGCTTTGACTTTCACTAGAGTTTCTTCAGTAGAACCTCGCCTCCTGTCCTTCGGGGCCCCTTACTCCATATAGGGCTGTGCCTATAAGCAGGCTGCCCCCTTTCCCTGCACCTCCTGCCCCTCACTTGGCAAGTAAGAAGGTGGGATGGACCCAGCCCCCAGGGGCCTCCGAAGACATCTCCCAGACCCCGCCCCTTGTCCTCTGGTCAGAGAAGCTTCCCCTTTTATCAGTTTTTCAAAAACTGTGCTTCTAAGAAACATTTCTTTGGAGAAAAAAAAAAAAATGTGTCTTCAAAAGAAAACTTCAAATAAAAGTTTTTTTAAAAACACAATGGACAAGATGATCTAATACTCCTAATATCTAATCTTTCTCAGACACTTCAGAATTTCCTTCTCTCCCACCCCCTCCTTGGGAGGGAGGCAGTAAGTAACACTTAATAGACAACATTTTGCACTGGGCTCCAGCTACCAGCTCTAATGGGTGCTGGGCAGCTGTCCCAGGCCAGATAAGTCACATTAAAGCTGAGAACAAAACCAAAGGGATTGGATTTCTTTTTTAAATTAGGAGAAAAAAAAATATGGTCTGGGTTCCTGGAAGCCGTTAAGGTGCTTTTAAAAGATATCTTAAATCATCACTCTTATGCTTGTCTTAGTTTTTGAAACTTCTTGGGCAGGTTTCTGCTTTGTTTTGGTAGACAGTTGTTCCAAATAATGGTATGGAATTTGCCTACCCTGGGGTCAGGCTGGGGCATGGGTTGGGGGGAAGGTATTTATGAAGCATGTACTGAGCTTCAGGGACTGCATGCAGATGAACTGGGGAATCCTCAAGACAACCCCATGTCCCCATTCTGTAGATCAGTGGCTTTGAGAATGTCAGGTCTCATTTCCACAGAGCTGGTAAGATAAGAGCCCAGCATTCAAACCAGGTCTGGATGAGGCCTGAATTTTTAATGTTCTGCAAATATGGAGCCTGTAAAGGAAAGCTTTAACTTGGGAATTTTTTCTGGGGTCCAGTAAAAGCCCTTCATAAATAGGGGTACCATATATTTTCTCAATGGAGAAACTTATCCAGGACAAATGAGTAACTAGACAGGATGCGAGGATGGCAGGCATGAAATAGTACTGTCCCGGGCAAATCAGGCTGTACTGTCACCCTTTTCATCACATGGGCCAAATTCCTATGACACCAGGAAGAAAGGCTACCACTAGAAGAATCAGAAGTAAGTGGCAGGACCAAGAACTGAACCCAAGTCTTCTTCTAAAATCCCTGTTCTCCCCACTGCATCATACTCCCCTCCTGATGTGCTCTCTTCACAAGCCCAAGGCCAGGACCCGATTCCCTGACCCATATGACAGGGCTCCGGTCAGCAAGGGGGATGGAGTGTGGAGATAGGAAAATACAATTTTGTGTTGGAACTGAGCAGATTTTGAGAAGGAAAATATGCCAACTGCATCTTAGTTCTAAAACCAAATTAGAAGCTTTTGCGTAGTTGGTGAGAACTTCATGAATCAGACTTATTGATCTGGAGGTTAAAAGAGAGTGGTCCCCTTTCCACTTTTTTCAAATCCCTCTACTTTTCTCCATCCTCCATACACTCATTGAAAATTAGTGTACTTGTTAAAGCACTGCTGATGCCGATGGTCGGAAATAACCAGAAAGCTCAAGTAAATAAGTTGTTCCCAGCTATAGGAGAGTGACCTATATTAATCGTGCTATTTTATTGTCCGTGTTTCTGACACTTGGACATCTGGGGCTTTGCTGACCCTGGAGAGACTCCCCTTCCCAGGGTTAGCCAATTCCTAGAGATAGTAAATGACTGGCCTTCTAGAATGCCTCTCATATGCCAACTAACCAATCTGCAGCCCACTCCCACCACCTCCTCTATTGGGGTCTCACACTCTGGGCCACTATCCATCTGCCCTAATCACCCCAGGGCAGGTACCAGATGACCCCAGACAGCCGGACACCCCAGAGCCTGCTGGAACTTTTCAAACTAGTCAATTCCAAGCTTGCTTACCCAGCCCCACCTATTCCTTCCCTCAAAAACCACAGTAAAAGCTCTCATCCATGTTTTCCCCTCACTCCTTCTGCCTCCTGACTGACCCTGGTGCTTCCCCATGTGGCCCCCCATGGCCTGGCAAGCCCCCTCCTCTTGGGAACTGTGAATAACAAACTCTTTTCAGTGGCAATTGTCTCCTGATCTGTCAGCTTCATCATATCTGAACCATAAGAAAGCCTACTTTAACTGAAGTATAGTTGATGTACAATATTATATGTTACAGGTGTACAATATAGTGATTCACACTTTTTAAAGATTATACTCCATTTATAGTTATTATAAAATATTGGCTATATTCCCCATGTTATACAATATATCCTTGTAGCTTATTTTATACCTAATAGATTGTACCTCTTAATCCCCTACCCCATCTTGCCCCTCCCCCCTTCTCTCCCCCCACTGGTAACCACTAGTTTGTTCTCTACATCTGTGAGTCTGCTTCTTTTTTGTTATGTTCACTAGTTTGTTGTATTTTTTGGATTCCACATATAAGTGATACACAATGTCCTTCTGACTTATTTCACTTAGCATAATGCCAAGTCCATCCATGTTGCTGCAAATGGCAAAATTTCAATCTTTTTTTTATGGCTGAGTATTATTCCATTGTATATATATATACCACATCTTCTTTATCCATTCATCTGTTGATGGACACTTAGGTTGCTTCCATATCTTGGCAACTGTAAATGCTGCTGCTATGAACACTGGGGTGCATGTATCTTTTTGAATTAGCGGTTTTAATTTTTTTGGATATATACCCAGCAGTGGAATTTCTGGGACATATGGTAGTTCTATTTTTAGTTTGAGAAAACTCCATACTAAAACCTCCATTTTAAAACACACACCACCCCTTCTAAAAGTCACTTGCTTGCCCCGCCCCCCCCCCCCCATTTCTTCCTCCTTACAAACGGTCCTAGTACATGGGAAGAGCAGCAGTGGGAGAAAGCATGGTAGCTCCAACCTGGAGCTTTATTTTCACGAAGAACCTCAAATAGCCTGCTCTCTCCTCATTAGTGGTCAAGCAAAGCAGTGAGAAGAGCCAGTTTGTTCAAGAGATACCCCAGTAAAATGTTATTTTAGTGCTGTCCGGGCACACCCCACAGTGAGCAAAGCAACTCCCTATGCTAAATTAGGAAATCAATACCACTGACAACAACCATAGTCACTAAGCACAGCCCTTCCATAGCCATTTGCTCCTGTAATCAATCATCAACATGGGAGTCTGGGAGCCGCCTAAAATACTTTATAGTGAAAAGTATGGGGAAAATACATTAGAAATATGCAAACTGAATTCACTCAATTGCAAAAATAGAATTTTTAAAGAAGCTTCTAATAGTGAAGATATTAAATGTAGAAAAACGGAATATTCCTAGTTAAAAGGAGCCCCAATAATGCTGGCATTTTCCCCCCCAACCATGGCCCTCCTGTTAGTAATCAATCTTGAAATGTGTTCAGAATTCTTATTTGTTTCAAAGTTAGGAAACAAATGTGTTTCCCTGGAAGAACAAAGTCCATAAATATTTTAGGTAAGTGAGAGAAGTGAACTGAATTCATCCCAAGAACATCTGTCTTTCGCAGTTGGGACAAGAAATCTCCTCTGCCCACATCAGCCTAACAGCATCTGCCCCGTAGGTGTTTGGAAACCCAGAGATGAGTGATATGCACCTGACTTTTTTCTTCTACTCACCCTTTAGCCAATGTTGCTATGCCAACGTCAGTCAACTTCATTCCTACACCTATGGGAAGAGAGAGCAAAGACGGGATTGGTGTTACACGGGGCTCCTCAGAAAAGAGGGACCATCTATTCACAGGGAGGGGTAGCGTCAGCCCCATCATCATTTCCTTTCCTGCATAAACACATACTTTCTTCCTTGTTTCCATCAGCAGAAGCTGACAGCCTTTCAGACGTGCATCCAGCTTTACGGAACCATAATGGCAGGCAGGCAGGCTTCTGAGGCAGCCGGTCAGGGGAGCAAGAGGCGGGGCCTGCTGCCTCACAACACATGCCCTTTACAGCTCCGGAAACGAAAATGCTGTCCTCTGCCTGCCTGGTCCACTGCCTCTGCTGGAGGAGGGAGGCCTGTCACTTGTCCCAGGAGTTCTCTCCCCAGAAACGCTCTGATTTGGGCTTAGGCCTGCTCCGTGTTCTTCATCAAAAGCGGAAGCCCTTGTACAACAGAAGGTGGGGTGGGTGAGGGCTGGGCTGGCTAAGTTCAACAGTGAGAGAGTTCAAGGTGGCCTTTGTTCAGTTCAAGGCCAAACTCCAGACACACAATTTCCCATCTCCAGAAAGACGGCATCCCGATTCAGGATTGAAGGTTTTCTGGGTCGGCTTTAGACCCAGGGAAGCACTACTGAGTTATGTGTAGACTTTTAACCATCGGCCTGGAGATGTCACGCGCGGTCTAACCTTTTGATGCTTATCCCAACCTCTCTCCATTAAGCCATTGGAAGTTGCGGGATTGGGGGCGGGATACCCAATCAACAAAACAGCTGCCTGAGCTTCCCACGCTGGTCCCTAAAAACGCCATAGGCATTCCTGGTAGAATCCCAAGCACTCAGGAGTCTTTTTGCTTCTCCCCTCCCAGCAGGAGCAGATGGGAGAGTGGCTAAGGAACCAGGGATTCAAAGAGAATGAAAGTCCTACTGTCTTGCAAGGTGGGGAAGGGCAAGGTCGCTGTCACCTTCTGCAGTCGAAAAGCACCATCCTCTCTCACCCAGGTCTGGAGGAAGGCAATCCTCTCTGATGCCCAGAGCACGGACAGCCTCCGGCCTTTCCAGAATCTCCTTGCCAGACCAGCTACCATTTCTGCTCCTGCCTCTCTAGGGTCGCGGCTGTAGGCACTGGCTCCGACTCCGTGGACCGCTGCCTTAATCTCACCCGTGCCATCTAGTGACCAGCCTTTTACGGCAGGGCATGGGGTCCATGGTGCTATGCCACCTGAACCTCGCCTCCTCTTCTCTGGCCCCCGACTCTTGTCCCACCCGGGCCAGGCTGTGGTCACTATATTCCCCAAGGCCAGCCGGCGACTTGCTCACTGAAGGGCCTGGCGGCCCAGAAGCCAGACTGGGCTGTGGAAGAAGGAACCAGCATCCCTGGCAAAAGCCAACCCTGGGGGTCAGGCCTGATGGCAACCTAGTTCCATGGGTCTCCCTCATATGAGCACTGTTTTCTGAGGCTCAGAAAAGGACAGCTAGGGATTTCCCTGGTGGCGCAGTGGTTAAGAATCCGCCTGCCAATGCAGGGGACACGGGTTCGAGCCCTGGTCCGGGAAGATCCCACGTGCCGCGGAGCAACTAAGCCCCTGCGCCACAACTACTGGGGCTGCGAGCCACAACTACTGAGCCTGCACGCCGAGAGCCTGTGCTCCGCAACTAGAGAAGCCACTGCAATGAGAAGCCCGTGCTCCTCAAAGAGTAGCCCTGCTCCCTGAAACTAGAGAAAGCCCGTGTGCAGCAACGAAGATCCAATGCAGCCAAAAATAAATAAAATGAAATTAAAGAAAAGGACAGCTAAAGCGTTAATTTTCTGATTCAGCAATGTCTGCCTGGAGTGAGGCAAAAATACATGTCATGCTGCTGTTCAGACAGAAGCAAAGAGCCCTGCTTTTCTGCAGGGCACCTGGGAGCTAAATTAGACACAGCACTTTGGGGGAGCCAGTAAGCATTTTAAAAGCCTCTTTCACAGTTGGCAACTAATTCATCTCATTCTTTCAAAGCTGCTAACAACTAAAACACATGTAGAAATGCTTCACATAGTTTTTATGATAGGAACTGGGCTTTAAAAAAAAAAAAAAAAAAACGACTCCAAACTGCAAAAGCCCTCTTTGGACATGTTGTTTCGTGGAAAAGTTGTACTTAAAAAGTACAGCTCTAAGCCACATAGAAGTCCAATTTTAAAAGTCATTTGGCAAAAGGTCCTTGAGCTTGGGAATTGCTTTTCCTCAATTCTCACAATTACCAGCTGTCACTGATGTTTGGAAAAGTAGAATTTGATTTTCAAAAGGAAACTTCTCTCTTGGTTTTATAGTTTGCAAGCAATTCAACAAAGGTTACTAAGGGTCTCTATAGGATAATAATTTAGATTACAGTGTGCAGCTATTAAACCAAGTTGGGGATAATAGTCATCTACAGGTTGTTTCTGATGGAAGGCAGGAAGAAGGCAGTATTACAGTTTGTTCTCCAGAACTTGAGTTCTTGGGTTATTTGGGTGACAGCTTCTTAGGAAGCCCAGTGGTCTCTGGTGTGTGCAGATCTTAGGGCCAAATCACAGGCTCATCTTTCACCCCACTGACCTGCAGGACTCGCCACAATCCCATCAACAAGCCAAGGCAACCAGGGAGAGAATAACTTAAGAGTCTGAGAAAGTGAGACTTGAGCTTGGGTTTGTTTGGGATTTTTAAATCCTAATTCCAGTGTCTTAGTAAAATTATAAAATGTGGGGATCGCTTAGAGAATGGATGTGTTATCTTGTGCCACAGTGATGACGACAATAGTAAGATTCTTCCCAGCAGCAGCAGAGAGTAAATAAACACCCTTATGAAACACCATGCCAACACTTTCAACCACACACGTCATTTACGGGGAGATATAACGTTCTACTACAGCTGTTTACTAGTGCCTGGAAGCAAAATTAACCGTGCATGAAGCTCCGGGGTGTTGCTTTTCGGTAGATGAACTGTATTTAATGCAAAATTAACTCTGAAGGAGGAAAGATGGGGAAGTCTCAACAGTTGCACAGATAGTCTAATTAAAATAGCTGTCTGTTTAAGACCGTATTGTCTGTGTGTGGCAGCAAAGTCTCTTCAAAAGTGAGTGGATATGGCTGGCTTCAACTTGCAGATCAGCCTCCCCTGCAAGTCTGTAACATTGCACTTCCCAGCTGACCTCAGAGGATTCCCTCACAGGAGCCTTTGACATTAAGGGATACTTGGAAATCTTGCAAATTTGTAAATTTGAGTTTTAGTGGAAAGAGTTTGGGGTTCAGAGTCAGAAGCAGTGTTGGAGTCTTGGACCCCTCTTCTTCTTAGCTGAGTGAGCCGGGGATTAGATCATTAGCTCCCAGCCTCTGTTTTCTCATCTGTAAAATGGGGATCATAACATCTCTTTGGCAGGGTTATTACAAAGATTAAACAAAAAATAGGGAAAAATGAGTGCAGACAAAAACTGGTGAAATCCACGTAAGGTCTGTAGTCTTGTTAATTACATCGTGCCGATGTGAGTCTCCTGGTTTTGACAGTGTACTGTAGGTACGTAAGGTGTTACCATTAGGCAAAGCTGGGTGAAGGGTACATGGGGACCCCTCTGTACGTTTTGGCAATCTCTCATGCCTATGGTTATTTCAAAAGTTTTTAAAAATAGGGAACTCTTACTATGTGTCCATGCCGCGCTAAATGTCTTGCTATCTCATTTCATCCTCCCAACCACCCCACGTGGAAATTACTGAGGCACAGAGAGGTAAATGGTTTGCCCAAGGCTAACAGCTAGAAAGTGGAGGTGCAGAAAATAGAACCCACAGGCATTCTTGCTCTTCACCACCGTGCTGTATAGAGCTTGGGATTCTTATACCTGACAATGTCTGACATAAGTAGGTACTCAGTTATAGTTCAGATTTTTCTCTTAAAGCATTATTATTCGGAAAGGAAAAGGAATAGGAAAGCCCCTGTGGCAGAAACTGTTGGGACCCTGCCCATCACCCTCACCCTCACTCCTTCCATGCACACAGCTCTACGTCAAGGTACCACCACCAGCATCTCTTGGCCTGAGAACACGCTCTGATCACAGGCACCTGCTTTGCTCAGCGTGGCTTGCCCATGTGCAGGTGGCAAACGCAGGGGAGTTAACAGCCCCATCTGGAGCAGCCTGCTGCTGGTAACTAAAGGGAGTTGGAGTATAAATACCCCTGCTCCCTCACTCCTTGGGTGTGCTAATTCTGAGAAGTGTGTTCTGCCCAGCCTCCCCCAGTTTCCCCAGCAGGCATGAGCTTCAGTAATACACAGTGGTAACCGGGTATAAGGTACCCTATCGACTTTCTGTCCCTTCCCTGCCACACTCCCTCAGTCTCCTACCAGTGTTTCCTGGGATCCCCTCCCAAATATTTGCACTTGAACATTTGCGTGCAATAAAGGATTAACCTTGCCTAAATAAAGGATTGTTTTTGCCCAACTTTTTGGAGGTAACTGCTAAGCTCTGATAAGAGTGTCCAAAGACTGAATGTCAATATTATGACATAGTATGAGTGTGTTTCATGTTTGGTAATTGCAATCATTGTTGCTTTTGTTGTGGTCATCCATGTACAATGCTTGGTGTCAGTCTATTTATCTCTTGTAAAAATAAAATACAGTGTGTGTGTGTGGAAAAAAAAAAAAAAAAGAGTGTCCAGAGAGGCTAGAGGCAGAGGTCAGTCTCACGAGCAGGCAGTGATGGCTCCCTAATAAAATCTCTGAACACCAAGGCTCAGGGGAGCTCTCCTGGTTGGCAGTGCTTCCACATCACTGAGGGGAGAAGCACTGTCCCCATGGCTTCACCAGGAGGGGACAACTGGAAATTCCCACTGGTCTCTCCTGGACTCTTTCCCGTGTGTCTCTTCCCTTGGTTGATTTGAGTCTATCTTTTCACTATAATAAACCATAACCACGAACATAATGGCTTTCCTGAGTTCCGTGAGTCCCCCCAGGAAATTAATGAACTTGAGGGTGGTCTTGGGGAAGCCCCAGACTGCAACTTGTCTCAGGGCTGTCTCTGTGGGAAACCTAATTATGACATCCCTACTTCATACAACAAATGTATTCCCCAAAATGTGGGTATAAACTGAAAACATGCTGTAAATTCACCAGCGGAGCTTGACGTCTAAAGCAACTGTGAAAGATCCTTTCACCTATTAAGAATGAATTCTTACATTTTAATTTATCTTTTGGTCCATCTGGATTTTCATGTGTACATCTGAAATTTGTGCCTATTGAGGATATAGAGCGCCAGTTTTTGGTTACCTGTTGTAATGGGAAGGTGTTAATGGAATGAATTATTAAAATGTACTTTGTTACTCCATCGAGTGGGTCATTTCGGGCTCTTTTGTTGCTTTGTTTCTGATGAGACATTAGTAACGCTTTCTGCGGGTGAAGGTGCTTACAGTCTGTACCCAGCAGACCTCTCCCTCCGCCCGCCCCCCCCGCACCCCCCCAGGAACATCCCAGGCCCACAGCATCCCTGGAGCCCAGGCCGAGCCGCTCTCCTCACCCTGCATGTCCGTGACCAGGAGGCAGCCACTTGTTTTCTGGTAGACCCAGTGCTGGAAGGTGCAACATTTCTGACCAGCCTCCGATTCTCTTCTCAAGAAGTTTATCTCCTTCCCATCCCTGATGGAATACTTCACAAATTCTCCAATCAGCTCTTCCTCCACTGTGGCGTATGGGATATTGTTCTCAGGTCGATGGATAAGAAAAATAGGAATGATCCTGGAAGGGAAGAGAACATGGGCACGCATCGTGTTCTCAGATGGGAATAAAGATGGCGGGGATATTCTAGCCTGACCTGGAGGAGTAGGGAGCTGCAGGATAAATCCTTGGGTTCCATCAGCTGTAGACTAAAAATTCCCCCAATGACTGTTTAGTGGATAAAAGGATGTGTTCTTTTTATTTGTTCCTAGAGTTGGTGAGAAACTCCTCCTTGGGATGGAGTTTAATTGCTCATGTAGCAATGAATGTCTTCATTATAGGCATACCTCAATGACCCATTGGTCAGGTGACTAATATATCTATCCATCCAGTATCTATCCACCCTTCCATTCATCCTTCCTTTCAGTCAACAAATATGCATTCAGTGGCTTCTATGTGTCAGACACTCTTCCAGATACTGTTCCAGAAAACAGCAGTAAAGAGAAGAGGCTCTGCTCTCAAGGATCTTACATTTAAATGAAGGAGACAGACAATAAACAAACGTCTAGTGCTCGATGCTATATGAAAAAAAATAAAGCAGTGGAGAGGAGAGAGGTAGCACAGGGGGTGGAGGAGGGGTTGCGATTTTATTTAGGGAGGTCAGAGAAGGCCTTGATCGTAAAGAACATTTGAGCGGAGACCTGTAGGAGGTGGGCATGGAGAGAGCCATGAGGACGTCTGTGGAAGGAACATTCCAAGTAGAAGGAAGAGCAAAGGGAAGAGGCCCTGGGCAGGAGCATCTGGGGCGTGTTCAGACAGCAGCGAGGGGCCGATGTGGCTGGAGAGCATCGAGCAAGGGGAGCGTGGTGGTTTGCGTGAGGATGGGAGGAAACGGGGAGCTGGACCTTGGGGAGTCTGGGCCACTTGAGAAACTTTGCCCTTTGTACTGAGCAGGAAGAGAAGCCACTGGAGAGTTTTGGATACAGGAGTGACATGATCAAACTTGTGTGTGACAAGGATCACTCCACCACCCTGCACGGTACGGAGCGTGCAAGGGCAGACGCGGGACACAGGGAGGAGGCCACGTGAGAACGATGGCACCTGGAAGTGGAGAGGTGATCAGATCCTGCACTGACCCGTTCACCGTCACACCATCCTAGATGATTAACCCAAACCCGCTCTTCTCTCCTCAGACCGCCCACGCCTCCTCCCCAGCCTCACTCTCAGCCGAGGACCTTGCTTCCTGTTTGACTGTGAAACTGAAACAATGAGAAATTCTCACAGCTACACCCACCACGTATTCCTGCCTCCCAAGGTCAGTGCCCATGTCCTCTGCCTGCCCACCATCTACTATGGAGGAGCCCTCCTTGCTGCTACCTGAACCATCTCTCCACTGGTGCCCTGGATCCCAACCCCTCCCCGATGCTCGAGGATACTGTTCCAGGGATGGTTCCCCACTCTCCCTCCCACCAGGGTTTCCCCCTACAGACTCATTCCCAACGGCAACAGAGAGTAATAACTCTACTCAGCCTGTGGACCTCACAGCCCACCCCCACTACTGACTCACCGTTTACATCAAAACCCAAATCAGCTGTAGACTCACCGTCTCCAATCCCTTCCCTCCCATTCAGTCCTGAATCCACTCAAAGTGACTTTCCTGCTTAAAGAAGCCTCGGTCAAGGGCACCACAAGCACCATGTCGCTGAGTCTAATTGTCCCTTCTCAGCCCTCATCTTACTCGCCCTCAATGGCACTGGACACTGCATCACTCACTTCTTTTTAAGACACTTTCCCGTGGCTTCCAGAAACTCACTTCCTCTTGGTTTTCTTTCTGCTTCACTGGCTACTTCCTGTCTCCTTTCCTGGTTCCTCATTTCTCCCCAAACTTTACACCCTGGCACGCCCTGGGATAGCTCTTCTCACTCTGCACACGTTCCCTAGTGACCCTCCTTGTTTTAAATACAGTTCGTATGTCGGCAGTTTCCACATTTATATCTCCAGCCCAGACCTCTCCCCTGAACTTCCAACTCACATCTCCAGCTGCCTACTCTCCATCTACACTTGATGTCTAAAAGGCGTCTCAAATTTAACATGGCAGGACTGCCCTGGTGGCACAGTGGTTAAGGATCCGCCTGCCAATGCAGGGGACACGGGTTCAAGACCTGGTCCGGGAAGATCCCACATGCCACGGAGCAACTAAGCCTGAAAGCCACAACTACTGAGCCCACATGCCGCAACTACTGAGCCCACGTGCCGCAACTACTGAGCCCACGTGCCGCAACTACTGAAGCCCACGCGACTAGAGCCCGTGCTCCACAACAATAGAAGCCGCCACAATAGAAGCCCGCACACCGCAACGAAGAGTAGCCCCCGCTCACCGCAACTAGAGAAAGCCCACGCGCAGCAACGAAGCCCCAACGCAGCCAAAAAATAAATTAAAAAAAAAAAATTTAACATGGCAAAAAATGAACTAGTCATTTGCCTCCACCCCAACATCTGTAGAGTTGACTGGCAACTCTACCTTCGCATTCTTTCCCTTCAGCAAAAATCTGCTGAATAGCTTGTGCCAGGATCTCAAAGATTCAGGGGAGGGGAGACGAGAGACACAGTCCCTGCTTTCCAAGGGCAGTCGTTGGTGAGGTGCCCAGGGGAGGGACACCTAACCCCCAACTCCCAGCTAATAAAGACAGTCAGCAGCCAGGTGTGTGTGGCCTGAGTTGTGAAGACTAAGGAGGAATAAGCTGGCAGAGTGGGAGGCAAGAGGGAGAGGCCATCCAACAACTCCATCCCTGTGTTTGGCACCCACAGCTCAGTCTCCCTCCATCCACACCCACACAAGCCAGTCCAAGTCCCACCTCCTGGTCCTCTCTGCACCCTACCTGGCCTGGCCTGAAGCTTCCCCGACGCTTCTGAGTCCCACCCAGTGAGGCTCTGCCTCCCCCTCCCCCTTCCCAGATGCAGTTAGTCCAGCACCGAACAGACCTGGTGTCACAACTGCCCATTCCCTTTTGTCACCAGGTGAGGAATAAATTTCATGAGAGCTCGTGAAAGGATATACATGAATCCACCTCACCCACTACTCACCGCAGGAAAATACGTGTACAGCAGGGTCAGCACCCTGTTACCTAGGGAACAGATCCAGTCGGATGTCTGTTTTCATACAGCCCACAAGAATGGTTTTTACAAATGAGCATTTGCAATTGATTGGCTTTTAGGGAACACTAAATCTGAACCCCAAATGTAAGCAAAGTTACTTTAAAAAGTTAGCAAAATGCTACTTAAAAAGAAAGAATTCCATTCTTCTATTAGTAAACCTGTATAATTCATCAATAAAGATTTGTAGATATTGGTTTTCTTTATTGTTACATAAGCATCTACATAATAGCGTTGATTTTGCCTATGGACCAACACAGCCTAAAATAGTTACTATCTGGTCCTTTGCAGAAAGGGTTTGCCCACCCCCGGTCTCAAGTTTTGTCTTCTGTTGGTGAATTCTTTTGTTTCTTCCCTCTGCCTCAAGGTCACAAACATGTTCTTGTCTGCCCCCATCTTAAAAACAACCAGCGGGGCTTCCCTGGTGGCGCAGTGGTTGAGAATCTGCCTCCCAATGCGGGGGACACGGGTTCGAGCCCTGGTCTGGGAAGACCCCACGTGCCGCGGAGCGACTAGGCCCGTGAGCCACAATTACTGAGCCTGCGCGTCTGGAGCCTGTGCTCCACAGCAAGAGAGGCCGCGATAGTGAGAGGCCCGCGCACCGCGATGAAGAGTGGCCCCCGCTCGCCACAGCTGGAGAAAGCCCTCGCACAGAAACGAAGACCCAACACAGCCATAAATAAATAGATAAAATTAAAAAAAAAAAAAAAAAAACAACCAGCACCGCCCTTTCTTTGGGGGGACTTTGCCCTTAGATTTCATTCTGATTTTCCTTGTTTCCTTCACTTCTTGAAAGGGGCGCCTCCATTTGTATCCATGGCCTCAATTCCAATTCCCTCTTTGACCCATTAGCCCTCATCTTACAAAGTCCCCGCCTGCTGTGGTCAACCATTCTGATGGCCTCTAATTATTCCCCAGGATACTTCTGCAGCATCTGACAGTGTTTGTTTAATTTTTATTGGTGTATAGTTGGCTTACAATGTTGTGTTAGTTTCTGTTGTACAGCCAAGTGCATCAGTTATACATATACATATATCCACTCTCTTTAGATCCTTTTCCCATATAGGCCATAATAGAGGATTGACTAGAGTTCCCTGTCCAATACGGTAGGTCATTAATAGATAACTAATAAGCGTCTAACAGTGTTGACCCCTTTTTCCCTCCAGAATCACCCTCTTGCCTGGACTCTGGGGACAGTGCCCCCTCCTGACTCTTGTTCCTCTCATGTTGCCCCTGAGCATTTGCCGGCCCCTGCTCAGCACTGACTCCGACCCCTGCACGTTCGTGTTTCTCGAGCTTCCATCCTTGGTCCTTCCCTCTCCTTGTTCTATGCACTCTACCCAGGTAAGCCCACCACTTGCACAGTTGCAGTGATCATCTGTATGCAGATGCCCAGCAAACCAGCGCACTGCTTCCCTTCTCTTTCCGCTCCAGGCTTAGATGGCCGAATTGCTGCAGTCTGATGGGCCACAGAGACCACAAACCTCAGACTCAGCCTATGCAAAATTATTCACCTCGCCTTACACCTACATGAGTCTTCTCCCTGCCTTTACTGTCTTCAAGTGGCGGCATTGTCTACCCAGTCTCCCAAGTTCATAGTCAACCTTCTCTCCCTTTTTACTCCTTCCATGAAGTCTGGTTAAACACACCTACCTACCGAATGTCACGCAAGCCCATTCTTTCCTCTCAAACTCCCCATGGCCGTGGCTTAGTTCCACTGTCACTGCCTCTTTCTTGGGCGACAGAAACAACTTTCAGACTGGTCTCACCACGTCCAGCCTCTGGGCCTTGTCCTTGGACATCCATTGCTGACGGGCAGATAGCTCTAAGAGCCACATCCGCACAGAGGATTTTTAGGGCAATGAAACTATTCTGTATGATACATTATAGTTATCATACGTTATAGTGTCATTAGACATTTGTCCAAACCCACAGAATGTACAACCCTCACGTACACTGTGGACTTTGGGTGACGATGATGTGTCAATGTGGATTCAATTATAACAGATGTTCCCGTCTGCTGGGGGATGTTGGTAATGGGGGAGGCTGTGTATGTGTGGAGCCTGAGCGGATATGGGAAATCTGTCTCCTCCATTCAATTTTGCGTGAACCTAAAACTATTCCAAAGATTAAACTCTATTAAAAACAACAACAACGTGTCTGCTCCGTTGCTCAAGGCTCCCCTGCTGAAAGCTTCTGGTTAGCCCCTGTCTTCCTCTCGTCCCAATGCTCATTAGCTGAGCATTGAAAGTTCTTTGCATTCTGGCCCCCAACCTGCCTCTGGCCTCTTTCTCTGCCCCCCTTTTTTTCTACCCTGCCAGCGCTCTAGATTTACTGAGCATTTTCCATCTCCTTGAAAACCTTCTTTCACAGCTCTTCATTTCTTTCTTTGAACACGCTGTTCCCTTTGCTGGCAGTTCTCCACCCTTGCTCTCCATCTGGCAAACTCCTACTCATTCTTCAACACCCTCCTCCTCTTGGGAGCTTTTCCAGACCCCCTACCTCCTCCATGTCCCCATAACTCCTTGCACTTCATGCCACCACACTGGGTTTTGTCCTACATGCCTTGCACTCCCACTGGCTATGAGGGGCAAGAACCTATTGCATTTTCTTTGTATTCTTTAAGTGCCCATCACCTAGCATGGAACAAAGCCTGGCACACGGTAAATGCACAGCGTTTGGCAAAAATGAATGAATGTTTATATAGGACAAAGTTTCTCAGTCTCGGCATTATTGAACTTTGGGGTCAGATAATTCCTCATTGTGGGGCTGTCCTGTGCGTTATAGGATGTTTAGCAACAACTCTGGCCGCTTCTCACTAGAGGCCAGTAGCACCCCTCCCAGTCACAACCATTAAACTGATATAGGATCTGATCTGACAGACTTGTAGACAGTCAGAGAAGAGATCACCTAGTTAAGTGTTGATCACATAGATGTCATTTTCAAGGACTTAAAGTAGAAATCATGATAGCCACCCCAAGGAAAAGGTACGATGCTGATTTTTTGATGTTCATTAATGTAAAAAATACTTTTAATACAGATTATTTGTCAAATGGGTAAACAAATAGGTATAAGTCCCTAAGGCAGGCCCCTAACAACTGTCAATATATTTAAGGCTCAGAAAGTAGGCTTCTGGAAGGGTCTAAGTTCCAAAAAAAAAAAACAAACCATTAATGGTGTGACAGTCACCTGCATCCAGTGATGGCCACCTGGGTTGGGGAGGGGAACGGCTGGTATCATTTCTTTTAGTAGAACCACACAAAGAGCCCTATAATGAGAAGGCCTCAGAAGTGGCCCAGCTTTTGAGTCAGGATGTCTACAGGTAAAGATATAGAACAATTCTGCAACACTTAGTAACCAAATCCAAGCTTAGGAAAAGTCATGAGGGCAGCAGGGCTGGTGGCCTCCTTTCTCCCTTCAAAAATACTATCACAGACACTACCATCATTTCTCTGTCTTGGGGGACGTGGCTCCCCTTTTCCAGTGAGATGAGGGCGAAGGCCTCCTGCTTTGAAGGGAGGCTTGAGTTGGGCACCCCGGCCGGGTCTGCACTCACACCGCAGGGCGCTGCCTGCTTCCCCAGGGGTGAGAACAGAGCAGAGAGGATTCTTCCAGAGCACGGAGAGCACCCGGGCCTGTGCCGTTCCGCCCACATCCTGCCTTCTCCTGGGACTTCAGCTGGAGGCTACACACAGGTGTCAACTTGAGCCAAAGATTGTTGGGAAAACATTTTTACATTAAGCAGACAAAGAGGGAAGAAGGATACAAAATTCAAGTGAATTTTAAAGCCAGGGAAGGTAACATTTCAAAGAAACGACTCTGCAGGCAGATTACTTCAGACTAAGCCCCCAGAGCTTTTGAAGGGAACATATTGATCCTGGTCTGCCATTTACGAGTATTTCCTTGAGAAAATGTGAGAAGGATGCCTCCTTGCCTGCCCCATTTCAGAAGAGGAAAGGGCACCTCTCTTAGGGACAGATCTGGACCGGGACAATGTCCTTTGAGACACCAAGTGGCCGACCCTTCACACACCAACGTTCTCTGATTACTCATCACGGTGGGAGTCATTTCAAGCACTATTTCTGCTTCTAGGATGAAAGTGTTTGTGTCTTCTTTTATTAAAGTAATGTCAAGTATTAGCCAGGGGGCTGGTGGGCCCACCTGGGGCAGTGGGCCCTTCCCAGCACCCCTGAAATCAGCCTGGGGTGTCCCCAGCCTCCCTCTGACAACTTGGTCATTTCTGCAGGATTTGGGCCATCCAGATTGCCTCCTGAGGATGCCCTGAAGACAGCTGGCCACTGACCCTGCCGCAGGGCGAAAGGGTGTTCAGGGTTGACCTGGGTTCTTACTCATTCCGTAGCCCTAAAAACCAGAGATGGAGCTGGCCGTGACTCAGGGTGTTAACTAGGCATGGTCCCTGCCCAGGGGGATCCTTTGCACGAAGAACACCGAATCTACTGTCATTCACAAATTCAAAACCGGAAGCTGCCGGAGTGCGGAGGGTTTTCTCTTCTAGACCCACCCGCCCGTAAAAGGGAAGTGTAGGGCCAGCTTCGCGGTCTGGAAATAAACACATCCCCACCCCAGGCAGGCCAACCACCCAGCCCTGCGCCCTGGATCTGCAGAGGAGCCTGAGGCGTGGCGGGGACCAGCTGGCGGCCCTCCCTTGGCTCGCCGCTTGGGAGCCCTTTCCCTTCACGGGCTGCCTCCTTGCAGGGATCGTGCTGAGGCCCTCCCCGCTTTGTTCTGCCCCTCCCCTCACAGCCATCTGCCGAGTGGGCACGTCTCCGTGGGCCCTGCTCGTCCTCCCTGCTCAGTGGATCATCTAGAGGCTGACGGGTGGGCGTCCGAGTCACCCCCACCCCTACACAGACACACTCGCCCCCCGTGCCCTCTCCTCTCAAATCCTGCTCACTTACACCTTTGCTAACACGGTTTCAAGCACAGAGGCCTTTGAGAAAGCCGCGTGGATCTTGGGCCAGGGGCCATTTCAGAAGCAAGGAGAATCTTCATGCTCAGAAAGGAAGTCAAGGTTGGTAAAACGGAGAGAGCAAACGAGCAGGAGTGGAACTCTCACAGAGTCACAGGAAGAACACGCAAGCTGCAAATTCAAATCGATGTCAGCAGAAGCCGCAGAGGAACAGGGGCTTCTGGTGAAGCAAATACACAGGCCAACTCGGCAAAGGGGACCCAGAGAAATGATCTGTGAAAAATGACAAAGCTTCCTGTCCACAAAAGATGCCACAGTGTTGTGACAGCCTAAGACCTCAGAAGAAGACGTCCATACCTCCATTACCTTCTAACCTGCCCCCCCACCACCACCGTCAACCTGATTCACCAAGACGTTTTGCAGGCTTGGTGCCGTGATTACCACCGAGAACCAAAGGCCGGAAATGAGACGGACAGAAGCGACCCTGCGAACATGCTCGCTCTCCTCAAAAAAACATTTCTGCCACAGCAGAAGAGGCCAGGATCCTATCAGCATCCCGAAGATAAAAGATAGACAAGGGGGAACCGCCTCTGGAAAGTGCTGATAAAAAGATGTCTTTCGATGGGACCGATTCTCCTAAAGTGGCTGCTCATCCTGAGGAGGGGCACCCGCCCTTGAAGGACCTACTGCTCTAGAGGGAGTTAATACAATCATGTCAACTTCTGACCCAGAGGCTGTGCTTGCTTCCTGGAGCGGAATTGTAGCCGGGCCGGGAAGACGGACTCAGTGGGATCACAGGAGGCCTGTGTGGTCGGGTGGTGTGTGGCCCACGGGCGAAGTCTCCCTGCTCCCCCACTAGGGCTGGGCTCGTTATGGTTTCATGCCGGACAGCCTTGGGTTCTTGAAAAACCAAGGAGGGGGTCTGCACTCTTCTCCCTTCCTGCCGGCAGTTTTCCACCCCACACCTGGGGGACCACGTGCTGCGCCCTGAGTGTGCTCATAGGAATCAAGTATTAGCGAAAAGCCCGCGGTGAGGCTACACCACCCGGAGAAAGGGTTCAGCTATAATGATAGTTAACGATAGAGAAGTGACTACAATCCACTCCATGGTGCCCCTTGACAGCTGAACTGTGGGCCGCTCCACACTCTCCATGCTTCCTGCTTACAGGGGGCACAGCCTGGCCAGTTGCAGGGGGGGAAAAAAAGCCTGTGAACTGCCTGACAGGAAACCACAGTGGAAGTGGCTCTCTCTGCAAAGAGCCCCGGCCCTAAGAGGGCAGAGGAGGAAGGAGATGAGACATTTTACAAATATGAATTCATTGAATGGAATTAATTTACCTGAAAGGGCCTCCAGTAAGTTTCTACACTGGGGAAGACGGGGCTTATAGACGAAACTTGAAACTTGGTTATGTTCACCTTAACCAACATTCAAACCTATCATTGCCAGGAATGGTTCAAACAGAAATGTGTCTTCTGATGTGACACAGTATATCACTGACAACCTTCTTGCCAAAAAGATGTAATATGCATCGCTTCACAAGGAAGCAATCAGTCCTGATTATACTTGTGGCCCCGAATAATTAAGAGACCCCCTTGTTTGGGGTAGCAGTCTCTTAGACATAGCTATATGTAAATATTCAGAGCTATGCACTTAAGATGTCTATTTTTACTTTAAGTTTTATACATAATTTTTTAAGTGTCCTGGAATGAATGATAAGTTATAGTTCCTCTAGTAAAAAGGGTGGTTTTGGAATAATTGGGGAAATTTTAATATAGATTGGACATTAGGTGACACTATAGCAATGTTAAATGTGTTGGTTTTGATAGCTGTTGTGGTTATATAGGAATATATACAGAGAATCTACACAGAATCTGTAGAAAGGATATTGAATTAACTATTAACAATTGGTCAATGAGGTGCAGAATATACAGGTGTTGTACCAACTTTTGTGGTTTCAAAATTTTTAAGTTTAAAAAAAAAGAATGCTGTGTGTTTCCAGTATAGGATCCTGATTTTGGTTCAGTGAACATGGAATCAGGCACAGATGCGCTTTTTTGGACCCTTATCCCTCCATGTCCTGTCCTCGTCCATGAGTTCACAACTCCTCCCCCAGTAAGGAAGGAAATGTATTTGGATACCAAACATCCTCATCTGTCTCCAGGGCGGTGGCAGATTTGCTGGGAAGCTGATTAAACCCTTGTCCTTCACCCGCACAGACCCTTTCCAAGTCCCTGGACACATCTTGATATTCATAATTGTGTTCTTTTCCTTAGAAAAGCCCCCAAGTTGTGTATGAGTCAAGCTGCACAAAGCTTGGGTGTGCCCCTGCGGGAGGGCGCTGCGGTTCCGTGCCTGGTGGACTGATTACGGGTGGATTCTTCCTCCTCGAAGAGGAACTGAAGAGGACAGAGCAGGAACAGGGGGTTGGAGAAGCAAGAACAGGGCGAGTTCTCACGACAACCCAGTCCAGATTGCTGTCTTGGCGTACTTAAAAGAAAAGCAATTGAAAGTGGTTTTCTTTGCATTATGTTAATTTTTCTTGAAGTTGCTGAGAATTGTTTGTATACTAAGTATGTTAAGCATTTCTTGGGGAAGAGCAGCAAGCATTAGACTTTATACATGGTGTGCCCAACATACCACCTCAGGGTTTTTTTTTTTTTCCATTTCGTGAGTTAACAGAGATAATGCAGACAAGAGTTCCTTCCTTCTTTCCTCTCCTTTCCCAGTTTCTACTCATATGTAAATGACTGGTCTGTCTGAAGTTTCCAACGTGCACTGGCACAGCCCTTTCTCTTCCCATTTATGATCTCAACCAGATAAGCAGATCAGTAAATACGACCTCCAGACACCCCAACATGTGCTTGTGCCAATCGATGTTTAGTCAATGAGTGGATAAAAGTCAGTGTAGTTTTTACCTCTGTAGGGTTCCAGGAATCGGGTGCTATGCTCCTATGTTCCTGACCACCCAGCTTATTCTTCCCTGACACACCACCATATTTATTTTCATCATAGGACTCCTGTTCTCTTATATTTGTTTATGGTTTAGACAATGTAATACCCATGAGAGTAGATACATTTCCTATTTAACATGGTATATGCATTTATTTAATTATTCCATACATACATACATTTACTGAAATATCTAGCAAGTATTTTTCTGCAAGCCTCTGGTGACTCAGTGAAGAACAGGATAGCAGCTGTGTGTGCCCTCTTAGAGCTTACAGACAGACACCAGTTGAAACGCGTGTCCTACTGTTTCTTCTCACCCTCTCATCCCTCAGTGCCCCGCAAGTCCCCACCAAATTAGAGGGGCGGGGGGAAACAAGAGGGAATCATACTTACTCTGGCACTTCTCCAAAGCCTTCCAGAGGCTGTGCTTCAGCGGCATAGATCTTGGCATAGTATCTGGCGGTATTTTGAACGTAGCATTCCTAGATCACCCAAGTACATGGGAAAGCCCAGTGATTAGAAGAAATTCAGAGAGCATTGCCCGGTAAGGCTCAAATTTCCCAATATAGGTTAAGCCAATGGATTTCCAAACCCATCCCTTCGTTGGGGGCACAGAAGCAACAATGAATGTAGCCTACAGTTGGCCACTTGCAGAGGAGCTCTGAGACCTGAAGGAACCATCCGGGTGAAGGTCAAGTGGTCTCTAGGGCTAGGTGTCCCTGAACTATGAAATTTCTAGAACCCGCGTGGCTGAAGTTCACCCCTGAGCTAAGGGGACTGGTCCCTGGGCAGGATGTCAGATAGAGCACGGGGACTGTTGGATTTCCCATGAGCTATCCCATCTGAGGTTCTTCAAAGGTGTAACTTGAGTTGTAAGTAATGAACACCTTGCCAAGATTGTTGGCTTAGAAAAGCCCTACAGAGTGGAAAGCAGAATCCAGTTTGCTTTTCCTAAGTGGGAGTCTAGATGCTGGGGGATTTTCCATGACTGGGCCAGATGGCACTTGAAATGGAAGGAATATTCAGTGAAAGAGAAGAACAAAGAAGGATAGATTTGGAGGAGAAAGGAGTACAATTGGCAAAATCCTATGCTCAGAGAAGAGGGGCTGTCTTCATGAGTACCAAGTCCCACACGGCATTGCCACATCTGGAGTAACCGTGGAGGGACAGTGTTTGAGAGCACCCAGGAGACTCATCTGAGTCTAGCTTATTCGTTTTATAGGTTAAAAAAAAAAATTCAAAGGGCACCTAGTTTGTGAAAGAGCTAGACCCAGCTCTCCTGAAAGCTTGGCCAGCGCTGGCATAGAGTGAAATGCATGGATGGGGGGTGGGGGATGGGTGGAGATGCAGGGGGAAAAGCTCGTGTTTTCCTCCCCTCCCCTCTTGCCTCAAGGGTCCTACGACTCAGTAACATAGGAGGGAACTTAGCTAGAGACTTGGGTCAATCTCCCTTCATAGCTTACGGGTGGACATTGAACCTAACTCAGGAAGGCAGGAAACAGGACAAACGTTAACCCTTCTGAATATACCCCACCCTCCTTCCTCTTCCCTAAAACAAACTGAAACACTCCAGAAACTACCGTTGATTTTAGCTGTCCTTGAGGATCCTTGGGAATCGTGGCATCCAATGTAACTTGGACACCCCACTTCCCATGTCATTCTGAGTCCAGGCAGATTCAAACCCCCAGGGGTCTGATGGGGCTTCCTAGGAAGCATTCCTAAGAAGTGATCCCAGCCCAGGTAGGAACCGGTGAGGCGCCCCCAGACATAGACTGGTCCCAACTAGCTGGCACGAGGCCAAGAAATCACTCAGAGGCTGAGATGTGAGCTCCAGCATTTAGCCTTAACCTAGTGACTTCCTCATAAACATACCCCAGAGGGAGAGAGACACCCTCTTGGAGACACCCCCATCAATTCTGAGTCTGATTTTCATCTCAGGGTATCATGGGTCCGTCTCACACCTCAAGCAGCACTTTCAGGGCAGGTGGACCCACCTGGGCGGCGAGCTTGTAGTTCCTCTGGATGAGCTCATCATTGTTTCTGGTCCCGTAGGCAACGGCATTGTGCACCTTGAGCACACAGGCATGGCCGGGCTTGAAGACTGGTGTGAGGCCCTGCATCACTTTGCTGCGGAAGGCTTTCCGGTGGACCCCTTCCCCAAAGTGCAACTCCTCCGTGGCAATCTGACCGCGCAGACGGCCCCCGAAGTAGCTGTCACTGAGGAAGTCTCCTCTGAAGATGAGTTGGCTGAATTCAATCTCTTCATATACTAAAAATGTAACACAACTTCCGTTGGACAGAAACATCCCCCAGTCCTGCTCCTTGGCTAACGAGCATTCCCACACAGGGGCAATGACAAGGTTGACCTACAGAATTCTAAGAGGGGAAACCACGCTGACTCCCAACAGAGGCATAGCTCGAAGGGCAGATGGGGGAGATGGTTCACTGAGGACGTAGAAGATCAAGGTGAGGCCCCAGTGGATCGGATGAGAGGGAAACAGAACTGGGGAGACCAGGAAAAGAACTGTAGACAGATCCAGAAAACATGAACAGAATCATGCAAGGTGATTAAAGGCAAGTTGAAAAGACAGATGAAAGGTAGAAGAGGGAGGAAGTACCAGTTGTAAGACTGATCTGCTAGATCATTGATCTGCTGATCAGTGTTTCCCAATCTTTTTTTTCATTGTTGCCTTCTGCAAGGATTCTTTTTAGTCTTTTTCCCCCCAATTGCTCCACAGAAAATTTTAATACCACAGATGTACTGTGTATCTGGTATGGCTATCTGTGCTTAATACACAAAAATAAGTTTTCTTTTGCCTCCCCAAGACCCAATTTTGTCCTCTTGGAGGTGATACTGCCTCTGTTAAGAATGACTGTGGTAGTCCTAAGAAACAAGTGGGAAAAAACCAAAACAAGTAAAAAGAACTCCCTCTGAAGAGAAGTTGAAAAAAGGTAGAATCATTTTGGATCCACTTGTAAGAAGTACTGAGTTTTCTATCAGCTGTTTGAGTTGATTCTGCATGTGTTTCAGATGACAATCAATTCGATCAGAATGTTACATTTTAAACTAGAGATGACCAAGTCAGACTTCTGATTGGCTGAGAGAAGAAAGATGGCTTTCAATGAAATTAGATGGTTTAGATTTTTAAAAAACCACCTTCCACTCCTCAAAAGTCAACGAAAACTCATCTTTCTGAGATAGACATCATCTATCTGGTTGTGTGAAAATCCCACTTCACCTATTTAGAATATTTAGCAAAATATTTTTCTCTTTGAAAAATATTCTCAAATCATATGTTTTAAGGGCAGTCTATGACCAATGTGAGCAGTTAAAAGTATAAGGGAACAGACTATTCTTAAAGGGTATTGATTAGTGTCTAGACCTAGTTATTGTCAGAAAGAAAGGAGGCAGGTAGGGGATTTTCAAATAGAAAAAGTAGGTGAAAGTGTCAGTGAAAGAGTATTCAGAGAGTTGCTCCAAGGCAACTCTTTCACAAGGGCTAGCAGGAGGCTCCTGAAGACTAACCTATTTTGGGTTTAGAGAGAATGGGGGCAGAGGAACAGGAAAACAGGTAGGTAAATGGGACATTTTCCCAAATAAATTTTAAAGGAGATAGGATGAAGTCTGTGAAATAGCTAAGTAATAGAACGAAAAAGTTATAGAGAAGAGTATAGTTTAAGTTAAATTTTAGAATTAGGTAATGAAATGGAGAGGGAATGCTATTTATACAACCCAAATCTTAATTCTAGTTACATGATTGATTAACAATTTTGCCCCCAAGACCTCTGAAAGAATATAGGAAATGTTTTATGTATAGACACCAGAGCCCAATAAATCTGAGCTATATTTACCACATTGTTTTCCTTCAAAAGTCCCAAAGTTTCTAAAATTCAATTGTTCTTGAAAGTTAAAAGTTTGTGTATTTTAAAATTCAAATTTAATTAACTAAAGACAAAAGTTGTTCCAGACTCTCTGCTTAGTAATAGAAAGGAAAATGTTTTGTGCCGTACTGTATAGGGATGGGCGTATGTGTGGGGGTGAGTAATTTTCCCTAAGAAAAAATACACGACAAGCATGGACTCCACCATCCTCAATAATCCTGTCCATAATTTCCAGAAATGTCTACTTAACCAGGATAAAACAATGCAAGAAAAATACATCCTAGAATTTTTCTTTGAAAGGCACGTGTGCCATCATTAAGTTGTGCTAGCTTTATTTGAATCATTCATTTGGGGCTTCTATTAGATTTTTAGTTAGTGATCAACTTGTAAAATGTTATATGTTCCTCCTCTAGAGATTTAAATAAAATGTCTAGTGAGAGATTCCTCCAGATAAGAAAGGTGATAAAGCAGTCATTTGAAACTTCTTTATCTGAAGGTACACGGAAAGGCAGAGGAAGGTATGGCCTCCCCAGCCCAGTAAGCCACTGAAACTGGACCCCCAGTCTCATGGAGAAGCAGCTGGCAGAAGGTGATGTCTTCAGGGTCTAGACCCCAACCCAGTGGTGGGAGTCACAGGGCTACAATAGCGGTGACCAGTGCCTCATCCTCACTGGGGTCTCATTCCTGACTGGTAAAGCCTTGAGAAACGAGTCTCTGCAAACCTGAATTAACCAGGTCAGAGCAAGAATCTGGGATGGGATGCCAAGTAATGCTAAGAAGCTGATGAAACAGAGAAACCTTTCTTCCGAAGGTCATTTTGGTGTTTGATATAAGAAAGGACATTCTTTTGCATATTTAGATTCTTGGGGGGATGGGCACAGATACAGGGAAGGATTTTAAATTACACAAGTACATGACACACTAAGGACATGTAGCATTTGAATGGTTTGTGAAGAGTTGGTATTTAAGTCTGTTGTTTTGGATAAATATCACAGTATTTGCTAGACCATTTCTAAGTCGAGATCCCAGCTCCTCGCCTTTAATTACTAGACGATACTGCATCTTGATTATCTGTACTGTCTTGTTTTCACAGAGATTTCAGGGTTTTTATTTGCCTTAAAAGAAAATCAGCACATACAGTATACACTGGCAGTTGAAACTTGGCCATGATGAGAGTATTTGCACCACAGAAATTGGAAAACTGTACAAATCAGGGCCTCCCCAACCCCCTGGCAGGTTGTTAAAAGTTTGGCAGCAGATCACTGGGTGCGGATGGGCTCGTGTGTTGGGGATGGATAATCTTCCCCAAGAGGAAACACATGACCAGCACGGACTCAGTGGGTGGCCCAGAGGCAGCCTGAATGTTCAAGGGCAGCTGGTAGCTTGTTGCTACACCAGGAGTGGCACAAGTGCCAAAGGAAAGCACAGAAATCCATCTCCCATTTCCACTGGGATGCAAATGAATGGACTTATTCTCCTAGACGCCTGACTCTTTGGGAATCTGCTCAGCTAGTCAAATTGAAAAGTAAAACAATTGGAGAAACAAAACATGCTGTGTGACGTAGAGAACAAACGTAGGGACACCAAGCTGGGAAAGCGGGCGGGGGATGAGGGTGCGTGATGAATTGGGAGATTGGGATTGACATGTATACATTGATGTGTATAAAATTGATGACTAATAAGAACCTGCTGTATAAAAAAATAAATAAAATAAAATTCAAAAACAAAGATAAGAGATAACAAGTGTTGGTGAGAATGTGGAGAAAAGGAAACCCTTAAAGCAAACAAACAAACAAACAAACAAAACATGCTGTGTAAGTGCCAGAGGCTGAGAAACCCCATGCAGATGGGCTGGATGCAAGTCTGGTGCTTCACAGAGAAAGTCTAACCCCAAAAGTGCCCCTCCCCCCCCCCCCCCCCCCCCCCGCCGCCAACATGGTCCCAACAACTGCACAGTCTGATCTCTTTAATAATTCACTTCCGGACATTTGGAGCCTAATGCACTTATCACAGGCCCTGCAATCAGGTTGAAATAGCTTATGAATTGTCATTCGTTTCCCAGGCGTTCCTGAGCTCTCTCCTACTTGGATCAAAGAGTCAATGGGAATGTTGCTTCTACCATTGCCTATATTTCATGCTTTAGGATGCACCCATTTCCTCTGAGGTCCAGCTCAGGTTAGCTTACCTTTAACATCTGGGTGACTTGAAAGTTGTTTGAGAACTGGAAGATGACAGAGAAGAGAATGCCTTCAGTACAAATCAGCATTCTAAACTGGTAGGGGCTAGTGGTTTTCACTGGAAATGGCAACGCTGAGGTTTACCTTCTGTGGTGAGGTTAAATTCCGTAGTCACTTTCCCGTAACTGTTCTTGATGCAGCAAGAATAGAGGCCCTGGTCCTTCTGACTGGCTTGAAGGATGGCCAAGGACACAGTGGAGCTGTCTCCTGCTCTGCAGTGGGGGACATGAACGTGGGCATGCACCATCATTCTGAAGTTGCACTTTTCTAACAGGAGAAAGAAACTAACGCTTCCCTGCCCTCGTGAGTTCAGCCAACGGGCTGGCTGAAGGACGAGATCGTGATCAGCTGTGAAAGTTGACTTATTTGTAGGAGACGATCAGCATGATTTTGCTTCACATCCTCACTTCCATATGCAATATGAATGCACGGAAACACCTGGGAGGTTTGACTGCCATTAGTAGAGCAAAGAATGGAAAATGCGAATTCTGGGGGCTTTCGTTAACATTTCTGCTCAGAAGTCCTCAGTTGTGTTACTAATCCAGGTGTCCTGGACAAAAAAGGAAACCTGAAAGTTCCAAACCCAGACCCAGTAAGAGACAATAGAAAGGGGGTCTTTGTTGTATATAAGGACTCATGGGCTGAAGACTTTACTAGTGTGCTCCCCTAGCAAAGACCATCCGTCCATCTGCCCACCCAATCTTAAGTTCCAAGACTGTGCTCTAAATAGAAAAACGTGGTGGTGACGATGATGATGGTCATGGCTGATGTGTATTGAGCACTTGGTATGTGTCAGGCACTGTCCTCATCACTTTAAGGTCTCTTCCATGCCATCCTTGGAGCAATCTAACAAATACTATTACCGTCCTCAGTTCACAGAAGAGGAAACTGAGGCACACTGAGATTAAGCAAGTGGCCTAAGGTCACACAGCTGATAAGAGTAGACTCAGGACTTAAACCAAGATAGCCTGACTCTGGAACCCTCCTCTTGACTGTGATAAGCTGCCTCCAAGTGATCTGTGATCCCTGCCCTCAAGTCGGGGATAATTGGGATTAGAGTTAAAGCCACGATCTTTGTTCCAAAGTCTCAAACAGAAAATTTACTTTGCAGTCAAAAAAAATACTCAAATATTATTCTAGTTTTGTTCTCTATGGTGAATTTTGTTAGACATTCACCAAGGTCATGTGTGTGCAGTGTATGTTTTGGTTCGTTTCACAATTCAACAGCAAAATCCGTTCATCTCAGTTTCCATAGTCAACAGAAGTGTTCGTTATCGTTTAGCTTTTCAGTAGACTTCAAGCCTCCGATTTACACATGCCTCTTCTGGAATGTACCTGTGGCTTAAAACAAAGTCCACTAAATCATAATACTTCCTCCAAGCACATCCTGAATGTACGGCTGAAAGTGGACATGATCAAGCCCAGTTATAAGGGGAAGATTTCCTGGAAAGACTGCCAAATACCAAGAGTCACCGGGGGGGAGGGGAGGGGCGGGGGGCGTGCAGTATCCTCCTCTAGTGGCCTGTTGATCAGCACAGGGTTTGTGTCCCTGAAAGGGGCAGTCGAGATCAGCCAGAAAGGCTGGCGGCTGAACTAGAATGGTCCCGTGACAAGTTCCTGCCGGCCAAGAAATCCTGATGCTCGGCACAGAATCTCGGAGGCCTTTTTCTGTCTTGGCCCACAGAGGCCTTCTTCTAGGAGGGGTAGCTGAGGAGTCACAAAGACCTGGATTCAAATCCTGAGCTGAGCTCTGGTCTCTCACCCTCAGTTTCCTTGTCTGGGAAAGAGGAAAGAGCAAGATCCCCTCCTGGGTGTGCAAGAGGAGCAACTGACACCTGGCACGTGAAGCCTGACTGAAGGGTCTAGTCTGGGGAGTGGCCACGAGCCACCAGCGGGGGTCAGCTGCTGTGTGCCCAGTACCGGGGGATTTGGTGATGGGGAAAAAGGCACAGTCTTCACCCGTGAGGGTCTTCCAGTCTGGGGGGGAGATGATAGACAAACAGAAAATACCCATACAAACTGTGAGAAGTGAAAAGAAGTGGTCTTGCACCTTTTTGAATCAATAGGGGAAAAGCTCAGTTTCACATCCTGTTACCCTGTAAGGGACACAGGTTTTCGCCTTTAAGGGAAGGAATGGCCAAATGCACAAAGGGCCAAACAGGAGTGGAGCTTAGCTGGGGAGACAAGTGCAAGCAAAAGAAGCTCCAAGTGTGACCAGAGTTAACACAGCCAAGAACTAAATCGGCTGGAGGGAAAGGGCATCTAAACTGGGGGCTTCTCAGAAGACCCCAGAATCCGTCAGCAGCCCCAGGGAGCAGGGGTGAGGATTGCCAGCACCCACTGCCCACCTTCCAGCCTGGGTGGAGACGTCCTTCCAACGGCCAACCAAGGAGAACCTGCCTCTAATGGCAGCCAGCTCTTCCCTCCCTGCTTGTCCGGCAGGAATGATGTGATCTGTGCTCAGCTTTCAGCCAATCCACTCCATGGGGACAATGGCCCTTTCTAAAGCCCAGGCCACTCCCAAGCACCTCTCTCCCCAGAGTGGAGAATGGGTTCCTGGTTACCAAGGAGGTGCTGACGGCCAAGGTAGAACTGAAGGGTGCCAGCTTGAGATCTTCATGGAACCAAGACATAAACCACCACTGCACAAGCTACCGCTTTCTTCTTGGTTTCCTCAGAGAACATTCACCTTGTCCTAGCCACAAGAAGGTGTCCTGACACCTAATTTCCAAAATTTAGCCTATTAAGGAAAAGTATCCTAAACTTGGGGACAAAGGCAAAAGGACGATTGAGTGTCCTTTGTATGTCACTGTTTAATGGGCTCACCCAAGGAGAATTTAGTTATAGGAGATGCTCCTCTGTCAGACTTTGCTATTTACTCTTTAAACATCTTTGTAAGATGTTACAGAAAAACCCGAACGAACTTTTTGGTCAACCCAATAGAACCCACCCAGTTATAACTTCTCCTGGACAGAAACTTACAAAAGATAACTCCCAAGGTTTATTACCTGTTGAACATTAACAAGTTTCGTATCCATTTGCAAACATTCCAGCATTCTTTTGCCTGATTAACTGTATACATTCATTCCTCAGATGTTCCTTTAAACAGCTTTCCCATCTTACTCATTATTTAATGAGTTACAGAAGGAAGATCTTTGTTACATGTTCCTATTACATTTGTTTGACGGATCAACTTTTTGATAACTATAACTTGACAAGGCAGTGAGAGATTTCTTGGAGGGACATGTAAAGGAAACATGCAACTGGAATTAGGGGTGAAAATTTGATAACGTTTGAAAATCCACCTGAAATATAAATGACTTAATATCAAAGGAGTTATGACTCCCAAATCTCCAGTGGTAGCACAGAGAGGGCACATGGGTGCGCCTAAGCCAGTGTTACCAAGAAGAATGAAGCCAACCTCACCAAGAACTTAAAGGCCTTGGCCACGTGTCATTAGTAGATGGCATGCCTATTTAGGTCACACACTTTCTAGAGGGAGGCTAGGTTTTCTAAAGACACCTCAGATGGAAAAGGGACCTGAAAGATTCAAGTGCCAATTTTCAGCTTAGATCAAGAGCAAAAAACGCTGGTTCATTTTCTTGGCTGACAGCTGCGGAAAGTACTCTAAATGAATAATTAGCACTTTTTTTTTTTTTTTTTTTTAAATAAAGCTCTAGGGAACCACCTTGATTTTTTAAAAAAATCAAGCCATTTATTCTTCATTGTAACTCTTAAGCCTTACATAAGACAAGCAGGGTAATGATGGCCTTGCAGGCAAAGCAGCTTTATTACAATCATAGTCTAGTTGGATTTTTCTGGAGTGATGTTACAGAAATGAAACTATAGCTCAAGTCTTCCATAGTTGCCTTTGGAACAATTTCCAGATGTGTTCCAAGCAGACATTTGATTTAATTTTACAGAAAACTGATTTCTCTCACTTTTCCAGCCTATTTGTGATAAGATTAGTGGGTTAAGAACACCTCCCGTGACTCAGGGAGCTGAACTAGGACCTCCTTTGGCAGAAAGGAGCTTCTGAGAATTGTTTGAGTTAGGCTGGTTTCCATCGAACCAGGGGATCTGTTTCTAGAATGAGTCACGCCTCCTCAGGTGCAAAAGACGAGAAGCTTGATTCACCAGTTCACTTGAGCAAGCATTTGTTGCTGGAAAGGCTCTTGAGGAAGGTTCATTCCACACGGGGTATTCTTGGCAACGACGCCCACTCTCAACTCTCCCCTCCTCCTCTTCCTCTCCTCTAACCTATGGCCCCAGATATAAACTGGTTTTCCCATCTCAGAGATGGCAGCTTACCACCCTGGGTAGATGCCACTTTTCTGTAACCTCACGGATTGTTTTTTCCTTTTGATTTACCTTCTTAGCTTTTTGTCAGGTTAGTGGGAATTTATGAGAACAGCAAAATGCACGGGCATATAAAAGAGAGCTCTTTAATCTTGGGACCACAGAACCTCAGACTAGAAGATGATTGGACAGGTTCCCCTGATTTTAAAAACTGTAATGAAAGGTTTGTGCCTTCCTAAGGCCACCAACCGTGATGGTAGCCAAGGCAAGGCGAGAACACTTCACCACCCTCCCTGTCCAGGTGTCTGTCCTTTTGTTACTTACTCTTCTTGGATACTTTGGATGTGGAGTTTCTGCTTCAATCTTCCCTTTACTTCCTATAATTTACTATTTTCCTTTAGAACCGTGTTGTGAAATAAACAACCAACTGTGAAAAGTAACCGGGCGGGGGGTGGGGGGTGGATATCGCACCTTCTCTGCACTTGGGCTATCGACTTTGAATCTTTCATCCACCAGGTAGTAGAATCTTCATGAATCTCTGCAAACTGGCAGCTTAATTTTACATTTCCAGAGTGTTCAGGGAACATCTCAGCCTGGATCTTTTTCGGTAATACTGGAGCTGGAAACAAGAAACTTGTAGGTCAGTGGTCTTATAAGAATTGCAAAGAGCTTTAGGGTGGGCAAGAGACTTTCCCACTTTATCACATTTAATTCTCACTACAATCCCAAGAGACAGGGATAATAATTATTACCCTCCATTTCGTGGATGAGGAAATCTGGTGTCTGAGGGGAGATGGCACTTTCCTAAACAGATAGAAAATGAACAAGTCAGTAATAGAAAACTCCCACTTTTCATTACTTAAAATTCCTGAGTGAGGTCTGCAATGCACAAAGTGAAACAGAACTTGAAACTTTAAAAAAAAAAAATGCTGGGAGGGATGGGGGTTGTAGATACCGAGTCTATAGGATCTGGGCCAAATAAAGATGCTTTTAGATGACTACCAGATGATCCAGGTCAAAATTAAAGCTGGGGGTTAGGAAGTAGAATAAAATCTGGACTAGCCAAGTAATGTGGCTAAGCCCCCAGGTGTAAAAGGCAACAACAATAGGTCATTTGCTGAAGAATATTCATCCATCTTTCCCCTTGATCGCAGTTATCTTTGCAGAAAGATACCGGACATCACTGCAATCCATTAGGATATCAATTTCATTGGCAAAAGAGAACTGTCTACTTGAATGAAATAGGAGCAATACACAATTCCCAGGGGTTAGGCTGAGCTCTTTTTAAATCAGGGACGAGAGGGTGGCACACCAGGTAAACGTGTAATTACTCAGGGCAGCCACTGGGCGGCAGCCTAGACAAGAGGAGGATAGCTAACACAGCCAGGTGGTCAGAATAATTTGGCAGATACAGGTTACTGGAAACGTGGTGTCGGTCTACTTCACGCTGAGTTTCATAATTACACAGCTTTGGTAACAAAATGTTATAGAATCCACAGCCAAGCCAAGAGTCATCAATACCGATGCTTTGTTTGCTCTGCTGCCTCAGATTCCACTACTGTGAAATCGTTAATGTGTTAAATGTGCCTCCCATCTCTTGGCAACAGACTTGGCTTGGATAACGGTGCGTATTTAAAAGCTTATTTTCTTCCCAGGAAGTAATAATGGGGCGCTTGGGTAACAAATTCTTGCATTAGAGAGTAGCTCAGGGTACTAACAATATTATGGGAGAGAGATTAAATATACCAAGTCCTTACTGACGGCAAAACTCATTTCACTTCATCTGGCCCTGCCTAGCTACCGGTGCTGGGTGCTCTGGCCCCCAGTGTCAAGCTCCTGCTCCAGAGTCTTGCCCAAGCCCACTGCCCCACCTGGGACATATTTCCTCAAGGGCCCTTCCTGGGTGATTTGCTGATACCTAAGCATTCCTAAGGCTGCCAACCCTGTCCACAACCCGTTGTAAGTTCTGAAGACAAAATTGGGGGAGGGGAATTCAGGGAAAGGCATAAAATGGGCAGAACTAACTGAGGGTCTAGGATAGGAAGCTGGCTTGGTCAGGGGGCCTCAGGGCTTTGGGAAAGGACACCTGTCTGTGTGGGATGGAGGGGAAAAAAAAACAAACAGAGGGAGGTAAAATGAGGCTCGAGAGGGAAGCTAGGTTTATCTGCTGTGTATATTCTGGCCAAGTGTTGAGGGTAAAGGATAGAGAAGTCCCCTGTGACTATAAAGCTTTGGTTGTATTAAGCTTTGAGAATGTGCAAAAAAAGTTTACTCAAGTTTGTTCTATTTCTTTCAGAGTTCTCCAAGTCATCCCTAACATCCCAACACACACACACACACACTCCTAACTCCTACCCATCCCACCCCCAGAAGGCTGTGCTCCCTGTGGCTGCAGCCCTTCATGCCTGGGGAGGCTGAGCGGCTCCGGAGATCAAATCCTCCAACAGCACCTGGATGGTCCTTTCTCCCACGGAAACAGACAATTCCAAATAAGATTTTTTTCCTCTGGGCTGAAACCACCTGAGCTCTCTTGAAAACATGGTTTCATTCTCTCTAAATATGCTTTAAAACTCGGAAAGCCGTTTTGTGTTCGATCTTTTCAGCAGCAGGGGCTGTGGGCCCGTTTGCTGAGGTCTGGGACCACAGTAAGCACTCAGGTAAGAGGAAAAGTCTCGCCCCCGGGGTTAGGGAGGGCCACAGCGTTCTGCTCCGGCTCGGGCAGGCACGTTACCTGGCTGCAATCTCTTCCGACTTCTGCCAGGTTTCATGGGAAGGGAAAGAGCTCAGGAAGAGGAGGCTGAAATCTGGGTGATGGGATGGAGTTTGGCATTGACTCGGTTCCCCAAGCGAAGCAGAATTGACTGCAGTTACCGGGGCTCTGAGCCTCAAGTGGTCTGAAACCTGGAACAGAGGCCCGTGGGGACTTCTGGCTCAAAGGGGAGGGCAAGTTGGAAAGAAACTTTATACTCAAATTTGGAAGAAAACCCAACATCCAATCAGCCACTTCTAATGAAAAAATAAAATGATTAAAAGGAGACTGCTGGACTGTACCTAAATGTTTTTCTGTAAATCCTGTTTAGCATGTGGTCTATTTAATTACACTAATTAGCTACGCTGATTAATGCTTGTTTCTTTTAAAAATTTTTTTGAAGGATAATTAAACAGAAAGGCGTAGTAATCACGCTCCCTCAGTTAAGCATACCTACAAGGCAGCCCAAGAACTCATTAGAAATGCACTTTCTCCGGAATCAGGAACTCTGGGGTTGCGCCCAGCAACCTGTCTTAACAAGCCCTCTAGGGGACCCTGAGGCTGCTCAAGTTTGAGACCCAAGGGCCTACGTGCCAGGCCACTGGTCACAGCCGTAGCATCCGACGCCTCCCCAGTGGACACGCACCTTAACTGCAAGGGCTCAGGAGGACACACGAACTTGACATCAGGTCAACAAACCCAAACTTTAATAATGATAGGAAGCAACACAGCCTCACCTCTCCCTTCGCTTTTGCAAGGTGGCCTTTTGGAGTCTTTTTTCTCATCTGTGCGTGATACCGATGTTTCGAGTTTAGGACTCTTTTTAAGAAAGATTGAGTTCTTTCTGGCGTTTTCTTTCTCTTCCAATCTCAGCCTCAGGGTGGCCACCCTGGACAGAATTTTCTTCTTTACTCCCTCAGCTAAGTGTCCACTCCCTGGGGTTTCTTGCTTCCGCTTGACCTCCTCTGACCCAGTCACTGCTGGAGGGGCCCTGGGGAGGCAGCCAGCTTGGGCCACCGCAGGGCCGACCTTCTCCTGCCTTGACATTTTCCCACGGCCAAGGGTGGAGCCCTGCTGGCAGGGGTCCTGCAGCATCTTAGGAACTTTCTCTGATGCACATTCTCTGGACATGAGTGTTGCTGCCGGGGAGCCAGGTGTGCTCGTGGGTTTGGTTTCCCCAACTGGGGGCTCCTCTATTTTATGTTCAATTTTGTGGCTTCTTGAAAAGCCTGTGATGCTTCCTTCAAGAGGTGAAGTAAATGGCCCCCAAGTGAGACCACTAGAAGTGGGCACATGTTTCCCACACTCACTCTCAATAGCTCCCCTTTCCTTTGAGTCAGAAAACGCACATTGATGGTTTCTGGGCTCCACTAAATCATTCTCAGGGAGGTCATGACTTTGACTTGTGGAGCTGTGAGTATCAACTCCAGAGGCGGGAGTCATTCTTACAAGACCGCTAGAAAGAGGTAAAGTGGGGGAAACTAATTCTGCTTTGTTATTTTTACTTTGTTCAGACTCCGCTAAGTGCCCCTCACTGCCTTCTTGCATTTGGCTTCTGCCGCGTCCCCTTGGAATTGTTTCCCCACCTTTGACAGGACCCGGGACAGGCAAAATGGCAGACTGTACGTCCTCCTTTGCTTCATCATGTTGACTTTGTCTTGCCTCCTCTCTCCCACTGTGCCCTTGGTCTCGGCTGATGCTGTTTTCACTTGGAATGGCTTCCCCACTTTGCTGGGGGCACGGAACTTGCAGGATGGATGGTTGGACTTCTACTCTCTGGCCCAAGTTTCCATCATTCAATTTACTCTCCACTCTGATGGCCCCCAGTGTAGATTCAGAAGGCTCTGGTGTTTCCACCCTGGCCCGCTCCACACTTGTTTCATCAGTGGGATCTACAGAGGACTCTACGATTTTAGGGCAGGTCAGGAACTGTTTAAAGAAGGCAGGGCGATCCATCCTGAGTTGGCTTTCCTCTTGGTTTTGACTTACACTGTTAACATTTTCCTTCCTTCCAGTTCTGGAAGCCTCTGATAGCAAGTCTGTGACACATAATTCTTTTTCATCTACAGGGTCCACAGAGGACTCCAGGAGTCTGGGTTGGCTCAAACACTGGGAGGAAAGACAACTCCAATTTGCATGGCCGGCTAGGTCTTCACCTTTATGGATTTCTCTGTTATTAGCAATTGCTGAGCCGCCAGACTCAGCCTGAGGACTACAGGCTGATGGTCTCTCAGAGGGGTCCAGTTCAGGCACGGCAACATCAGCCTTTAGAACGTCAGATACAGCCCAGACCCTACCAGGGATGAGACTAGGTTCTGACTCCCTGCACTTAGAATCTGTCAGTTGTCTTGGTGGCCCGGTTTCTGAAATGGACGCCTCTAGAGTTATAATCTTCAGCTCTTTACCTGCTTCCCAATATCCTGGACCACTCTCTTTAGACTCCCCCAGAAGGGTATTAGAGAGAGAGAGAACATTACTCAGAGCCTGACTATCATCTTCCATTATAGATTCAGCCACCATGGGCACACGAGTCCCCAAGCCCGAGCTCTGTTCTCTTCCCTCCCTGGAGTTGGCCGATGAGTGGTCCAAGAGTCCCAGGTCTATTTCCCCTTGTACAGCAGACGTCGTGGGCAAGCTTTCTTGGAAATTTTCGTCAAGAGAACCCTGCTGGACCCTCTGTGTTGTTTCACTTCCTTTTTCTTGGAAATTCTCTCCAAGGCTCCTAGTGTCTGCTCTGTCCACGGTCTGGCTCTTCTTTCCAGACTGGTTATCAATCTGAAGAGGGGAATTGCTACAGAAATCCTCTCCCTCTGGAAGCTGAGGAACGTGGACGTGGATTCCTGGTCCACTGGGAGCCACGCACGCCAGCTCTTTTGAAGATTCAGTTGTAGAACCATTTAAAATATGACCCGACTGTGCATTGGAAGGAAGTTGAGAAATACTGTCATCTGGTGCCTGAGGTGAGCTCTCGTCAGGGCCACCTACACGGCTGTTCCCAGCAACTGAAACAGGTGGGTAGTTGGGTAGGTGGCCTTTGGTGGCAATGGTAACAGTGGATGTGTGCCCACTCTCCCCAGTCACCTCAGAACACTCAAGATTAGCAATTAATGTTGTTGGCTTCTCCTGAGGAAACCTCGCTGTTGAACTATGACTGGCTGGTGTGTCTGCAGTGACCGGGGCACTGGAGCTAGAGCTCTCGTCACCACCTTCTTTAGACCATTCCAAAGAGTCATTCTCAGAAGACAGAAGCTGTCTTTCCTCGAGCCCACCTGAGTGACTGGGGCTCAGCCTCTCCTGACTAGCCTTTACCATGGAGGCCAACGTGGAGGTGGAACCCTCCACCTTGGAGAGATTTTCCCCAGCGGCACCTTTACTGGCTTTCTGTGAAATGTTCCAGGTGAGAGTATTGATAAAAAGAGGGAACACGGCAGAGGTTCTCTCATTGCTGCTTCCGTATGTAGACTGTGGAGGCTCAGAACCTTGTGTTTGAGAAAGAACAGCCAGTGCCTTGTCATCAGAAGAACACAAATCAGATACTTTGCTTTGACCTGCCAGCTCGAAGTCCACGGAGCAAATTTCTTGCGGCAAATATTTACCAGCTGGGGCTCCAGCAGGAGAGCTCACAATATCACATGCTTCTCGGTCACCTGCTTCAGGACGGCCTAGCACACACGCTGTTACTCTGTCTCTTGGCCCAGCACACGCAGTTTCCAAGGTGGGGACGGTATGTACAAGTTCAGGGGAAGCAAGAGAGGGAGCCCGGGGCTCCCCGGGGTCAGCGCTGTTCTCCTGGGGGAGATGCGCCGACAGCTCACAGGGGGGCATATTTTCACTATTGGCTTCTGGGATGCTCAGCTCACACCCTAGGTCTCCCCAGGGACATCCAGGTGTGCTGTCTTCTCCATCTTGGTTTTCTTCGTGCCGTGGGCCTTGGGTACACCTTTCTACCTCCAGGTGTTGGGCCAATGATGCATTTTTCGTGTCGATCCCTCCTAAATTGGAGAAGGAATCTAATGTGGTCATAGTAAGTGCGGACTCCTCCCCAGTAGGCTCTGAGAAAGCTGGCATTCGGCTGAGAGAGATTTGCTCCCTGACTGTTTCCTGAATTTGCACCTAGAAGATGAAAAGTGATATTAGTAGAATTGTTCCTGGGAGATCCCACAATAGGGCATAACTGCAATCTCAAGAGTGTTAATCCTCGATGACTATAATCTCAGACAATAAGAGAAGGAATGATTGAGATCTAAACATTAATCCCCAAACTCTAGCTATTATAGAGACATCCTGAAGAAAAGTTTAAGCAACTGTATGTTCCAGGGGGTCCTTGGTCAAATTCCCCATTAAAAGCAAAAGGCCTACTGACAATCATGTAATGATTTTTTTCCCATCTTGCAGGAAAAAAAGATGGAATTACATGTTAAATTACATGTTAATTTTTTGATCAAGTCACAAGAGCTTGTGAATCTTTTCAGAAGGAAATTTCACATAATCATAACAAAATATGCAGTGCTTGTAAAGTAGCAATGAGCAATCTTTGGCCCCCGAGTAGGCCAGTAGCTTGCTGGTTAATTACTAAAGAGGCATGTCTTTTTTTTTTTTTTTTTTTTGGCTGTGTTGGGTCTCCGTTTCTGTGCGAGGGCTTTCTCTAGTTGCGGCGAGCGGGGGCCACTCTTCAGCGCGGTGCGTGGGCCTCTCACTGTCGCGGCCCCTCTTGTTGCAGAGCACAGGCTCCAGACGCGCAGGCTCAGTAGTTGTGGCTCACGGGCCCAGTTGCTCCGCGGCATGTGGGATCTTCCCAGACCAGGGCTCGAACCCGCGTCCCCTGCATTGGCAGGCAGACTCTCAACCACTGCGCCACCAGGGAAGCCCCGAGGCATGTCTTTTGAACCCACCTCTAATGAAGTAATGGAGTTATGATCGGCCTTCAGCACTGCCAATCATTTCTGCCCCAGGAAGGTTATAAAATCTTGAAGTGCCTCACCCACTTTAAGACAGATGCCCTGGGGCAGGCAAACCATATCCACAAGAAGTAGGGGGTTCAGGACTTCTTGGGTTTTGGGGAAGAGATATACAGACAGGGAAAGAGAAAGTGAGGAAGGGGGGGAGGACAGAATAAATCTCACTCTTCGAGGAGTGAACCCATCATGGTACTATCTGACTGTCCTGCGACATTGGATATTGTTCAAAGAAGTAAACTCAGTCTAAATTCTTGCCTCTTGAAACTTTTAGCTCATTGATTATTTCGAAACATATCAGAATTATGCCCAGCCAAGGAGAAGGGAATCGCTGATTTGGGGCAAGCACCTCCTTCTTTGCCCCCAGGACTCCTGCTTTGAAGCAGCCCTGTTCAACTGTGCGGGAATCGATGACTGGGCTTAAAGAGGGGAGGAGAGTCTCTCCCCCAGCGCACGACAACGTAGAGCTGAAATACACGTAGCTCCAGGGTCCGGACGCTTATTCCCATCAATCACATGTGAGAATCAGTCAATCCCTTTACACACCGCCAGTGGGAAACAGGACAACAGCGTACCACTCCTGTTTTCCACACTCCCCAAGGCTGCCTGGCCTGCAGCCAGTGATTCACCTCTCCTTTTCTCCTGAAAGGTAACCCTGATGTTCATTTAACTCATTTGGTTGGCATAAAAGTGCTGAATAAGAAATTTAGTTTCCTGTGCTATAAATTCCGTGAGTGCTAGGACCATTCATCAATTCAAATATTTATTGAATACCTCCAACGTGCTAGAAAGTATCCCAGGTGATAGGATACAATACAGGCAAAATGCCCATCTGCAGAGAGCTCCCATTCTAGGCTGTTTAAGGCCCGGTACAGTGGTTGGCACCTAGCAGGGGCTCCATAAACGCTTGTTGAAAGAATCAGTAAATGAATGAACATCACGCACGAGTCAGATCTACCCAACTTCACCCATTAAACCTCCAAATTTGAAAGGGTTTGAGCTTTCATCTGCTTCTGTCTTTGGGACAACTCTCTCTTAAGAGACTTCTAGCCACAAGCAGAGGCACTACTGGTTCACATCCTGTGTTTCTAAAAGAAACTCTCTATATTTTTTTCCATCATATGAAAATGGAAGAGGGAAAAGAAATTTCTGGTAAATAAAAAACAACAAAAGCAAAAAAAACCTTAAGTGTCCAGGACTTTAATGCGTTCATGGTTTCCCCTCTATACCTGAACATCTACAACATGTAGAGAACGTTCTTTTCGTTTGCTAATTTTGTTTTTGTTTTTTGTTTTTTGAGCTATAGCAAAAAACTACTGAACTATTAAAAACAGAGAAAGCATGGGTAGCTTCCTGGTCATGATTTGAGAGGTGTAGGGAGATTATCTGATCAAAAACACCAGGACCCTCCCTGCCTGAGCTTCCCCTGCCTATGTCAGCCCTTTAAGATCTTGTCATCATCACAACATCAGTGCCCGACATTTAAGGACTAGCTGCCATGTGTAGAATTCTCTGCCAGGTACTGGACAATTTTTTCCAAAGGGCTCCAGTCAAAAAGCCACTATGTTACTAACTGGGACGTTACCCACCCATTGTTGCTAGCTAGCGTATCAGAGTTGTAGGCCGATACACCTGGAGAGGATGAAACACAGGAGAAGTAAGCTTTGATTAGGGTGGTTTGGTCATTGGGATACATCATAACCATGGTGTATCATGCCTTGATTTACAGGAGAGTCCTGTTCCTACTAAGGTAGACTCAATTCCTCCCCTCTCTACTTTTTAAAATAAAATCCTACTTTAAAATAGCCTAGTGAAGCTCCGCACATAAAGAAATATGGCGAATCCTTAACCATGTAAAATTCATCCACTCGAGTATTTACTGAGCACCTACTATATACCAAGCTGTTCTAAGGACTGGAGAAGCATCAGTGAACATAGAAGACTGCTGGCCTTTTGCAAGTTAGGTTCAAGCAACCAGCCATACAGATTGGTTCACTGCTGATGTGAAACTCCATAAAATGCGATTGTAACCCCAATGGGATGTTCTCAAAGCGGAGCCTTTCACAGTCCAGTGCATGCTTGCTGAGGCTCACAGCATCGGTTCCAAGGGCAGCCTCCTCGGAGGCCAACTCAGAGAAAGGGAAACCACAGGCTCACACCTTTCAAATGAGTCAGACCTTTCTTTCAGGGGGAGATCTCTTAGTTAAGTCATTATGAAAGAACTCCAGCAAACGATTCTCCTACTGCTCAGCTATTCTCATCACGGGGTGAGTGGTGAGACTCAGGTGGTTTTGTTATGTAGGAAAATTGTCCTTATTCAGGTGAGGAGGAGGAGAGTTTAGGGCTCTCGTCGGAAACCCAGCGTGGTGTGTGGACTCAGGACTGGCCGCCTGGACTTCAGCTTAATCCCATATGGCATTCATGACCCCATGTAACCTCTTTAGCCTCTCTGACCCTCGGTCTCTTCCTCTAAGGCTAACCACACGCACGTCAGCACTATCCTGTCCAGTGCCTGGCACTCACTGACATTCGTTTCCCTTGTTCTGTGAGAAGACAGCAGTGGCTAAGGCAGAAAGCAGAGCAACTCGAATGACCAGAGCTGTGCTCTTTGGGCTTTACGTTGGCTTTCTCATTTGATTGGTAAAATAAATCTGAAATACTGATGCTAGCATCTCTTTACTGATGAGGTCAATAGCCTGGGTCCAATCAGGAAACAGAAACCACACATTAGGTTAAATAAGGGAAGTTGAGTATAGGGGATTGTTAACTGCAATAGAAGAGTAGCTGCAAGATAGCGGGAAAGCCTAAGGTGCTCTATGGGAGGGAGAGTACCAAGGAGGGACCACTTGCAAGGGGCACAGATGTAGTTGCAGAAGGTGTAATCAGGCCACCAGGTAGCAGAGATGTTTGCAGGTTTGGCCAGGCCAGAGCTGATCTGGCATTGCTGGGTGAGCCATACACCACCCTTCTGTGGGTAGGCAGGGAGTCAGCGATCGGCACACGGTGCCCAGGTGTGCAGTGGTGGTCGGGGACCGGCGGGGGCAGAGGCCTTCCGAGTAGGTGGGCTACATATGGTAGGGGTAGTAAGAGGGAACGCCAGCCCTGTGTACGGGCCACGTGGGGCCTCGTGGAGGGAGTCTGGACATCGGTGCTGGCAGGAAGCCCTCAGGGCGGGCTGGCCACGCGGGACTGCGGTATCTGCGAGGATGGTAGGACGGCTGTCGCTAGGCCAAGGCTACAAGGCCGCCGATGGACCGTGTTCTGGGCCCTGTAGCTGGGGCAGGCCCTACTGGATGACCACGCAGCCACATCCCCGGCCCCCCGCCAGTGCTGAAGAGGACTTCCTCACTAGCTCTAAGGGCAGGACTTGTTATTCTTTGAATTTTTTTAGAACCTTAGCACATAGAAGGACTCTATCACTGAGTGAATAAACATGAATGAGTACGAGCAGCCGGATGGGTAAACCAGAGTAACACTTCCAAACCTGGCTTTGAAAGCAGCGTGAAGCTTGAAACTTAACTCTGCTTGCCACAACCGTCTCCAACCCCTCCTCTCTCCAACCAACATGCCTGATTTTACAACCACATTGTTTCCACCTGCTGGCCTGTCCAAGAAATTCTGCCTCCTAAGTGTGTCTCCCGTGGATCCCATGGAAGGTGTGTTGTGTCTCTTCACCCACCCCATGACGTACAGGGCTGTCTTCATCATTAGAGGGAGTGTCCTGGACGCCACGAAGTGCATGCCACTAATTTCAGTTACTAACAATAGAAGGTGGTATGAGATAAGATCCCTCTTCTCAGATGGCTTATAATCCAGCTGAAGAGACAAGGCGTACAGGGAAAAGATAAACAGCAAGTCTTGACAAGTTGTGCTAACGGTCAAACGGATGGAATTTAACAAACAGTGCTGCTCCAGTTGTAAAAGCAAGGTCACCACCGATCCCTCCCTCTTCCACTTGATGGACAAGGTCCCTGCAGTGCAAAAACCAAGGGGGCTCTCTTTAGGTATCAATTCTTAGATAATTCTTGGACAGTCCAGTGCAGTCTCAGGAGACTTCTCCACTGATTAGAGTGGGCAGATGTGGTAGATGCTTATCCTCAACACCCCCCTCCTCCCTTGCCACCTCCAACCAAAGGAGGTTGGAAAACCACGTATGCTCCCAGCCTCCTGCATAGCCATTAGTCAGTTCTGGCTAATGAGGTAAGGGGAATTCCACTAAGGAGCTTCCAGAGAAGCTTTGCTTTCCTTATATAGAAGGTACAGACATGGTAGGTACACCTTGCCTACCCCCTTCCTTCTTCCTGTGACGAACTTGTGATGCCTGGTGCTGCGGCAATCAACTTGCAGTCACGAGGCAACCAGCACGAGAATGAAAAGCCCACTACAGCCGGTGGAGCAGAAAGGATGGACTTGGGAGCTGGCAGGTATCCTCAAGCCACTGGATCAACACACAGAGGCCTTCTACCCCTAGACTTCTTGTGAAGGGAACAACAAAAGTCCATATGTTTGAGGTCACTGGTGGTTGGTTATTCTGTTAACAGCATCTAAAAGCTTTCCTAATGGATGCTAGAGGAAAGGATATGGCTGAAGGATGAAGGAAAAGGCACATGAGATTCACCTGGAGCCCTTCGACAGGCAGGGATTAGCTTGAAGGACAGTATCACAAAGGGCACCGGGTGTGGCTCCTGGACAGGGAGCTGGGGAGCTGGTCAAAATGACAAGGGATCAATAGGGCCTGGGGCAAGGTGAACGTGAAGTAGAAGGTGGGCGGAGGGAGGATGGGGAAATGTGAAAAGATGGATCAAAGGAGAGGCCATGGTTCTAAAGGCCACATTCAACCGCCCAGAGCCAGGAGAGGTAAGCCCCTTAGCTCTTGGCTTCAGCTGGGCACTCTTGCCATAGACTGCCATGTCCTCCCGTGGGGCAATTTAACTCCTGTTTCTTTTTAGTTGTTCCTTATCTGGACTCGATACAAATAGCACCAAGTCCCTAGATGGTTATCTACACATCAGTCTCCCCCTGGGGTTCCGGGAATCTTTAAAAATGGGAGTTCCCCCACTCCCCAGCCAAGCCTGGGCTGGCTGCAGCCTCGCCCACTGGCTAACCTTTCCTAAGTATCTGCTGAGCCCTCACTACAGGGCACAGCCTCATTTGTCATTTGATAGATCAAATCCATACCACCTGGGGCTGCGAAACTGAAAATAGCCTGGTCTCCAGCCAAGGAAAGCTTAAAGGCAAACTAGAACATTTCAAGAACTTGAGTTTATTTTTAGGAGTTGCTGGGATGCCCAGAAAGGAGCTTCACTGAAGGCTTTGAATGTTAAAAGAACACAAAGTGGAGGACACACATCTAAAGTCCCCAATCCTGGGAATTCCCTGGCAGTCCCGTGGTTAGGACTCTGCGCTTTCACTGCCGAGGGCACGGGTTCGATCCCTGGTCGGGGAACTAAGATCCTATAAGCAGCGTGGCTCGGCCAAAATATAAAATAAAAATCCCCAACCCTGAAACGCCCTCCCCACTTGACCAACTCTTCTTCATTCCAGACCCTCCTGGGAGGCATGAAATCTTCAGCCAGCAGGGGTGATAATCCTGCCTGATTTCTTGGGAAAGAAGGAGTTTGTAAAACACCAATTTGATTTCTTGGGAGAGGACTGGGTTTGCATGACGGACACCAGTTCCTAGAGCTAAGGGGCTCTGTGCACTAGTGCAATCTTTGCCTGGTAACATGGTGAGCCAGAGTCCCAGAGCACAAGCCAGAAGCTTGTGTTTTTGTGCATCTCAGGGGATGTAAGTCTCAGCACCACTACTAGTGATAATCAACCAAGCCCTGTGTAGCCCTTAACACCTAGCAGGCACTGCTCTAAGTGCTTTACAGGCGTTAATACAGTTAATGTTTGCAAAATGGTATAGAAATGTATGCCTTTGGGACTTAGGGTTGTGTCATGTTAAGGAGAAATACCAGCTATTCTAACACATAAGACCATTTCATGGTAAACTCCCAAGTACAGTGGTCCAGAAAAGCAACTGTCTTCCTTTCCCATGGGCACCTTTGTTTTCTTGCATCTGGGAGTTTGCTGGGTAATGAGAGGAGAGCCTTGATTTCCACATATGCAACTAGGAGATATGCCAACACAAGAAAAGTGGAATTGGGAAGGCTAATGATTTTTCTTGAATACCACCACGCATTTCTGAACACTCTTCGTGTTTCTTGCTATGTCCCAAACAGACTGGCACTTGGATGAGGAGGTGAAAGGCAAGTGGAGCAGGGTGATGACGGAGCAGTGGGCCTCAGAAAACCCAGGTGTTTATCCTGGATGCACTGCCTCATGGGAAATGGCTTTGGTGAAGTCACTGGATCTGAGGCTGTTTCTTCCACAGTAAAATGAGAGGGTTGGAGAGTACCTCTTGGCCCCCGGTAGCTTTGGTGTTCTATGACCTGCTGCCACGGAAACAACACAAACATTGAAGTGGGGCTTAAACCTCACCTTCCACTGGGAGCCAGCTTTTAACTCCTAAGGCTTCTAGATCTACCTCGACTACCTATGAGAGTTGTTAGGGGAAAGGACACACACGTAGACTGATTCAGGACAAGCCAGTGGCGGCCCCAGGGAGGATCAGGGAAGAGACAGAGTGGGCTGGAGAACGCTCCCCGATTCCGAGCTCTTGTCTCTCCTCTATGTACTAAGTGCCCCATCTTTTTAGTGGGCTGCACTGTGTCAGCATATGGGCCCTGAATTGATCCTGCAGCGTTCTAGAGGCCCACAGTATATGCCAATGAAAACCGCCACGGCCACACAAGGGAAGACCAGCAGCTGTCAGCCTCTAAATGTGCTAAATCCTTTTTGGCGTTGAGAAAAATTATGGCTTCTTTCACCCAGAAAGTCTCGTTTTCCCCACAGTCTTTCAAAGAATTAAGAGCTTCCAGACCCACTTGAGTCCCTTGATTCCCTCCCTCCAGGCCCCTGAGGCCACGGAGTGAATCTCAGCTGTGGGTTCTGAGCTAGGAACATACCCAGCTGTGGAATTATTCCCACAGACCAAAACTTCTCTGCAGATTTCGGACTGGATAACAAGGAGGGGCGGGGGGAGGGGTGGTGTTAATTAAACCTTAGTCAGGTTCCAGAAGAGCATTCTCAAAAATCAGTCTCCCTTTACAGTTTCTAGAATTTGTGAGCAAAACCAAAACCTAGTAGCAGTTACCGTACTACCCTGACAATAATACATGGTACAAAGCCAGTTCTTGTAAACTTTAGAAACAGGAAATACTTGTCATGGTTACTATACTACTTGCCTATTCAGCGAGGCTTCAAAGTGTACAGGGGTGATGCTATTTGGCACTTGGAAAATCTGAACATAAACATATAGGCAGGTTGCCTGTCTTGGACGGCCATTACCAAAAATGAAAAAATGTAGGATTGGGGCTTGAAGAGTCCCTTATAGGCCATGTACTTCAAGTAAGCAGCAGGACAGCTAAAGGTCCCTTAGGACAGGCTTCTGGTTAAACAGAAAATATCCCCCAAAAGAGTACAGTTCTAGGTGCTCAAAAATAGGTCAAAGGAGTGGACATCCAACCAGTCTGTTCTTGGTTCCGTGTCCCTTTGCCGACAGAGGCAGGGAGGGTTTGTCCATCCCTTCAGAGTCTGGTTCTCGTCTAATTCTACCGAGACGTTGATCTTCTACCCGCTAACCTGCCCGAGGGTCCTGTGCTTTGGTTAATACGTACTTGCCACTAAACTAACTCTTCTTCACCGCTCATGACTTGCTGCTGTGTTGGCCTCAATCTTTAGATTGAAATGGAAGCCACCTGTTCTTTTGAGAAGAAGTGTCTCTTGTTTTATCTACGAGCAAATGAGGTTCCCAATACAAACCCCAAAGAAGACATCAGCATGGTACCATGGGCACCAGGCACTGGAGGTGGGGGAAACAGGGTTGTGAATTTACAACACGCAACCAAAGAGTTAAGTTTAAACGCCTGTACTTTAAAGATGAAGGCAGTCATAGGCAAGGTGGGCATGGGGAGGGCCAGGTGTAGATTAGAAATTCAGGAACCTCCTTTGATGGAGCCTCAGAAATCAACTTTCCCCTTGTAGATAGAAAAAGAATGATTCACAAAGAAGCTTCTGGAAAGCTGAAGTTATTGGGGGAAAGACTTTAAAAACAAGAAAGAAAACATCTAGGACTCAACACTGATTTGGAGCTAAGAAGGCAAAAACATGCTGAGCTGGTATTTGTACTTGTGGTGAAGATTCACACATAGGGCTTCTTGTATGCGTGAGCAAATGCATTCCCTTTACGCTTTTTCTCTGGCACTGATCATGTCTTCCTCATAAGCTCCCAGTCATGTAGGGGTTTGGGGGATGAGTGGAGAACAGTTCTCTCTCACTAAGCAGCCTCTGGTAGGTGGGTGGGCACTGGCTAGGCCCCGAGTCCCAGAAGGGAAGCAGGAAAACAGCTCCCGTCCTCACGGTTTCCCTCCGTTTGTTCTAACCCAGCCCCGAGGTTAGGAGAACTCGAATTGGGATTACGTGCCCCCATGAGCCCTGACTCCGTCAGCCCTTTTGTCCCAGTATCTGAGGGCCAGGTCCCCTCGTCCACACCCTCACACACTCCCAATTTCTGATTGTGCAGGTAAGACTCTGTTCTAAGAAGAAAGGAACTTAGAAAACTCAATAAAGCCTGACTTTAAAGATTACTGCCCTGCTTAACTGAAAATAAAGCCAAACACCTGTTTTGTTTGCTTTCCCCCGTACAGCCCTAATCACCATCCCCATCTCATCCCCAAGGCACCCCCTCCCCCCAGTTCCGAGATGCTTTGGAAGAAAACTGAGGCAGAAATAGAAAGACAAGAATTTTTTCTGGTAATTCCCTGTACACACTGTTGGCAACTAGGGCTTTTTCCTACGACTTCGGAAATAAGTTACTAGAAACTGGTTAACTTAACACACATTCCCTTAGTTCTGGAGGCCAGAGTCTGGAATCAGGGTGTCCCCAGAGGAGAACCTTTGTCTTTGGACCTCAACTAACAACATCTGCAAGGAACCTAGTTCCTCTCACGTTGAGGTTCCAGGTGCATATGAACTTGGGGGACGCTTTTCAATCCACTACAACAACCCCCTTTTCCCCAGACTTCCCCACTGGCCCTCCTTCCCTGCAGCCTGCTATCAACACCCAACAGCAAAGCTCCGTCACCTGACTGGGTGGTGTGGTTGAGAGAGAGGTTTAGAGTGAGGAAAAGAGAGACTTGGAGGTTCTAGCCACAGGACAGTTACAGAGAGGCTAGCTTTCTTCTAGAAGCTACGCTTGTTTCTGGGGTGAAACCAAAGTCTGTCCGGAGGATAAAACTCAGTACAACGGGGAGTCTATCCCTTGTCACTGCTCTGCTTTTGCTGTTGAACCAAATTCCCCTGCCCAAAACCCAAGCAGCCAAAATGCCCAGACCCCAGTTTGTGGAAGAGGATTTCTCCGTGAGGCAGCCTAGCGAGGAGACCGCAGAACAAGCATCAGAACTGCCTCACCGGAGGCCAGGGGCTCAGGGTATTTATGAGATTGAAGCAGGGCGGTCTGAGGCATGGGGAGGGTGCGGAAAGGTGATTGGAAATAAGGAAAAGGTGAGGCAGTTGTTCTCTCCACCTTCAAAAATGGAGGCTCTTAGCACGATCTGAGGGTGGAGTTTTCGGCCCTCTGACGTCAAAAGGTCACTGAGCGGACACTCGTGCATGCCCAGTTGGAGGGTCGGTGGTCCTATCCAATCTCAACCAGCTCAGCTCCAACTAGACACAGCTGACTCCAAGTTCCTGGAAAACAGCTCAGGCAAACGTGCCTCTTGGGGGACTTCCCTGCTGGCGCAGTGGTTAGGAATCCGCCTGCCAGTGCAGGCGACAAGCGTTCCAGCCCTGGTCTGGGACGATCCCACATGCCACGGAGCAACTAAGCTCGTGAGCCACAACTACTGAAGCCCACGCACCACAACTACTGAAGCCTGTGCGCCTAGAGCCTGTGCTCAGCAATGAGAAGCCCGTGCAACCCAACAAAGAGTAGCCCCTGCTCCCCGCAACTAGAGAAAGCCTGCGCGCAGAAACGAAGACCCAACGCAGCCAAAAATAAATAAATAAAATAAAATTTTTAAAAGTGCCGCTTGGAAGTCATGAAAGTCTTTTGTAGCAACAGTGAAAACAACCTTGATTGGTGAAGGCAGGTGAACTGGACTTGACTGATAATTACCCACGGTTTCACTCTCCGGAAGGCTGGTGTTCTAGAGCCCAGCCTTCCAGATCCCCGTAATCAGCATCAACCACTCCAGACTGTTCTTGGAGGGACCTGTCTGTGCCAGAGCCCCAGGCTCTCCCATCTGTGATGGAGAGGCAGTGACTGGGGAGTCCCATATATTTGTTGTCAGATTTAGACCCTGAACTAGAAATTTAGAAGATGAAGGGGTAAACAGTTTTCATGATGGTTATTTTCCCACCCAACGCTATCAGTTTGATGGTAAATGCGAAAGCACTTGTTTTTAAACCATCACTTTAAAAAAATGCCCGAAATCTCAAGGCAGTATCAAAATACCTGTGCTGACTCAGAAAGATAATTTTTCAAGCATCAGCAGAAAGAGGAACTTACAGAATTTGCAATTTTACCTCCTGCCCTGCCCCTACGCTCAGCTCTGTAAATACAGTGGAGGCTGTAAATTGGAGGGGGTGGGGGAATATGACTTTTCCCATTTCTGTCTTGCCTCTGTAAGTAGATTTAATTCAGTCTGACAAATAATATTGACAGGCACTGTGTTTGTTCTTGGCATTTACAGATGAATTAGACCCAGTGCCTGTCTCCACGGAGCTCACAGAGTAACAGCCCAGCTGGGCAAACAAACAGCTAAAATATACAGTAAATGCTAGCAGGGAGATTAAGAATAAAATGTATGGGAGAGATTAAGTTTCCTTCAGGGAGAGGAGAAGGGACAAGTGTAGCAGAGAAAGATCCAGAATCTGCTGCCTGTGCATTTACATTTACTAATTCCTTCATTCCTTTATTCAACAAAGAATCATGGAAAGCTCTCTACGTGCCAGGCCTCACCCTACCTGTTGGGGAAAGACTATCACCAGAAAAGATTCTGTCTTCTTAGAACCTGAATTCTGTGTAAGGAGGTAGACAAAGCCAAGGAGGTCAAAAGATACTCTACAAGGAGAGATGATGGAGGAAACAGCATGAACAAAGGCACTGGGGTATCCAAAGTGCCCATTTATCTGGAATGACTAGGATTTGGGAAGGGTGGAAGCAGGGAGACAGCTGAAGGAGCCCACAGTCTTGTTCTGGAGACTCCTACACATGGCACAGATTTATTCCTATAGCAAGAGGGTCCATCCAATTTTGACAGGGGCTAGGAAAGTGATGTTGTCATTGGTCTGAACAAGGGAATGATATTCCCAGATTTAGGTTTCAGGAAGATTGTTGCAGTAACATGAGAGTATCTTAGAAGAGAAAGACAGTGGTCCAAGGAGTCTATTGCAGTGGTCTAGATAAAATTATGAAGACTGGGCTACAGTGGTGGAGGAAGGATGGAGTGTGTTGTGGATGGAATTGTGTCCTCCAAAAAGATATGTTCAAGTCGTAACCCCTGGCACCTGTGTATCTGACCTTATTTGAAAATAGAGTCTTTGCAGATGTAATCAAGTTAAGATGAGGTCACACTGGATTTGAATGGATCTCAATCCAATACTGGTATCTTTATAAGAAGAGGGAAATTTGGACACAGAGACACACAGGGAAAATACCATGTGACCATATAGGCGGAGACTGGAGCGATGCAGCTACAAGGATGGCCAGCAGCCATCAGAAGCCAGGAGAGAGGCATGGAATGGCTTCTGCCTCAGAGAGAGCCTCCAGGAGGAACCAGCCTTGCCAAAACCTTGATCTCAGACCTCTGACCATCAGAGCTGTGAGAGAATAAGTTTCTGTTGTTTTAAGCCCCCCAGGGTGATAATTTGTTATGGCAGCTCTTGGAAACCAATAGGGAGAGGAAGATTCCGACTCAGGAGACACTGTAGAAGGAAAATTGACAGCATTGGGGGACTGGTTAGATGTAGGGATTGAAGATGAGGAGGACATCAAGGTCCATTCTCGGGCTTCCAGCTCAGGGAACTGCATTATAAGCTCTTGTGGGACTGACACACCTGTTTGCTGGAATACTTGATACACTAAGTAGGTGCTTAATAAATATGCATTAAATAACAAGTGTTGGCAAGGATGTGGAGAAAAGGGAACACTTGTTGGTGGGAATGTAAATTGTTTCAGCCACTATGGAAAACAGTATGAAGGTTCCTCAAAAAATTAAAAATAGAACCACCATAGGATCCAGCTAGTCCATTTCTGGGTGTTTATCTGAAGAAAATGAAAACACCAATTTGCAAAGATACATGCACCCCAATGTTCATAGTAGCATTATTTACAATAGCTAAGATATAAAAGCAGCCTAAGTGTCTATCAACAGATGAATGGATAAAGAAGTGGTTTATACACACACACACACACACACACACACACACACACACACACACACACACACACACAGTGGAATACTACTCAGCCATGAAAAGGAATGAAATATTGCCATTTGCAACAACACGGATGGATTTGGAAGGTATTATGCTTAGTTAAATATGTTAGACAAAGACAGACAAACACTGTATGTTTTCACCTATATGTGGAATCTAAAAAATAAAACAAATGAACAAATACAACATAACAGAAACAGACTCACAGAAAGAACAAACTAGTGGTTCCCAAAGGAGAGAAGGGTGGGGGGAGAGGCAAAATAGGTGAAGGGGATTAAGAGGCACAAACTACTAGGTATAAAATAAATAAGTTACAAGGATGTAATGTACAACACAGGAAATAGAGTCAATATCTTATAATAAATTGGTATGGAGTATAATGTATAAAAATATCAATTGACTATGTTGTACACCTGAAACTAAAATAATATTGGGAGTCAACTATACTTCAATAAAATAAATAAATAAATAAACATGAGTTAGCTCAGCTATCATCTTTGGGCTCTAACAGAGCCCCTGTACAACTTAGTTATTTGTGTCGAAGTTGTGCAGGGGGGATGGAGATAAGGCGAAGGCAGTGTGCCCGGGGCTGCCAGGAGGAGCAGAGTGGGCGCGGAATCGTGGCGGTGCGTCTGGGGAGGAACACTGGACATCACAGTGAATGGAGTGTGATGGGCCCCACAGTTCATCTCTCTCTGTGTCACCACAGGCCACATCCTGACCTCTGCTCCTCCAGCCCCAATCAGAAGACCGACTGCAGCATCTCAGACTGCTCCTGTTCCCACCTGGCGTGGGGCTCCCTCCCCTGCAGCCTGCCAAGTGTCCCCAGACCCCAGTCCTCTTGAGGATCCTGCCTGGGGTCCTCAGGACCAGTGTCCCTGCCACCTCCACTGGTCCTTCGGATCAGCGACGGGCCAAGAAGCTTCTCGGTCTCCCTTTTTCCGGAAGTGCGGAGACTCCAAGGATCTGGCTGGGGAGGGGCGTGGTTAACTAGCCTGGTCCATCCCACATTTGTAGAACGCCAGCTCCACACACGATGCGAGCCCTGCAGGGTACAATCTTAGCAAGGGACAGGTCAGGAGGATGGGAACTTTGAAGGACCACAGAAAATAGGAGGTTTGAGCTGATCTGAGCCTTTTTGCAGAGAAGATATTCAAAATCTAGGAAGGAGGATGACATTGGAAGCGCCCCTGGAGAAGCCAGCTGCTACTTTCCCTGTTTCTTCCCTGCCTTCAGGATTCCTGCCCTTGCCCTTCGTGATGAAGGTACCTGAGAAGAGAAACCGGGGCATAAGGGAGCATAAGGGGTGGCGGCAATTTGCTCGGGCTCAGGGCCCCTCCTGCTGCTTTGTACCTTTGACTTTCTCTGAGTTCAAATCCATCGGTATCTTTTCAAGCCAATCCTCTGCGTTCCTGGATCCTCTGAAAAGGGCAGCACAGTCACAATTACGAAGGTCAGGTTAGGACATGGAATAAGCACATTCCTCAGTTCAAAGTCGTCTCGCCCTCCTTCAATCTCTATGCTGACACTCCAACCCCATGAGTCCCCTTGCGAGCAGAACCGCCATTTGGAAATTTGAGATGGGGAGATGGAGAGGACACAGCGAGACCCTGACAGAGGTGGGACACCTCTCACTCCCCTTCCCATCACCTCGCTCTTGAAGGAATCTTACTCCATGGTTGCTTTTCTCCTTGTATTTCCTTCATGCTCTCTCCCCAATCAAGCAGATGCAGAGGTCATTCCTCACTGCCTCAGGGCAGGATGTGGTGAGGGGAGAACAAAACCAGCCTGTATTCTAGACTCTGAGCTCCTGGGCATCAAAATACCTAAAATGTCAGGGGGATTTAGAGGATTTTCAGAACAGTTAGAAGATTCAGAGAGGCCTGACCCCCTTCCTAAAGCATCACCCCTCCCTCTCTGTCCTGCCTTGTCTGTCTCTATAGCACCATCACTGCTGATGATACAGCTGCCTCTGTTTATTGTCTGTCCCCCCACTAGAAGGTAAGCACCCTGGGTTGGGGCGGGGGACTTCACTTTGCTCACTGTTGCGTCCCTGGCACGTAGAAAGAGCTCTAACATAGAGTGGGTGTTCAATCAGTATTTGCTGGATGAACAGAGTATTTTGAGCAGAGACAGACTTCCCCTGGTGAGAGAGAGATCTGCTGGCCTGGGGGCAAAGGAGAGGAAAGAGGCACCTGGTGTGTCTCTGCTCCCAGCTTCCAGGAGAGAAGGGCAGTGCTCCTGCCAGAGAGGCAGCAAGAGCCCCGGCAGACATAGCTGTGTGGGATCTCCCAAGACAGGTCATCAGGCCCCTGGTGTGACACAGAAAGAGCAGGAGACCTGAGGCTGCATGGCCCAGGGTAATGGTCACCTCTCAGCAGTGACCTCAGTGGACCGAACAGCACCAGGACAGTATATGGACAGATGTCACAACCCTGCAGAACAGGGCAGGAGGACCTCCACAGACTCAGGTGAACGTTTCCCGCACTCTGCATATGTGTGGCTCAAAATGGGAGAGTTACGGTAATTTCCTTAGAGTAATGGCGAGCTGGGCTTGATTCCAGCCACCTGTTTGTGAGGCCCCTGGGTCTTGTTGTACACACGTGCCTATACCCCTTCTGTTAGTGACGTGAAGAGAGGTGGAGGGACAGGGGAAGGACCATGTGGTTATTGTATATACGTGGGAAGCAAATGAATTTTAGACTAGTGGAGGTTTTTTTTGGGTGGGGGGAGGGTGCAGGTATCCAAAGCTATTTTGAGCACAGCCAGAACATTCTAGTTATTTGCCCAGCACGGAGTTGGGTCTCTTCCCACTCCGTAGGTCAGTGATACGGGCCCCCAGAGGCTCCAGCCCCAATCTTCTTAATATTCTCATCTATATACACCAGCTTCCAGCCAAACTGGACCTTGCCTTCCCCTAACATGTCCCACTGAGCCAAATTCACGCTCTCCTATTGGCACTCTTCATTATGGCTAATTACACTAGACGTTCACATGTTCAGTAAAAACTGGTTAGGTCAGAGCCTCTTCTTGTAAACTCTTTTTAGCAATTAGATTCACTCACCATATGGATTCGAAAGTAATTCACCTGCATTCCTTTACCATATACGTGAAAGTTCACATTTTCAGGAGCACAGCAGTGAGCTGAGGTTAGTGCACTAGCGGTGAGGCTAGTGAATCGCATCTGGGTACCCACGAGGGCTGAGAACAGCCAGTTTCTGGTTAACATCATGATTTCTTTCCTCTTCGTTAATGTGTGATATCACAAAAGAACAAAGATAAGGGGGGCTTCCTTGGTGGCGCAGCGCTTGAGAATCTGCCTGCCAATGCAGGGGACACGGGTTCGAGCCCTGGTCTGGGAAGATCCCACGTGCCGCGGAGCAACTAAGCCCGTGCGCCACAACTACTGAGCCTGCGCGTCTGGAGCCCGTGCTCCGCAACAAGAGAGGCCGCGATAGTGAGAGGCCCGCGCACCGCGATGAAGAGGGGCCCCCCACTTGCCGCAGCTAGAGAAAGCCCTCGCACAGAAACGAAGACCCAACACAGCCAAAAATAAATAAATAAATAATTAAAAACTTAAAAAAAAAAAACAAAGATAAGCACCGTGGAATTCAGACCCATGCCCAGTTGTCTGAAGGGAAGGAATCTCACCTATGACTTTGAAAAGCACTGTTTTAACCAATATTATCTACTCATTGAATTGTTCCTATAGAGTCTACCAGCTCTGGAAAAGTCCTCGCCACCCAGGTGGTAAGTATTATATCAGTTATCATCTGGTGAGAGTTGAAGCCAGCCTTGTTCTGTATTCCCAGAGGATGGGAAGGATCGAACCTTCACCGTCTCAGCCATGATGCTCAGTGCCCAATTTGGAGGAAAATATCTGATCCCCTTGAGAACTGGTCTGATTCTGACCCAGTTACTGGTGTGTGTTCTAACTATGAATAGGAAGGCTATGGGCTTATTGTTTTTTAACTATCTATTTTTTAAACCAATCACTAATTTATTTGAACAGGTAATACATACACAGCACAAAATTCACACGGTTATCCGGTGAAAGGGTGTAGAGTGACAAATAAGTCTTCCTCCTACCCCTTCACGAAGTCCCCTTCCCCAGAGGCAACCACCGTTATCAGAGTTTATTTTAGTTTTAATAAGAGTTAAGGGGTTTAGCCCGAAAATGGAATTAGGAAGCTGTGTAATGTCGTGATTAGGACTTGGAGTCAGGCCGACTCTGTTCAAAGCCAGGCTGCACCACATCCTGACCCAGAGCCCAGACACCAGCAGGATTTATCCCCTTGGATTGTTGAGATAATTAAGTGAGCAAAGCACAGCCCCGGGCACATATTTACATTCAATAAACATCAGCTATTCTAAGCGATTGGGCGACTGAGCGTGGAGGAGGAGGGTGGAAGGGATGGGCGGGGTACGTTGACTACTCTCTGGGGAAAGCCTTCAGCCTTCGCTACTCTAAGTGTGGTCCCTGGAAATCCCTGGAAGTTTGTTAGAAATGCATGATCCCAGGCCTTCCCCAGACCTGCCCAGTGAGAAGCTGCTGTCAGACAAGCTCCGCAGGTGATGTGCATGTGTGTTACAGTTTGAGAAGCACTGCCCTATGCAAGCCCAGGAATCCTTGAGCGAATGGGCCGTAGAATCCCTGCCTCTGGGGAGCCAGTGATGCTGTTTCTCCCCCTTCAGACTAGGAGCCTCTTAGGCTTCTCAGGATGAAAATTCAGGAGAAAAACACGTTTAAGGGAAAAGCCACTCCCCCTCCCACTCCCCAGCTTTCTATTCCACATCGGATTTCCCAAGCCCGATCGCCTGTGACCTCCAGTGCGGCTAGAATGTGTCCTCTTTTGTCCTGTAGCTTGATAGCAACCCGATAGAGGGCTTGGGGGCAGGGTGGCATGTTGTTTTCAGAGTGATACAAGAGACACAGTGGAGCCTGCCCAACAAGCTGCAGGGCTGCCAGGATGCCAAGTGGGACGCCAAGGTCCTGGCAGTGGGGGGCTGCCTCAGTTAGGGCTTGTCATTAGAAACAAGGTCTGCATGGAGTGAGGGGTGGAAGGCTGGAGGGGCTCAGGGGCTGACAATCCCTGCTGTTTGCCACATGTTCCAACAAGGAGTATATGACATACAGGAAGCAGCCCTTTCCTTTAAAATAGCATTACGTACTATGATGGTGGTTACATGTCATTATACATTTGTCCAAACCCATTGAATGTACACCACCAAGAGTGAACCCTAAAGTCAACTATGGACTTTGGGTGTTAACCATGTGTCAGTGTAGGTTCATCGGTTGTAACAAAGGTACCTCTCTGGGTGGGGAATGTTAACAGTTGGGGAGGGCAGGGGGTAAATGGGAAATCTCAATACCTTCCCCTCAATTTTGCTGTGAACCTAAAACTGCTCCAAAAAAGAAATTCTATGTTTTAAAAAAGAGAGAGAAAATTACATCTTGTCACTGGATCAGCTGTAGAAGAGAAAAGAAAACCAAGGTTGAGGCCTGGGGCAGTGTGCTTTTTAAAAATCACCATTACAACAGAAATAACTTAGAGCTGGGCTGTCCAGTCCAGAAGACTTTAGCCAGATGTGGCTAGTGAGCGCCTGAAGCATGCGTGGTGCAAATAAGGAACTGAATGTAAGTTTTTATTTAACTTTAGTTAATTTACATGTAAAATTTTTAACGACATGTGATTCAGTTAGGAAAAAATTTAAGTAGGTTCAGAACAATTTGGGTATGTGAATCTACTCTTTCAACTGTTCATTTCATGAAATCTCAATACAGATCATGTATTTCCAATAAGTAGTTAGCATACAAATTGAGTGTAAAATACACACCAGATTTTGAAGACTTATAACCAAAAAAAAGTAAAATATCCCATTAATAACTTGTAGGATTGCATGCTGAGATAATATTTTGGTTACAATGAGCTACTAAAATACAATATTAAAGTTTATTTCACCTATGTCTTTGAACTTTTTTAACAATGTGGCTTCCAAAATAAATTAAAATTACATACCTGGCTTACCCACATACACTGCTGGTGGGAATGGAAAATGGTACAGCTTCTTTCAAAAACAGTATATGATATTTCCCCAAAGGTTAGACATAGAGTTACCCAGCAATGCTACTCCTAGCTATTTACCCAAGAGAATTGAAAACATATGTCCACACAAAAACGTGTACATGAATGTTCATAGCAGCATTATCCATAATAGCTACAAAGTGGAAACAGCCCAAATGCCTATCAACCGATGAATGGACAAAAATAAGTATTGTCGATCCATATAACACAATATTATTCAGCCATGAAACGGAATGAAGTATTGATAGATGTTCTAACATGAATGAGCCTTGAGAATATTATGCTAATTGAAAAAAGGCAGACAAAAATCACATATTGTATGATTCCATTTACAGGCAGACCTCAGAGATATTGCGGGTTCAGTTCCAGACCACTGCAATAAAGCAAATATCACAATAAAGCAGATCACATGAATTTTTGGTTTCCCAGTGCACATAAAAGTTATGTTTACACTATACTGTTGTCTATTAAGTGTGTGGTAACATTATATCTAAAAAAAAAAAATGCACATAACTAAATTCAAAATGACTTCAGGGCTTCCCTGGTGACACAGTGGTTAAGAATCTGCCTGCCAATGCAGGGGGACACGGGTTCGAGCCCTGGTCCGGGAAGATCCCACATGCCGCAGAGCAACTAAGCCCGTGCGCCACAACTACTGAGCCTGCGCTCTAGAGCCCGTGAGCCACAACTACTGACGCCCGTGCGCCTAGAGCCCGTGCTCCGCAACAAGAGAAGCCACCACAATGAGAAGCCCGCGTGCAGCAACGAAGACCCAAAGCAGCCAAAAATAAATTAATTAATTAATTAATTTTAAAAAACAAAACACTTCATTGCTAAAAAATGCTAACTACCATCTGAGCCTTCAGCGAGTCATAGTAGTAACAACAAAGATCCCTGATCACAGATCACCATAACAAATATAATAATAATGAAAAACTTTGAAATGTTGCAAGAATTACCAAAATGTGACACAGAACCATGAAGTGAGCATTGCTGTTGGGAAAATCGTGCTAATAGACTTGCTCAATTCAGGGTTGCCACAAACCCTCAATTTGTAAAAAATAAAATAAAAACCAGTATCTGCAAAGCACAATAAAGTGATGCACAATAAAACAAGGTGTGCCTGTATATGAAATATCCAGAATAGGCAAATCTATAGAGACAGAAAATGGAGTTTGCCAAGGGATGGTGGAGAGGAGGATAGGAAGTGACTATTCATGGGTATGGGGTTTCTTTGGGGGACGATGAAAATATTCTGGAATTAAATAGTGGCAATGGTGGCACAGCTTATGAACATACTTACACAAAATTACATATGTGGCTTGCATGATATTTCCACTGGACAGCACTGATTTAGATGAAATAACAGCTTCTTTCCCAGCTGTCACTGGTGAGGGTACAGAACTTAGTCAGAGCTAATCAACATGGGGTGATTTATGCTGCACCCCACCCCACCCCCCAGGGGACATTGGGCACTGCCCGGAGACATTCTTGGTTGCCAGCTGGGGTAGAGATGAGAGGTAGAGATTGTTACTGGCCAGAGACGCTGCTAAACATCCTACAATGCACAGGACAGCTGCACATAATAAAGGATTATCCAGCGCAAATGTCAGCAGCGTCGAGTCTGGGAAACCCTGCACCAGAGGCTGCTCAGAGTTTCCCAGCCTCCTTTGCACCATCCCAGCCTGTCTGACTGCCCTGCGGTCAGAAGGTATGTTCTGGGCATGACCTTCCCAGGACGCTTTCTCCTGGAGTCCAGCCACTTCACAGGCATTCTCAGGCCAGGAGCTCCTCTGGACACCAGTGTGGACATGGAGACATTCTAGGCATCCTAATTCTAGAGTGGATTAGATGTGGAGTCCATGACTCTGTCCTTTCTCCCTGAGGCTCCCTGAGTTCCAAAACGTTATACTTTATTTATTTATTTATTTTTTATTGTTATTATTTTTTTGGCCGCGCAGCTTGTGGGATCCTAGTTCCCCGACCAGGGATCAGACCCCGGCCCCCTGCAGTGGAAGTGCCGAGTCTTAACCACTGGACCGCCAGGGAATTCCCAACATACTTAATTTAAATGAAGCTGGCCTCGTTCTGGGTAGAATTGCCATTTTTCTTGTTGTTTTCTCTTCCGTGTCAGATTTTGAAGCCAAAGACAACTAGAATTTGCATAGTCTGTGTCATAAATGGGCTCCTTCTCTGATGTCTGAAGTAAAAACCTAAGGAATATCCTGACTTGCTCTGAGGTGCTTTGCTTTAAAAATTATCCTTTCTGTCTGCATTAGTTTTTTTATAGCTGCTGTAACTAATTACCATAAACTTAGTCACTTAAAAAGATACGAATTGATTATCTTACAGTTCTGGAAGTCAGAAGTCAGACATGGATCTCACTGGGCTAAAATCAAGTTATCGGCAGGGCTGCATTCCTTCCAGAAGCTCCAGAGAAGAAATCCCTTGCCTTTTCCAGCTTCTAGAGGCTGCCCACTTTCCTTGCCTCATGCCCCATTCCTCCATCTTCAAAGCCAGCAGCACAGCATCTTCCAATCTCTCTCTGACTCTTCTCCCTCCCTCTCTCACTTAGAAGGACTTCTGTGATTACATTTGGACCCCTGGGAAATCCAGGGTAGTCTCCCATCTCAAAACCTTTAACTTATTCACATTTGCGAAGTCCCTTTTGCCATGTAAGGTAACATATCCACGGGTTCTGGGGACTAGGGCATGGACCTAATCTTTCGGGGGCATTGTTCTGCCTACCACACTGTCAACTGAACCTGGGCAATCTGCTGGGTGGTCCCTCGGCCAGCATCCTCATTCCACAGGGAGAAGAAATTGGGGCGTGCTTGCTTTTCCAGAATTGTGGAATTTTCCCAATCAGAGTTTTGAGGTAGTTAAAATGCTGACTTTCCAGATCCTAATTCTCAGTGACTTGTGCCCCAAAACGGTCAGTGATAGATTTAGAAACTATGTGTTACAGGCTGAATTATTTCCCCACCCCCAAATTCATGTGTTGAAGCTCAGAATGTGACTGTACTTGGAAACAGGGCCTTTAAAGAGGTGAATAAGGTAAAGTAAGGTCATGAGGGTGGCCCTTAATCCAATATGACTGGTGTCATTATAAGAGGAGATTAGGATATAGACAGACAGCAGACACGTGCACCCACAGAGAGATGACCGCACGAATGCCCAGTGAGAAGGCAGCCACCTCAAGCCAAGGAGAAAGGCCTGAGAACTAGCCAGCTCTGCTGACCCCTTGCCCTTGCCCTTCTAGCCTCCAGAACTTCGAGAAAATAAATTTCTGTTGTTTAAACCATTCAGTCTATGGTATTTTATGATGGCAACCCTAGTAAACTAAAGCACTCCTTTTCCATATTTATACCTTCATATCATTTGAAATGAATGATCACAGTTCAAATCTTTTCATATTATTTTGGTTGACAATGTTTCTGGAGTACTTGTCACGCTTGCTGGATTGATAACCCCTTTTGTACATGGGCCTTTCAGATCACAGGGCAATGTTCGATTCAACATTTATTGAGCTCTTCTTTTTTTTTTTCTTTTTTAAATTTATTTATTTATTTATTTATGGCTGTGTTGGGTCTTCGTTTCTGTGCGAGGGCTTTCTCTAGTTGCGGCAAGCGGGGGCCACTCTTCATCGTGGTGCGCGGGCCTCTCACTATCGCGGCCTCTCGTGTTGCAGAGCACAGGCTCCAGACGCGCAGGCTCAGTAGTCGTGGCTCACGGGCCTAGTTGCTCCGCGGCATGTGGGATCTTCCCAGACCGGGGCTCGAACCCATGTCCCCTGCATTGGCAGGCAGATTCTCAACCACTGCGCCACCAGGGAAGCCCTATTGAGCTCTTCTAATGAGCGGGTACTGTGTGCTCAGTAAGGCTCACCACTGACCATGAGGAATTCACAGTCCAGCAGGGCAGGTGAATCAGGATAGTGTGGATCTAGTCCAGGGTGATGGACAGGAGAGGCTCTGCATGAAGAGCTGTAGGACAAAGCAGAGGGAGTGACCCGGGGGGCAGATGAGCCCAGGTGACTGAGGAGCTAGGGGGCAGGCATAATCCAAATCTGCCTTGGGGACGATTAGATAATCTCATAAACAATCTGGATTTTGGAGCCAGTTAATGGGGTTCCTTTTCCTGAACGACCCCGGCTCTTTTCTCAAACTTCGGTGGCCCTCAGCAGTAGCAGCAGTTTGTGGTGTGTTGACCTGATTGCCTTAGGGAATCTGAATTCCATTTTTCCCACTTAAAATAAACGTGCCGTGTTCCTGTTAATTAACATCTTTGAGCCTTGTGGGCCGGCTCACGCTTTTATTACAAGGATTGAAGGAAATAGCAAATGCGGGGCATTCATACAGCACTAGGAACATGAAGACACTCAATAAAGGGTGATTATTTTTGTGGATGAGGAGACACTTCTGTCTCTCCCCACAGGCAGTGCAAACTTTTGACCAAGTATAGAAGCTGAGATGATGATCAAAAAGTGTACCTCCAAGTCAATGTCATCTTTTAACTACACAACTGACTGATATGGCTTATTCCTTATTGCTTAGTTTTGGTAAGTAACAATTCCGTTTCAGAAAAATGCCTTACTGCAGTGTCATATACGTGCCATGCAATGAACACAAAAATATCAATATCACCATTCATAAGAACACAGCTTCCCAGTGAATAGACTAACCTCTGGTATAAATTAGATACAAATAGAAGCTATTTTAAACTATAGGGATGATCATTAGTAATTTACAACATTAGTGCACCAAATGGCTCCCAAAGTACCTGGGGCTGTGAATTCTGAGGCTGACTTTATATCTTAGTCAGCTTAGACTGCTCTAACAAAATACCATAGACTGGGTGGCTTCAACACCAGAATTTTTTTTTTTTAACATCTTTATTGAAGTATAATTGCTTTACAATGGTGTGTTAGTTTCTGCTTTATAACAAAGTGAATCAGTTATACATATACATATATCCCCATATCTCTTCCCTCTTGCATCTCCCTCCCTCCCATCCTCCCTATCCCACTCCTCTAGGTGGGTCACAAAGCACCGAGCTGATCTCCCTGTGCTATGGGGCTGCTTCCCACTAGCTAGCTATTTTACATTTGGTAGTGTATATATGTCCATGCCACTCTCTCACTTTGTCCCATCTTACCCTTCCCCCTCCCCGTATCCTCAAGTCCATTCTCTAGTAGGTCTGCGTCTTTATTCCTGTCCTGCCCCTAGGTTCTTTATGACCTTTTTTTTTTTCTTAGATTCCATATATATGTGTTAGCATACGGTATTTGTTTTTCTCTTTCTGACTTACTTCACTCTGTATGACAGACTCTAGGTCCACCCACCTCACTACAAATAACTCAATTTCATTTCTTTTTATGGCTGAGTAATATTCCATTGTATATATATAAACACCAGAATTTTATTTCTCATAGATCTGGAGAACCAACTCGGTTCCTGGTGAGAGCTCTCTTTCTGGCGTGCATACAGTACAGCTGCCTCCCCATGGTCTCTCCTCTTTTTCTTATAAGGTCTCTAATCCCACTGTGGGGGGGATCCACCCTCATGAACTCATCTAAACCTAATTACCTCAAACATTGTCAGATTTATCCATTTTTCTTTCCCTTTATGCTTAGACAGACTTTCCTCACCTTGAGATCCACATTTCCTTCCATTTTATTTGATATTTTTTTTGGGTAGCTGATATATTTTTTTTTGGTATTTTTTTGAATTAAGGACTCACAGGACTTTAGTGCCTGGGAAACAGAGATCTTCTTGTTGAATCCCTTCAGTTCACACTGAGGAAAGAGGCCTCAAGAGGAGGAGAAATGATACAAGGACATGCAGCTGGTCACTGGCAGAACCAGGACTAGAATCGAGGATTCCTAGTCCCCAGTCTGTTTTCCTTTTCAAAAACACTAGTTTTGGGCTTCCCTGGTGGCACAGTGGTTGAGAATCTGCCTGCCAATGCAGGGGACACGGGTTCGAGCCCTGGTCTGGGAAGATCCCACATGCCGCAGAGCAACTAGGCCCGTGAGCCACAACTACTGAGCCTGCGCATCTGGAGCCTGTGCTCCGCAACAAGAGAGGCCACAACAGTAAGAGGCCTGCGCACCGCGCTGAAGAGTGGCTCCCGCTTGCCACAACTAGAGAAAGCCCTCGCACAGAAACAAAGACCCAACACAGCCAAAAATAAATAATAATAAATAAATAATAAATAAATTAAAAACAAAAACAAAAACAAAAAAAAACGCTAGTTTTACTCTATGACATATATCACAAAAAGATCCTTTTTGACCCACCTCCTACAGTACTGGAAATAAAAACAAATGGGACCTAATGAAACTTAAAAGCTTTTGCACAGCAAAGGAAACCATAAACAAGATGAAAAGACAACCCTCAGAATGGGAGAAAATACTTGCAAGTGAAGCAACTGACAAAGGATTAATCTCCAAAATATACAACCAGCTCATGCAGCTCAATATCAAAAAAACAAACAACCCAATCCAAAAATGGGCAGAAGACCTAAATAGACATTTCTCCAAAGAAGACACACAGATGGCCAAGAGGCACATGAAAAGATGCTCAACATCACTAATTATTAGAGAAATGCAAATCAAAACCACAATGAGGTATCACCTCACACAGGTCAGGATGGCCATCATCAAAAAATCTACAAACGATAAATGCTGGAGAGGGTGTGGAGAAAAGAGAACCCTCTTGCACTGTTGGTGGGAATGTAAATTGATACAGCCACTATGGAGAACAGTATGGAGGTTCCTTAAAAAACTAAAAATAGAACTACCATATGACCCAGCAATCCCACTACTGGGCATATACCCTGAGCAAACCATAATTCAAAAAGAGACATGTACCACAATGTTCATTGCAGCACTATTTACAATAGCCAGGACATGGAAGCAACCTAAGTGTCCATCGACAGATGAATGGATAAACATGTGGCACATATATACAATGGAATATTACTCAGCCATAAAAAGAAACAAAATTGAGTTATTTGTAGTGAGGTGGATGGACCTAGAGTCTGTTATACAGATTGAAGTAAGTCAGAAAGAGACAAACAAATACTGTATGCTAACACATATATATGTAATCTAAAACTTTTTTTAAAAAATGGTTCTGATGAATCTGGGGGCAGGACAGGAACAAAGACACAGACGTAGAGAATAGACTTGAGGACACGGGGAGGGGGAAGGGTAAGCTGGGACAAAATGAGAGTAGCATTGACATATATACACTACCAAATGTAAAATATATAGCTAGGGGGAAGCAGCTGCATAGCACAGGGAGATCAGCTCGGTGCTTTGTGACCACCTAGAGGGGTGGGATAGGGAAGGTGGGAGGCTCAAGAGGGAGGGGATATGGGGATATATGTATACATATAGCTGATTCACTTTGCTATACAGCAGAAACTAACACACCATTGTAAAGCAATTATACTCCAATAAAGATGTAAAAAAAGAAATTTAAATTAAATTCAAAACACCACTAGTTTTCAATAATACAGGTAATAAATGAGTACAGTTTCCTTTTAAAATATTACATTACTAATCACCCTTCTGAATGCAATACTCCTATTTCCCTCCCTGGAGTTAGTCACCATTATCATTTTGGTGTGTATCCTTCCAGACTTAAAAAAAATAATTTTATGTGTATATATATGTATGTATAAGAACATACACTATTCTGGGTTAGTTTGGAGGGCATAAATGGTATCATGTTCCATGGATCATGCTGCACTATACCTTTCTCTTTATATTATGTTTTGAGATGCCCATCATCTGAACAGGCCACATTTTATTTAGCTGTTTCTGCATAACTGTTTCCTTAGACAAACAATTCTGCAAAACATATTATGGTACACAGGCCTCCTGGGGCCCGTGTGTAAGCTCTTCTTGAGAGTAGATACCGAAAAGTGACACTGCTGCCCTTCTTCATGTTAAAAGATAGCACCAAATTACATTCTTGCTGGCAATGAACCCATTTCTCCATAATCTCAATAACTCGATGTTATCATCCTTTAAATCTTTTGTCTGTCTGATGGGTGAAAATGTTACATCGTTTAAATTTATATTTTCCTAATTACTCACAAGATTGTACATCTTCTCATATGTTTAATAACCATTTATATTCTCTCTTCTATGAAGTTCATATTTATTTACTTTTACCTTTTTAAAAATTCAGTTGTTAAGGGTACTGTCCTTATCTATTTGTTTTTTATATGCCTTGGAAATTAATCTTTGTCTCTTACACGTTTGACATATTTTTCCTGGTGCGTCACTTTCATTTAATTTTGTTTACAGTATTTTTTGTTATATAAAATTTTTAATTTGATGTAATCAATACTGTCACATTTTTTCTTTGTCTCTGTTGTTGTTGTTGATGTTCTTTACATCCCAAGAAGATCTTGTGGCTTTCAAGGTCATAAAAATAGTTTCCAATACTTTTTCCAGTACTTTATAGTTTGTGTTTTTTATATTTAACTCAAAGATCCATCTGGGGCTTCCCTGGCAGCGCAGTGGTTAAGAATCCGCCTGCCAATGCAGGGGACACGGGTTTGAGCTCTGGTCCAGAAAGATCCCACATGCCATGGAGCAACTAAGCCTGTGTGCCACAACTACTGAGCCTGTGCTCTACAGCCCATGAGCCACAACTACTGAAGCCCTCACGCCACAACTACTGAAGCCCGCGCGCCTAGAACCCGTGCTCCGCAACAAGAGAAGCCACCGCAATGAGAAGCCCGCGCACCGCAACGAAGAACAGCCCCCGCTCGCCACAAAAGAAAGCCCGCATGCAGCAACAAAGACCCAATGCAGCCAAAAATAAATAAAGAAATTAATTAATTAATTAATTAATTTTTTAAAAAAGATCCATCTGGAGTTTATCTGAGGTCCATTGGTCTTATTTTTATCCCCACACGGATGGCTAGTTGTGTCAACTTTGAAGATTTTGCTTCTTCCCTAAAACTTGGCTATTTCTATCTTAAACCAAATTCCAATATATTCTTAGGTCTGATTCTGTTCTCTCAACTCACTTTGGTTTATCTATTTATCTGTTTGGGGCTACTACCGCACTGTTCTGATTATCATAGCTTTAGCATTCATATTGATAGATGGTTGGTTTACCCAATATTTTTTCGGTCCCATTTCAGTGAAGCAAGTTCACTTTCAGTCACAGCAAAAAAAAAAGACCAATAAGGCATGTCTCTGGCACTCAGCTCCCACCCAAGGCAGTGATGACAGATTTGCTACAGGGACTAAAGCCCATCCTTGCGGCCAAAGGACCCTTCTCTCACCAGCCTCTCCTGCTGCCACCCAAATTCTTGTCCCGGCCCTACTCCTCAAAATAAAACTCAGCTGTAGATGGCACACCTGTTTTGGATTAGTTACAATAAATCAGGATCTGTATTTATTTCAGTGGCTGGACAGGTGAAGCCCAAGCTGCATTTATAGCAAGCCAACTAGAAAGCAGAGGAAAGTCTAAGTCATGAGGTTTTTTCCTCTTAGGGCAAAGGGGTTACACTTGACAAGCCCTAAACTTCCTGTTGTTTCCAAAATTCTGTGATTCTTTACAGGAACGCCTCAAGTTGTAGTATTCACACTAGGTCTCATTCTAGTTAAGCCCAGGGCTTAAATTCTACTCAGGAGAATCACTTAGAGAGCTAATTAAAGGTGCAGATACAACAAGTCTTGGGTAAAATTCAGAGATCTGTATCTTTAAACAAGCACCTTAGCAGGTGATTCCAGTGCAAGTCATCCCGGCCCCCACTTGGTGGCAGTGCCCTGAGGACTTGGAACCCCTGAGCAGGAGGCCTTTGTGCCCCCGTAGCACAGGGGGACTCTATAACACGTGTTCTGTAATGAGGTAGCCCGATGAAATCAGTTACTAGGGAATGACATCAGTATAACGTAGATGCTGCATTGGTTCGTGGGCAATTTTTCCTAGGCTAAGGGCCCCTGAATACCTGGAATAAACTATAGAATCTTGAGCAGGAAAGGGAATAGCCTTTAACTCAGCTTTTGCATTGGCAGCAGGGACCCTTTTTAGTCGTATTTTAACAAAATTAAAAATGAAGCCTGGGGGGTGGGGGAGGGGTGGACTGAGGAACTGGGGTTGGGAGATGTCAACTATTACACATAGAATGGATAAACAGCAAGGTCCTACTGTATAGCACAGGGAACTATAGTCAATCTCTTGTAAGAACTATAATGGGAAAGAATCTGAATAAAAATATATAGATATATGTATAACTGAGTCACTTTGCTGTACAGCAGAAATTAACGCAACATTGTAAATCAACTAGACTTCAATTAAAAAATAAATAAAAGTAAAAAAAAAAAAAAAAGAAGCCTGCCCCAGTGCTCCTCCCTCTTCAGAGGCACACTCCAGGCCTGCGTCATTTGAAGGCAGGTGGCACCGCCCAGGCCCAGCTTCACAGACGGCTCCACAGAGACCCATTTCTGTTTTCGCGTCTCAGCCTCCAGCTGCCCTGACTAAAGGGCTGCCAGCACTTCCACTCAGTGACCTTGTGTATATTTAATCTCTGCCGTGGAGGCCGTCAGCCAACCTGAGCCGCCTCCCTGGGTGGTCCAAGGGAACTTCTTGCATTCATTTTTTGCTTTTGTCTCTAGTTTTTAAATGGCCTGTTTATGAAGTAACCTGCAGGGAATACTATTTTCCCCAGAAGGCCTAATATTTTAGCTGTGACTTTGCAGAATGTGAGGTGTTGCAGGAATGCATACACTGCACCAGAGCAGAAACAACTTATCTGTGGAGAATGCCCACTGCCTCGATTTGAAAAGTAGTATTGAATAACCTGGCACTTTGTTCCTTGGCTAAGATTGCAGGAAATCAGGCGCAAGGGGCTCCAGAATCCTTGAGGGAGCGCTTTCATGAGGGGTACAACCTCTCAGGAAAGGTGACCCTGCTCTGCCGGTGTGGGACCTGGACCCCCCAGGGTGACACTTGCATTCCACTCCCTGAGGGCCTTAGAACCACCAAAATCAGGACCTCTGAGGGTGGGGCTTGGGCACCTCTATATTCTGAAAACCAGGGATGGTTCTAAAGCACAGCTAAGATTCTCAATCTTACAGGTTCAGAGAATCATCTGGGAGCTTTTAAAACCCTCAGTGCCCAAGCCACACTGCAGACAAATTACATCAGAATCTTGTAGGGGGAGTGAGGGATGGGGGCGGTACTCAGGCATCAGAATGATTTAAGGTCCAAGGTGATCCCAGGTACAGCAGGGTTGAGACCATTGCCTTAGGGTCTCAGTGGGAAAGATCTCTTCTTGCAGACCAGGACTTTTGGAACTTTAGTGTGCATACGAATCTCCTAAGAATTGGGCTAAAATTGCAAATTCTGATTCAGCAAGACTGGGGTGGGGCTTGAGATTCTGCACTTTGCCAAGCTGGTCTGCAGACCACAAGGTGAGTAGCAAGGCTGTAGGTACTAACGAGCTTCCGTTGATTTTTTTTTTTTTAACATCTTTATTGGAGTATAATTGCTTTACAATGGTGTGTTAGTTTCTGCTTTATAACAAAGTGAATCAGCTATACATATACATATATCCCCATATCTCTTCCCTCTTGCATCTCCCTCCCTCCCACCCTCCCTATCCCACCCCTCTAGGTGGTCACAAAGCACCAGCTGATCTCCCTGTGCTACGTGGCTGCTTCCCACTAGCTTTTGGTTTTACATTTGGTAGTGTATGTATGTCCATGGCACGCTTTCACTTTGTCCCAGCTTACCCTTCCCCCTCCCCGTGTCCTCAAGTCCATTCTCTAGTAGGTCTGCGTCTTTATTCCCATCCTGCCCCTAGGTTCTTCATGACCATTTTTTTTTTTTTAGATTCCATATATATGTGTTAGCATACGGTATTTGTTTTTCTCTTTTTGACTTACTTCACTCTGTATGACAGACTCTAGGTCTATCCACCTCACTACAAATAACTCAATTTCGTTTCTTTTTATGGCTGAGTAATATTCCATTGTATATATGTGCCACATCTTCTTTATCCATTCATCTGTCAGTGGACACCTAGGTGGCTTCCATGTCCTGGCTATTGTAAATAGAGCTGCAATGAACATTGTGGTACACAACTCTTTTTGAATTATGGTTTGCTCAGGGTATATGCCCAGTAGTGGGATTGCTGGGTCATATGGTAGTTCTATTTTTAGTTTTTTAAGTAACCTCCACACTGTTCTCCATAGTGGCTGTATCAATTTACATTCCCACCAACAGTGCAAGAGGGTTCCTTTTTCTCCACACCCTCTCCAGCATTTATTGTTTGTAGATTTTTTGGTGATGGCCGTTGATTATTTAACACCGACTGAGTACAACGCTGCAGTGAGCAGTGATCACGCAGGTCCAGGATGGTAATGGGTTTAGGCAGAAGTGGCACAGTGGGCTTTGTGATTAAAAACAAAGCAAATGTTTGTGTTACTCCCTGGGTCAGCCATGGAGTTGTGCTGACAAGGGGCGTGACTGCCACGTTCTGAGAGATGAGTGATTATAAACTTCGGCCCTTCCCATCGTCAGCAGAAAGCTGGCTTATCCGCCTTCCTGAGTCAGTGCTAACAGCTGTTATTTGGGGTGATGCATTTTCTTATGCAGATGAATTTGAATCTCAGATTGTTCTGTCCCAGATATGAAAACTATATTGCAAGAAGGTTTAGATTATCGGCTTATATTTTCCTATGCTTTAAAAGAATTTTACTGGAGACCTACTCTGTGCCCTGCCTGTCACTGGGTGGCCATGCACATTTCAAGCTGCCATATACCGTGTTATTACACTGCCTGACTAGCTACTCGGCTGCACTTAGATGAACTTTCCTACCGCATTTATCACATGAGCCTACACAAGTGACACATTTCTATAGATCTTTCTACACACACATACACACACAGAAGTACAAGTAAACCTGGGAAAATCTGAATAAGATCAACAGATGGTATCAATGTCAATGTCTTGGTTGTGAAAATTATGCTACAGTTTTGCCAAATGTTACCATCGGGGGAAGCTGGGCACAGTGTACAGCGCTCTCTCTGTCTCATTTCTTACAACTATATGTGCACGTCCAATATCTCATTAAAAATTTCAATTAAAAAAAGGTATTAAAACCTCTTGTAGCCAGCCAAGAGGAGGCTGATATGGGGAGAAAGGACATATGGATTAAGAAGGTAAATAATAAATTAAAAAATGAAAATACTTATTAAATGTTAACTGCATAATAGGTACTGTCCTGAGCATTTAATGCAAGGCTTTAATCCGTACAACACTCTGTGAGGTGCTGGTGGTTGTTATTATTATTGTTATTATTATTATTTTGTTTTAGATAAGGAAACTGGGGCTGGGAGAGCTTAAGTAGTTTTTCCCAGGGCACAGACTCAGAAAGCAGTAGGGCAGGAACCAAACTCAGGTCCAGAGCTCACCACACTATACAAAGAATGAGGACAAGAATGCTGTTTCTCTGGAAGGAGAAATCATAGTTGGGGATGAGGAAAGTGCTTCAGGGGTAGTACAATTTGAAGGACCTGCACCTTGGCCTTGAAGGACTAGGTGAGCTGAGCTAGCAACAAGCCGAGTGAGGGCGTTCCAGACCAGAAGATGGAAAAAACACATTCTGTCTGAGAAAAGTCTTTCTTTTCCAGATAAGGTAGCCAGTGTGTATGTCTGCTTTGCCTCTCAGAGGTAAATAGAAGCAATATTGTGGAAGGTCTTGAATGCCAGGGGGATGTGGTAAGATCTTCCTGGATCTAGTTAGCAATTTGTGAGAGCTGATAAGGCACCGGCAAGGCCAAGGTTGTATCTGAATCACCAGCATTCACAAGGGAAGCCAAATGCAAAGTCTGGACAGTTTAGCATAAACCAATCCATCCCCAGGGCCAGAAGAGCAATGGGTAGCAATTTCCTAGTGGAAAGGTGGTATGTGAGGGGAACCAAGGAATGTACTTATGACAATGAAGGCCATAAAGTAGTTGAGACCAATGATTATTAGAATCATACATGACTATACCTGGAATTCACAGCAAAAGCAGTTCTAAGAGGGAAGTTTATAGCAATACAATCTTACCTCAGGAAACAAAAATGTCACATAAACAACCTAGCCTTACACCTAAAGCAACTAGAGAAAGAAGAACAAGCAAAACCTAAAGTTAGTAGAAGGAAAGAAATCATAAAGATCAGAGCAGAAGTAAATGAAATAGAGATGAAGAAAACAATAGCAAAGATGAGTGAAACTAAAAGCTGGTTCTTTGAGAAGATAAACAAAATTGACAAACCTTTAGCCAGACTCATTAAGAAAAAAAGGGAGAGGACCCAATCTAGTTATCTAGTACCATATGGCTATTTACTCATTCAATTACTGAGTGCCTATTATGTGACCAGTACTATTCCAAGGACTTGGGACATTTCAGTGAACAAAACAGTGACCAAACTCACTACCATCATGGAGCTCACCCTTTATGCTTAGTGCTGATTCCTGGTCAGGAAGATTCTTAACTATCAGAACCTAAGAATACATTTCCATACTGTACACTTGAGTTCCCATGATCCCAAAGAGCAATGCAAATCTCTCTGGGGTGAAGCTGGGCAGCTATGCAGAAGGACAGACACAGTACTTCTGATTTAAGAGTGAGGATGATCTTACCCCAGTGTGGCTACAGGGAAACTTAAGAGGGGCAGACTGGCCGGCCCCGCCTCTGAGCTGGATCAAGAAAGCAAGATCAGAACCAAGGTGAAGGATTGGCAGTGTGACCCTTGAAGATGATTCAAGTTAGCCTGGGGTACCCTTTCTGTTTTCCACTCCCAAACTGGGATTAATTTAGGAATCTTCCATAAATGTAGAGCAACTGGGGGCTTTCCAGTCTTAGCCTGGGTAAGTACTATTTCAAGACAAATCAGAACAAGATGGCTTTGCCTTGTTAGAGTGGGAAAGGAAGACAGCAAATCAGGACTCCTGGCTTCAGTTTAGTCTACACGTTTGCCTTGTTCTTGTAACGTAGAATTAGAGATATGGAATTTTTCTCAGAATGCTAAAAGCAATACACAGATGAAGAGAAAATACTAAAAGATAAGGTGCTGGTCACTGTTTCTACTGATAGTCACCTTCAAGGTAAGTGAATCAGGCAAGAGTCAGGAGAGGGCAAATTTATTAATATTACCTTCAACCAAGGATTTTTAACCATTTCAAATTTTAAGTTCCCACGAGCCTCAGATGTCTGAGAATAAATATTTTAAATGTCTTTTGACTTAGTTATGGAAAGATTCACCAATCTTGGGTTGTTTTTTTTTTTTTTTGAGCAAGATTATAAAAAATTTGATTTAGTTCCCAATGACCCTCTAATGCTTTGATGTCACATTTGCAATGATATTTAGCCATTTCCTGTAAATGTGGCTATGCTGTGTACATGTGTAAGAAATACAGACATCTCCTACAGTTAGAGAGTAACTTTTTGCATGGGTAAAAGAAATCCACACTCACTATGCCACTATACCTGTGGCAAAATGTTCCTGCTTTAGTTAAGGGTCAATAAATGCCACAGGTACAGAGATCCTATTTCTAACTTGGGGCTACACAGAACTATTTAATACATAGCTTCTACTCACATTGTCCCTTGAGTGAGAGGTCGGCTCTGCTACTGAGAACAGCAGAGTGAGAAATGGCCCCTCTACCTGCAGAATGCAAGCTATTTAAAAATTCATGTTCAGTCTCCTGAGATGATTGCCCTGGTCATGTGTGAAACCACAGATGGGACCTTGAGCTGATAGCTGGCGAGGTGGGTGTGCCTCCATGAATGTGTGACTGTGTGAGCAAGAGTCCCATTAGAAGTTTGGCAGAGACAAGAGTGTCCCAGGGACCGCCCGTTCTATTTCACTGCGTTGCCAGGACACAAGTGAGCTTCCTGGTCCCCAGGGCTCTCCATCTCAGAATTCAGGATGACAAAGGGGGCTCCTTCCTTGAGCGCCTCTCAACTTTTGGCAGCTGAGGGAGCTAGGCATTGCCTCCCACAGTGATGGGTCGAAAACTAACATTGTCAATAGCCCCCTCTCCTTCACTTACTTTTTTTGGGCCACTTTGCTCCCCCCTTCCCCCTGCTCCACACACAACCTTTAATAATTGAAGTAATTTGCCCAGTGAAACGCTCAACATGGATAAACGACTGTGAAAAGGCACTTAGCTGAGTCAGGAAGAGCATTTTATGAGTAGAAAGGGAAATGCTATGTTTACTGACATGGAAAAATTTACATTATAACTTAATTTTGTATTACTTTTCGGCCAAACTGCCTCCATAAACTCCTCTTGGGCATGAATCTGTGGTCATTGGTGTGTTAAACAACCAAAACGGATAAAGCTGGCACTCCTGCAAAGAAGTAAAGTATAAACGTGACCTTTATATGGCTAATTTGGCCAGTGGAACAGAACAATTTGCTCAGGAAAAAACTACCTCGGATCTGGAGATTTTTAGACTTTTAGGCTATTTTATGACTGGGTCTTTAGAAATCAACATATTAAATTTTTACTTTTTCACAAAGGGAGTTCAATAACTTTGAATGCATTTGGGAATACTTAATTTTCTTTGGAGTATACCTAGTCTTCTATAAAAACAATACTAGGTCCCAACCACAAAGTTGGGAGAAGGGAGAACAGAGGCTGAGTAAAAATAATTGATAAATAACTTTTCTTAGGTATTTATTTACAAAAAGCAAATCTTGGTCATAGCATAGCATCAGTTCAAAGCCCATTTGGAACCCTTTAAAATTATAAATATAATAAATTCATATATCAAGCATAACATATTTGTACATTAATTATTCCCATTAATTCAATTGCATCTTTTTCAAATACACCCCCAAATCAGTAATAGAGTAAAACTTTTTTTTTTGCTTCCTGCTGTGTTTTCTTAGCCTCTTTAATACTTTGTGGTCTAAGAAAAATAAAATAAAACAGACATTCATTCAAAAATCTACTCTGATTTTTGAGCACAGCAAAATCTACTTTATCTACTTTCTCCAGCATCAAGTGAATTCTGCAAATCATTTAGACACACAGAAATCTTTCATTCATACTATGAATTCTGATAAAAGCCAGCACTTACCAGTTTTCAAAGTGCCCCGAAACATTACTAAAAAGAATGTTTTGTTTGTTTTTTTTTTTACAAGCTACACCCAAAACATTTGCTTAAAAACTTTCTAAATAGTGACATTGCCTGGTAAAACACATGCAGTAGACAAAATATCAGATTTCTTTTTCCAGCTGTCCAGAATCCTATTAGTGCCTCTTACTTCTATCTGTCTTTTGCTATAATTAGGATGGCTTAGGGTTTATCTGGGCCTTTTTTCAAAACCAGATTTCCTTCCCAGCAGCAGCCCCTGTCATTCACAAGTACCCTGATGGTACTGGAAGAACTATTTTGATGTACATTGTGGAACAGCAGTTGTGAATGTGAAGGGAAGGGGGACACACACACGTGCACACGCACAAATACATTTTAGCTTATAATTTTTTAAAAGAGGAGTCTTACCTGAGGATGATCACCCCAGTCTGGAACACTGCTTGTTTCAAGTACGTTTTTAACCCACACCCCCTCTCCCTGCAAGTCCAAGTTCCCTTCTTTGGAGAGTGAGCCTGGTGGAGTCTGCAGGATTTTTGCTCCTTGCTCTGCTTGGGTTGGAATAGCACAGCCTCCTGCACGGAACTGGGAATTCAAATCAGTCGCTCCTGCTTTGGCATGGGAACTCTCTCTTTTGTCACTTGGGGTTAGTGGGTGCTTAACAGGTCCTCTGGGATACAGGCGATTCAGGGAGGCTTCTGTTGCCCTTTCTTCCAGGTTGGGGTTCAGCTTCTTGGCTTTTCCCTTAATCCCTGGTCGCCTCACCCTGGCAGGTTTCTCTGAGCCCCTCCGGCTCAATAAGTCTTTCCCCCCTACTCTTTTCTCAGCCACAGTCTCCAAACACTGGCTCACCCCTGATTTTCCTAACTCACCAGGTAAGTGCTGCCCCTCTCTCTCTGTTACTGCTTTATCCATGTTTAGCAGATTGTCACTGGCAAATTCCTTTCCTGCCTGGTGGCCGTCTCTGGTTTCCCCTTGAATTCCTGGATAACCAACTTCAGCAGCCCCAGGAGCAGTGGGTGGCTTATATCTCCCCTGGTCTGTCACCGCAGACGTTCCATCCTGGTGAGGTCCCACAGGCAGGGTCATCCCTGTTTGCGGGGATGCGGCACTGTGCATGGAGGTTAGGCTGCCCCTTACCTCCACTTCTTGGGATGGTGAGTGATAACCACAGAGGCCAGCAGTGGCATCCATAGGCCCGGTGTCATCCGACACCAGAGGCTCACAACCCATTTCACTGAGGAAATGCTCACACCCACCCAGGCAACACTCACTGAATTCCATCTCTTCGTCATCGCTTTCTAATAAAAAAACACGCTCAGTCCCCTGCAGGTCCCTTTGCCAAATTGCATTAGAGTGATCTGTCATAACGTCGGAACATTCCAGATACTCCAGGTCATTGTCTGAAAACTCCTCGGTGCAGGTTAGGGTTATCTCTGAGCAAAGTTCATAATCGCTGTCAAAGTCTATGCTGGAAGCCAGGCGGCTGACTGGCTTGTTGCTCGTGGCCCTGTCACCTGGGGAAGAGGCTGCCTCCATCAGAGGTAGGCTAAAGCTGATGTATTTCTGTACTTTGGGATTTTGATGACTAGAGTTTAAGACTTCTTCATTAGGGCCATTAGTGTCTAAGGCACCATCCATTAACCTCGATAGTTTGGAATGCACTGTCCTGTGGCCACAGACATCTTGTTTATCGGGAATATTACTTGAATTAGAACAAAGCAACCCCTCTGCAATGTCCTCTGTGTTATCGGGATCACAAGCCTCTTCAGTTTGCCTCATGTCTTTAACATCCAAGGGATTTTCAGAACGGGATGTACCAAGGTCATTATCAGCCAATAGCTGGAGTGAGCATGCACCACTGAATTTGGAGGAGGGGGAGTCAGCTGATGCGGGAGGACCCGAGGCAATACTTTCTTCTCCCTTATAGGATGCTCTTTCTCATCAATTCGATGTGTGCTTTCCTGCTCATATGTCTCATGTTTGCAAACTGTGTTCCTGTCGTCTTTCAGGTTAAGAGAGAGCTGTTGATTCTCTGACGGACACTCCACTTCCGTGGATTGAAGATCCACTTCAAGGGATCTTCACTGCAGAGCAGCAGATCATCCCAAAACAGTTTTTAGCAGAGATTTGATAAATAGCAGCGTCATTTTGGGTACCACTAGGATGAAGAGAAGATACAGGTAAGTTTGCATGCCTACATTTCTTGCCTCATGGCACACACAGAAAATGACCATGGTTTTCCTGCACACTCAAGGAGATCTGTGGTCCCCCTAGGAAGGGGTTTGTGGTCAGAGGCAACTGGCTGAGATGCTCAGCATTTTCCCTTAACACTCTTCACGAACTTACCCCAAATCGAAAATGCTATGAATTACTCAGACGCATGGAGAAACGTTTTATATTCTAGTTTCTTCTTCTCTCCTTTTATTTTAAGTCATTCTATGTTATGGGAGTTTGAAAAAGCATTACTTTCTGGAGTAAGGTATTATACACAAATAACTAAAGTACTCTAACTCCTGCAGTGGAATAGTATAAGCAGTAACTCTTTTTAAGACCATGCTAAGAAGGCATGGTTCTTGCCAGGAAGCTGTAGAGATGATACCATACTAGGACTATGTGTATGAAGCATAGTGCCATTTCCTCTTTAATTTAACATGATTATAAAGCCTAATCACAGCCATGAATCCCTCTGGCTGGAAACCAATGTCCACATGCCATCCTGACCAAGACCCGCCAGGTGTTTGGCTTTGGCCCAGCAGGGAAGAAACCGAATCCTGGATCACACCAAGCCTGCTCTCCCTCCCTGCTCCACGAGGGACGGTGCTCTGTGGCTCCTCCCCTTCTTGACTGGAGCCACATGGAGCCTGGAGCCTGACCTGCTTTGTTGACCTTTACCATTAAGACCCTTACCCAGGCTCTGCAGTCCCAATAAAAACTTGTTATACTTGCTTTATATTTGCACTCTTATTTATCTCATTTGACCTCATTGTAATTGTAACACTGCTGATCTCACTCTACGTATTATCCAGCTCAGAAGCCAACCATTTTCAGAAGGCAGGAGCTGAGGGTCTGGCTCAGACTTAGACATGATGCTCAGATCTTTACTGACTGGTGCAGGTAAAAGGTGCACAAATATCTAACCCAGGAGGGTCAGTGTTAGACGCTTACAGCTATGGGACACAGCCTTCCTTATCCTCTCTCTTCCTTCCTGGAGGGACCTCTTTGTCTCCTGAGCGCATGTGCTCATAAGCCCTCAGTCGTTGGGTGCCTCCTCACATAGGCCTCATTTTCAGAAATCATAGACTGATTCCAACTTTATTAATATCTTGTTTCTTTTGGTAACTTGGTTCCCAAGTAGAAGACATTCAGGGGTGGCCGAGGTTGGCCAAGCCTGACCCAAAGCTAATCTCTGGATTTGCCCTGACCAACAGCCTGGGGAGACTAAAATTTAGGGCAACTTTCCAGGGGAAACAGTACCTGCTCCTGTCTATTTCACAAAGTTATTTTGAGGTTCTAATGAAAAAAAAAAATCAATGTGAAGGGACTTTGTAAAGCAGAAACTTTATGCCACACGTACTCTATAAGAATGTAAAAGTGCTAAAATGATAATTACGTGATGTGAGAGAGGTATTAGCTAACGCTACTATGGCAGTCATATTGCAATATAAACGTATCAGATCAATATATTGTACACCTTCAACTTACACAGTGTTGTAGGTCAAATATAACTTAATTAAAAAAAAAAAAAAAGGATGAGGCAGTGCTAAGACCAGGTTATCGCTGGTTCTCAAGAAGCACGCAGAAGAATTATCAGGGAACTCCATTCAAAATTCTTGAATCAGAATCTGAGTCAAGGGCCTAAGAATTTACTTCTCAAGTTCCCAGATGCATTCTGCTACAAATTGTCCTTGGTCCACCCTTGGAGACACCCTCATCCTCATCACCATTAATTAGGCTTGGGTCTCTTCAATTAAAGCTGAGGGAGGCATGAAGAGAAAATGACTTTTGCATGAGTTTCACATTGCCCACGTCATTCCCTTCATGCCTCTTTTTGATTAGTTCTTGGAGATTTGGCCTCAGTGGAGAGCTTACAAGGGGTATAAAGCAGCACCATGGGCTACTAGAAAATCCCAAGTAATTGTGATTTCCTGATTTATCCAGGCCATGATCCCTCTGCTGGACAAACCGGTTATCCTGAAGGTACTATAACTTGCGTGGGAAGAAGGAAAAGGAAGCGAGGAAAATAAGACCAAGAGGCACAAAGGACCAGGTAAGAAAGCAATAAAGGAGGGAATAGAGATGATTCTCCAGAATCAAGGAGGGAAAACAAAACAAATTTGGGAAAACTATGGAGAAAATAAATGAATTAAATATATTTAACTTCTGAATGACTATATTAACAGATCGGGAAATGTTGTGATTTAGTAATGTGGGACTTTATGGAACATGTGTTTTAGCTGATATAAGATTTACAAGTCATCCTGAGTACATTAAAGAGGAAAAGGAACTGGGTTAAGTATAACTAACTTCTCACTGGCTAATGAGTGCCTTTGAGAGAGTTATGGTTTGTGGTTGGCATGCCCTAATGATTATCTCTAAGCATCCTAACAAGGAGGTGGAGAAAATCGGGCAAGGAACCCAGCCTTTGCTGAATACCTCCTCTATTATACAGTGTGCTAGCTGCTCCCTGTCTGCAAAACTGAGGCTCAAAGGAGCCATTTCCCCGAAGTGACAAAGTAGGTAAGTGGTGGAGCTCGGATAGGAAACCAGAGCCCCTGACTCTGATGCTTGGCTCTGTGAATCCTGTTAGAAAATGGACATTCAGAGAAGGGAAATGATAGGGTGTGGAGAGAGATCATATTTGCAAATAAAATCTTTCTATTCTAAGTTTTCATCTTGATGGGTCAACTGACAACACGAGTATGAACCAATATGATGGTAAGAGCTGAAGAAGAGTCAGGGAGATGGGGGAGACATCATGTCCAGCCCTAAAATGACTAAAAATCTACCGGGGGGAGATACTGTAAATTTCTCAGAGGATTTTGTAGGTGAGTTCTGTGCCAAGCTGTATGGTGCGGTCCAGAAGGACAAAGGGAGTTCAAAAAAGGGACTTCAGTGGTAGCTGCTGAAATGGTATGAACATGGCGTTGGGGTTTAGAATCTTTGCAAGATGCTGGCGGAGTGTGCCCCACAGTGATTTGACAGGAATGCAAAACCATCCTGGAAGAATTTCCCTGAACAATTAATTGCGTTCTCTCCTTGCATACCTTTCCTTTTGCCTGAAGGAGACAGCAGCCTTCTTCCACTTTGCTGTGAAAATCTTGCCTGAATACTCTAGGTTCTTTCTGAGTTAAACATTTCCATATTAGAGAAAAAGGAACGCATGTGACCTTAAGTAGATGGAGCTTCTTCTGAGCTTGAACCACCTGGAATCGGCCTAAACCAGAGGTTCTCAAACATTTTGGCAGCAGGACCCCTTCAAACCCTCAAGAATAATTGAACACTCAAAGAATGTTTGTTTATGGGGGTTATATCCATCAATGTTGACCATATCAAAATTAAAACTGAGAAAAATCAAAAACATTTGTTTATCCCTTCAAAAATAACAAAAATTAACTCATCACATGTTTGCATAAATAACGTATTTTTATGAAAAATACCTATATTATTCCAAAACAAAGTAAAATTGGAAGAGTGGTACTGCTTTACATTTTTTCATGTGGCTTAATAGAAAACAGCTGGATTTTTGTACCTGCTTCTGTTTTCAATGTGATACACCACATTGTTTGGGTTGAAGTATATGAAGAAAATCTGTCCTCACACAGGCATGTAGTTGGAAAAGGAAGCAGTACTTTAATGGTCTTTTCATATGATTGCAGATAACCTCTTTGATACTACACAAAGATTAGTTGCCATGTGGACTCTGAAACCACACCAGTGAATTTTTCATACTTGTTACATAGAATCCATTGGTCTGCGTTGTATTTTACATACATCTCTAACCCATGTATGATTTTGTAACATCATGTATTAGTCATTTGGAAAAAGTTGGTTCATAAGATCTCCAAATATTAATATGGTTCAATATACAATATTTTTAAGAATCCCATTCCTTAATATTACTACTGATTATATAAGAACAACTTCCAACTATTGGGAAACTATCAAGCTTATAACGAAGGATACAAGTTTTCCAAATTTCTAAATTAAGAAAATAATATAAATATTCACTTATCGTAATGATGTAAGTCAATTCTGTGCTAAATGGCATGGTAGAGGTGGAAAATGGAGGGCATCAGCAAAAACTGTGAAATAAGGACGCCTGGAAGTTTCCTCCTTTATAAAAGCAACAAGAACACTGGCAAAATTTGTCTGAATCAACTTTTTCAGAACTCTGAACCTCAGCCAAAGGCCATGTAGGTGGCATTTATTCAACAAAAATTGGCTGAATCTCCGTAAGAACACTGAGTTTTCTGCAGTCTAACTTGCCCTAGTCCTCTCCCCCCATCCCTAGTTCCTTGGTAGTCTCGAGAACCAAGAGCCCACAGTCACAGTGAAAATCAGCAGCCTGGCAGCCACTGAAGGAAGCAGAACAGGGTTGGAGCAACTCCAAAGCCCCATTCCCAGGGAATCATCATTATTTGACCTGTCTGGTGCTTTCCTGGAACACCTCATAAGACTGTCTTTCTGTGACCTGATTCAGAGCTCACCCAGCATGAACAATATTTTCCCTGAGGGCACTTGTCCAAAAAATTCAGAGGCGATAATTTAACATCATGGCTGCCTGCAGCAGTGGATAACAATCATCGCAAACAATGGGCTAACCGAAACGTTGACCTGGGAAGGAGGAGGCTGGTTTCCATCCATGCTGGGGTGGAGGTGGGGTGGCAGGAGGCGGGGAGGGGCGCTAATTCTAGCAGTTCCTTGGGATCGCACCAACTTAGGATGGTTTTGTGCCTTGTGAGCAAGTGTTATAAATGTGAGTGAGAACTACGAGCCCAGGGCAAGTATCCACAGGACTAATAACGCTATAAAATAAGAATATGAAGACAAGGGGCTGGGGAACAGAATGTAACAAGTGCAATTAAAGACACGGAATCATTTTTTTCTTTAGCTACCAGTGCAAAAGACCTATCCAAATGGATACACTTTTATTTTATTTTATTTTTAACATCTTTATTGGAGTATAATTGCTTTACAATGGTGTGTTCGTTTCTGCTTTATAACAAAGTGACTCAGTTATACATATACATATGTCCCCATATCTCTTCCCTCTTGCGTCTCCCTCCCACCCTCTCTATCCCACCCCTCTAGGTGGTCACAAAGCACTGAGCTGATCTCCCTGTGCTATGCGGCTGCTTCCCACTAGCTATCTATTTACGTTTGGTAGTATATATATCTCCATGCCACTCTCACTTTGTCCCAGCTTACCATTCCCCCGCCCCGTGTCCTCAAGTCCATTCTCTAGTAGGTCTGTGTCTTTATTCCCGTCTTGCTGGATACACTTTTAAATCCCTACACTTAGTCACCATTATCATCACCATCACCAGCATCATCCCCTAAGGGTGTTGTGTTTTCAAATGCATTATTTCATTATTTCATTATTTATTCATAATTCCACTGGCACAAATAAAATAAGTTACTACTCCCATGTGGACTGAAAAGCAGATTAGCCCAGCTCCTCTCGCTGTTCCTTTCCCCTCTTGTCTCCTGGAGGTCATTTGCCTACTCCCAAAAAAACTCTCCCAGCAATGTTAAAATTGCTGACACTCAAACTGTGCAATCTGGCCAGGCGCCCTGAAGACAGAGTTCATAGGAGTGGAAGCTGAAACTACCGGCTAGAGGTGAGATTTGGAATCCTCTCTGAATTTCAGATATTATTCTATTTTATCACGTATTCCACATTCCAGTGGAAGAAAACAAGATCTGGGAACAAGCAGTCTGCAGTGTCTCCCCGCCCCCTCCCTGAGCCATGCCTGGCCGTGCAGCATGAAGGGGAGAGGCTGGGCTCAATAAATACTTACATGATGACATCCTCATCCCCTCCGCAGTCACAGCACCAGGTGAGGGTCATAATATTTTCTGACACTAATTGTCTGTATTTTATGACTTGCCTAACTGCTGCTATCCATTTTATAAATTGACTTATTCAGAATAACTAAAGGAATAAGCAAGCCTCTTATATGCCCCAAAGCTATATTTATTATAGAGATGGAAGAATTCTAATACTAGAAACACACAGAATTTCTTGAAATTTTCCATAAGCAGCTGGACATATTTCAAACCTGATGAGGAGATTCCTTGTACATGTACCAATTTATTTAGTTATTTATCTGACAGATGTACTGAGCCGCACATCTGGAGAGCTGAAGGGGTCCTTTGGGCCGTGCTGCTCCAGGGACTGCCTACCTCCCACCCACTCTGCCCACCATCCCCTCTTTTGCTCTGTATCACGGAGCTGGCTCCTGGAGGCTCAATCTCCCCAGCTCCCAGGACCACCAGCTTTCTGCTGCATTTGACCAAAAGAAGGCAGGAGATGGGAGGGTGGGAAGACATGAGAAGCCAGCTTCAGGTGGCATTTCTAGCAGGCATTTCTACCCTCCTGTAGCTCCAGGTCCTACAGGACAGGCCCATCCGGAACTGGTAGCCCTGCCCCCTCCCTTTGTCTCTGCAGATAGGAGATGGCGGCTTCCTGCTGATGCTAATCTCTGGGGGACCTCACTGCCCAATATCAGCAAAAATCCTTAAAACTATTAGCCAGCCGAATCCACAATATTTAGAAAATGTATACATTCTAAACAAGTGAGGTTATCTGAGAAATACAAGGCTGGATCACTCAAAAATCAATGAATATGGGGACTTCCAGACATGGCAGAGGAAGAAGTTAGTAAATCCCCTTTTCCAATAACAACTATGAAACTGGACAAAACTGTCAAAAACCATATTAGGTTCAAGAAATTGATCAAAAGGAAAACAAATGCAAAACAAATTTGCAGCTAGGGATTTTAGCTGCAAATTCCCCTAATAAAAATGAACAGTATTATAAGATCTCTGTCTTCACTATACTACATCACTACTAGCACACACACACACACACACACACACACACACACACACACACACACACACACAGATTATGACCATAAGAACAGACAAATAGCTAGAACAGACTAGCAACCAGAAATAGTGTGAAGGATATGGGAATATATCCGCCTGTTTGGCTCAATCACCTGTGTAACCCTGCATTTAATGCTTGATTTTTGTCTTTCTGGTTAGACCCTGACTGATACAGAGATGATTTATTTTACAGATTTTGGAACTGAGGTCCAAAGAAGACGTGACTCTCTTAAGTTACACAACTGAAAAAAGGAAGAAATATCTCCCACGTGTAAGGCACTGAGTTAGCTGCTGTATAGAAGATAAAGTTGTTAAATTCCTAGGCCCACCTCAGGAGCTCCCCATCCAGTAAGGGAAACGAGGTGTTTATATAAGCAGCTCCAGTACAGGACAGTACATGCTAACCATTAAAAATCAGACCAATTATAGAAATTTGGGGGTAGGGGGGTGGCACATGATAATGGTGTCCTGGGAACTTGAAAGCTAAAGCAGGTCTAGGAAATACATAGTAGGATTCTGGCAGGAAAGATGGTACATGCCTGAGGTTGGGAAGGGGGCTGATCACTCCGGGCAAAAGGAATGGCCAAAGGTGAGAGGAGGTGGGAAAGCTCTGGGCCCTCACGGAAATCAACAAACCATGCTTCATTTGGAAGCCGGTGGAGTGCTGAGCTGAAAGTTAGGGCAACTGCATGATTTACTGTTGAAGCAGGACTCTTTATAGAGAGTGAGGAGGGATGCAATTAATATTTACACCAAACCACAGGCAGAAAGTGGGGTGGACCCAGGCCAGTGAGGAGGAAGAGTCGCCCACCAGGAGGTGGGCAGGGCCCAGAGGGTGAACGATTTTCCATCCCAGACAAGGGTTTGGACCTCAGGCTCCAATTCACTGGGAAGCAGATCAGAGCAGTCATTTAGGGAAGAGCGGAAATCATTCTGTGAGATGCTCACCACATTGCACAGGGTACCAGGGGGAGGAAGGAGGGTTCCCGCTCTCCTGAGGCCTCTGGCTAAGCAGGGACACCCCCGCCTCCCACATGTCCTGTTGGACCTACGACCACATATGCCCGGCACACTGCATGGGACTTGAAAAGGGAGAGTAAAAATGGGTGGAATAAGACTTGTTTCCTTCCCTGGGGGAGCTACCAATTTTGCTGAGAGATAAGACTTTCAGGTATTAAACAGGGAGCAGCATGTGATTTGCAAACTCCAGTGTCATCATATTCCAAAAGGCACAGTTGAGGCAGTGAGCGCTTCTGGTGGATAGGAGGGGAGAGGTCAGGGTGGCCTGGATCTCAGGGAACGGAGCCAGGAGCAGGTAACCCGAGTCCAGCGGGGAGGATTAGACTTTGGCTGGATGGGGAGGAGGGGAGGGCATTCCCGGCAGATGTATCGGAGCTGGAACAAGCAGGTCGTGTGTAAGGGACAGAGAAGAAATGAGCTGTGTGGGGAGAGGGCCCTGAAGGACAGGCGCTGTGGGTTGGAAGCACAGAATTCTGCTCAGGAGCGAACTGACAGGGAAATTCTACTTCTCCTCTTCACTCAGGTGCAGTTCAGTTCTGAGCAGATCGGGGAAGCAGGTTACAAAGTCAGTACAGCGTATAATGGGTAAGGGACGGACTTAGCGGCAAGCCTGCCTGGGTGCACACGCTGCCCGTCTACCATGCGATACTGGACAAGCTACTGAGTGGCTCAGGACGATGACGGGGCCTACACCAGGGGGTGACATGAGGATTATGGGCGTTAATTCCTGTAAAGTGCTTAAAGCAGGGCCTGGCACACACGAAGCTCTAAATCGGAAGTTCTCAGCTCTGGCTGAACCCTAGAATCCCTTGGAGTGCTTTTTTAAAAAATACCAGTGCCAGACGATTTTTAGGGCAGTGAAACAATTCTGTATGATACTACATCGGTGGATAGATGTCACTACGCATTTTCCCAAACCCATAGGTTGTACAATGCCGAGAGTGAGCCCTGATGTAAACCCTGGACTTCGGCTGGTAACGACGTGTCGGTGGAGGCTCACCAGTTGTAACAAACGTCCCAGTCTCATGGGGGACGCAGACGGTGGGAGAGTCTGCGTCGGGGACAGCGGGTAGACATGGAAACTGTGCTTTCGGCTCCATTTTGCTGTGAACCTAACACTACTCGAAAAAATAGTCTATTTAAAAGAGGCGAAAATATACCAGGGCCAGGGCCCCCCCAAAAAATCTCAATTAAGCAGCATCTCAGGGTGAAGGGCTTTGCCGTTGGTGTTTTTTAAGCCTCCCAGGTGACTGTAATGAGAAGTCAGGGCTCAGAAAGTACTGAGCTAAACGAACGTTAGCTCCGGGTACCTAGCAAAGGACGTAGGGGAGCCAGGAAGTGGATGGCAGAGGAGGGATCTCAGCCTGGGCTTGTCCGGGGAGTGGTTTCCTGGCTTCCATTTGGCACAAAAGTGCTGAGCTTCTGACAGCTTTTTGAGCCTCTGGGACCAAATGCAGACCAACCAGACACTCTGAACAAGAAATGAGCCAACTGACTTCAGAATGGAAAACATTTCATGGCCTTACTGCCAACAGGTTTAGTTAACAGACGACCGACCTCTCTTATCAAAAGAAAACTCGAGGGTAGCCGCAAACAATCCCCACGCACCTCACCGATAGGCCACCAAGCCAGCCTAGGGTCCCAGAATGTCTGCAGAAATCTCAAGGGACATTGTGACAATAGAAAGACTCCTAGATTAAACTGCAAATCCATCTGCGAAAGACATGGCCTCTTGAGAGCAGGACAGAGAACAATGTACCCCTGACATAGGCTTGGAGGACCCAGAGCTCTTTCATAAAAGCAAGTTAGCTTAGAATTCCGAAGGACTGATACTGTTAATTTATTTAAACACCCAGCATGCTCCAAAACAAACCTTGATTTTCCCATCCAAACCCACTTCTCGTCTCAAAAAAATCTGCAATTCCATTCTGCCGATTGCTCGGGCCGCACACCCTGGAGTCGGTCCTCTACTCCCCTGAAGCATCCAGTCCAACAGCAGCATATCTGGTGCTGTCAGATGCATCCAGAACCTGCTGGCTTCCTGCCACCTTCTCCAGGACCACCGTGGACCAAGCCCCTTCACCTCTTGTCTGAATTACCGAGTCGCTGTCTGCAGGTCTCCCCGCACTGTGCCCTGTGTACTCTGTAGACAGAACATTCACACCACAGCAGCCCGCCAGCATCCTTCTAAAACGAAGCCGGAAAAGACCATTTCTCTGTTTAGAAACCCTCCTGTGTGTCTGCATCTCATTCAAAGTAAGAGCCAACGTGCATAGATCATGGCCTCCAAGACCCAACCAACCGTCTTGTCTCTGGCATTCTTCTCCCATGACTGTCCCCTCCCTCAACCCTCTCCAGCCACAGGGACCTTGCATGCTCCCACCTCCGGGCTTCCTTCTGCCCTTGCTATTCCCTCTGATGAGAACACTCTTCCCCAGGAAATAATCACGCCCCTCTTCCGCTCCTGACCATCACATCTCTACTCCCAGCAGCTCACTGGAGAGCACTTTCCTCCCCTGACACACCTCCCCTCCCTGGCTTTCCTTTACTGGTTTTACTGGTCTGTCTAATGTGTGACTCCCCCTCTCATCCCTACTCCATGAGATTGGGGACTTCACTGTGCTGCTACTACTGTGGGTTTAAAGCCACTGCAGCAAGAGTCAACCAGCTTCCTTTCTTTTTATTTTTATTTTTGGCCTCGCCGTGTGGCATGTGGGATCTTAGTTCCCCGACCAGGGATCGAACCCATGCCCCCTGAAGTGGAAGCGTGGGGTCCTAACCACTGGACCGCCAGGGAATTCCCTCAACCAGCTTCCTTGAAAAAAAAAATGTAGAGATGAAATTTGATCGGAGATGTGAACAGACAGGGGAAACTGTGATTATATGCCTGTCTACTGTTCCTTCAGTTGATTTCAAACCTTCAGAAATAGAAGTTGGAGTAGTGACAGCCAAAAATCCTAAATTCAGGATTCTTACAGAAGCAGAGATTGACATCACCTTGTTACACTAGCAGAGAGAGACTAAACGTTGCAGTCAGTTTACCAAATGATGCCGCTTGCCTGTGTGTTTGGTCAGGACAGAACAACATTATGGAGGCCCTTGGATTGAAAAAGAACGCCTCTCACTCCTCCTGCCTCCGAAGTGGTTAGGACTTTGTATAAATAAAAACAATGCTTTTGGAAAATTAAAACGAAAACAAACAAACAAAAAGCCCCCAGGGTCTTGAACAGTCCCCGGTATATTGTAGGCCCTCCATGAATTCTTGTTTTTCAAGGAAGTCCTCACAATCACTCCTTTTTGAGTTAAACTCCAGCACGTGTGTTAGCAGATTTTGTTTTGGAGGATGGCCCTGGTAGAATGAGATGCGTGAGTGACAGGACGAGACCCCGGGGCCCTGCGGGGACATGATTCTTGGGTAATCCTAGCTTTGCTCCTAACCAGTTGTTAGGAACTTGGATGGGTCCCCTGATCACTCGGGTCTTGGGTGATATATAAAGTAAAGGAATTGGACTCGATCAATGGTACTTAACCAATTAAATCAGCATTTCTTGGGAGTAGCACCTGAGTATCAATATTTTTCAAGAGTTCCCCAGGAGTAATGTATAGCCAGGAGCGGCGTAATCCATAGAGCAGGGCCTCTCATGCGTTAATGTGCACACAGATCGCCTGGGATCTCGTTAAAATGCCGAATCTGATTTGCCAGTCGGGGTGAGGGCTGGAACTCTGGCATTCTAACGAGCTTCCAGGGGAGATCAACTCTGAGCGACAAGGTCTTGGAGTCGCTTCCAGCTCCATGACTCTGCCGTTATCTATGAAAAATGAACGTCCCTTTATTAAATTCTCAGAAAAATATCATCTGCCACTTGACTGGTGGTTATGAGTTCCCAGTAAATGCCCAGCAGCTGCCCCCCCCCACCCCCCATGGAACTCAGTGGCTGTTCAAGTTGGTTTTGATTTTTTGAAAAACTAATTGCTCGACCCAGGCAGGGGGGAACGTGCAAAACCAGACCCAAGAACTTCTCTCTCAAAAGCAGCCTTGGAGACTGTGGTCGGGGAAGAAACGCATCACAATTTAATTGCTTCTCTTTGTCTGCTGCTCTGTCGTAGGTGCCTTGGTGCCAGCTGTGTCCCTCTCAGTCATCTTCACCGGGCCACCTCATTGCGCCTCCGCCTCGCTCCCATCTCCTGGGGCCCGCTGGGTGAGCAGGCCCGGCGCTGGCAGCAGACAGGAGAGCAGGGCGCTGGCACGGGGCCGGGAGGTGCAGGCCCATGCTGGGGGAAGGCTAGGCAGGGCTGGCAAGGAGGAAGCATTCCCAGCCCGCTGGGGCAGCGGCCCAGGGAGTGGGGAATGACATGGCCAGAAAGGGGGCAGCCACAGAGTGACCAGAAACTCAGGCTCCCTGCAGCTTAACGGGTGACAAGGAGCCACCGACATGGTGGCCTTGTCCTACAGCTCCTGCAGGAGGCCTTTTCACATTATTCCCTACCTTCACAACCCCTTCAGCAGCACAGCCGCTACAGTGCCAGCAGGCTGACCACCAAGAAGCCACCATAATTCAGATCCTTCCCCCGGGGTTCAGATGGCTGTCCAGAGAATGGCTCTATGGGGGAGGAGAAATTAAACTGACAAACACAGATGAACAGGAGCAACGCATACAAAGTCCATTGAATTTGTACATGTACGTGGAGCCTTCGCAAGAGAATGAAGACCCAAAGAAGTGACCAGAGTAGGAAGCTTTTATACCTTTTAGACACAGAAGCAATAAATTTGTGAAGAATTGACAAGACGAAGGGTTTGGGCTGTGGGTAGTAAATGGTGAAGAGGTAACAGGAGAGAAGGGGGAGTTTAACAAGGTTTGTTTGTACAGAGTTCTTGGTCCCAGTTTCCCCATCTCAAGGCCTTCCCTCCTCCTGGTACAGGGGACACGCCTTTCACAGGGGAGTTTTAGGACCTGCTTCAGGGAAGAAAGGCGAGGGGGGAAGGTCAGAGTGATCTTCCTGCTTCTTCCATTTAAAAAAATTCCCTCAGCTTAAGATCTTCCATGTGCCAAGGTACCATATTTGGGGGTAGCGTGTCCTGAACCCCATCAGCTCTTTCCTCTCCCCTCAGATCAGGACTCAGTAAAGAATATAACAAAAGCACTACATGCATTGCATAATTCAACCCGTAACTCTTTATCGAATTCCTGTTGAGAGGGCACTGGCCACTGGAGGTCCAGCAGGGAACAGATCAGACAAGCTTCTGCTCCCACGGAACCTACCTTCCACTTGGGGGAAACTCACGACAAAGAAAAATACAAATAAATATATACCATGCCAGGAAATAACCCAAGTGTCCATCAACGGAATAACAATTCTGCTAGATCCAAACCATGAAACTCAGAAACACTGCTCAGCCATAAAAGAAATGAACCACTGACACACCAAATGACACAGATTATTCTCGAAATAATTATGTGGAGTGAAAGAAGCCAGCTACAAAAGAGTACATGCTCCACGATCTCATATATACAAAAACTCTAGAAAAGACAAACTAGTCTCCAGTGACCAAAAGCAGATCAGTTGTTGTGTGAGGATGGGTGGACAGAGAGGGCAGGAAAGTGGGGTTGCAAAGGGGCATCGAGAGAGCTTTTGAGGGGATAGATATGTCCACTCTCTTGATGGTGGTGATGGTTCCACGTGTGTGTGCACGTGTCAAAGCTCACCAAATTGAACACTTCAAATGCGTAGAGTCCACTGTATATCCGTCATACCTACGCAAAGCTGTTAAATGTGTGTGTGTATACACATACATACATACATTACGTCACATGCTACATGAAAAGTAAAGCAAGATAAGGAAGGCAGGATATGCTGGGGGCAGGCAGTGAGTGCTATTTTGTTTGTTTTTTAATTTATTTATTTTATTTATTTCTTTTTGGCTGTGTTGGGTCTTCGTCGCTGCACGCGGGCTTTCTCTAGTTGCAGCAAGCGGGGGCTACTCTTCGTTGCAGTGCACGGGCTTCTCACTGCGGTGGCTTCTCTTCTTGCGGAGCATGGGCTCTAGGCACACGGGCTTCAGTACTTGTGGTGCATGGGCTCAGTAGTTGTGGCTCATGGGCTCTAGAGCGCAGGCTTAATAGTTGTGGCGCTCGGGCTTAGTTGCTCCGCAGCATGTGGGATCTTCCCGGACCAGGGCTCAAACCCGTGTCGCCTGCATTGACAGGCAGATTCTTAACCACTGTGCCACCAGGGAAGCCCGTGAGTGCTATTTTTTCTGACCAGATGGCTGGTCAGAGAAGGTCTCAGTGATCAGGTGATTTTGAGCAGAAACCTGAAGGCAGTAAGAGAACTGGCCATGGGATTATCTGGGGAGGGAACATTCCAGGTAGAAGGAAGAGCAAGGGCAAAGGCCCTGTGGGCCTGAGTAACACTGGAGCTCAGTAACGGCTCAGAATTGAGTTAATACTTCAAGATCTGGACCGAATCATTGCCCCAAGCTTCACATACAGTCTTGCATCCATCCTGCCTACCTGGGTAGAGTCCATGTCTTTGGACGGAGCCTGGCTTCTTGACACCTATATAAGCAGCGGTCACACTATACCAGCTCTGGAATCTGCACTAAGATTCTCATTCAAGAATTCCAAGATCTGCTTGACCTCATCTTCTCTGAAATGGGCAGGCAGCCTGATTCCACTTTCAAACTCTTATGACTGATAGTGACTAACTGTGTCAAACAAATCACAAAAGACCTCAAGGTAAAAAGAGTGAACATTTACCTGGCATTTGCTAAGTGACAGGCACTGTTCTAAAAACCTTATGTGTATTATCTCAGGTCATCTTCCCCCAGCCTTGCAAGGTAGATACCGTTATTATTCCCACTTTACAGATACAGAAACTGAGGCAGATAGAAGATAAGCTACATGCCCAATTAAGAGGCTGACACTTGAACCTGGGTGGTATGACTCTGGAGCCAGCCCTTGTAAGTATCCACACATGGCCTCGCAGAGTGCTGCAAATCTCTGATTCTTTTTTTTTTTTTTTTATAAGTTTATTTATTTTATATATTTATTTTTGGCTGTGCTGGGTCTTCGTAGCTGCGCGGTCTTTCTCTAGTTGCGGCATGCGGGGCCTACTCTTCGTTGCGGAGCGCGGGCTTCTTATTGCAGTGGCTTCTCTTGTTGCAGAGCATATGCTCTAGGACACGAGCTTCAGTAGTTGTGGCACGTGGGCTCAGTAGTTGTGGCTCATGGGCTCCAGAGTGCAGGCTCAGTAGTTGTGGCGCACAGGCTTAGTTGCTCCGCGGCATGTGGGATCTTCCTGGACCAGGGCTCGAACCCTTGTACCCTGCATTGGCAAACGGATTCTTAACCACTGCGCCACCAGGGAAGCCCAAATCTCTGATTCTTAACCAGTGGTCCCCCATATACCCCCACTGGCCTGGTCCAAGCCTGTCCCTGCACGTGGCTGGGACACCTTCCATATCTGGGGCAATCCTGTAGACTGAACTGTGTCCCCCTAAAATGTATATGTTGAAGCCCTAACACCCAATATGATGGTATTTGGAAACGGGGCCTTTGGGAGGTGATTAGGTGGGGCTCTCAGGACAGGATTAGTGCCTTTATGAGAAGAGACACCAGAGAGCTTGTCCTCTCTCCCCGCCCGACCCCCGCTTTCTCTCTCTCACTATCTTTTCAATCCTCAGAAATGTCAGCCCATGATTCTGTGATTACAAAGTGAGACAACCCAAGTTGGCCCAAGCACTTCCCTCATGTTATTGGTCCTCTCTAAGTTCTCAGAAGGTGTCGATGGAATGGCCTTTCCAGAGCCATTCAGCGTGTGTCCAATTTCCAGTGACCAGTGCATCTTTCTCTGGCTGTCCCACCATCTGGGGAGGGGCTCTGGGAATGACCTGTCACCTGCCCCCAGACTAGCATAGATCTGCCCTGAGAGTCAGCACCATGGTGGGAGCAACTGCCTAAGTCTGGTCCCCAGGAAAGGATGAGCGAGCACACAGGAAACGCTGAGTGTCCCATGGTGTGGTCCCCATCACCATCCACTCCACTGAGACACTTACCTACCAAAGTTAAAACCGGAATGTGACGACGGGCAGCAGATTATCAGCACGGACCTATCATCCTGGGGACCAAATGGGTGTTTCTCGTCAGACCCTTGGGACTCACTCAAGAACTGTTCCAGGCAGTGGTCTGGGGAATGGCCACAAAGCATATCGGCTGAATTCATTCAGGAAGAATGCCGCAGGAGCCCGTCCCAGCTCCGTGCTGGGAACACAGAGGCCCTCCTGGTGCCAGAAAGCTCTACCGCTCCTCCTTAAGACTTGTGACACCTACTTAAGCTCACGGGAACACGAAGTTCACAAAATGCTTTCAGACCTTGGATGAAATGCCTTTTCCCTCTTAGCCAAGACATAGCAAGATTCAGTCATCTTTATTTCTACCCAGTGAGTCCTTGATCAAACGTGTTAATTATATTTTATCCTCCAAGAGGCAAATAGCAGAGAGGAAAAACACTGCCAAACTAAGCTACCTTTCTTTTTTATTTTAAGTTAATTTTTATTAGAGTATAGTTGCTTTACAATGTTGTGTTAGTTTCTGCTGTACAGCAAAGTGAATCAGCTATACGTATACATATATCCCCTCTTTTTTAGATTTCCTTCCCATTTAGGTCGCCACAGAGCACTGAGTAGGGTTCCCTGTGCTATACAGTAGGTTCTCATTAGTTATCTATTTTATACATAGTATCAATAGTGTATATATGTCAATCCCAGTCTCCCAATTCATCCCACCCTCTTTCCCCCTTGGTATCCATACGTTTGTTCTCTACTTCTGTGTCTCTATTTCTGCATTGTGAATAAGTTCATCTGTACCATTTTTCTAGATTCCACATATAAGCGATATTATACGATATTTGTTTTTCTCTTTCTGACTTACCATGTCTCTGCAAATGGCACTATTTCATTCCTTTTTATTAAGCTACATTTCTTACCTCTAAATTGTCTTGTTTTTAATCAGTTCCAAAATTATAGTTCAGTGTGGGGAACTGAAATGTTCAAATTGCACAAAGTAACTATTACTTGTAGAGTATTCTAAATTCTTTGCATGTGTTGATTTCATCCCTGTGCCAACCCTATAGAGGAGGTACTATCTTTATCTCCATTTTGCAAGTGAGGAAGTGGAGGCCCAGAGAGGTTAAGTAACTTGCCCAAGATGATACAGCTTGTAAGAGGTAGATCTGGGATTTAAATCCAGACAACCTGGCTTCAAATCCTTGCTTTCAATGGTGGATATAATTGCCTGTCCTTTGTAAGTGAAGTTGATGGTAACACTTCTACCTTTAGCAGGATGTGTGCCTTGAGGTGTTTCTTCCAGGAATGGAGATATTCTTAACGGATTCACCACTGCTCATTTGCCCAGCCTCATTGATAACCAGCAACTCATGTTTTTTAGGTGTTTGGGAAAGAATCTGTGTTTCCCTGGGTAGAGAAGGAGGCTGAGGGTCCCTCCAGGGGCCAAAGTCTTTGGCTCAGACAACAAGCACTTATGAACAAGCTTCTGCCAGCTACAAACCAGAGTGGCTTCAGGAATATAACAGGGTCCCAAGACTCCTGGCGTCTGTCTGTCCGTCCAGATGTGAGGAATAACTGAGAAGGCCGAGCCTTCACTAAAGTCACAGATTCCACCTTCTAAAAACCATCCAAACGGGGTTTGGAGTATAAACATGTATGACAGAAACATCTTCAACCCTGTGTCTGGGTTACCGCTCTCCTGTTAAATATCCATTTCCTTCTTGTCTTTCAAAATTCTCCATTGATTCTAACATTTTCAAAACGATTCCTATAAAATTATTCTGGCTCTAAACACACCTGGTGTTATATGCTAGGACAGAGTAATTTTTTCAGAGTAATTCTGGGAACACAAGACTTTCAGGAAGTGATAATTAGTAACAACTAATATTCGTTGCACTGACCTGCACCCTTCGCCGATCATTTTGCGTGAATCATCTCAATACATCATCACAAACACTCATTTTACGGATGAAGAAACTGAAGCTCAGCGAAGTTAACTGACTTGCTCAATGCCACACAGCTCACAAGCAGCAAAGCTTATTTTAAACTCTTAAGGGTACAGTAGATTACAAAATGTGGCCACTAATTCCTCATCCAGTTATGTACACCCTGTTGCAATGTGACGTTCCTACTCCACTCTTTAAGAGTGGCGTCTCTCTTCCTGCCTCTTGAATCTGGTCTGGCCCTGTGACTTGCTTTGGCCCAGAGGATGTGGTGGGGATGGTGCTGTGAAGGAGCTCAAGAGGGCTTGCAGCTTTCTCCTGGATTGCTCCCGTGAGACCAACACATAGGAAGCCAGTTCCAGCCAACTGGAGGGTAAGGGTCTACGTGGAGGAGAACTGAGGTGGCCCAGCCAACAGCCAGCATCAACTGCCAGACCTGCTGGTGAAGCCATCTTGGACCTCCCAGCCCAGCCAACCCCCCGACTGACTCAAGTCCATGAGTGAGCATGAGTGGGCCAGGCAACTCCAGGAGAAGAACCACTGCCAGCCCACAGATTCGTGAGAAATAATCAGCTGCTGCTGTTTCAGGGCACTCTGTTTTGTTTTGTGGTGGTTTATTATACCGTTTCTCGACCTCAGCACTGCTGGCATTATAGAATGGATGGTTCTTTGTTGTGGGGTGCTGCCCTGGGCAATGTCAAACATTCAGCAGCATCCTTGGCCTCTACCCCCTGGATACCAGTAGCACCCCTTCCCAGCTGTGACAATCAAAAATGTCTCCAGACACGGCCAGATGTTCCCTGGGGGCAAAAACATAAGTGACCCAGGAAATCTTCAGATTGATTTTTTTCCTTCAAAATCTTGAGTAATCAATACCCAGTTATGGTAGAGTTGGTAAAACATCCTTTGCCCTTTGACCCACAGATGCCTCCCAGGTGACCTGGATGAACTCAGCTGGTATCTTCTGGGAACCAGCTCTATGTCATCAGGTAAAGCTGGTCAGCCCTATGCCAAGGTGGGTAAATAGCAGCATTTTTTTAGAATGCTCAGACACACCACGTATTAGTTTCCTAGAGCTGGCATAACAAGCTACCACAAAGAGAATAGCATAAAACAAAAAGTTATTCCTTCACAGTTCTGGAGGCCAGAAGTCCAAAATCAAGGTCTTAGTAGGACCACACTCCCTTTGAAGGCTCTCGGGAAGAATCTCTCCTTTTGCCCCTTCCCAGCCTCGGGTGGCCGCTGGCAATCCTGGGCTTTTCTCACCTCACAGCTGCATCGCTCCAATCTCTGCCTGTCTTCACATGGCTGTTCTCCCACTCCATCTGCGTCTTTATAAGGATACCAGTTTTCAGTTTTCTCTCTTTATAAGGATACCAGTCAGGGCCCATATTAATCGAAGTATGATCTCGTCTTCATTTAAATAATTACATCTGCAAAGACTCTATTTCCAAACAAGGTCACATTCTGAGGTTCCAGGTGAACACGAATTTGGGGCGCCCTGTGCAACCCATACTCACGTGAGCAGACTGGCTTGTGATGACTGTGCAGTTCTCCCGGCCACTGTCCCCACCAGGCCTTCTGCAGGGTCCGCCTCCAGCCCAGCCAACGCCAGGGCTGAGCTGACGAGAGCGCAAAAGGTGTTGCTTCCCCATCCCTCTAACCCCGTCAGTGCTCCTGCCCTGGCCACCCCCCTCGCCTCCCTCCTTCCTGCCTCACTTGTAATCTGGGCTTACTCTCAGCACTGCTGGACGTGACCGTGACCATCCAAAGAGGCCTCCTTGCTGCGGAGAGGAGTGTCTCTCTCTAGGTGTGGGTTCCTGGACAGATTTTTATCTGTTGCTTTGCTGCCTGTCTTTAAATTGTGTTCATAAGAGACCACAGTTCCCCATTTGTATACACGTCCTCATGACTTGCTTTCACTATGAGGTAGAAAACGCCTATCAATATTTGCATTTTCTTCCCCTCCTCCCAACCCCTATGTCTTTAGGGAAAAAAAAAAAAAAAAATTTCATGCTACAGTGCAAACCATACTGTTATCATTGATGTTTCTCTCTCTTGGAATGCTTTCTTGGCTTTCCATGTCTTTTGTCTGCCAAGCACACTTGACCTGTGGTAATGGAAAGGTCATAACAGCACTGATCAATCTCTCCAAATAGTGTCATTTGCCCAAAGTACGAGATTAGGGTGGTATGAGGAGGAGAACGCAGGAAGGACGGGGGAAGGGGTGCTACCTGGCTGAGGAAAGCGGAAAGATGAGAATGTGGATAAATATGGAAGCAGGGCTCTTGGCCTCAAAGCAGAACTGCAGATTATGTTTATTAAACCAGAAAGGCTTCCCTGGTGGCGCAGTGGTTAGGAATCCGCCTGCCAATGCAGGGGACAAGGGTTCGTGCCCCGGTCCGGGAAGATCCCACATGCCGCGGAGCGGCTAGGCCCGTGAGCCACAACTACTGAGCCTGCGCGTCTGGAGCCTGTGCTCCGCAACGGGAAAGGCCGCGACAGTGAGAGGCCCGCGCACCATGATGAAGAGCGGCCCCCGCTCGCCACAACTGGAGAAAGCCCTTGCACAGAAACGAAGACCCAACACGGCCAAAAATAAATAAATAAATAAATACATTTATTAAAAAAAAAAAAAACAAACAGAAAAGCTGGGAAATACAGAAACAGGTGCTTTCAAATATCTAAGAACTCAGATTTAATGACTGAAAGACTAAACCCAGGTAGGTAAAGTACTTTTCTTTGGGAAACTATGAGCTAATCAGGTGATTTATGGTGCATTGATAATGGCAAGAAAATTCAAGATTAATATTGTAACTAACAACTCACTTTCAGTCTTTGAAAGGCATTTGCACGATATCCCATCCATTTTCTTAACCAGCACTTAATAAACCGGTAGAAGTCAAACTACCTTGCAGATGAATGTTTGCGGATGTAAAGTATTTTGCATCTTGGACAACACATTGGAATCACCTGGGCTGGGGATTGACTTTTTCAAGGGTGAAGGACAAGCGTTAGTGGGTTTTATTGCCCTGCTCATGGGCAGCTACAGCTCAGAACTACTAGTGTAGAAAGCCAGAACTTTTAAAGATTATTAGTATCCAACGTATTTACTACTAAGCAGAAAAAAATGCAGCCACATCTATTGTTATATTGCCCTACCATTGTCCTTGCCTTAGGACTGAATATTTTTTCCCAGTAGGGGTCTACTTTTCAAAAGGGTAGGCCAGGAACTTGGAAAGAGTGCATTCTGTCACATTTAACCTCTCATTTTTACGATAAACCACTGCCCTGCTGGACTTCAGAGCAGAGAATGAGGACCCACTGCCCCTTTCACAGCACTAGCTCCCTTGCTAAGTTTCTCTTCCCTGTGTTGGTCTCTCCCATTTAACCTGCCCACCTGACCCTGGGGCTTCACCATGGCTACTCCTTAACTTCCTTAACACCCTACAAATGTTGGGTTTGCCTATATTCCTGGTCCTGTATAAAAAACAAATAACAATAGCAAGTCTCAATTCCTAAATGGTATCCCATCAGTAAAAGAATACACATTAAGCTTCTCTTCTGGCTAAAAAGTGAGTATACTATTTTAGCTTAGTGTAAGACCCAAATTAATCAATCAAGAAATATGTATTGCATGCTCAGAGGGGCAAAGGCAAGAGTAGAAAATATACAAAGTACTCTGTATAGAACCTCAAGGATCTTGCCATCTAGACCAGGGGTTGCAAACTATGGTCCACAAGGCAAATCTGGCCCCCAACTGCTTCTATAAATAAAGTTTTATTGGAACACAACCATGCTTTTGTGTTTGTGTGTGTGTATGGCTGCTTTTGCACCATGCTGGCAAAGCTGAAGAGTTGTGACAGAGACCATTTGGCCTTCAAAGCCTAAAATATTTACCATCTGGCCCTTTATAGAAAAACTTGCCAATGCTGATCTAAGCAAACTAACAACCACAACTACAACAACAAATATATATTTGAGATGGATAGATGGATAGATAATAGATAGATAGATAGATAATGTATTAATGTGAAACAGAGAGGGTTCCTGCCTTTAGGAGGCCCACAGTCTACTGAACAATCATCAATCCTGAGAAGTCAATAAGCACCCAAAGGGGGGACTGTGCAAAGGAGAAGAGGATGTTTGAGGCTGGACAGATCCATGGGTAACTAGAATTGCCTGTGAGCTGTACAGGTAGATTCTAAGCTGAATGGGGTAAAGAGGAGAGTGGGGAAGGCCTTGGCAACATTGGAATGAAGAGGCAGGAAGTCCAATCCATTGCTGAGAGGCAGCCATGGCAGTTGGGCTGCTTCCTAGTCTACTGGAGCATGAGGGCGTGATTTGTTTACCACTTGTCTTCCTTGATGGACTTGAGGTTTTATGAGGGTGCAGACAGTGTTCACATTGTTCACTTCGACCCCGGCGTTAAGCAACATGCCTGCCATATAGTAGCTGCTTGATGAATATAATTTAAAAAGTAAATAATGAATGAATAAATGGATGGCTGGAATTATCAGGTTGATATGCCATAAGCCAGTTGAGTCCGGCATTTCAACCACGGTAAAATGACCTCTGACCTTACTCTGAAACAAAAGCATAGATGAGGAGATAAGAAAGCTTTTATTGAGCTTCCCTGGTGGAGCACTGGTTGAGAATCTGCCTACCAATGCAGGGGACACGGGTTCGAGCCCTGGTCTGGGAAGATCCCACATGCCGCGGAGCAACTAGGCCCATGAGCCACAATTACTGAGCCTGCGCTCCGCAACAAGAGAGGCCGCGATAATGAGAGGCCCGCGCACCGCGATGAAGAGTGGCCCCCACTTGCCACAACTAGAGAAAGCCCTCGCACAGAAACGAAGACCCAACACAGCCATAAATAATTAAAAAACAAATAAATAAAAAATTTTTTTAAAAAAAGAAAGCTTTTATTGAGCAACTACTCTATAACAAGCCTTTTACAAGCACTAAATCATTTAATTCTCTCAGCCACCATTTTAGGGATGAAGAGATTGAGTTTCAGAGAGGTTAAGTAACTGGCCAAGATCACACAGCCAGAAAATGGCAGAACTAAAATGCAAACCCAAGTCTTCACTTTGTTATTTTCAGCTCCAAGGCTAGGTACACACCCCCATGCCTACCAGTCATTTTCATACCATGCTCTGCAGACCTTAGTCTCCTCAGAGCCACCATAAGTGACATGAAGATCAATTCAGGAGCACTGGGGACCAAGAGCACAGACTCCCCACCCAGCTTCAACCAGAGGAGTTTTCATTTTCTCTACTTCACACATGGAGCTTCCTGAATTCATCCAAACACATAGTTCTTGGGGGAACGAAAAAGAATGAGAAACACCATGCTACTTCCTCAAACCAAGCCAGGTGGTACAGTTTCTAGCCTTAACTCCACCACCAACTTGCTATGGGGTCAGGTTCCATCACTTCTCCTTCCTTCCATTCTTACACAAGAAATGTTGGGTGACGGATGCTGAAATCCCATCAAGCTTCTTAACTTTCCAGAGAGAATAAGATTAAATGAAGAGCCCATTTAATGAATGAAAATGGCTGGGCCACCTTGAGTAAAATTCTAGATAAAGCTGTAATTCCATCAATGACAGCAAATTAGAGGAGTGCGATGAGTTACCAGGCAGAGCTCAGCAGAGTCACTGTTGGATGCCTTGGTTGATGACTGCTAATCGCATCCAACAGAACTCAAAAACCAAACAGGAGCCAATCTTTTGGCCTTACCTCATAGTAACCAGCACGTGACAGAACATGGGGATCTTAGTGAACAGTCCACAGAGGCACATCCACTTACCAATAGAGATGTTATAGATGAATATATTGATTCTCAAAGAATTCACAACTGGAGACAATGCCACACTCATCTATGGTTTGACCATTATACGAAGTTACCTCTGGCTTGGGCTGACCTGACGATAAAGAAATAAGAATATTCTTACTATGTGAAGCATCTTTAGAAAAAAAATCATAAAGCTATGAATAAGAATGGGTGATAAACAATAGAGATAAACATGCTGTACATGTCACTTGGGGAACTAGAAAAGCTTCCTCTCATTGATAAAAGTGCATCCTTTGGACTTCCCTGGTGGCTCAGTGGTTAAGAATCCGCCTCCAATGCAGGGGACACAGGTTCGAGCCCTGGTCCGGGAAGATCCCACATGACGAGGAGCAACTAAGCCCGTGCACCACAACTACTGAGCCTGCGCTCTAAGGCCTGTGAGCCACAGCTACTGAGCCCGTGCTCTGCAACAAGAGAAGCCACCGCAATAAGTCCGCACACTGCAACAAAGAGTAGCCCCTGCTCGCCGCAACTAGAGAAAGCCCGCATGCAGCAACGAAGACCCAACACAGTCAAAAACAAATAAATTAATTTTTAAAAAATGCACCCTTCAATAAACACTATTGGGCATGTTACATGCCTAAGATGATGGGGTGCTGGGGTGAGAGTGGGGCATACAAAATGAAAAATGCTCCTCCTAATCTTAAGACGCTATTAAGAAAAACTATCTAAAACTTAAAAAGAAGCCAAAAATGTGGATGGTATCTTGTTTCAGTGTCACATGGGGGCAAAGGTCCATCTAAGAGTTATGTAGGGGAATGTACTTTGTTTCATCAATGATTACTATTGATTAAAATTCCCAGATTTAGTGAAGTTACATATAAACCTGTAGATTTGCATTCAATGGAGATGCAAATAATCTCTGTCTAGCAGACAAGATAACCCCACAAATTATGGTTTATTGCCCTATAGGACATTAACCAGTGTTTTACCTAATGCAGCAATCTTATCCTAACATTCTTTTATTAAGTTGCCTGTAAATACCCAATTCCTCAAATGTTCTTTGATCAGGCCTTAATATTTTCTGGTTCCCTCTTTAGTCAAAGAATTGAATAAAATCTTTGAAGGTCACTCTGTATTTGCATGGGAGTGACTTTACCTTTTTGAAGATTATACTTTAACAGTGCTCAGAGTTGAGTGTATGTTATGGTACAAAAGAGGGAAGAACAAAGTAGATTAGCTAAAACCCTGTCTTCCTAAGGATGAAGGAGTTTGGAATGTAGGTTTCCCAGGCTGGTACTGTGCACATGTGAGTGACATCATCACAACATTGACCTACGCTTTCTCCCTCAGAAGGGGTTCATCTTCCCCTGGTGATCATTAACCGGATGTAATGCTAAGGGGCTAATCTGGTAAACCCCCCAGGAATTCCATTCACCCCTTGGGATCTTTTTTCCCCTTGTGACAGACAGGGCAGGAAGGTTTCCAGCGTGTGCCAACGAGCTTTCTCACTAGCTTCCATGTCATTGAAAATGTATAAAGTGTACCATCTATACCGGAGGAAAGCTCAGTACTGGGGAGCAATACACCATTCTGAATCCATCCCAGGAACATTCGTGTGTTTCTGTCTTATCACACGATTTTTGGCGAGCAACCCCAGAGATCATTAAGAGAAAAACTCCATGTTCTCCTAAGGCTTAGAAGGGGGAGAGCTAAAAATGTCAGGGGCGGGAGTAACAAGAAAGTCAGTGAGACCTGTACCGTGGACAGGACCTGAGGGGGGCTCAGGGACCCTCTCCCTTCCTCTCTATGTCTCTTATAATTTGGGGTCTCCCAGCTGCACTACCTCTTTCCTTCTCCTCCAGGTAAGAACCTGCATAGTTGATCCCTGGCGCCAGGAGCAGACAGACCTGCGTGCAGGGACACATCTCCAGCAACTGCTTACCTGAGTCTCTTTCAAACAAATGACTCAACCACCAAAAATGAGCTGCCCTGAAAAGCTATCAAGGAAGTTGCTGATCATATTTCATTTCTGCCTGTTCTTATCAGACCTGTGTTCCCATTTCCATCAGTTTTATCAGATTCCTTCTTAGGAAGCATTTAATTGCTCCTTTTGTGTGTGTTCCCGACTTTTATTGAAGCCATTATATCAAGTATGCATGATCTGAGCCTGGGGAACTCATTCTGATCTCTTGGGCTCCAATGTTTCATTTCAGCCAGAGCAGGGCTGATTGAGTCCCCTGGTTTCTTACTGGCTGACTGGTTTTTTCCCTTCGTGTGGTATAGAGCTGAATAATCAGCCCCAAATGAGACTTGCACAGGGAAGTGGTATCTTGTACCTTGTGGGTGGTTCTCTTTTCTCCCTCTACTTGCTGGAAATCTCACCCAAAAATCCTACCCTTGTTTTTTTTTTTTTTGTTTTTTTGTTTTTCTTAAAGAGTCAATTTTATTTATTTATTTATTTTGGCTGTATTGGGTCTTCCTTGCTGCGCTCGGGCTTTCTCTAGTTGTGGTGAGCGGGGGCTACTCTTCGTTGCGGTGCGCAGGCTTCTCATTGCGGTGGCTTCTCTTGTTGCACAGCACGGGCTCTAGGTGTGCACAGGCTTCAGTAGTTGTGGCACGTGGGCTCAGTAGTTGTGGTTCGCGGGCTCTAGAGCGCAGGCTCAGTAGCTGTGGCGCACGGGCTTAGTTGCTCCGCGGCATGTGGGATCTTCCTAGACCAGGGCTCGAACCCGTGTCCCCTGCATTGGCAGGTGGATTCTTAACCACTGCGCCACCAGGGAAGTCCCTACCCTTGTTTTTTAAGCCTATGTGCAGGTTGCATATTGAGAGCCACCTTCAGAACGTTTCACAAGTATCTGGCTAATGTGTGAGGGAGCCGGTAGCCAAGGTTAGGGTCCACCCAAACACCAGGGCTTCCTAGGGAGACAGGGGCCTACTCTGAAGGGTCAGTAGTGGACTTGAGCCCATTCCTCTATCTGGATGCCTATGGACAAACACCAAGAAAGGGGGGGGGCTGTGCTCTCGGCCTGGGGAGTCTGGGTACACAGTCCTACACCCAAACATCCACATTGAAAGTTGAGATTTTACTGTGACTTCTGCTAAGGAAGTGCAGTCATTTCAGAGGCTGGCTCTTCTCCTCTCTGGACTTAGAAAAAGGGATCGGGGGCAAAAAGTTTTCTGTCATCCCTCAGGAAAGTCCATCAGTGCCCTCCATGTTTTCAAGGGTAGACATAATCCAAGAAAGAAAAGAAAACAACTCACAAAGTACAAGATACCACTTCCCTACCCAATTATCTTACTTCTATTTTCTTTTAATAATAAATCCCTTTTCCCACGGTGGGCACCAGTTCTGGAGTTCTGGGTTATTTATTCTCCAGTCAGGGGGAATTCCAGCCCTCTGCTTTCCCTCCACTAGGCATGTCTGTCTTGGTTTTAACGTTTTCACTGCTGACCAGCATAGCTAAAGAAGGCAAGCAGTGGGGAGATGAATTCAGGCAGGCTGGGGATATCAGTAAAAGGTGATAAAGAAGAGTTCAGTAAATTGTCTAAAGTGAAGTTATTCATGCCATTCCCATGCACCACAGGAAATTAAGAGTGGATTCTAAAAAAAAAAAAATAGTCCTGATGACCCTAGGGGCAGGACAGGAATAAAGACACAGACGTAGAGAATGGACTTGAGGACACAGGGAGGGGGAAAGGGAAGCTGGGACGAAGTGAGAGAGTGGCATGGACATATATACACTACCAAATGTAAAACAGATAGCTAGTCGGAAGCAGCTGCATCGCACAGGGAGATCAGCTCGGCGCTTTGTGACCACCTAGAGGGGTGGGATAGGGAGGGTGGGAGGGCGGCTCAAAAAGGAGGGGATATGGGGATATATGTATATGTATAGCTGATCACTTTGTAATACAGCAGAAACTAACACACCACTGTAAAGCAATTATACTCCAATAAAGATGTTTAAAAAAAAAAAAGAAGTTAGGGAACAAAACATACCTTTTACATACATTTATATTCTTATTAAGGATTAAATACTTTGCACAAAAGGTGTGATTAATAAATATGTGTGTGTGCAAAAAACAAAAACAAAAACACAAAACAAAAAAGAGTGGATTGGGCTTCCCTGGTGGTGCAGTGGTTAAGAATCTGCCTGCCAATGCAGGGGACACTGGTTTGAGCCCTGGTCTGGGAAGATCCCACATGCCGCAGAGCAACTAAGCCCTTGCTCCACAACTACTGAGCCTGCGCTCTAGAGCCTGTGAGCCACAACTACTGAGCCCACGTGCCACAACTACTGAAGCCTGTGCACACCTAGAGCCCGTGCTGTGCAACAAGAGAAGCCACCGCAATGAGAAGCCTGTGCACCGCAACCAAGAGTAGCCCCCGCTCACAACTAGAGAAAGCCTGCACACAGCAAAGAAGACCCAACACAGACAAAAATAAATAAATAAAATAAATTTTTAAAAAAAGAGTGGATTATCTGAAAAAAGAACCAGTGTGGGAGTTGCCTAACCAAGAATCACAATGGGTAGTAAAGGAGATCACTAAAACGTGTCCAGAAAGGTATTCAAAGAAATCTTCTAGAAAAAAAATCATCGAGGATTGAGTCGCTCAATCAGTTACTCAGAACTAACTTCCCAGGTTATTTTCCCAGGTGATGCTTTAACAATGCCCTTGTGAACCAAAAAACCTGGTCTGCAGGTAGATTTCAGAGGGTGATGAGCTGGAGACGCCTACCCGATACGCAACGAAGCACAGCGTCTGACTTCTCAGGAACTTTCTGGGAAAGCAACGTAGATAAAAATCAAAGTGTGCGCCTCTGGGGCCCTCCTGAGCCTGTCGTCTTTTCATGCCACATGAACCTGAAAAATAAAAATCCCCAACATCATCATTTGTTCTGGGACGTCTCTGACTTTTCTCAGGAATTCGAGAAACCCCACCACCCCATGAGTGGTCCTTAGGGAGAGAAGGAGCGTGGTCCCTTGGCTGGGTGTTGCACTCAGTCTGGCCGGGGGGTTGGGAGTCCTCGCGCAGGCTTTCTCTCCCACGCCTGCTGACATTCGGGCCAGAAACGTTGTTATGGGGGGCGGTCCCGGGCATCGTAGGACGTTCAGCAGCATCCCTGGCTTCGACCCACCAGAAGATATAGCACCCCTTCCCCAAGTGGTCACAATCAAAATTGTCCGCAGATGTTGCCAATGCCCCAGGGAGGGCAGCCCTGGTTTTAACCTCAAGTCCTAGTGGATGGCAGGGCGGCCACAGCCCAGACAGAGAGGGAAAACTGCATGAGCCTACGGCCAGTGCCACCTCTTTTGACGTTTTTTTCCTATTGGACTCAAAAAGCGTGTGCGTATTTGCCTCCCAAAAGAGGAGTTGATTCAATACAAAGGAATCACCAGGTGGGAGGTATTTCTCCAGGTAAAACTGGGAAACTACTGCTCCTTCCAGGCCGGTGCCCCGGGGAGGGCAGCGAGTGGGCTGGCATTTTTGAGTAAGCACGGATTCATCAGTACAAGTCGGCATTAAACGCTTGGTTAGTCACCAGGTATGTTATTTCACTTAATCTCCTTTAAGTGACCTAAACGGTTATTAATACCGCCTACATCTTACCGATGAGAAACCTGAGACTCAGAAAGGTTCGGCAGTGTGTTCAAGATCACCTAGATCCAGTGGTCAATCCCCTGGGGCCCCCTCATAGCCACAAGGGCTGACATCTTCAGTGTGTGAGGCGGCCCCGGAGCTGTGCAGCGCACACCTCACAGCAGTCCTAAGGACACCAGTCTGTCTGAACCCAGAGGACCCTCTCCACTCTGTCCTCTGGGTATAGTACTAGCATCATGCCTCTCCTTTGTGGAGCCCCAGGCTTGGAAATAACATTTCGCTCTATCCAAACAGTGGAAATTTAGAGACAGAGTCTTAGATTTAGAATCATCTTCCAAGTAAATATATTTTGTGTATTTACTTCTGGTGCGGTAAATTTCCCAAAGATGAGAACTGTGCGACTTAATGTGTTTTGTATCTCCAACTAGTATATCGATTTGGACGTGGCATATGGTTAGGGTCATCCAAGAAAAGCAGCAGACTACGAGTCAGAAGTTTTAGTTCTAACATTTCCATTTGTCACTTTTGATGCCGTGCGGCTTGTGGGATCTTAGTTCCCCGACCAGAGATTGAACCTGGGCCCCCTGCAGTGGGGTCCTAACCACTGGACCACCAGGGAAGTCCCTCCATTTAACATTTTTGAGAAGCAACATAACACAGGTGGCTAAGAGTTCTAGAGCCAGATACTCTGGGTTCAGATTCTGGCTCCAGCCCTTCCTAACTCAATAAGCGTGTCACAACTATTTTGTGCCTCAATTTCCTCATCTGTAAAATGAAGGCATAATAGTAGTATATTCTTCAGAGGTGGTTGTGAAGATTAAATGAGCTATTGCCTGTAAAGCACTTAATCCTCTAATGTATGTAAATAGTCTAGGAAGAATCTGTTACATAATTGGTTTTCAAGATGGTAATCGGTAGGCTTTAAGGAAAGATTTCACTCATTTCATCAATTTCCTTTTCTGCTGTGGGTTACCACAATGATTTTTTTTTTAAGTGATATACAAATTAATGTCTAAAAATTTCTCCTGGTATAATATTCACCTGTAATAGTAATTTACAAGACATGACTATTCCCATTCCCAGGGGCCACTGCTGTGGATGGAGAAGAAAGGACAAATGAAACCGTCAAGAGTTGGGGTGACGTCGAAGACCTTGTGTGCCATCCGTGACTCCTCCCCACAGCTGACAGCTCCCTGATGGCAAAGTCCCACAGGTTACAACACTGACAAACACACTATTTGACTCACATAGTTGGTTCAGTCACCACATATCCTGGCCACAGGGCACTGACTATAAAGGAAAGGACAGTTAAGTCAGGCTGTGGTTCATGTTTCCTTGCTTCTCCAAAGGCAAGAACCCTTGAAGACAGGTTTATCATTCTCTGCTAGAGATGGATAACTAACAAAATACTGAAATTAGCAGAGGGGGCCAAGGTGGGGTTCATGGACAACCCTGGAGTGATAACATATCAACTGGAATGAACACAAGATTTGCATGTTTTTGTTTTTGTTTTTTTAGCTGTGTAGTCCAGAGCAAGTTGCTTTCTTTTTAAAAAATTTTGTTTACTTTTAACTAGACAGAGCCTAAATACATACATCTGTATTTTTTAAAATACACAAAAAGATGGTCTCCAACAAGCACTATCCCTCCATCTCAGTACTTTCTCAAGAGGAAGGGTTTGCCGTAAAAGGGCTGCATTATTTTTTTTAAATGCTTGATGATATCAGTATTGCATAAAATGGCAATACCATGCTTAATCTGTCTGTTCTTGTGTTGATGACGTGTAGCTTGGTTGGAGTTTTTCAGACTTACAAATGTGTTTCAAAATACTTCCTGGTACATGCCCCCTTGCGCACATAAGTGGTTCTCTAGACTAAATACCAAGAAATGGAATTGCTGGATAAGAATATTTACATAATACATTTCGATAGATACTCCATGATGGAGTATCTACTCCTTAAGAGAATAGGAGAAGGAAGTGATGATGAAGGGCCCGGATTCCTGGGTTCAAATCTTAGCTCTGCCACATACTAGCTTAACTTCTCTCTTCCTCAGTTTCTTCAACTGTAAAATGAAGAGAATAGCGGTATCTACTTCATCTGGTTGTTAGGAAAATTGAGTATGTACAAGCTCTTCTGAATAGCATGGCAAGTACTATATAAGTGTAAGCTGCTAACAAGAGCTTTGGGTTTAATATCAGCAAAATTACAAAAACAGGGGCTTCCCTGGTGGCGCAGTGGTTGAGAATCTGCCTGCCAATGCAGGGGACACGGGTTCGAGCCCTGGTCTGGGAGGATCCCACATGCCGCGGAGCAACTGGGCCCGTGAGCCACAACTACTGAGCTTGCGCGTCTGGAGCCTGTGCTCCGCAACAAGAGAGGCCGCGACAGTGAGAGGCCCCCGCTCGCCGCAACTAGGGAAAGCCCTCGCACAGAAACGAAGACCCAACACAGCCAAAAATAAATAAATAAATAAATAAATAAATAAAATTACAAAAACATCTCCCTCTCACGTTGGTGGAGAACAGGTAAGAGGTAATAGGAGAATTCTCTGAACATTTCAAGCCCTCGACTGATGCCAAGTTTTGTTTTGGCTAATCTGCCCTCACACAGATAGCCAGTGGCATGGCTGCTGTCAGCGGGAAAGCTGTTGTCAACCGAAGGGATCAGGGACGAGCTCTCAGCCCATATGCAGATAATGGGTAAGCAGCTCTTCTGGAGCTTGCAGGAAAGCTAGCTGTCCATGCTTTCTCACTGGGAACAGGAGGGATTAGTCCTGATGACTCAGCCTAATCCAAGGGCAATGGGGTTCCTGAATTTGCCATTGTCAGTTACTCCAGATTTGGATGTCACACCCACTGTCACTGAGTACCCAGGCCCATGTTAGTGAAAAGCACCCTTCACAAAGGTGGGTTCTGGAAATCTGGGGAGGAGGGAGGCAGACCAGGTGTGGAGAGACAATTAACATGTTTTGGATGCCTTCTATGTGTCAGCCCCCAGACTGGGCACTTCATAAACACGATCTCATTTAATCCTCACAGTGAAACTACCAGGAAGGTGTTCTATCTTGTTTCACAGATAATGACTTGGAAGCTTAAGGTGACTTTAAAGAGTTGATGTAACAAACCTAATTCCTCACTGCCTGCAAGTGGCAGGGCTGGGATATGAGTCCAGATTTGTTGGAGTGCAAGCGTCGTGCTCTTTCTTGGGTATGATTTTAGGGTTGTATGTGAGAAATAGAGGCAAAATAAATAAATAAATAAGCCCATGAAAAAACGCTCAACATCATTAGTCATTACGGAAATACAAATTAAAACCACAATGAGGTAGCATTTCACACCCACTAGGATGGCTATTACAAAACAGAGTCAAATGTGGGTGAGGCTATGGAAAAAAACAACCCTCAAACACAGCTAGTGGGAATGTAAAACGGTACAGATGCTTTGGAAAACAACTTGGCAGTTTCTTAAAAAGTTAAACATAAATTTACCAAAAGACCCAGAAATTCCATTCCTAGGTATCCACCCAAGAGTAATGAAAACATACATCCACACAAAGACTTGTACATAAATATTCTTAGCACGATTGCTCATAATAATCAAAAATTGGAAATAACCTAAATGTCCATTGGAAACAACCTAAATGTCCAACTAGTGAAATGACAGACAAAATGTGGTCTAGCCATACAATGGAATACTATGGATAATGAAAAGGAACAAAGTAGGATACATGGTACAACACAGATGAACCTAAAAGAATTCTCATTATGCTCCGTGAAAGAAGCTAGAAACAAGACACCACATAGTATATGATTTCATTTCTATGAAATGTCCAAAAAAAGCTATCGAGGCCAAAAGTAGATTAGTGGTTGCTGAAGGTGCAGGCAGTGGGGAGAACACTAATTAACAATAAACATGCACGCGGAATCTTTTTTTTTTTAATTTATTTATTTATTTATTTATTTATGACTGTGTTGAGTCTTCGTTTCTGTGCGAGGGCTTTCTCTAGTTGCGGCAAGTGGGGACCACTCTTCATCGCGGTGCGCGGGCCTCTCACCATCGCGGCCTCTCTTGTTGCGGAGCACAGGCTCCAGACGCGCAGGCTCAGTAACTGTGGCTCACGGGCCCAGTTGCTCCGTGGCATGTGGGATCTTCCCAGACCAGGGCTCGAACCCGTGTCCCCTGCATTGGCAGGCAGATTCTCAACCACTGCGCCACCAGGGAAGCCCGGAATCTTTTTTTTTAACTTTTTATTTTATATTGGAGTATAGTTGATTAACAATGTTGTGATAGTTTCAGGTGTACGGTAAAGTGATTCAGTTATACATATACATGTATCTATTCTTTTTCAAATTCTTTTCCCATTTAGGTTATTACAGAATATTGAGCAGAGTTCCCTGTGCTCTACAGTAGGTCCTTGTTGGTTATCTATTTTAAATATAGCAGTGTGTACATGTCAATCCCAAACCCCCAACTGTCCCTTCCCCTGACCCTTCCCCACTGACCATAAATTCGTTTTCTAAGTCTGTGAGTCTGTTTCTGTTTTGTAAATAAGTTCATTTGTGTCATTTCTTTTTAGATTCTGCATATAAGCGATATCATATGATATGTCTCTTTGTCTGACTACACTCAGTATGACAATCTCTAGGTCCATCCATGTTGCTGCAAATGGCATTATTTCATTCTTTTTAATGGCTGAGTAATATTCCATTGTAGGTATGTACCACATCTTCTTTATCCATTCCTCTGTCGGTGGACATTTAGGTTGCTTCCATGTCTTGGCTGTTGTAACAATGCTGCAATGAACATTGGGGGGTATGTATCCTTTCAGACCATGTTTTTCTCCAGATATATGCCCAGGCGTGGGATTGCAGGATCATATAATAGCTCTATTTTTAATTTTTTAAGGACCCTCCAAATGTTCTGCATGAGGAATCTTTGGTGGGTGAGAAAAATGTTTTAAAACTGATCTATAACGATGGTTGTTCAACTAGATAAATTTAACTAACAACATCATTGAATCGAACACTTAGAAAGGGTGAATTGTACAATATGCAAAACATGCCTCAATATAGTTAATTTTTAAAATACAGACAAGAAGGAGACAAACAAGTAAGCACCTAATATTCATTGCAGCATTGCTTGTGATAGCAGAAGACTGAAAGTAATCTAAATGTCCATCAACAGGTACCTGGTTACAGTATTAATTAATTATCCATTGTATACTTCCATCTATACAATGGAATTTTAAATTTCTAACAGCAATGAGCATTAAAAAAGAATAAGGCAGTTCCATATGCACTGATATGGAATGATCTCCAAGATATATTGTTCAGTGAAATAAAGTATAGAAGAGAGCGTAGAGTATGCTATCACTTGCATAAGCAAAAAAAGGAAGAATAAGTATTATAATATGCTTATTTATACACATAATGATTCTAGAAATAGACAAGAAACTGGTAACCTGGTTGCCCCTGGGAAGAGGCCTGAGTACCTGGGGAAAGGAGGGGCTGCTAGTTGGGAACATTGCTTGTCTTTGCATATCCTTTTGAATATTTTAAATTTATAGATGTTACCTAATAAACAAATATAATTTAATTTTTAAATATTAACAGTGAGTGACTCCATGTGCCCGAGACTGTGCCTGGCACATAGATACGTGAACACACTGAGCTATAGCTGCTACTTGGCTCTCTCTGGATTTGTTTTGAACTTTTTTTTTTTTTTTTTTGGTGGGCTAGAGAGTCTTCCCACTCCCCTCTCCTTAAAATCTGTGGCAGTTTGAAATTCTTTAAGGGACAGTAAAAAAAAAAGCTCAAGGTTAAATGAAACCTGTGAGAGAGTTTAGTAACTCCCCTGATTTTACAATTGAAAAACACCCCTGAATCACAGGCAGGTCAAGTGACTTTTCCAAGGTCACACAGCTTGTTAATGGCAGAGTCCAGGTTTCTTGATTCTGATTTTCGGCTTATTGAAAGGATACATGTCTCTGCCTTTCTTATCCTTGTCTTCCTCCCTCAGGGTAAAGGGAAGAGAGGAAAGATCATGATGATATAAACACACAGCATGACCATGTTTTAATGAGACCAACTTCGGTGAATTAATTGGTTAAAATCACTTTGAAGTTGAATGAGGTGAACTGACTGTCGTGTCCAATCTAGGCAAGTGTCATCAAGGTCATCACTAAGAACACACGTGGTAAAGAAACCCCCTCTCTGGCTGGTCCTCCACATTCTCCCAGACTCCCTGTGTCCTCACGCTTGCCTTCCCTACAACGAAAAACCCAGAGCAACTCCGAGTCACCCCTCTTTGGAGACTGTTTATTATTAATGGACCTAGAGGTGACATCCTGTGGAATTTCAGGCATCAGCCAGTGTAGGGGAGGACCTGGGAAATGCTAGTTTCTCTTCTGTCCCACTCCTTGCCCTGTAATGGGCAGGAATAACACTGCCCCTGGTGTAATGAACTGAGCCTGGATTAATTATGCTGAACAAACCACCTCTCAGTGAGCCAGCACAAAGAAAGCCGGGGGGACCGGGGACACGGTGCTGTGGAGAGTGTCAATATTACCTCAGCCTCCTCCTACCACCATCCTTCAACCCAGCCAGTCAGAGGGCCTTAGGAGAAAACCTTTTATTTTTGCCTCCGCTTGTTTTGTTTTCAGAAGAATTTGTTTTAATCGTTCTTTACCTATTTTTTTTTTTCTTTTCTTTTTTTTTTTTTTTTAGTAAGGTAAGAGATAAGGAGCTTCATTCCATTCAAAGGCAGGACTATTCTGTGGGAGAATACTTACTTGTCTGGGCTGAAGTATAAGGCAGGCCCATCCTAAATCTTTGAAGTAAGGATATTGCCCATTGCTAAACTTACGATTAAGGGGGGAGTTCGTGTGACTTTAGAGGCCTTTCTCCAAAATATCCAAAACCTCCCGAAGCGCCCATTTCGCTTGTCTTCCTAACTCCATTCCACGCCTCTCGCATCACTCAAACCTGGTGACGGGTGGGCTGGACTTCGTCCTTCCTGCTCTGTGGGTTCTGATTGGTCTAAACTGATCAAGCACTCTTGCTCGGGGATGGGTTCACTAAGTAAGGTCTACGCCAATCAGCACATGGCTTTCTGCAGACAGTAAATTCCGCGGTTATCCAATCAGTGCAAAGCTTAAGTCTTTCACTCTGTCCTCTAACCAGGAAGAAGAAAGCGTGCTGACTCCAAGGGAGGCTGGTACCGGTTGAGACTGAAAAAGCCAGCCTGAGGTTGAAACCAAAGCACACAAAAGAGCAGAGTCTCCAGAAATGCAAAGACCGGACCTGGGATCCTGACCAAACTTTTGGACTTTTTAGTTGCGGGAGCAAAGGAGAGTTGATTTTTTGATTGTTACTTCTAAAAAGCATTACCGATGCATCCGTACTTCCCCATGGTACCTGAAATTCCTACCATTAGCCCTCCGTTCCAGATTGCTATGTCGGACATGCCTTCACCAAGTTACAGACAGAAGTAAAGGATTTAAGATTAGACGGCTTAATCAAAGAATGCTTCTGCAAGAAAGTTCTAGGAACAACTAACCAAACCAACCTAACAAATTTCTGATTTCCACTGGCATCCTCTTTCTGCCCTCCATATTTTGTTTTGGTCTTTGTTATTGTTGTTTCCTTTACGGAAAAAGACCACCTTCCATCTCTATATGTTCAAATCCCACCAGTTTCAGACCCCAGCTCAAGTGCTGACTTGTCTTTGAAACCTCTCCCGTAGCCTCAGCTGGTAAAAACAGCGCCCTCCCAAATAATGGACTGCTCACCTCAGTGTGTCCTCTCCACACTCAGTATTCCCAGCAGACATGCTCCGCTGCAGGCTGTTTGCCTGCAAGACACCTGATGGGTTTATCTTTTGTGTTCTCCACAGCTGTTGCACGTTGTGGCTGGGCCTTCTGCGTCTCTGAGAAGTAGGCAACTTTAGTGTTGAAAAGAACAAGCGCAAATAGGTTTTCTTCAGGAATTACAGGCCAAAGAAATGGCTAAAGTGGTTCTCAGAGTGCTGGTCCCTGGACCACACCATCAGCATCACCTGGGAACTAGTCAGAAATGCACATTCTTGGGACCTTCAGAATGAAAAGCTCTGGGTGTGGGACCCAGGAAAATGTGTTTTAACAAGCTCTATAGATTCTGTTGCACTTTGAAGTTTGAAAACCACTGGACTAGAGGAAGGTCTTAAACTACTGACTGAGGAGCGAATGAACCTGGTTTTCTAAGAGCAGGACTGAAGGCCAAGTGACGATCAAGGTGAGCTGGGTGGCCCCAGATGTGCTGGTAGCAGCCATGGAGGAAATGGCCCTGGGAGGGGTAGGGTGCCGTGTATTCAGAAGTGAACTCTCCAGAACTGACATCTCTTCAACCTGATGTCCAGAATCTCCTGGTGGACAGTAGGATGGGCCAGGTGGGTGTGCGTTGGCAGAAACCTCAGTGAAGGCTCCAACATTTTTAAATGCTCTTTTCTCTCATATAGGTTGGGCGTTTATTCTTTCATTTTTGCCTCCTAAGACGACATGATTACTTTCTTCCAAGTTTGTTTACATTTCTGAATTTCCAGATTTCCTTTTTGGCAGAATTAAGCACAGATGAGCAGGGTTCCTTGCAAACCTGTCAGTAACTCAAGCGAAGAATTCATCCAGATACCCCGAGGTGCCTGGACAAAAGCTGTGTGCTACCTCAGTCAAGACCACAAGGGCAATGATAAAGACGGTGGTACAGCTCTTCAGAGCTGCCCCACGAGCCCTGCTTGTGATTCGTGTCTGCTCCATCCCCCCGTGCCTGCTCGCCCTCACCCCAGAACAAGGGGGCACCCTGTTCATTATGAATCTTCATCACTGACCTTGAAATTCCAGCCATGGCTCCTGAGATGGCCCACCCAGCTGCCATCTCCACTCAGCTCCCCCAATGGCGAGTCCATTTCCCGAGCATTCTCAACCCCCCCACTCCCAATCCCCCCACTCTACAATGCTCATGTCTGAGCAAAAAAGGGAATCAATGCAAGGCTCAACTATAATCTTTGAGGAAAGACAGGTTTGTGCCTAAGTTTTCACAATAATCACAGACACCATCTTGTATGCATGGATTTACCTTTACCTTTCATTCCTATGGATTTGTGAAAACTCCTATTTAAATATCATACTGATCTGTATTAAAAAGTATCATCAGATGATGCTGATAAATCTCTGCTTTTTAGATAACAAGTACACCATCAACCATTTTCAGGCAAAAATAATGTTTCTTATTTATTGCAGATGCATTCTAAAATATAATGGTTTTTCTTTTGCTCTCAAATGTTTTCAAGTATAGAATTTTCTTCAAAATATCTAATTTTCTATGTTGTTTTTGTTTAATCATTGCACAGGTGTCAAAATATGTAGTTTTTATTACTTTAATGATTTATGTTATGAAAGCATTCTGAAATTGTAGCAAAAAAAAAAAAAAGAGAGAGAAGCTTTTTAATTAACTAAGGGGAGGAACTAGTCTTTGTGGAGAAACTACGATGTGACAAGACACTTTAGGTATATTTACTCATGTAATTCCCCCATCAATCCTGTCAAAGTGGATGTTCTCTTCATTTTACAGGTGAGAACACTGGAGTTCAGACAGCCTGGAAACTGTGCTAAAGTCAGGATCTGGTTCCAAATCTGCCTCCAGAGCCTGGGCTTTATTCCTCAGCTATAGCCTGCTTCCCCAACCTCCACCTGCATTAGGATACTCGACTACGTCCTCTTTCCATAGGCTGATATCCACAGGTAAGTGTGTGTGGGGGGGGTGATGAAAAATGAATTAAATTGGGGGGGGGGGTGTCTTTGCAAGTGATGAAAATAGGAATTCCACCCTACCTAAAAATCTTCCCCAAATTGTGATTACATGTTTTGCAAAAACTTCAAATGACAGTGGAGTTTGGGAGCTAAAATACATCTAAATTTGTTTTAAATCTGGATTTCCAAAATCTGATCATGCTTCTTGACCATCAGTTGCCTTTTACTACGGGATTTGTCAATTTGTGCATTCAGAAGGCAGCTCACAACATCCGGGGTTTCAGTTAAGAAGGATTACAGCAAAGAAGCTCGTTCGATCTACCCTTAGCTGGTATGCTGTTATAAAACATTTCTGACCATTCCTGGTTAACTAATCTTCAAAAATGAGGGCTACCTAAGGAAAACGTTGTGGAAGGGAAATAATTAGAGCAGAAGCAGCTCTGAATGCTGCTCTTGCTTTTATCTATTTTTAAATGATTGCCAGATGTCTGCAACTGACACCCTTAATCAGTGGTTTCAAAGGTTGGATGTGGTCGTCAAAATGTAACATGACAGTGCTGCTATTTTATCGATCTTCCTGGGGTTGACTTTTTGCCTTAAATTTTTTAAAAAATCTATTTAACAACTCAAGTATAATGCCTTGCCTATAGTTAACAATACTGTATTGTACACTTAAAAATTTATTAAGACACTAGATCTCAGGTTGTGTTCTTAACCCAATTTTTAGAAAAGGAAAGAAAATATTTTAATGACTCAGTGGATGTTTCCATCAGTTATTTTGAAATGCCTGATAGCTTTTCAGCAGCTTTCATTCCCATTGTCAGACAAGATGCTGCTGTGTCCCCTCAGAAAGTGGAGATTTTCGGGCTTCCCTGGTGGCGCAGTGGTTGAGAATCTGCCTGCCAGTGCAGGGGACACGGGTTCGAGCCCTGGTCTGGGAAGATCCCACATGCCGCGGAGCAACTGGGCCCGTGAGCCACAACTACTGAGCCTGCGCGTCTGGAGCCTGTGCTCCGCAACAAGAGAGGCCGCGATAGTGAGAGGCCCACGCACCGCGATGAAGAGTGGCCCCCACTTGCCACAACTAGAGAAAGCCCTCGCACAGAAACGAAGACCCAACACAGCCAAAAATTTAAAAAAATAATAAATAAATAATAAATAAAAAAATTAAAAAAAAAAAAAAGTGGAGATTTTCAATCATCCAGATAATCCAAATAAAAGGAATAACTTTTGACTAAAACACTAAAATATTTCAGGCAGAAGTACCTAGGGCCTGAGTTACCTGGGTCATGACCTCAGATTTTCATGACACTTTACTTTGCAAAGCCTTCACAGATCACTCCTTCGAGTTCTCCTAGATGTTTATTTTTTCTAATTATTGAGATAGCCATGAGGTGAAAGAATCTTTTACAATTATTGTCAAGCCAAAATAAATAAACAGACATTAAAAAATAATAATGCTTTCTCAAAAGGGTCAGAATGGACCAAAACTAAAAAAGGAGAATTTGGCCACTTTAAAACCCTGTAATGTACCCAAATATGCTCGATAGACCCCACTTGTTTCATCTCGTTCTAGTTCATAAAGAAACAATCTGCTTTGTTCCCTATTGTAGAAAATGTAAACAACTACATTTTTTAAAGCACAGCCATTCCTCAGGTAAAACCCAAAATCTAGATACTTACTTTTCAATACTTTTTGTCCAAGAGACGTGATAAGAGGGCCGGCTCAGCTGCGGGCTCCCCAGGCTGTGGGTGAGACATTGAGTGGGTGCCCCTGTTCCTGGGACTGGGGATTCAGAGGAGTTACAGGGTTCAGGGTCTTTTCCAAAGTTTTTCAAAGCGCAGTTGGATCTGTTTCCAGAAAAGCTCCTATCTTCCTAAGAGGGAAAATTCCGTGCCCAGGGAAGTTCTGGAAGAAGAGCATTTTTTTCCCCTGCCCTTGAATGAACTAGGTCATTGCTGAAGCTGGAGAATATTTTTTAGCATCACTGTGATGAAACTCGAGGGCTGTTTCTGCAGTAGGTGCGACACTTGTTGACGCTGCCGGGGAGGCCCTGGCAAAGCGGCCTGATGAAATGCAGCCCCGGGAGAGCGGATGAAACCCAGATGGGCTGTCACTGGTGGCTTGGAGACAGCAGCGTTTGGCAGGGCCCATGCAGGACCTCAGGTTCAGGTGCTTGCCTCTTAGAAAAGCAAAATCTCGCTGCCTGATAAAGTGATTAAGGTCGGAGTAACACCAGAGTTCTCCTACCAAGGCTATCAGGCACTTGAAATACACATAGGAAACCTGAAGGAGGGGTGAGGGGGAGGGGTGGTGAAAATAAGAGTCATATGTTGTTCATTTAGAACTGGTATTACAGTCGTTCTCTGAAGTTCTCTGAGAAAAGCAGAAGCCACAGCAAGGCAGGATCCACCCTCCTCCCGCAGTGGTCCCCCCTCTCCCCGCCTCACACCCCTTTCTCTCTCTCTCAGACACACACACACACACACACACACACACACATTCTCTCTCTTCCTATTTTGACTGCAGTAGTAAGAAGAAAAGGGAGGAAGACCCGAAGAAATCCAGAGGAGAAATACCATGAGCCCTTTTTTTTCAAATCGTTCATGTTGGCAGAGTAGGTTTTGTAACGTGGACATTTCTTTTCTTGAATTTTGTCCAATTCCAAGAAAGAACGTAGAAAATCCAGAAGTATCATTCTGTAACCACTTTGCCTCTTTGCAAAAGTATTTTAATGTACCATACCTGGAAACTGACAGCTGAGAAGGAAACCTCTTATGAGACTCACGGCTAAAATTAGCAGCTTCAAGTGGGTGACTTTGAAAGGGGCATAACTGTAAATATTCACTCCCTGCTGGGCACTATAATCCTCAAAAGCAAATTGTTTTAACACAGAACAGGGCATCCATCACTATACCTTGATGGAATGAAACGTCTCACAAGACGAAAAATCATCATCTAGAATTATTAGGTATCAAGTGTACTGTGGATGTGTTCTGTTTATTTCAGTTTTGCCTTCATTTGAGAAGAAAGATACTGGAAGCTGAGAGACTTTAAAATAATGACAGTCTCTTTTGGAACACTTTTCTATGAACTGCAGCAGAATGCAGAAATCACCAAACCTTTGTGATTGTGGATATCCATTGGATTTATTTAAAGCTCAATCCTCTTCACAGAAGAAGGTCCTTTCCAGATAAGAGGAGATAACTTTAAGGTGAGATTGAAGACAGAAGGAGGTTGTGATGATAAAAAATAAATGTTATCACACGCAGCAGAACAGGATAAAGCCGAAAGGGAACCAGTGTCCCAACACAGTAGGTAAATGTGATGTGATCGTGAAAGAAGAGTTGCCTGGGAGTTCTTAAATGGAAAAGTTGACACTCATTATGAAACTTAATTTTGTTCTTCACAAACAATTTGAAAGATGAACTGCCTCAAGTCCTATATAAATATATATATATATTTATATATATAATGGATTAGTCATCTCATAGCCTGCAGCCATATAATTTTTGTTTTAACTCTTACATTTGGGGGAGCAGGAATGGAAGAAAATCAGAAACAAGGACCTTGGGATTAAACTCAGGCCAGGTTCTGAATTTTTTATGATTATTCGAAGGAAGGAATAGAAGGAGGGATGTTGAAGAGAAAAAGGAGGGCATATATTTATTTGTGTCCCTCTAATAGCATCAAAAAATATGTGAGTTTGTGATTAAAAATAAAGACCTGAAAATGTTTGGCATCATTCCAAATGAAGTAGTGTGGAACAGAGAAAATACGTTTAGGTAATCTCTTTTTCTGAAGCTACAGGAGAAGGAAACAAGTTTCATTTGAGAGGAGATTTTCCATCTAAGGAGCAGAGCTGGAAATGTATTTTTTTTATCAGAGCTGGAAATGTATTTTTTATTTAATTGCTTCCCTGAAAGGCCTCTGGGGCTGTTAGTTCCTTGGCATCTGGAATGAGAATGGGTGCCGTGCAATTCACCAGCCACTCTGGGCTTGCCGGGGACTGGGATCTAGTCAGTTTCCAACGCATCTGAATATTTCAAGCAAATCCATTAGGTTCTTAAACTGCTCTCCGCTCCCATATCTTGAACTGAGATTGGTACGTGAGGGGTTTATCGCTCACTTTATTCCTCCTGGCACAGAAGGTCTTCGAATGCTCGCGTCTAATGGTATGAGTGTTGAATGCCCTTCCCAGCACAGCGCGTTCTTAGCTGAGGTTTGGTACCAACCACATGTCAGGTCAGATCAGATTTTCTGCCAGGGTCCTTGGCCAAGCTGGAACTGGGCAGGTCAGTCCAGCTGCGGGGAGTGGTCAGTGTCTGGGGAGGGTCCGCCACCACGGAGAGCAACAGTTCATCCCCATCCAGGGTCCAGGGTTTCTCAGAGCTTCTGCAGTATGTGTGGTTCCTTGCTCAGTGGCCATGACCCAAATCAGGCCTTTGCAACCTTCATTCAGTTCCCTGTATATTAAACAGCTGCTAGTCACTCAGCTAGGTCGACTCCACAGGTACTCCTTTCCCTCAGGTACAATGGCAAGAGAATTAGTACTGTAGTAAGATTCTGTTCTCTTAGCGTTTTTCATCCCAGGGAACAGATTTCTATAAAATTCTTCATGAGAATATGAAGTTTTAAACTACTCGCAAAATAAAAATTAAAAATGCAATTTTTCAGAATTCATTTATTCAAGAGGAACTTTTCCAAACATACGAATGTTGTTTGGAATTTGGAATTCATTTTTCCCCAGTGCATCAAAATCATAAATGGTAGTGAGGTTCACAGAACACCTTACAGAAGTACTGTATTTAATCCATCGCGTTCCTAAAGTACCTATTTCAGCTACCTAAAACCCCAAGTATCAAAATGAGGTTAAAATTCAATTTAACTGCATATGACAGTCTAAGTACCTGAAAAAAAAATCCGAACTTCCATGATAAAATTCCGGCACAGTTATTCCCGTGCTTCAGTTTCATTTTAAAACAGCCACCAAGAAAGCACTACAACTGTCAGAACAGGAGAAAATTCCAATTTTTACCAATTTGTAGGTTGAGCCCGAGGTCCAATTTCACAAATACTAAGTCAAATGAATTACTTGAATGGTGTATGAAAATTTAAATTTTTTAAAATATTTGGGTATGGTATGTATATTAAGTATTCTATAAAAGTTTCATTTTTAAGGCTTTCCTTCTGATTATAAGAGCAATACATACTAATTACTGAAAATTACATACCCATCACTAAAAATTTTTGATATTTTGATTTCAAAAATTTCAAATCTCCCACTACCTAAAGATAACCACCATTTTCGTGTATTCCTTCTACTGTTCTATTTTCCGTTTGTGCATGCTTACACATACAGTTTTCTTTTCTGGTTTTTTGTTTGTTTGTCTGTTTGTTTTTTACTTAACATGGGCCTCTCATTAAGAATTCTTTGGGAAAGCCTACATACTAATCTGTTAGATGAATGTATTATACTTTATGTAGCCAGTGTTCCACTGCTAGATATTTAGATTGCTTATATATTTTTGCTTTTATAAACAATGATGTGATACACATTCTTGTAAATAAATCTTTGGGCACATCACTCTTGTCTAAGGGTAGGATGTTAAAAGTGGTATTGGTGAGTCAAAAGTTACAAATATTTTAAGGTTTTAAAATATACTGCCAAACAAAACGCTATCGGTTGTATTGTGCTATGTTTCCGCCAGCAGGTGTAAGGCCGCCCATCTTACTGAGAGAGTAATTACTCTTGGCACTGAACACTATCACTGACAATGTTTTTGCCGTCTTAGAAGCACAATTTCTTTGACTGCTAATGAAGTTAAATAGTGTTTTATAAGTTCTTTGGACCTTCTTTCATGAATTGTCTTTTCAATTTCGGGGGTCAACTTTGCTATTTGAGTGTTTTCCTTTTGCACATATAAAAGCCCTCCATATATAATTTGCTGCAGATAGGCTCTACCTTCTAATTTGTGGTTTTGATACATAGAAGTTATGAATTTGTGAAGTTTTGATATATAGAAGCTATGAATTTTTATTTAATAAAAACTATACAGGAAGAAGGAAAAGATTTGTTTTTTAAAGAGTACAGAGTTTCAGTTTTGCAAGATGAAAACATTCTGGAGATCTGTTTGACAACAGTGTGAATACACTTACCATTACTACATTGAACACTTAAAAATGATGAACATGACAAATTTTATGGGGTTTTTTTGACCACAAATTTTAAAAAGCTCTCTCTTTCTTGTGGTTTCTTCCTTTGCTTATTAAGCCCCATCCCTACATGTACTTATCCACTATCCCATACTGCCCCAAGGCAGAGTAGAGATTAGAGTTCAAATCGAGCCCTTCTCCCTCTGTGTCATGTTATTTGGTCTGTGCTAATGTACCGGATCAATTTGTGCCTTTTCCCTTAGATTCCCAGACATCTAGGATTCTCCGTTTCCTTGCTGCTTTAGGGGCTTCCACCCTTTACAACTAAGAGAGTGATATACGTATAGGTATAATAGTTAGGATTTTGGTTTGAAAACTAGATTTCCCCCCCCCCATTAAAAATAGAATGAAATGGGAGTTAGGACTTTAAGCCATGACTGAATGAGGAGGCTAGAAAATCTTCTCCCCAAAAAGCAAATATAAAGATAGACAATACAGGGCTTCCATGGTGGTGCAGTGGTTAAGAATCCGCCTGCCAATGCAGGGGACACGGGTTCGAGCCCTGCTCAGGGAAGATCCCACATGCCGCGGAGCAACTAAGCCCGTGCACCACAACTACTGAGCCTGCGCTCTAGAGCCCATGAGCCACAACTACTGAGCCCACGCGCCACATCTACTGAAGCCCAAGTGCTCTAAAGCCTGTGCTCCGCAGCAAGAGAAGCCCGCGCACCGCAACGAAGAGTAGCCCCCGCTTGCCGCAACTAGAGAAAGCCTGCATGCAGCAACGAAGACCCAACACAGCCAAAAATAATAAATTAAAAAAAAAAAAAAAAAAAAGATAGACAATATAGACAACCATTTTAATGCTCTGGAAATCACCCAAAGGCATACAACAATATGAGAAGCATTTATGGTTGAGAAACATCTCAACTTTGGGTACTAACAGTGAGTCTCTATGACATTCTTGGCTAGAGCTGCTCTCACTCCCCCACCCAGCTCCAGTGTCACAGAGGTCCTGCCAGGGCAGGCTGTGAGCACTGCCATGTTTATTGCCACAGTTGAAGGGGGTTCACTGTATCTGGAGCAGTGGACAACACCTGTGCCCAGCAGTGTTATCAATGGAAGTAACTCTTGGCAGCAGATGAGAGGAGAAGGCCAACAGCTCTAGCAGCATGAGGATGGGGTTGAGGTTGGGGTAGGCATCTGTCTGGCTGGGGCTGCGTTCATGTGCAGTGGAGACCAGGAGGGACCCAGCTCTCCACCCACACATTCCCAGCATGCACAGAGGAGACATGAAAGGGTCCAGCAGAAACTCAACATTAGGGCAGACTCAAACATGGCTGAAACTTGAATGCATTCCCCTACCCACAGATACACTGGCAGAGGATGGAAGTTTTACTGGCTCAAGGTATTTGAAACACAACCTCTGTTCAGTCATTCACTGGCTGCCCACTAGGCCATGCAAACACAGGAGTGACTCCCAGGAAACAAAGCTTTAAGAAATTTTTTTAAGAAAACTGAGCAGAAATATTTGTGCCCACATACTTTGGGCGTGACAGATTTCACAGTTTTATCTCAGGTAAGTTACTAAACTAAAAAATAAACCAAACAGCAATAACAACAACAACCTTGGAGATCGGGGGAGATAACCGGAACTCAGAGCTACCGCAATATATTGGGTTGGCCAAAGAGTTGGTTTGAGTTTTTCAGTAAGATAGTACAGAAAAACCCAAACGACACAGTTCAAAAATGGAATTAATAATTATATTCACAACAGTGTCAATAAGAATAAAATACTTAGAAATAAACTTAAAAGGCATATAATGAAAATTATAAAACATTGAAAAGAGAAATTAAAGAAGATTAAATAAATAGACATTCTATATTTATGGAATGGAAGACTCAGTATTGTCAAGATTGCAATTCTCCCCAAATTGATCTATGTATTCAACACACTGCCTATCAAAATTCCAGTGGTACTTTTGTAGAAATTGATAAGCTGATCCTAAAATTTATATGGAAATGCAATGGAATTAGAATAGCTAAAACAGCTTTGAAAAAGAACAGCGAAGTTGGAGGACTTATACTGCCTGATTGTAAAACGTGTTAAAAAGCCACCGTAATCAAGACAGTGCAATAGTGACACACTATTATATAGATGGACAGTCGCTATAGATGTATCAGAATCGAGAGTCCAGAAATAAGCCCAGAAATAATAAAAATCACATTTATGTCAACTGATTTTTGACAAAGGTACCAAGGTAATTCAACAAAAGAAAGGATTGTCTTTTTTTTATTATTAATTATTTATTTACTTATTTTTATTTTTGGCCGCATTGGGTCTTTGTTGCTGCGCGCGGGCTTTCTCTAGTTGTGGCAAGCGGGGGATACTCTTAATTGTGTAGCACTGGCTTCTCATTGTTGTGGCTTCTCTTGTTGCGGAGCCCTGGCTCTAGGTGCACGGGCTCAGTAGTTGTGGCTCTCGGGCTCTAGAGCACAGTCTCAGTAGTCGTGGCACGTGGGCTTAGTTGCTCCGCGGCATGTGGGATCTTCCCCGGCCAGGGATAGAACCCATGTCCCCTGCATTGGCCGGCAGATTCTTAACCACTGAGCCACCAGGGAAGTCCAGGATTGTCTTTTCAATAAATGATGCTGGGACAATTGGATATCCATATGCAAAAAATCCAAACTTTGAAACTTACCTCATACCATACACAAAAATTAACTCAAAATGGATCATAGAACTAAATGTAAGTGCTACAATGATAAACTTCTAGAGAAACACATAGGAGAAAATTGTGACTTTGAGTTATGCAAAGAGTTCTTCTATATGACACTAAAATCATGATCCATAAAAATAAAAATTAGGAAATTGAGTTTTATCAAAATTAAAAATTCTTTTGCGTCAAAAGACATCATTACACACCACAGACTGGGAGAAAATACTTGTAAATCATTTTTCATATATATTCTTGAAATAAATCAATATACATATATATTCTTAAAATCTCTCAAAACTCAACAATAGAAAGACAACCCAACTAAAAAATGGACAAAAGACTTGAATAGACATTGAACTAAAGAAAATATACAGGGACTTCCCTGGTGGCGCAGTGATTAAGAATCTGCCTGCCAGGGCTTCCCTGGTGGCGCAGTGGTTGAGAGTCCGCCTGCCAATGCAGGCGACACGGGTTCGAGCCCTGGTCTGGGAAGATCCCACATGCCGCGGAGCACCGGGGCCCGTGAGCCACAACTACTGAGCCTGCGCGTCTGGAGCCTGTGCTCCGCAACAAGAGAGGCCACGATAGTGAGAGGCCCGCACACCGCGATGAGGAGTGGCCCCCACTTGCCGCAACTAGAGAAGGCCCTCGCACAGAAACGAAGACCCAACACAGCCAAAAAATTAATTAATTAATTAATTTAAAAAGCCACCGTTAAAAAAAAAAGAATCCGCCTGCTAATGCAGGGAACACAAGTTCAAGCCCTGGTCCGGGAAGATCCCACATGCCGCAGAGCAACTAAGCCCACGCACCACAACTACTGAGCCTGAGCTCTAGAGCCTGCAAGCCACAACTACTGAAGCCCGCGTGCCTAGAGCCCGTGCTCCGCAACAACAGAAGCCATTGCAATGAGAAGCCTGCGCACTTCAATGAAGAGTAGCCCCCAAGGACTTCCCTGGTGGTCCAGTGGCTAAGACTCTGCGCTCCCAACGCAGGGGGCATGGGTTCGCTCCCTGGTCAGGGAACTAGATCCCACATGCTGCAACTAAAAGATCCCGCATGCCACAACAAAGATTCTGCATGCCGCAACTAAAACCCAGCGCAGCCAAATAAATAAAGAGTAGCCCCCGCTCACCACAACTAGAGAAAGCCCACACGCAGCAACGAAGACCCAACGCAGTCAAAAATAATAAATAAGTAAAATTAAAACAAAAAAAGAAAATCTACAAATGGCTAATAAGCACAGGAAAGGATGCTCAACATCATTAGTCATTAAGGAAATACAAATTAAGACCACAATGAGATACCATTACATACCCAGTAGGATGGCTACAATAAAAAAGGCAGACAATACCAAATGTCCATGAGGATGTGAAGAAACTGGAACCCTCATACATTGCTGGCGGGAATACAAAATGGCCCAGCCACTTTGGAAAACAGTTTGGCAATTTCTTAAAACATGTAACATATCCTACCATATGACCCAGCAATTCCACTCCTAGGAATCTACCATAAGAAATGAAAACACATGTCTAAACAAAAACCAGTATGCCCAAAACTGGAAACAATCCAAGTGGCCATCAACCAGTGAATGGATAAAACAAATTATGCTACATCCGTCCATACAATCGAATACTATTCAACTATAAAAAAGAAAGGAGGGCTTCCCTGGTGGCGCAGTGGTTGAGAATCTGCCTGCCAATGCAGGGCACACAGGTTCGAGCTCTGGTCCGGGAAGATCCCACATGCCGCGGAGCGACTAGGCCCGTGAGCCACAATTGCTGAGCCTGCGCATCTGGAGCCTGTGCTCCGCCACGAGAGAGGCCGCGATAGTGAGAGGCCCACGCACCACGATGAAGAGTGGCCTCCACTTGCCGCAAGTAGAGAAAGCCCTCGCACAGAAACGAAGACCCAACACAGCCATAAATAAATAAATAAATAAATAAAAAGAAAGGACATGGATACATGCTACAACTTGGAAGAAACTCAAAAACATTATGCTAAGTAAAAGAACTAGATGCAAAAGACTACATATTTAATTGTGCCATTTATATGAAATGTCCAAAAGAGGCAAATTTATAGAGACAGAAAAGATATCAGTGTTACCTAGGGCTCGGGGTGGGAGGGAGAATTAGCTGCAAACGGACATGATGGAACTTTTGGGGATGATGAAATGCTCTAAAACTGGATTGTGGTAATGGTTGCACAACTATAAATATATTCAACATTGTTGAATCATACACTAACATTTGGAGCATTTTATTTTATGTAAATTATATTTCAGTAAAGCTTTTTAAAATGTATAATAAAAACAGTTAATGGATCCCTCGCCTATCCTTTAAAATTTTTTTAATTTGTACTTTATGTTCTTCCCAGGTTTTTTGAGGTATAATTTGTATATGGTTTGCAAATATTTTCTCCCATCCTGCAGGTTGCCTTTTCACCCTGTTGATTGTTTCCTTTGCTATGCCAAAGCTTTTCAGTTTGACATAGTCTCACTTGTGTATTTTTGCTTTTGTTGCCTGTGATTTTGGTGTCATATTCAAGAAATCATTGTCAAGATCAATGTCAAGAAGTTTTTCCCCCATGTTTTCTTCTAGGAGTTTTATGGTTTTAGATGTTACATTCAAATCTTTAGTCTATTTTGAGTTACTTTTTGTGTATGGTGAAAGATAAGTGTCCAGTTTCATTCTTTTGCATGTGGTTATACAATTTCCAGATACTATTTATTGAAAAGAATATCCTTTCCTCGTTGTGTGTTCTTGGCACCTACTTGTCAAAAATTAGTTGACATTATATGCATGGGTTTATTTCTGGGCTCTCTATTCTGTTCCATTGGTCTCTGTTTTTATGCCAGTATGATACCATTTTGATTACTATTGCTTTATAATATAGTTTGAAATCAGGAAGTATAATGCCTCCAGCTTTTTGGTTCTTTCTCAAGATCACTGTGGCCATTCAGGTCTTCTGTGGTTCCATATGAATTTTAGGATTTTTTTTTTCTGTTTGTGTAAAGAAGTCTTTGGGATTTTTATAGAGATTGCATTGAAATTGTAGATTGCTTTAGGTAAGTATGGACATCTCAACAATATTAATTCTTCTAATCCATGAATACAGGATATCTTTCCATTTATTTGTGCCTCCTTTAATTTCTTTCATCAGTGTTTTATAGTTCTCATAGTACAAATCTTTCATCCCCTTGGTTAAATTTATTCCTAAGTATTTTATTCTCTTTGGTGCTATTGTAAATGGGATTGTTTCTTAATTTCCTTTTCAGATAGTTCATTGTTTGGTGTATAGAAACTCAACTGATCTTTGTATGTTGATTTTGTATGCTGCAACTTCACTGAATTCATTTATTCTACCAGTTGTTTTGTGGAGTCTTTAGGGTTTCCTACATCATGTCATCTGCAGACAGAGATAATTTTATATTCTCCTTTCCAATTTGGATGCCTTTTAGCTGACCTTCATAGTGACATCAAAAACCATAGGACCTATTTGGTAAACCTGTGACTTTGAATGATTACTTTGGATTTCAATTCCCATGAGCCCAAGAAGCAGATACCCAGTAGGTAAAAGCTCCTGAACATGATATTCCTCGTGACAGATGTCCAGAGAGCCAGAATTCTAAGACAAGAATTATCACCAGCCACCTCGTGTGATACTTGCTCATTTGACAGTGTCATTATGCTGCTCTCTTACGCAACAAAACAGCCCAAGAGCCTGTCCTCCAGCACATGTAAAGGTGGAAGGCAAATGTAAACCGTGTGTGCCCTAAGGAGCTCTGCAAAAGTCAGGGGACAGAGTTCCTGAACTCTTGTACCATGTGTTACCCACTGGTCAGGTAGCCTTGCAGACATTGATGCCCAAAATTCTTCATTAATAACATGCATTTTTAAAGCATAGTAAAGCTGATCTTAAATCAGGGTTTTGGGCAAAATATTGTTTCCAGTTCCTACCATTTACTTTTATATTTACACGGTCAATTAAGAGACCAGTTAATTCTACTTAACAGAAAAATCAGCAGGAAAAGTGTACGTTCCTTACCTGGAGCAAAACTTCACAAAGGAGGTTCCCCCCAACTCACAGCTTTCTGAAGCACAGCTGACCCCCAGTTGCCTTTCTCCCTTTCTTGAACTTCAGAGTCGTGTCCAAGCTTCATGCAGTTAGATCCCTCTCTTGGTGTAAAAGATTCCCGTGGCTGAGTTCTGGGCTCAGTTTTGCCAGCCCAGCAAACCCCCGTCTTCGCTGCCCCCATGAGAGGGCTTGTGACTACACCCTTGAGAACATGGCCCTTCTTTCTCTTTACATTCATTTCACAGTCCTCTTTCTCATAAGTTGTCCAAACCTGTCTTCCTGAGGACGAAGAGAGAACCTTATTCCAGGGAGGAAAATATCATCCCAACCTGCAGATGTGGTTGCACGTGATAGTGACAGTAGAACAACCAGTTAGCATCTGCGTGTGTTACACAAGCACTTCCCCACGTGCATTTACTTTATGAGTGTTCACTGGAGTCCATTCGTTTCTCCCCAGCTCCCCGCACCCCCTAGCGATGGGACCACAGCAACTGCCTACTCACCACCCCTTACCCGGTCGACCACCATCACCACCACTTCCCAGCACCACAGCGCCACCTGAGCCTGCCAGCAGAGAGCCACTAGACCACTCTTCTAGAAACACTGGTGTTTTCCAGATGTCTCCCTTGCTTACAAATCTCCTATGATTCCCCATCATTAACAGAATAAAGCGAAAACCTCTCAGCCTGACATTCCTGAGTCCTCTCTTGTCCTGTGATGAAGGCTGACCCAGAAGCAAATTCTGAGGGAAATGTAGGTCTTGTTTCCGAATTATTCCTGCTCTTGTGTAGGGAGCGTGCCAGCCTTGTCTTCAAACACTCGTCCTGCCCAGGCTCCTCAACTTTCTTGTCAGTTTCAGCCATACCTTCACCTCCGTCGACTGGTAACACGTGTGGATCAGAGCTTAATCAATGACACAGACTGTCGGTGGCACATGCCATCAGCACTTTAGAGACTTCTCAAGGAGAATATATTTTATACTGGTGTGAACCTGGACCATCTGAGAGCTCCTTCCCAGGACCAGAATATCTTGACCCATAGGTAGAAATGCTTCCCTGAACTCTGCTCCTCCCCTATTGGCCCATCTCTTCACTTTTCCTCAAACACACTCTATTATCATCTCTCCCATGTAGCTTTGCTGACATCTGTCCTTCCACCTCCTCCTGGCAGCTCCCATCCCAGCCTTCCTCAACCTCCCTCCTCTGAACTCGGGTATGTCACTCATTTGTTTTGACACTTTGAATTCCCCGAATTCTTAAAATTCGTGGGGATGGTGGGAGTTTTTCAGTGAATACTGGGCGGGAAGATATTCTCCTGAATTCTCTTATTGTACCATGTTTGTGGTTTCCATTTTTAAAAATATTATCTAAATCTCTGATACATTTGGAACTTGTTTTGGTGTGATACATGAATTAAGGAAACAATTTTACCATTTGTCTCAACACCCAATTATTCAAAATCAAATCTCCCCAGTGACTGGAAATGCCATCTTCATTATAATTTAAGTTCTCATCTATTTGGGGTCTCTTTTTATGGTTCTAAATTCTGTTCAACTGATCTGTCTAGCTATGCAATGATGTAAAACCATTTTAGTACTTATGGCTTTTTAAATCTATTTTGATATTTGCTAGAGCTGGTCTTTTTTTTTTTTTTTTAAATTTTTATTTTTAATTTTTTGTTTTTTTAATGCTATTCTTGTCTGCTTACATTCTTTTTATTTATGTATGTATGTATGTATGTATGGCTGTGTTGGGTCTTCGTTTCTGTGCGAGAGCTTTCTCTAGTTGTGGCAAGCGGGGGCCACTCTTCATCGCGGTGCGCGGGCCTCTCACTGTCGCGGCCTCTCTTGCTGCGGAGCACAGGCTCCAGATGCGCAGGCTCAGTAATTGTGGCTCACGGGCCGAGTTGCTCCGCGGCATGTGGGATCTTCCCAGACCAGGGCTCGAACCCGCGTCCCCTGCATTGGCAGGCAGATTCTCAACCACTGCGCCACCAGGGAAGCCCTAGAGCTGGTCTTTTTATCATTATTCTTGTTTTTCAAAAACTTCCTGGTTATCACCTGTTTATTTTTCCATATGAACTTAATAATCCTCTTGTCTGGTCTCCCTCCACCAAACTCCCGTTGCTGACATTATCAGATCTGAATTTCAAAAATCATTCTGGCTACAGTGTGGAGAACAAGGGTACATGAGGAAAGACCAGTGAGAAATGCTATCGCACGAGTTCACAAGAGACGTGAGGGTAACCTGGACTAGGAGGGTGACAGTAGAGATGGACAGAAAATAGGATCAAGTGATACGGAAAAATTAAAACTGGCAGGACTTGGTGATGAGTGTGATTTGGCAGTTTAGGAAGAGGTAGGTGGTTTTCAAGTCTTGCCCGGAGCAACCCTGGGATTTAGTCCAGTTCTATAAAGACCCCAATCTGGATCAATCCAAGGATGCACTGTTAGTTTGGGAGTTGCCCTGAAAAGCAGGGTGCTCTTGAAAAAAGACCTGGAGCTCTTCTGTAAAGAGATATCATTGGTTCAGACAAGATACCCCAAAGTGAATTGCTTCCCCCAACCCGTGTCAGGTATCAGGAATACCAAACCAGTTTCTAGAGCATTTCACAGGCTGTGGGAGTGTACCCATGACCTCAAACCTCATGGCTCTAAATGGCAACAGTGTATTCTGAGACATTCTGTTACATCATATTTGGGGACTGCAGAGCCAACTTGTGGTTAGTGAAGAAAAAGTACAATACTTCAAAAGTTTTCCTTTCTTCAGTTCCTCAGAGAGTGAAATTACCATAAGATTCCACTCCTAGGTAGATTACACCCAAAAGAATTACAAATGGGAACACAAAGAGATCCTTATATACCAATGTTCATAGCAGCATTATTCACGATAGCCAAAAGGTGGAAACAGCCCAAATGTCCATCGTCAGATGAGCAGATAAACAAAATGTTCTATAGCCATACAATGGATGCAGCCTTCTAAAGGAAGGAAATTCTGACACATGCTACAACATGGAGGGACGTAGAAAGCATTATGGTGAAATAAGCCAGAAACAAAAGGACAAATATTGTATGATTCCATTTATGTAAAGGTACCTAGAAAAGGCAAATTCATAGAAACAGAAAGTAGAATAGAGGTTACCAGGAACTGGAGGAAGGGGGAAATGGGAAGTTATTGTTAAATAGCGTCTGTTTGGGATGATGAAAAGGTTCTGGGAATATGTGGTGGTGATGGTTGCACAACGTTGAGAACTTAATGCCACTTAATTGTACAATTAAAATTGGTTAGGGCTTCCCTGGTGGCTCAGTGGTTAAGAATCTGCCTGCCAGTGCAGGGGACACAGGTTCGAGCCCTGGTCCGGGAAGATCCCACATGCTGCAGAACAACTAAGCCCATGGGTCACAACTACTGAGCCCGTGTGCCACAACTACTGAACCTGCGCTCTGGAGCCCGCGAGCCACAACTACTGAGCCTGCATGCCACAACTACTGAACCCCATGTGCCTAGAGCCCGTGCTCCACAACAAGAGAAGCCACCGCAATGAGAAGCCCACGCACCACAACGAAGAGTAGCCCCCGCTCGCCGCAACTAGAGAAAGCCTGCGCGCAGCAACGAAGACCCAACACAGCCAAAAATAAAAAAACAAATAAATAAATAAATAAAATTGGTTAAAAGGGTAAATTTTATGTGTATTTTACCAAATTTGGAATGTATAGAAAAAAATCACTATGTTGTCTAACAGAAATTAACATATTATTACAGGTCAGTTATACTTCGAAAACAAACAAACTCATAGAAAAAGACCTCAGATTTGTGGATGCCAGAGATGGGGAATAGGGGGAGGGGGAATTGGAGGAAAGCAGTCAAAAGGCACGAACTTCCAGTTATAAGATAAAGAAGTACTAGGGATGTAATGTACAACATGGTAAATATAATGAGCACTGCTGCGTGTTTTATATGAAAGTTGTTAGGAGAGGAAATCCTAAGAGTTCTCATCGCAAGGAAAACAATTTTTTTCTATTTCTTTAATTTCGCATCTCTATGATATGACGGATGTTCACTGAATTTATTGTGATCATCATTTCGTGGTGTATATAAGTCAAATAATTATGCTGTACACCTGAAACTCATACAGTGCCGTAGGTCAATTATATAAACTGGAAGAAACAATGGTAAATTTTATGTTATGTGTATTTTACCAAATTAAAAAAAGAATATATTTTTTAAAGTTTTCTTTTCTTACAAAAGAATGTGTCATAATAGAGGCACCTCCCCTCACCACCGAGACAAATTATGATCATGTTATTACAGCTATAAGTCGTATTAGCTCTCTGAGACCTAGGTTTTGCAGAGTAGGCAACATACTCTCTTACCCAAAACAATACAAAATATTTTGGGAAACAAACTATATAGCCTGCATCTCCGGAAATCCCCTCCCAAGTGGCTAACCACAAAGGGAGGAAACATAACAAGGTGAAACCAAAAGTTTACAGTCAAAACTTAAGAGTCCATGTTATTTCGTTGTGTACTAGACCAATGCAGTGCAAACGTGCACTCGGGAATGATACGATTGCAGCAGTGAAGCTTTCTCTGCCTTGGTCTTTTCTTTATGCCATCATTTAGGGATAATCTTGTTCCCAAATGTCTTTTGAAGCAAATAGGTCTAAGGCATTCGATTAAACAGAAGCTATTTAAAACTCACTTGGCAAATCACCTGAATATTAAGTTAACAGAATTAGGCAGTATCCTTTGAAGAGCTCTGAAGACAGCTATGGATGAAACTGTGTTACTGTTGATAAAACTGATGTTACAAATAACCGCTGAGCTAGAGACTATCAAGCTGCCAATGCTACTTCCATGCAAAAAAATATATATTTGTTCCAGAGGACACCCTAAGAGGAATCTATCATAAAATGTAGGAGCATCTAAATGCAAGAATGATCAATCCATTGAGTGAATAGTAACATGTTTTCCAGAAAAAAGAAAGGATAATTGATTAAAATTGTACAAATAAGTGGATGTAAATTATTTATAGTGATAAAATTCTTTGGCAAAATTCTACACAAGCAAATTTTTCTAACCACATGGTCATTACGATATTAAAGAGTGTGCAAAGGTTCAAGTGTTGGCTCAATGACAGTAAATGAAGGGTAGGAATAAAGGGAAATGCTTCTCAAGGGAGGAAGGTAATAGCCCTTTCAAGTCGTTGCTATGTATCATGAAGATATGTGAACTTTGAAATCTACAAGTTTATGGATATCAGTGAGCTTGGGAAGATACCAAGTTAAGGAAGATAAGTGTAACAGGATGGTAAAATGAAATTTTCAGCTGAGGCCCCTGAAATAGACACCATATTCTAAAGAGGTACAAGAATACTCAATGCAGGATTTATAAAGCAGATGGCATAATTTTAAAAATAACCACTACACACAGATTAGAAGGACCAAAATTTGGAACTTCGACAACACCAAGTGTTGGCCAGGCTGTGGGCAACAGGAGCTCTCATTCGTTGCTGGTGGGAATGCAGAAGGACACAGACACTGTGGGAAACAGTTCGGGGTTCTTACAAAACAAAACGTACTATACAATCCAGCAATCACACTCCTTGGTATTTACACAAAGGAGTTGAAAACTTATGTCCACACAAAAATCTGCACACAGATGTTTATAGCAGCTTTATTCACAATTGTCAAAACTTGGAAGCAACCCAGATGTCCTTCAGTAAGTGAATGGGTAAATAAACTGGTACATCCAGACAATGGAATACTATTTAGCACTAAAAAGAAATAAGCCAGCAAGCCATGAAAAGATGTGGAAGAACCTTAAATGCAGACTACTAAGTGAAAGAAGCCAGTCTGGAAAGGCTGTATGATTCCAACTATATGACATTCTGGAAAAGAAAAAACTATGAACACAGTAAAAATATCAGTGGTTTTCAGGGATGAGGGTGGAGGGTGTTAATAGGGGGAGCACAGAAGATTTTTTAGGGCAGTGAAAATACTGTGTATTATAATGATGGCTATATGTCATTGTACATTTGTCTAAATCCATAGAATGAATGTGTAACACCAAGAGTGAATTTTAAGGTAAACTGTGGACTTTTGGGTAATTATGATGTGACAGTGTAGGTTTGTCAATTGTAAGAAATGTATCATTTTGGTGAGTGATGTTGATAACGGGAAAGGCTATATATGTGTGGGTACCAGGGGTATATGAGAAATCTATGTATCTTCCTCTCAATTTTGTTGTAAACCTAACACTACTGTAAAAAAAAAAAAAATTAAGTCTAAAATAATTAGTATGAATTGATTGCTTATCCACTTAGAAAATAAAATATTTTTTTAAAAAAACCTACTGGGTGTCTTGCTAGTTAAAGCATCTACAGAAAGATGTCGTGAAGCTAGGCACAGTACCTAAAGGGTACAAAATTGGCTTAGGCAATGAAGGGGTTCAGAATATACCTCTCCAAAATATACCAAAATATTTGGTATAGTGATCATTTTAGGCTGAAGACATTTGAGATTCAACAGATAAACACACACACACACACAAAGCCCTCTGGGAGCTTCCCTTATTTGACTAAAAGCAGTAACTTCTGGGAAATAAGGCTGCCATAAATTCCTCTGCAGGGTGGATCTACCCCCAGAAGAAAGAACACAAATAAAACCTAACCCAATTCCCTTCTCCAGGGGATTGTTATGACCCTGAAGAAGATGGAAAGACTACCCATACCTGTATAGACAAACGTTATCACGAACTTTCTCCTCTCCCATCTATTTTCCTAAAACCCATTTGCCTTTCTTAAAGAAACCTATTTGTTCTTCCCATAAGGAGACTTTTCTCTCCCCTCCCCCTCTTCTACTAAATTAGGTATATAATTCTTTAACGCCAACCAGTTAAGGAGGCATCTACTTCCTTTGATGGTTCCCGTGTGCATATGAAATAAACATTTTCTCCGGCTCATCTGTTGCTTACCAGTGTAATTCACAGGACCCAGGTACTGAACATAAGAGGGTAGAGGAAAAGGTTTTTTTTTCCCTCCCCTACAGCAAAAAAGCAAATTTGTTGGCTCAGCCAACTGCAGTGAAGGAAAGGTGAAAAGTGAGCTGGGCCTCGGGGGCAACCACAGCCAGGGACGGAACACTACTTTCTCCACCTCTCATTTCTGCTTCTCTCAGGGTACCGGTCACTTTCTCCCCCTATGGGAAAAGTCCACACAGCCGGTGGGGACATGACCACCAGCCAGCTCAGGCTCATACCTCACAGGTTTGCCCCCTGAGATAGCCTGAGACCCTCTTCATCAAGGTGAAGGTCAGAAATCCCCAGGACTGGCCAAGCTTGGGCAACGCGCCTACCTCCAGCCAATCACTGGGTTGAGGAAGCAGACTGGTAAGAAACTGGGGGCTCCCAATGAACCACGCATTGAAAAGCAATACTTCTGAGAAAAGAGTGCCACTCTAGGCAGACAGAACAGTCCTTCCAAACAGCATTGTGAAGACCTCAGAAACACAGGCCACCTACATGGCTCCCTCGGCATCCTGAACCCCCGTCTCTTGGGTACCCTGAATCCCTGGATTTCTCCCCTAACACTGGTTTGGCAGGAGTGGGTGGGGAGGAGCAGAATCCTGCCCTGGATCCCAGCCAGTCATCTGGAGCCTTTCTTAGCTTGTCTGTGCTCAGCTCCCAGAGGGCTAGACCCTTCTCCATTCTACGTTGCTTTATTCAGACAACTTGTGGAACAATGTTGGCCAGCGTCTGAGACACCCATGTCTCTACCACATCGCTCCTAAGTTTCACCCCAACTCTGCACTCCCTCGGCTCCGTGTTGTTTGTCTTAAAAACCCAGACCCCAAATGAAACTGTGCCGTGCCCCTCTTTGGAATGGATCTCAGATTAGGAAATTATCGATCAATGGTAATAGGAAGGGGCAAAGACCAGCCCTTGTTTCCCCAGCCCCTGCCCACCGCCAGCCCTGTCTTCATCTCCCCCTTCTGCTGAGCCCCACTCTGCGCTGTTACCCGTAAAGGTGTCTCTGCACTTGTACAGACTGTGTGCCACGCCCTGCAAAGCTTTAGGGAGATAAATTTAGACATAAAACAGGAAGTAATTCTCTGTGTCGCTGGAGAAGTTATTGTCTCAAGATATTTTAAAGCTAGAGTTGGGGGGAGCAGTTCTCAAACTGCTGTGGATCGGAATCAGCTGGAGGGCTGGTTCAGCCACATCATCTTGGGCTCACGCCCCGAGTTTTTTTCAGTAGGTTTGGTGGGGGGCCTGAGAATCTGCATTTCTGAAAAGCTGATGCAGTTGGGCCAGGGCCCTCACTTTGAGAACTACTATGGTAGAGGCTTAAGAAGAGACAGAAAACCTCTCTACACCACAGAGCTCTCATCTGAAATTGAAGGTGTTGGCCTAAGTCAACTGAGGTGCTCTTTAGGGCTGACTTTCCATGAATATCGTGTTAAACAGGTGACCACATACATACTTGTTCAAGCTATTCTCATTATCATGAAATAATTATTGCTTATCTTTATTATGATACCACAAAAATTTCCAGTAGCTTCAGTGCTCTGATCTATATACAGCAAAACCTCAGTAAATTAAATTCATTAGAGTCACTCAATGAAAAGCTTAAATTAGAGAACATGTTAAATAAATGCCCTTTTACTCATAATTTCAACTAGCCTCCTACAAAAAATGCTTCAAAGAAAAGTTTTCATTGACGTAGCTTTACAGAACAAATGAATGATTAGCATGTAAGGATTAGCAAATAACTAATGCTTAAAGGCCTTAAGTATGATTTAAACTGTTGGTTGACTAAACATGCACCTTCTTCTCCCCTTTCCCTCAACCAATAAATATTATTTGCATTTTAATTTAATACGGTGTCCATTCTCCTGAAACAGCATTGTTTGTTCTCGATATCTAATTTGAGCATAACTAATATGTTACAATTTAAACCTTCAGTCATTTAAATATTCCCCCTCTGCCCCCCACAAATAATCTTATTTATATGTTAATTTGCTTAACTGGAAGTAGTCCACGATACTGGAAGAGCTGTGATCACCATCCAGAGCTAGTCTTTTGTTTTTTTTTAAAAACATGTCCAGGGGCTTCCCTGGTGGCGCAGTGGTTGAGAATCTGCCTGCCAATGCAGGGGACACGGGTTCGAGCCCTGGTCTGGGAAGATCCCACAGGCCACGGAGCAACTGGGCCCGTGAGCCACAACTGCTGAGCCTGCGCGTCTGGAGCCTGTGCTCCGCAACAAGAGAGGCCGCGATAGTGAGAGGCCCGCACACTGCGATGAAGAGTGGCCCCCGCTTGCCGCAACTAGAGGAAGCCCTCGCACGAAATGAAGACCCAACACAGCTAAAAAAAATAAATAAATAGAGTAGCTATTAATTTAAAAAAAAAAAAAAACATGTCCAGTTAGTCTTATAGTTTCTTTTTTTTTAAAAATTAATTAAATTTTTTTTTTAATATTTATTTTTGGCTGTGTTGGGTCTTCGTTTCTGTGCGAGGGCTTTCTCTAGTTGCAGCAAGTGGGGGCCACTCTTCATCGCAGTGCGCGAGCCTCTCACTATCGCGGCCTCTCTTGTTGCGGAGCACAGGCTCCAGACGCGCAGGCTCAGTAGTTGTGGCTCACGGGCCCAGTTGCTCCGCGGCATGTGGGATCTTCCCAGACCAGGGCTCGAACCCGTGTCCCCTGCATCAGCAGGCAGATTCTCAACCACTGCGCCACCAGGGAAGCCCCAGGGCTAGTCTTTGATCACATGCTCTCCTCTGAGACCTCATGCCCTTCCACTCAGAACCTTAATGTTGAAGGGGGCTTAAAAAGCATCTAGTCCATACCCTCAATCGGAGCCACCAAATATGTCCTCAGGGTACCACACCTAGGAAGTCCCAGGCTCTGATGGAGAGCCCGAGCTGTCAGGAGTTTTGAATCAATTCTTGGCACATAACACCATGTTCACAGTCAGATCCCTCCATCAGTGACCCCCAAGAAACTGAGAACATGTCACCCTTGGAAGCACGGAGCAGAGCCAGCACTAGTGTATTTTCACCTTTCCACCTGAATGTGCTCACCTACAAAGGCTAATATTGTCATTCAACTGGGAATAGTCATAGGTGTCACATTTTTTAAAAAGTAAAATTATATCAGTATTATCCAGGAAATAATCATGCCTTCACTGGTCAGACTCCTTTCACTCTCTGAGTCTACCATCCTTAATCCTAGTTTACTTCTCTTCGTTCCTGGCCCATCTCTAGGGCTTTTGATAAAAGTCTCTGGAAAACTTCTAAACTGCATACACCAGTATAGAAATCCTAAGGTCCAAAATCTTGCTTTGCCACTTTTTCATGTTTATAAAATTTCTCTCCTCAGCTAGATCATAGGCTTCTAGAAAACATGGGTTCTATTTTATATTTTGTGTCCCTTGTCTGCTATGTCTGAACGGACAGCCAGGATCTGGAACCCCAAGTCTCCTTGCCAATGTCTGCTCATTTCCCAAGGGACATATATATGGAAGAAGGACGTGTTATACAGGGGGCATTGCCTGCAATGTGTTCTCATTATAATTGGGTAAGTCATCAGCCAAAACCCTTATGGTGGGACTCCACCCTGATGGAATGGCACAGACTAATGGGGAAACACTACTTTACCTCAAGGCTTAGAGTAGAGCTGGCCTCATCTGCTCTCTCCATGCTGTCTTCCAGGGGCCACCCTGATCTCACGTTGCTTTTCAGCTGCGTGTCTAAATCCACCCCACCCGGTCCAGTTGGCCTTGCTTCCAAGGACTGAGAGCTGGAGTAGGGCGATCACAAACAAGATGGCAGGATGCAACAGGACCTAATAAGCAGACTGAGCCAGTATTTATACAGAAGAACAGAAATACAAATACCAAGGAAGATAAAAGCGACGAAAGATTGGCTGAAGGTAAGTCAGGATCAATCAAGGCATGATGTATGTCCACCATCTAGATGACCCTTTAAAGGTAAACTAGCTAATTTTTCATGCATCAGCACTATGGTTCCCCCCACCCGCCTTTTTTTTTGGCTGCATCATGCAACATGTGGGATCTTAGTTCCCCCAACCAGGGATCGAACCCGCGTCCCTTGCGTTGGAAGCACAGAGTCTTAACCACTGGACCGCCAGGGAAGTCCCAGAGCTATGGTCCCTTGATCGAGATACTCTTAACAGCCCTGGCTCTTTGGAATCCTGGCTGGACAGGTCAGCTCTGAGCCCCTCTTGGGGAAGGAAAGGAATAAGTGGGGACTAGGGATGGTGAGGGAGCAGTGCCCATGTTAGAAGCTGGGAGGAGCTGGATGCCAGAAGAATAAAGAGCCTTTCTCCCTTAGGAATGAGCCTAATAGGTAGATCTTCACTCCTTTCTCCTGGACCCTCTACTGGTCTGCTTTGCTTCTCCCACTTTTAACATTCTGACTGTGAAGGGAAAGAGAAAGAATCAAGTGGCCTTGGAGAAGTTGAGCCTCTGACTCTCATCAGAAGTTCCTTTCCCACTATGCCCTTGGTTTCATCCTTGACAGACACGGAAGTGCTTGCTCTCCAAAGGTGGAATGAAAGGCAGAGATCCTGGGCTCTCCCTGGAGCAGTGGTTCTCACCTTGCTTACATATTAGAATCAGATGGGAAACTAAGAAAAAATTCTCAGTAACCAGGCAGCATCCCCAAGCCAATTAAATAAGAATCTTGGGTGTGAGACTCAGACACCAATGTATTTTAAAACTCCCCAAATGAGTCTAATGTATAGTCAAGGCTGAGCACCACCACGCTGGAGATTAAGCGTCCCTTCTGAAACCTGGCTGTACGTTAGAATCACTTCAGGGACTTTTTTTTTTTTTTTTTTTAATTAATTAATTTATCTATTTTTGGCTGTGTTGGGTCTTCGTTTCTGTGTGAGGGCTTTCTCCAGTTGCGGCAAGCGGGGGCCACTCTCTTCATCGCAGTGCGCGGGCCTCTCATTATTGCGGCCTCTCTTGTTGCGGAGCACAGGCTACAGACGCGCAGGCTCAGCAGTTGTGGCTCACGGGCCCAGTTGCTCCGCGGCATGTGGGATCTTCCCAGACCCGGGCTCGAACCCGTGTCCCCTGCATTGGCAGGCAGATTCTCAACCACTGCGCCACCAGGGAAGCCCGGGACTTTTAAAACTACTATTAAAAAAAAAAAGAAAAAAGAAAAACTAAAGACACCCCAGACCGATTAAGATCAGATCTCTGGGGATTCTAAGCCAGGTATCAGTATGTTTTTAAGGTTTCTCGGGTTTTAAGGTTCCTTTGTGTGTATGTGGTAAACCATATACAACATAAAGTTTACCGTTTTAACCATTTTTAAGTATATAATTCAGTGGCATAAATACATTCACAATGTTGTGCAACCATCACCACTAGCCATTTCCAGAACTTTTTCATCATCCCGAACAGAAACTTTGTATCCATTAAACAATAACTCCTTATTTCCCCCAGTCCCCCAGCCCCACTCTATTCTACTTTCTGTCTCTATGAATTTGCCCATTCTAGGTACCCTATATAAACGGAATCATACAATATCTGTCCTTCTGTTTCTGGAGTATTTCACTAAGCATATGCTTTCCAGGTTGTAGCGTGCGTCAGAATTTCCTTCCTTTTTAAGGCTGCATGATATTCCATTGTATGTATGTAGCACATTTTGCCTTTCCATTCATCTGTTACTGGACATTTGGGCTGTTTCCACCTTTTGGTTACCGTGAATAATGCCGCTACAAATATTGATGTACAGGCACCTGTTTGAGTTGCTGCTTGCAACTCTTTTGGGTATATTCCAGAAGTGGGATTGCTGGATCATATGATAATTCTATGTTTAACTTTTTGAGGAACTGGGCTACCCTCATGTGATTCTTACGTGCAACCAAGGATGAGGAACACCGGCGAGGCCAGCATCCCTCTTACATCCTAAGAGAGTACAGATTGGTAGTTGGTAAATATTATTGGATTAATTTCTTCATAAATTGCATCGTAGCCCAATGCAGTTGTTAGTGTCACAAAGTCAAAAGACTGTTGGGTGGATTAACGTAGTTAGCACCCTTTTGAAAACCCCAACAAAGTGGCTCACGGCCATGAGAAATATCACGTCAACTGCGGTTCCTGCCTTCAGTTGAAATGTGTCCCCAGTGATTTGCTAGTGCTGATCATTTAAGTATCAGAGTTTCTGATTTGCTTTGTAGATAATAAATGATTGGCATTGTAGATAGTAAATTAGATCTGATTCAAGACTTTTCCTATCGTAATGTTGTATCTATCATGATACCTGGTATTATTCCTCAGATACGTTTCCTTGAATAGGAAGGAGAAAGTGGCAATGTATACAGGAGTGTGCTGTACACGGGAATGTCTTCCATCTCATAAAGCGCTGCTGAACTAGCCACTGACAGCCTCATGGGAATTCCCTTGTATGTGAGGAGTTTTTTTGTTTTTGTTTTTTCTCTTGCTGCCCCACATGGTACTTTCTCCTCCGTGTTTTCAGCCTTCCTTCTTGCTGCCAACAGAGTACTCACCACTCCCTTTCTTTGCCACAAGCAGAGATTGGATTTAGTCAACCCTGTATTCTAAGCACTGTAAGAAAGAATTAACAAAGATGTGGAACGTAATGGGTGTCCTAACTAGCTCATCTATCTGGGTTATCTATGCCTTTCTTTGCCTTTGACTAAGGCATCTTGCAACTCCGAGAGATAGAAGTTGTAGGAAACTGATAGTAATGCAAATAATTCTTGATTATAAATAGATAAATTCTGTTGGAGGAGGTTCAATGGATTTCCCTCCTCCACTGTGGAAGAAGTTGGTTTGCATCTATTAAGCTAATTCATCTCAGCTCCCTGCTGGGCTTACATATTTATCTCGCCTTTGGATTCTCCTTTGAAGTGGTCACAACACCTTTTTCGGTTCCCTCCTTCACTAACGTGTTAAATAAAATCTTTGACTTGTATTCACTGTACATTCGTTGAGAGTCATGATTTTAACTTTCTTTTTGAAAAACCAACTTATCCAAAATCTGAAACACCAAAAACACCAAGTGTTGACCAGGTTGTGGGCAACAGGAACTCTCATTCATTGCTGGTGGGAATGCAGAAGGACACAGACACTGTGGGAAACAGTTTGGGGTTCTTACAAAACTAAACATACTCTTACCCTATGATCTAGCAATCACCCTCCTTGGTATTTACTCAGAGGAGCTGAAAACGTATGTCCACACAAAACCTACACACAGATCTTTACAGCAGCTTTATTCACAGTTGCCAAAACTTAGACACAACCGAGATGTCCTTCAGTAGGTGAATGGATAAACAAACTGTGGTACATCCAGACAATAGAATATTATTTAGCACTAAAAAGAAATGAGCTATCAAGCTATGAAAAGACATGGAGGAATATTAGATGCATATTATTAAGTGAAAGAAGCCAATCTGAAAAGGCTGTATGATTCCAACTATATCACTTTCTGAAAAGGGCCAAAATATGGAGACGGTAAAAAGACCAGTGATTGAAAAGGGTTGGGAGGGAGGAGAGATGAACAGGCAGAGTACAGAGGATTTTTAGGACAGTGAAAATACTCTGTATGATACCTTAACGGTGGATACATATCATTATACATTTGTCTAAACCCACAGAATGTACAACACCAGGATGAACCCTAATGTAAATTATGGACTTCAGGTGATTATCATGTATCCATGTAGATTCATCAGTTGTGACAAATGTACCACTCTGGTGGCGGATATTGATAATGGGGGAGGCTGTAAGTAGGTGAGAGCAGAGGGTACATGAGATATCTCTGTACCTTCCCCTCAATTTTGCTGTGCACCTAAAACCGCTCTAAAAAAAATACAGGCTTAATAAAAACAAAACTAAATGAAAATCATCCCTTAACAGTATTTGGCACAGAGCCTGGCACAAGGTAGGAATCCAATTAATATTTGTGAATGAATGAGTGAATGTAGACAAGTAAATGTAATCTCTGCCATGGATGATTCATCATGAAGGAAGGGTATGGAATATTAACGCAATGCTTAGCTGCTATTCCAAAGTTGAAATTGAAATGGGAAAATCCCCCCAATCCCTTGGGAGATGGTAGCAAGAAGGTGCAGCAAGGGAAGTGGAGAACCTTGTGTCAGAAAGTGGCTTGCGTGTACTCAACACAGAGGCTGAGTCAGAGGTCACAAAGGGTGCTGGGCATGGAATAAGGTGGGAGACAAGGAATGTCATTTAAGTCACGAGACTCCTGTTTCCTTTCCCTCTGTTGTATACAGATCCCAGGACCTCTGGGTGTTCTCCTGCACTGGGCCTTTGAAAATCTGTCCAGATATAAAATAATGGCATTCTGGCATTTTCGGTTAGAGTACCAACTCTAGTCAAAACGCATAAAGGAAAAAAAGCTATGGGTCAGTTTCCAGATGTGTGAGTGTTTTAAAGATGACATCAATGGATTTCTATAGAATGAAACCACAGGCTTCCTGCAAATTGTCTGGATTCACAAAGCCCTATGTCACTTTCAACTAAGGAGGAAGAACTCCCAAGTATATTATCCGTAGACATGCATGAACTTTCAAGGGGCATTTAAAAGTCAGAGCTCCACTCTGTTTTTCTCCTATCTTTATAGAAATGTAATGGTTGATATAGAAAAGGTACCTGACTTACTGTTTATTTATTTTTTTAATATTTTAATTTTACTGGAGCATAGTTGAATTACTGTTTATTGTGTTTTTCCAAAATTAACCTGGCAACTTTGAGAGTACTAATAAACTCTGCATCTACTTCTCCCAGACACTTTCTATGTGTACATAGAGAAATTATCTCTCATTTAATTCTCATAACAATCATTTGAAACAGGTACTATCATCTTCTACTCTTTACAGATGTGGAAATTGAAGGTGAGAGGTTAACTTGCCTAAAGTCATACCATTAATGACTGGCAGCATCAAAATTCAAATTCAGGGCTAACTCTAAAGGTCATATTCTTTCTACTGTATCATTAGGCCCCATAAGAGAACCACAGGAGTGAAATTACATTGGAAAATATTAACATTTGATTGAGAGGAGAAAAAGACCAGTCATAAAATGTAATGTTAGTCCAAGGTAGAGGCTGGAGGGTGACGGGTGAGGTGAATGCATAGGATATAAAATTGCTAAGTGAAAAACAGGGCCCTGACTCAAGTGAAATGAGGGAGGCACTTGTCTTGAGGCAGAGAGGAGAAGCAGGGGAGGGGATGGGAGGGTTCTGACATCATCAGTACTCAGCTGAGCTGTACTGGATAAGATGCACCTGGTCAAATTGGGAAGGATACTCACAGGGTAATGAATGAGCAGGTGCACAAGCAAAAACTTGCATATAGTATACTTAGAAAAAAGTCCCTTGAATCTCAATTTTAAAAGACTAGAAGACTAGACTAATGAGGACCAGACCAATAAAGACCAGAAGACTTGATTTCCATACTTGGTACCTGGAGGTAATAGACTAATATTTGTTCACTGACTGAGGACAAAAGCGGAAGGCACTAGAAGTAATTGGAAAAGGTTTACCAAGGTCAAACCGAGTATGAAACAAGCATTTGCACTTCTAAGGATAATGCTGATAAGTTAGCATTTATTATCTACTACTTGCTAAGCAGAGCTAAGTGATTTACATACATCAACTCCTTTAATTCTGGTAACAACTCTATATATACTATATTTTCAGTCCCATTTTAATAGATGAGGCAGAGAATTAAGTAACTTATTCAAAGTCATAAAACTAGAACCCAGCAGATCTTCCTGGATCCAAAGTTTGTGCACTTGGCCATTATACCGCATTCTGAACTCTGAACTTACACTGGATTAAAAAAATCACTGGATAGTGATTAACTGTGCTAGAATGTGGTGGAAGCTGTGTGGAGCTACCACCCTGAAAAAAGGTAGTGAGAATTTGGGTGTCCAAATTATTGCTACAGAAAATCCTGCTGTCCCGTGTGATGAAAAAGTTAATGCCACCAGAAACTGGACCAGGAAACCTTCTGTCTGGGGGCTACCTGGCTAGTCACACTTTATAAGTTACTTGCTCGCTTTTGTCCCAAACTACCCTCTAGTTTTCAATGGGGCAATGGCCTCGAATATCGCTAAGAGTGGGAGAGTGAGCTCAGGTGCGTCTGCATTTGTTATTTCATCTATTCTGCATCCTTCCAGGGAAGGGCATCCTCTATAAAGCTGTCTGCTGTGATTTATGAAGATTCTGGATGGCAGTCTGACTCGGAGGAAACCAGGTGATTCCTGCTAAAAACAATCATTTCCAAGATCTAATTAGGTTTAAATATACTACAGCCAGTTTTGTTGTTGTTGTTGAAGTCTAGGCACAGATTTCAGGCAATTTCCATTGAGTATCTGGATCTCTAGCACCACTTCCCTTAGCAATGCCATACACATCTAATCCTAAAACGAGGAATCCTCCGCTGAGGCTGCCCAACGCGGGTGCTGGTGGCGTCGCCGGGCACACGCAAGTCACTGAGTCAGCAGAGCGCGCCTCTGGAGGAGCGGACCCGCCGGCGATGGAAAACCACGTGCTCCCCTCCTTGGCGTGAGGCAATCTTCCTCCCACAGCCTCGGGAAGCCCCGACGCCACAGGCTTCCTCGCCATAGTGGTGCCACCCGAGCGTAGTTCCTCCACCGCTTCCTCCTCCAGCTGCCACCACTCGACCCTTCCTGCTCAGCAACGACTCCACCTCCCAACCGTGTTTGAAGCGCGCGCCTCGCCGCGGCCCAGAAGAGGCGGCGCGGAGGGCGGGGGAGGTGCGCGCACGCGCGCCGTGGGCGGCCCCGCCCCCGCCCGAGGCCCCGCCCCCGGAGCCGCTAGCGCGGCCAGCCGGCCCGGCTCACCCAAGCAAACCTGGCTCTGCGGGGCGGGAAGCGGCGCTTCCTCCTCCGAGCGCGGTGCAGCGCCGTCCAATTAGTCCTTCCGCCCCTGCCTCCGCGGCGCCGCGGCGAGCGAGGGGGCGAGCGGAAAGTGCGCGATGCGGCCGGCGGGAGCAGCGGCTGTCGCGGGGTCGTCGGCGCGGGACATGTCGCTGTGCGGGGAGCTGCTGCAGGCCCCGCCGCCCCTGGCCTCGCAGCCGCCGGCGGCCGCGCCCTCGGGGCCGCCGCTCGCCGCAGCAGCCGGCGCGACCCTCAACCGCCTTCCGGAGCCGCTGCTGCGGAGGCTCAGCAGGAGCTTGGACCGAGCGCCCGAGGGCCGGGGATGGAGGAGGCTGGCCGAGGTGGCGGGGAGTCGGGGGCGCCTCCGGCTCAGGTGCGGCACCGGGGCCCGCGGTGGGGTGGGGTGGGGTGTAAGGGCGGGGCGGGGTCACGTGGGGGCGAACTTGGGCGGGGGGCGCGCGGGGAGAGTGAAGTGGGCACGGGAGAGGGAGGGCGGACGCGGCGATGGGTGAGGTTGGAAAACCTCGGGGCCACTTGAGATGGTGCAGGGGCCGCTGGGGGTAAGGAGCGCGGAGGGAAGGAGGTGGGAGAACTTCAGTAACCTTCCAGACAGAGAGCCTGAACCCAGGAAAGTCCTGGGAATGCAGAGATTCGAGGTTGGACTCCGGCGGTCCACACCCTTTTCCTACCCTCTTTCCCTTTAGCTGAAAGAGAGAAATAGAGGTTGACCAAGGAGAATATAAAGAAAGCTATCTGGAGACCATTGCGTTAGGGCGGTAATTCCAAAGGATTAAAATACACAGACCTAGAAGACTTAAGGGAGGTTAGGAAGGGGACGTGCAGGTAGAGAGATAATGAAGGTGAAGGGTTTGAGGTGCAGGAATTCATGAAGGTTTTAATGTAGATGTAGAGAGAGAAGGATAGTGGGAAAGAAAGAAACTAAACTCACCGTCTTCCTCCATCAAACCAACTTTCCAGGTTTTCTTCCTGAATCACCATGAACTTTAAACCATTTTCCTATTACCAGGCTTGGAACTGGGCTTAAGACTCTCAGGACTCCTTTACACTCTTAAGAATTATTGAGGACCCCAGAGGGTTTTGGGATTTTATTTATTTATTTATTTATTTATTTATTTATTTATTTATTTATTTATTTTTGGCTGTGTTGGGTCTTCGTTGCTGTGCACGGGCTTTCTCAAGTTGCGGCGAGCGGGGGCTACTCTTCGTTGTGGTGCGTGGGCTTCTCATTGCAGTGGCTTCTCATTGTGGAGCACGGGCTCTAGGCACGCAGGCTTCAGTAGTTGTGGCGTGAGGGCTTCAGTAGTTGTGGCGCACGGGCTTAGTTGTTCCGCAGCATCTTCCTGGACCAGGGCTCGAACCCGTGTCCCCTGCATAGGCATGCGGATTCTTAACCACTGCACCACCAGGGAACCCCCCCCCCCACCGCCCGAGAGTTTTTAATGTGGGTTCTATATGTTACATACATACAACATATACTGATATTTACCATATTAGAAATTAAAATTAAGAATTTTTTAATATTTAAAGAGAATAATTCATTACATGTTAACAGAAATGATGTGTTTTTGTGGAAAAACAAACTTTTCCAAAACAAAAAATTTAGTTAGAAAAGTGGCATTGTTTTGCATTTTGAAAATCTCCTTAATGTCTTGGCTGAATCCCAGAGAACCAGCATCTTTTGTCTCCTTCTGCACTCAGTCTGTTGCACTGTCACAGGTCAGGTAACACTGGATATTCCAATGTCCATTCTTGAGAGAATGAATGAAAAAAATAAATAACATCTTAGCATTATTATGAAAAGTCATTTTGACCTTGGGGATCCTGTGAAAAGGGCCTCAGGAACTGCAGTAGGGCTTCCCAGACCACACTTAGAACCACTGCTCTAGATCATTGTTATGATTTGGGTCTGTCTTTGAACCCCTTGGCAGTTTTTTTAACTTCTCATATAACCAACCTTTGTCTTGTTCTATAATTATTTGTACATGTCTTTATAAACTCCTCGAGAACAGGAAGATTTAAGATCCTATATGTTATGCATAGAACCTATCTTAGACACTCTATAAATAATTTTGAATTGAGAGGGGAACCATTCATTCAAAATTACATTTTTTGAGTGCCCGATTTTTGCAAATGTTTCAGAGGATAAAAAGATGTCAAATATTTAGCTCCTACTTATAAGGGCTTATGCAGTAATAGACTGTTATTCTGAGACAAATCACAAATAATATGTTAGATGCTATGTTGGGTGTGAATAATAATAACAGTGGGTTTTTATCATTTATTAAACAATATATACACCAGGCAATGTACTAAGTGTTTAACTCTCACCACAACCTTGAGTTTCAAAGAGTTTGAGGTTAAACCAGAATAATGATGATTTGGGATTATTTGGCTGTTCGGTGGAGTAATGATGTAAGGATGGAATCAAGAAGTGGTAAATTTGCAAAGTTGAGCAAATGGCATACTTTTTTCTTTCTTTCTTTCTTTCTTTTTTTTTAAAATTTTTTGCCACTCTGCACAGCACGTGGGATCTTAGTTCCCCAAGCAGGGCTCAAACCCGTGTCCCCTGCATTGGAAGCACAGAGTCTTAATCACTGGACTGCCAGGGAAGTCCCCCCCCTTTTTTTTTTTTTTTTTTTCTGTTCTAGGAAGAATACATTGTGCTTTTGGCTGTGCAAAGAAAATCCAAGATACGTATTATTATTCTAGGTCCAGAGATTTCTGAATTTCTAGACTTACAATAACATAAACAGTTGTCTTCTTCATGGGCAGGGGGCGGGGTCAGATTACCAGACCTGTGATTGGTTGATTTGTGAAATTAACTACTACTCTAGTTAGGGAAGGCTCTGGCCTTTCCAGAAGAAGGTTCTCCTGAAGTGAGCACTCCTATTTGGCCATGAAGGAGGGAGAAGAACATCAGTAAGGCCCTGCCACTGAAGAGGCATGGCTGATGGAATCTAAAAGTAGTGGATACCTGACATCAGGCGTTCAGTTTTCCTCCCTAAGCCTTCAGTTAAGTTTTGTTAAAGGCTATAGAATGGTATTAGCTTTGTTTGAGGAACTAATGGAAAAGTTTGAGACCACCTCTCTGGTGAAGGTAGTATGGAGAGAGGGCAGTTGCCCAGCAAGAGGAGACAAACAACAAAGGGCACGAAGTTGTGGAAGCTGGGGATTTCAGGGTGGGAAGTTTACTGGAGACAGATGAGTTTGGCCAGCCTTCCAGGATGGTGAAGGTTAGCTCAGAGTAGGTTAGTTGTGCTGGGGAAAGTGGCCACCCTGAAGGTTGGAGAACTGGAGAACATTAAGCCCACATACCTGTTGAGATCAGAAGAATTAAACTGACCTAACAGAAGGTTAGCCCTGGGAACTTGGAGGCTGGGGAGTGACAACTGAGGGGGCAGAGTAAGCTGGCGGTGCTTTTTCTATTTAAGACTAAAACAGTGATTTTAAAACGATTTCATACCGATGGCAAAAGAGCATCTACAATAGTAAAAAGTCCGAAAAGCATTTTTCTCTAGTGTCAAACGCAGGAATTATAGTGAATCTAGTGCAAGTGGATGACAGTTCCCACGAGGATGAGCAGTGGTTTCTGCAGAGTCACTGGGTTCACAGCCCTAAAATCCCAGAAGGTTGCCTATTCTGTTTCTTTTCACTTTTTTCCCTCCCTCTATACAACTTTCCTCAGACTAGGTAAGAATTTAATAAATAAGCCACAGGAGTTCCTTCTGAACTGTCCCGTCAGGGATAAGGAGTGTTTCCAGATGGTTATTGGTGATTCAGGATAAATCCTTGCATATAGTTTAGTTTCCCAAAGCATGAACATGTGGGAGTGCCCTAAACAAACTCAGCCCTAGTTGCATTCCAAACTGCCTCAATATTGAACGCCCTTTGCTGTCAGTGTAGGTAAGCACGGGTTCTGAGTGTCTTGCCCAAGCAATGTGAATTCTGCGGAGGCATGGAACATTCGAGCCCCAAAGATGGCAGAGCTTTCAGGAGGCTCTAATAGTGTGTAAATTCCATGAAGGAGGGAGCTTAGAGATGGGACTTTGGGACATGGACCAGGGAAGACAGTCAGCCAGTGCATACTTGCTGTGTAGAAGAGGCTCTTTTAGCTACGGAATCCTGCCCTCGAGCACTTTATGATAGGAAGGTTTCCTCCTGTCCCTCTCTCTTCAGTCTCTACCTCTTCATCTTTGGATTTTGGAATGCCTTAGGGCTTAGGTGTATCTCTTTGTCTAGACTTCTACACCTAATCCCCACCTTGGTGTTACCCTTAAGTCTTCGTGACTTTACACATATTTAGGTTGATTAGGCTCAGTTCACATCTTCAGCCCATGTCTTTGCTTTGAACTCCTGGATTCATTTGTGTAGATCTCCTCTTGAATGACTAATAGACATCTTAAATGCAACACGTCCAAAACTTAACACGTCTTCCGCCATAACCTCTTTCTCTTGCAGTCGTCTGCATCTCAGTGAAGGGCAACTACATCCGTCCAGGTGCTGAGGCCAGAAACTTCAGTCATTCCTGACTCCGCTTTTATATACCACATCCACTGCATCAGCAGATCCCTTCTGCCATACCTCCAGTATGTGTCTAGAATCCTACGTCCACTGAGACCACCCTGGTCCAGGCCACTGTTATCTCTCACCTGCATTGTTCCAATGGCCGCCTAACTTCTCCGCCTCCTGCTTTGCTCCCCATCCCAGTCTGTTCTCACTATAGCAGCAAGAATCGTTCTTTTAAAACATTAAATCAGGTCTTATCCTCCCTCTGTTCAAAACCCTCCCATTGCTTCTCCATCTCAGAGTGAAAACACCAGTTAGCTACCAGTGAGCTCTTGGACTTGATCTCCTGTTAGTGTCTCCCTCCCTCTCTCAGCTCTAGTCACACATGCTTTCTTGCCCTTCCTTGAAGACAGTAGGGCCTTTGGACTTGCTGTTTGCTCAGCCTGAGATGTTTTCCACGGATGAACCACAAGACTGGCTCCTTTACCTCTTCAGGTGTTTGCTTAAAAGTCACCTTCTCACAGAGAATGACAAATATCATATGATATTGCTTATATGTAGAATCTAAAAGAATGATACAAATGAAGTTATTTACAAAACAGAAATAGACTCACAGATGTAGAAAACAGATTTATGGTTACCAAAGGGGAAAGGAGGGAGAGATAAATTAGGAGTTTGGGATTAAAATATACACACCACTATATATAAAATAGGTAACCAACAAGGACCTACTATATAGCAGAGGGAACTATACTCAATATCTTGTAATAACCTATAATGGAGGAGAATGTAAAAAAGGAATATATTTGTATATTTATGTATAACTGAATCACTTTGCTGTACATTTGAAACTAGCACAGCATTGTAAATCAACTATATTTCAATAAAAATTTTAAAAATAAACAACATTGATTACATTTTTTTTAAAAAGGTCACCTTCTCAGTGAGGTCTTCTCTGATCACACTATTTAAAATCACCCCCTACATCTGCTCCAGCCTTACCTATCCCCCTGCTTTGCTTTGTTTTTCTCCAAAGCACTTAGGACAGTTGGATCGATGGATGCACAGATCTCTGTGTGTGTACACATATCTGTCCCTCTCCTGTGGAAAAATCTAGAAGGATGGGGGATTTTGTTTGCAGCTAGAAAAATACCTAGAAAAAATGGTTGTCCTATTTTAGGTGATTAATAAGTAGTTGTTGAATTAATGAATAATGATTCTGAAGTGTAAATGTACCAAGAGAAACAAAAGAATCTAAAAGCAGTGCCATGGTTTGTACCCTAAAAGGTGTATAATATCAATATGTTCTATTTGATTATACATTTTTAAAAGTAAAGATAAATATAGGTTTTTTTAAGCAAAGTCTGTTTGTTTCAGTAAGAAAGCAGTCTTTTTAATTAAATCAGAAATTTCAAATTAGAGCTGGTAGAAACCACTTCAAAGCACAGCCTTACAGGAATGTAACTAAAAAGGAAAGAAAGAAAAGTTGGGTATGTATAAACATCATCTTAGCTGAAAGCCGGTGCCCATGTGGAAAATCAGTAAAAGGAAAGAAGAGAGAGCACCTTGTTTTTCTCCAGTGCCTCTTGTATTGGAAGAGAAGTCGTTGTCTATTGCAATTTGATCTTTCTTCGTTTGGTGGGGGGAAAGTAAAATTGTTTTTAGTTTTCTCCATATTAATATAAAGATTAAAGCACCATTTGGTTGCATTTGACAAGATGGCATCTTAATTTCATGTATCAGATCTTGATAACCTTTCTGAATCATAAAAAAATTAGCATACAGCATCCTTGTTTTTATAAATTTCATATTATAATTATTTGAAAAATGGGTAATCCTTATATTGTGTCTAATATTGGTTCCTTGGGCATTCCAGGGACTAGTAAAAGAAAATTTTACAAAATATTGTAGCAGCACCTTCAGCTTTTGTTTTTGCTACCATTGCAATCACCATTATTTCATAAAAGAAAGGACACTTTAACACTTTTAAAAATAAGAACGATAATCTTAGAGTAAAAGACAGTCTTATTGTCCTTACCTTTATCAATTTGCCATGGACTTCAGATTGTGCTGCCAGAGTGTACAGCCCAGAATTGGGAATGGTTGATCTGTAATATGATTATTGACATTTAACAAGGATAGAGTATTGAATATACAAATTTAGCTAGAATACCTAGAAAAGAATACCTAGTGACTGGAGGCTTTGGAGGACACTATCTGGTTACCAAAACAGTAATTACTCAAAAAAAATTATTTTTTTAAAAAAATTTATTTTATTTATTTATTTTTGGCCGCATTGGGTCTTCGTTGCTGCACACGTGCTTTCTCTAGTTGCGGTGAGCGGGAGCTACTCTTCGTTGCGGTGCACGGGCTTCTCATTGCGGTGGCTTCTCTTGTTGCGGAGCATGGGCTCTAGGTGCATGGGCTTCAGTAGTTGTGGCACGCGGGCTCTAGAGCACAGGCTCAGTAGTTGTGGCGCGCGGGCTTAGTTGCTCCGTGGCATGTGGGCTCTTCCCGGACCAGGGCTCGAACCCGTGTCCCCTGCATTGGCAGGCAGAGTCTTAACCACTGCGCCACCAGGGAAGTCCCCTTAGTCTTCTTTTAATATTCCCATACTTTTATTGCATAATAAGAGCTAGCTTTTACTGAGTGCTTATTTGCCACACACTGTGCTAAGTACTTTTTACATGGATTGTCTAATTTAATTCTAACAATCCTGTGAGATAGAATATTAGTATTGAAGTTATTTTGGTTGGATCCATTTTCTTCTTCATGAAATAACCAACTTTATCACAGAATTATAAATCTTGGGTGACCATTATACAAATGCTGTGGCAGCCTTTTACTAAAACTGATCAAAATGAATGTGAACTAAGAATATCTTAAGTCATATGAAAGCTTGCTAACTAACCTTGGCTCTGCCACAGCGGTGGAACCATTATGTTTGACCCCTTCCCTCCAGGCTTCCAGGCATTTCAGTATGAATAATTCATATGGGCAAGACGAAATTTTAGGTATTGAGGGATTTTAAAAAGATATATATATATATGATAGGGTGTCTGCTTGCAGCGAGTACTGGTATCTAGTTGGGTAAAGAAGACATGCTTGTGAAAGAAAAGCTCATGATTTTAAGACAAAATTGTGTTGAAACATATAGAACAGGAGTCTGCAAACAGCAGCCTATGGCCCATATTGAGACCACTGCCTGTTTTTGTATAGCTAAGAATGCTTTTTATTTTTTTTATTTTTTATTTATTTAAATTTTTATTTATTTATTTATTTATTTATGGCTGTGTTGGGTCTTTGTTTCTGTGCGAGGGCTTTCTTCTAGTTGTGGCAAGCGGGGGCCACTGTTCATCGCGGTGCGCGGGCCTCTCACCATCGCGGCCTCTCTTGTCGCGGAGCACAGGCTCCAGACGCGCAGGCTCAGCAGTTGTGGCTCACGGGCCCAGTTGCTCCGCGGCCTGTGGGATCTTCCCAGACCGGGGCTCGAACCCGTGTCCCCTGCCCTGGCAGGCAGATTCTCAACCACTGCACCACCAGGGAAGCCCTGTTTTTCATATTTTAAAAATTGTAAAACAAAACAAAAGTCAAGAAAAGAATATGCAGGAGAGACTCTGTGGCCTGTATAAAGCCTAAAACATTTACTCTCTGGCACTTTACAGGAAAAGTTTGCCAACGTCTGCTATTCAAGATGAGCACCATTAGGAGACTGCGTCTAAAGGGACAGTAGCATTCGTAATGTAAACCGTTTTCCCCACCACTCAACAACTTGCCGTTTATTCTCTACAACACCCATGACGGGGCCAAACATATAGCAGGCAGATCATGTTGAAGAAGATCTGTTGACCTGAATTAAATTTGTTGTTTGCAGTTGTCTAGACTTGGAGCAGTGTTCTCTTAAGGTCCTGGAGCCTGAAGGCAGCCCAAGCCTGTGTTTACTGAAGCTGCTGGGTGAGAAAGGCTGTACGGTCGTGGAGCTGAGCGACTTCCTGCAGACTATGGAGCACACTGAGGTCCTTCAGCTCCTCAGCCCCCCAGGTACGTGTTTCCCGTGGGCACGTTCTCCAGGAGCTCATGGAGACAGACTCAGAGGAAAATATCTCATTTGACCAAATGAATTGTGTTAAGCATTTTTGAAACATGTAAATATATGGAGCCTCATTTCCCCCCCCCAGGTTGAGACTAAAGAACACATAAAAAGCAAATACACTGCATAAACATTTGTTGGATTGCTTTTCCAAAAAAACAGCTATAGAAGACATTTTGGGGACAGTTGGAATCACTTGAGTATAACCTGCATATTAGACATTAGGGAATTATCATGTGACGATGGTGCTGTACTTCTTTTTTTTTTTTTTTTAAAGTATAAGCTTCTTTTACTTATTTATTTATTTATTTATGACTGTGTTGGGTCTTCGTTTCTGTGCGAGGGCTTTCTCCAGTTGCGGCAAGCGGGGGCCACTCTTCATCGCGGTGCGCGGGCCTCTCACCATCGCGGCCTCTCTTGTTGCGGAGCACAGGCTCCAGACGCACAGGCTCAGTAATTGTGGCTCACGGGCCCAGTTGCTTCGCGGCATGTGGGATCTTCCCAGACCAGGGCTCGAACCCGTGTCCCCTGCATTGGCAGGCAGATTCTCAACCACCGCACCACCAGGGAAGCCCGGTGCTGTACTTCTATAGAAGAATGTCTTTATTCCAAGGAGGTGCATGTGAAAGTGTTGAGGGGAAAGGTTTCTATAACTTGTGTTGAAATAGTGCAGCCAAGAAAGTAAATACACACATTTATTTATATGTATGTATATGAATGAGAGAAAGTGTAACAAATGTTTATTGTTGAAGTTTTTTGCCAACATGGTGCTTTTGAAATGTTGAGTAACTCAACCACATGATTTTTTTTTTCTCCTGAATATACCTATATTGAGTGAGGTTGCTCACTTCCAAGGTCATATTTGAGGAATAGGAAACAGTCCCTCCTTTCCACAACTGTGGATGGAGTTGGTCAGTTACCGTGATGTCAGCAGGAGGGACCATGTCATCCAAGTCACGTGATGGCAGCGGCGCTGCAGACCTTCTTTCTCGGGGGCTTGGGGAATTAGAGACGTGTTGTGGTGTACTGACAAGTACACGTAGCAGAAACCCCAACTCAAGTTGGTGTAATAAAGGGAGCATGCTGGTTCCAACAGAAAAGTCTTGAAGCAGGTTGGGCTTCGAGAAAGGCAGGGGCCAGCTCTGTTTCCAAGGAGTTGGATTTTGTCTTTGCTCTTCCTTTCTTGTCATTGGCTTCCTCCCAGGGCTGACTTTCTACCTAGTCATAGGATGTCTACTGGCTGTTCCTTGCATTAACCTTTGTCCCAGCAAAAATCGTAGGATTCCCTAATAAGCTAACTAATTTTGGCCACGTGCCTGTCCCTGTACCTGTCACCAGCCAGGGAGTTGGAATGTGCCAGTTCCCCTGGCTTAGAGCCGGGAGCGGAGTGGGTTCAGTTAGCTTTCCAGAAACCTCATGGATCGCCAAACAAAATTGGATGCTGGGGACGTGAGGGGGAGCAACTGAAAAGTCTGCTACAAATGGAAGGGACCCTGGATTGTGAGCCAGGAAACTTGGACTCTCAGGTTATCCCTGGCTTTACCAGGCCTAGTGCAGATGATGAAATAGGTCCTCTATAAACGCCTCTCTTGTGTTACCCACTGTATCTGATGCTTGACAGATGCGTGCCTCTTCATACAAGAGGCCTGGGGTAATGCAGATCCCATCTAGATGCAATTGCTTTCTGTCACCAAACAGTACATTATTTCTTCAGGTGACATTTATTAATTTTTGTATCCCCAGTGTCTCAGAAGTACCCAGGAGTTGTGGCCATTGAAATCTGCCAGTCTAGGGCACTCAGCCGCTAAGTTCTCAGACTTTGTACACTCACCGGGGCCTCTGAAAACTTAAGAAACCTCTTTGGGAATTAACTATAACTTTAATGTCTCATGATGTTTTTCAATAATTGCACTTAATTACTCCACCGTTGTTGCCAAGTCTATAAAATGTGAGTCAGCGTTCTCTACCTCTCAGACTTGGAGGAGCTGCTGGGATGACGCTGTGTTGAGTTGCATGTAGGTGACCACGGAGGCTGCGCACACATCTCATGATCTGTGGTGTGATCACTGGCCTGCGATCAAAGGTCTCCAAGCTTTCAAAGTTTCCCATGCATGAAACTGGGCTTGACTGAAATTGAGTCACATGTTCATTTGTGTGTAATGATGTGCCTGAAATTTTTAGCAGTATTTTCTATTTTGATGTGATAGGCCAGCAGCGAATACAGAGCCATCCTAATAAACATCAGTCATCTTCTTTGGAAAAATCTGTTTCTGCTCTTGGTGTTTCTCTCCAAATAGTAGGATCAGCGCTTTACCATCAGTGTTCCCCTGTGCAGATCGTTCTGATACTGGGCCAACAGGCTTTTTCAGTTATCCCCTGGGACTCTTTCATATTTGAGGGGAGAATAGAAAAAAGACAGCAGTTTCTACATGACCACTTATGCACTATTTCTGTGAAGTTTTATGTCATATTAGCCATATAGTATTCATTAGCTATATAGTATTCATTAGAAATCAGTTGTTACTTGAATGTTAATTATTGATTTAAGAGGAAATATTCGGGGATCTAAAAAAACGCAGTAATTTACAGTTAGCTTTCTACCTGAATCTTACTTGGATAATCTAAAACTTACTGTATTTACATACATTAGAATATAGAAATGTAAGAATTTGAGAATAATTTTTATATTTCAATAAAGACATTGAGAATAAAAACTATTGTAATTATATTAAGAATGCAAGCTCTGATAGAATCAACTTAATCTGGGATTTTGCTCATTCAATCAACATTACTGTATTCTAATACTTCTGCTATTCCAGGCATTGTGCTTGGTACTATGAATTAAAACAATAGTTCCTGCATGTTCAAAATTCATCGTCTAGTAGGGGAGACAAACATGTAACTCATCACATCCAGTACAATCATAAAAACAAGTATATATTAAATCTCCAGTTTTTCCTTTTCAGTGTATTCCTGAATCTTGGTGAAAATACAAAGTAGGAATAATCTAACGTTTTATCTCTTTTTTTTTTTGGTAGTGCAGTTTCATAAGAAGACATTAGTTCTTATTCCACATAGAGCCTGATGACTTTTATCTGATTGTCGTTATAGAGAGCCCTGGTTTTGGGTGACTAAGATGCTGTGAACCTCTGAACAAGTCTTTCAGGCCTAAATACAAGGAGAAGGGGAAACTTCAGATTTATTTTAGTCTGATTTTGTCATATTCCATCCCAGCTGTTTGTGGAATGACAGCCAGAGATGGCCATAGAAGATGGCTGTGGTACCGAGTTTCTTTGCATGTCTTTGTTTTGGTGGCTCAGAAGTAGCTGGGGAGGGTTCCCCCATCTCTAACTGGAACACCTGCCTTGATTAGGAGCCAACTTCAGTGGTCCCTCACTTAGCATGAGGTCTAAGCCAAAGGTAACTCACCCCCAAATTCTTGTGCTCCATGGGCTCTGACACCTAATATATTTTTCAAAAGGTTGTGGTTTACTCTCTTCTGCTTTCCCTCCGATTGGGCTTTTCCATAGCACATGGGTTGGCCAGCTTGCCTCTCAGACTGGTCTTGCCTGCACTTTGTTGGAGAAGTGGCTTATAATTTTTATGTATGGCTGGTGTCCATCTGCATTTTCCAGCTCTGACTCATTGTTTCCCGATTTTTATTCCTTTGGTCATTTCAGTGGGAATTGAAGAGGGGCGGGGTGTTAAATGAATTTGCTGAAATTGTTTTGAACCAGAAGTCTGTAATGATTTTTTTAGACCTTTATTTATTTTTTTATTTAAGGGTCAAAGACTCTGATCTCGAAGCAGCCAAAATTGGCATCTGTAACCTTGGCAAATACAGATAAACTTAGATGTGCCATTTGAGATGTTTTTGTTTTGAGTGACACTATTTGAGTGCAGATGTATAAGCGCCATCAATTAGAGTTTTGTTTAAGAGAAACCATTTGAGTGCTGACTAGTAGCCTCTATCAACTAGAGTCCTGCACATCACGAGATTGGTTGCCAAGGAAGCCGTGCTCTGACCTGGAATCGGCTAAGCAGAGGCTAGACAGTGGGGGATGTTTAGAGAGAATTAACACGTTACACATGGGTTTCATTAGATGGATCCCAAGGTTCTTTCTGCTCCAGTGTTGTGATGCTGCCATTTTATTTCATTCTCGTATAAAAGGAGCTTTGCTGTGCAGACATTTCAGAAGTGCCGGCAGAGTCATGTGATTTCACTGACATCTTTTCCATTTTTCCCCACCCCTTTCTCATATCAATTCATTTTTCTTCTTTAATTCCTCGTACTATACTCATTGTTATGTTTCTGATACCAATTTTTTATTACTTTCATTGTCTCTAAGACAAGAGCAAAGATAGTTGAATATTATTCTTTCATTTCCAGGATACCTTTACTTCACATTTTATCTTCGCAATTCTGTGAAAGCCCAGAACAGTACTATTATGAACATTTAAATTTTATTTTATTTTATTTTTATCTTTTTAACATCTTTATTGGAGTATAATTGCTTTACAATGGTGTGTTAGTTTCTGCTTTATAACAAAGTGAATCAGCTATACATATACATATATCCCCATATCTCCCCCCTCTTGCGTCTCCCTCCTACCCTCCCTATCCCACCCCTCTAGGTGGTCACAAAGCACCGAGCTGACCTCCCTGTGCGATGCGGCTGCTTCCCACTAGCTATCTGTTTTACATTTGGTAGCGTATATATGTCCATGCCACTCTCTCACTTCGTCCCAGCTTACCCTTCCCCCTCCCTGTGTCCTCAAGTCCATTCTCTACGTCTGAGTCTTTATTCCTGTCCTGCCCCTAGGTTCTTCAGAAGCATTTTTTTGGGGTTTGTTTTTTTTTTAGCTTCCATATATATGTGTTAACATAACGGTGTTTGTTTTTCTCTTTCTGACTTACTTCGCTGTGTATGACAGACTCTAGGTCCATCCACCTCACTACAAATAACTCAATTTCGTTTCTCTTTATGGCTGAGTAATATTCCATTATATATATGTGCCACATCTTCTTTATCCATTCATCTGTCAATGGACACTTAGGTTGCTTCCATGTCCTGTACATTTAAATTTTAAATATGAGCACACATTTATGTGGAAAAAGAGATTACCAGAAGTTATCATTTGGCCAGAATCACAGTTGGTTATTTACAAAAGTGGGACTAGAACCCAGGTCTACTGACCCTGACCTGAACTCAATGTCACTTCCATAATACTAGGAAGTTTCTGGATTGTTTGGGAGGCTTAGTTATGGATTATTACGTCAATTCTCTCTTTGACCCACAGACTTCAATTTTTTTCTTCTTGCCAAAGTAAAAAGTACTAAACTACTAGATCATACTTATAAGGGACTCATCTTGTTCCATGAACAACAGAAATTCCTGAAAGCAAGATATTAAGAAGTGAAAAGAGGCAAAGATGGTATAAATGGGAATAAGATTAAAGAAGAAGAAAAGAGCTAGAAAGGGAGTGGTGGTGAGGGCTGGAAGGATGGGTTTCCACCCCAAGGTGTTAAAGGAAGTTGTCGATGATGTAGAAGGATGAGGGGTGTGATGTAGGAGACCAGGTTTAGCCACAGTAGATGCAAATGTAAATTGACCTGTAAGAGGAAAGTACACAACCAGTACAACTTCCCCCCATTACACTGGTTGTGTAATGGGGGGAAGTTGTTAGAGGAAGAGGAATGGTATTTATTCTGGGCCTCTCTGGGGTGCTTTTCAGTAGTAGTTTTGAAATGTTCAAAATAACGTTGAGGGAGAGTTTTAGCTGGAAGATGATAGAAAAAGTTTTTTGGTTCATGGCCTCTGAAAATAGATGCGCTGTAACGTACACAATAGATCTGTTCCTGGAAAAGCTGTGAATTACTTCGATAGTAACTGCATTGTAAGAGAGAACAACTCAAAGGGAACCTATGATGAATCCTTTTGTCAGGTCAAGAATCACCCTCGGGCTTCCCTGGTGGCGCAGTGGTTGAGAGTCCGCCTGCCAATGCAGGGGACACGGGTTCGAGCCCTGGTCTGGGAAGATCCCACATGCCGCAGAGCAACTGGGCCCATGAGCCACAATTACTGAGCCTGCACGTCTGGAGCCTGTGCTCCGCAACAAGAGAGGCCGCGATAGTGAGAGGCCCGCGCACCGCGATGAAGAGTGGCCCCCGCTTGCCGCAACTAGAGAAAGCCCTTGCACAGAAACGAAGACCCAACACAGCCACAAATAAATAAATAAATAAACAACCCCCTCTAAAAAAAAAAAAAAAAAAAAAAGAATCACCCTCATTTATCTGTTTAGTGATTCCAGCAGGGGTTTTAGTTTTATTGTGCAATATCTTGAGCCGGTTGCTCACACAGGTGTGCACGTGTTGAAAGCACAATCCTGATGTTCCATCAGACCCAGTCAGATTCTCTCCGGCTTACAGGAAATCAAGTAACCTCTTTGACTTCTTTGCAGATGTTATCTGAAAATAGGCTTGTTTGCCAGGAAGCTGTGCATTCACCCTTTAAAATAGAACTTTCGTCTGCCTTGGTACACCGTCCAGAGCTCTGTGCCATCTTCCTTCCTTACTTTGTTCAGCACGTTCTGACTAGTGGGCGCTGCGCGAGGGTGGTTAGAGGTGACCGTGGTTCCCTGTCGCACACGAGACAGGGTGGAAAGAAATATGTGTGGTTAAAACATGGGAGGTGTTGTGACTTCTCTCTGTGCTACTCACCAGGGCAGGTTCCAAATCACAATGTGCCTTTCAATTCTCAGTCTTTGAAGCAGTAAATAATAAAGACATGTCTTTGCTTGCTTCTTGAAGACTTAGACTACTAAAATTGTTGGTACAGGACAGATATATCAACTGTGAGTTTGAATGTCTGTTAAAAATCATTTAGTCTTGTCTCCCACAAAGGAAGCTTTTAGAACATCCTGGTCACATGGGCGCCTTCCTCTGAAGTCATTCATTTCTTTGTAAGACCCTCTAGAGAGAAAGCCTTTCACTTTCCTTCATTCTCATCTTTTGTCTCTTTGTGTAATAGCAGAGAATCTTTGCCACAGTAAATTTTTAAGGACTGCCATGGCACAAGACACTGCACTCTGCCTGACACCCTCCTTCCAGTGAGAGAGGCTCACTGTGGCAGAAGATGGGATTAGCATGGGCGATGCATTAAGAACCATCAGAAAATGATAACTATGTGACGTGATGGATGTGTTAATTAACTTGATTGTGACAAACATTTCACAAACGTATACCTATATTGAATCATCATGTTGTGCACCCGTAAATATATGCAGTTTTTATTTGTCACTTACACCTCAATAAAGGTGGAAGGAAAAAAAAAAATCACTGGGGGGCTTCCCTGGTGGCGCAGTGGTTAAGAATCTGCCTGCCAATGCAGGGGACACGGGTTCGAGCCCTGGTCTGGGAAGATCCCACATGCCGCGGAGCAACTAGGCCCGTGAGCCACAACTACTGAGCCTGAGCGTCTGGAGCCTCTGCTCCGCAACAAGAGAGGCCGCGATAGTGAGAGGCCCGCGCACCGCGATGAAGAGTGGTCCCCGCTTGCCGCAGCTAGAGGAAGCCCTCGCACAGAAACGAAGACCCAACACAGCCAAAAATAAATAAATTAATTAATTAAATTTTTAAAAAAATCACTGGGATAACCCAAGGCTTAAAAGGGTTTATTTATTTATTTATTTGTTTATTTATTTATTTATTTATTGGCTGTGTTGGGTCTTCGTTTCTGTGCAAGGGCTTTCTCCAGTTGTGGCAAGCGGGGGCCACTCTTCATCGCGGTGCGCGGGCCTCTCACTATCGTGGCCTCTCGTTGCGGAGCACAGGCTCCAGACGCGCAGGCTCAGTAGTTGTGGCTCATGGGCCTAGTTGCTCCGCGGCATGTGGGATCTTCCCAGACCAGGGCTCGAACCCGTGTCCCCTGCATTGGCAGGCACATTCTCAACCACTGTGCCACCAGGGAAGCCCCCAAAAGGGTTTTAAAGCCCAAGAAAACTTAGCTTTGCATCCTGGTTCTGCCATTTTACAATGAGAAAAAAAGGAATCTCAGAGAAGTTAATAATTTACACAGGGTAATTTGAATGACTTTCTGCAAATGACGTAAGTTCACTTTCCTCATTGTAACATAGATCTAGTTAATATCTAACTCACATGATTATTTTGAAAGTTAGAGATCAAAGTGCCGGGCATATGTAAAGCAGCCAGTAAATTGCCGTTATAGTAATTTTTGTTATTATTATACACATTCGTTCAACAAATATGTGTTGAACACCCACTGTCTCATATATGCCAGGCACTATTCTAGGCGTCTGGCAAACTGGTGGCTAAGACAAGAGCTTCTGTTTTAGTAGGGTGAGACAGATAATAAGAAACAGGACTTCGGGTGATCAGTGCAGTGAAACCCACAAAGTGGGACGAGTATAATGCTGGGGGGGAGAGGGGGAGGTAGCTCATGTTTCCTGGACCAGCTGGAGACCTGGATGATGAGAGAGTCTGTCATGAAACAGTGGGGGTTAGGGGGGAATCCAGCAGAGGACCAGGAGGTGGAAAGGCAGGAAAGAGTTTGTGTTCCGAAGGAAAGAGGCCCTCCGCGGCTGGAGCCTGGTGGGCAAGGATACGGTGGGCACGAGGGCCTCGTTGGCCATGTAAGGAGCTTGGGTTTTATTCTAAATCCAATGGGAGGTCAGTAAAGGGTTTTATCAGAGGAGTGATATGGATTAATTTATGTTTTAAAAAGACATTGGGCTGCTGGTTGGAAGTAAGGAAAGAAAGTTCACAGGCTGTGACAATAGTTCAGTTCAGGAGGGGATGGCGGCTTGGATTAAGCTCATGGCATTGAAGATGGTGAGATGTGGAAAAGCTTAAGCGACAGGCCTCGCAGCTAAATTACACGTGGGGAAGGAGGACGTGAGCAGGAGGGGTTTGGCGTGGCTGCTAAGTTTCCGTCCTGAGTGACTGGATGCTTGGGGCTAGGCCGGGACCTGGTTTATCTTCCCTGAGATGGAGAAGACTGGGGGGGTCTCGCGGAGGAGATTTTGTGTCAGGAGGGACTGGGGATGTTACATTTGAGATGGCTTTAAGACATCCACATTTTAAAGCCAATATACCACAACGCCTGTATTTTTCAGATTTATACTTGTTCCCTTCTGTTATTGTTGCAAATTTTTTTCCTCTCTTATCACAATTAAACTTTGAAAATCAGAATCTTTGTATCTTAAAGTTGTGATGTAAGTCTCTCCTGGCAGATGAATGGTATATGAGGGCATTAAAATACAGTGCTGTGAATTTTCTGGCTTCAGTAAGAGTGTCATCCCATTTTCTGACTTCAACACGTACTTTCTGACCAACGTGGATTACAGAATTCAGAAAAACTGTTACTTCAGCCATCCTTTGGTCACTTGGCATCCACATAAAGGATGAATGGATATGAAAGCTTTTCCTTGGCAAGAATTTTAAATTCTTTTTTGAGAGGCCCTACTATATTTACTAAAGATTTTCCAGGGTTTCTCTAGACCTTCAAATGTAATAAGTATGCAATGAATATTTACTCATTTTGGATTTTGGTTTTATTTGGTATCTTTCCTGCATGGATTTCACATGCCTATTTTACCTTACGTACTATTTTTTCCCTAGAAAGTTTAGTACCTTTCAGGTATTAAGGTGGTTGTTATTTAGACTATCTCCTCTTCAATGGTAATCTTGTGTTCCTTTGGATTGATGGGTTGTCGAAGAAAAAGATAGGAGATCATGTTCAGGATACATGAGGAACAAAATAAAAATAGGCATGGGAAATTAAGTTTTATAAGTTTTAATGATTCTTTCTCCTTTCTGAAAGCCAACTAACCCAGGTTTATGTATTAAAACCTTGGCAAATGTAAAATTTCCTAGCTTTGTTTCCTTTTGTGTCAGTTATCTGTTGCTGCATAACAAATTATCCCAAAACCAAAAATTTAAAAAACAGCATCTGTTCATTATCTCAGAGTTTCCTAGGCTAGGCATCCAGGAGGGGTGGAGCTGGGTGGTTTTATCTCAGGATCTCTCATGAGGTGATAGTCCAGCTGTCGGCCAGGGCTGTTGCCATCTGAAGGTCTGAGGGGGGCTGGGAAATCCTCTTCTCAGATGGTTCATGCACGCGGCTGTTGGCAGGAGGCCCAGGTTGCTTTCCTTACCGCTTGGGCCTCTCTGCAGAGCTGCCCAAGCGTCCCCATGACATGGCAGCAGGCTTCCCCAGAGGGAGTGATTGAGAGAGAGGGAGGAGGGAGGGGGCAGGGATTCTGTTATTGACTCCAGGATCTTTGACAGGAAGCTCCTGTCAAAAGTTTTCCAAGTTTTGATGCTGGTAGTCATTTCTCAGATGAGAACTGTTTGCATCACATGTATCAAATTTATATCCTGCTGTTCTGTTTCTGTACCTTTCTGCTTACAGAATAGTTTTATTTTAATGCTAAATCACAGCATTGACATTCATATGCCCTTTCTTTTTTAATATTTATTTATTTAGGCTGCGCCGGGTCTTTTTTTTTTTTAATTTGTTTATTTGTTTTGTTTTTATTTTTGGCTGTGTTGGGTCTTCACTGCTGCGCACGGGCTTTCTCTAGTTGCGGCGAGCGGGGGCTACTCTTTGTTGCGGTGCGCAGGCTTCTCATTGTCATGGCTTTTCTTGTTGTGGAGCATGGGCTCTAGGCACACAGGCTTCAGCAGTTGTGGCACGTGGGCTCAGTAGTTGTGGCTCGCGGGCTCTAGAGCGCAGGCTCAGTAGTTGTGGCACACGGGCTTAGTTGCTCCGCGGCATGTGGGATCTTCCCCGACCAGGGCTCGAACCCGTGTCCCCTGCATTGGCAGGCAGATTCTTAACCACTGCGCCACCAGGGAAGCCCCATGCACCAGGTCTTAATTACCACACGCAGGCTCTTATTTGTGGCAGGCAGGATCTAGTTCCCTGACCAGGGATCGAACCCGGGCCCCCTGCATTGGGAGCACAGAGTCTCACCCACTGGGTGAGAAGTCCCTCATATGTCTTTTGAGGACATTTAAGTGGTATTTAAACTCACACTTGTCTTACTAACAGCGCACCTAACTCAGTTGAAGTGCTGGCCGGATAAGCCTTTATGACTAAGTATTCCTAGAGCTGGCACAGAGAAAGCATCGTGACTGCTGTATGCAGACAGCTATGATAAGGCTCATCCTGATTTCAGAGGTGTTAGAATGTGGAAAAAGTGTTTCTCAGAATTGAAGAAATATGGCAAACAATTGTTTCCCCCAATCATGGGGAAGTACAGTAGATCAAAGTCTTCTGCAGGTGAGTTCCTTTCCTCCTGGTTTTACAGAGCCTGGAACTCACAAACTCATCATCTGATGGAGAAGGAGATGTGAATGGGTGATTTATAACCAGGATGAATATGCAGGTTATTTCCAAAATATTTCTTCTTTTGGTTTCGGAAACATAAACAAGGAAAACTCCTCTTCTCTGACTTTATATAACTTTTTTTTTTTTAAGGAATAAAGATCACTGTAAACCCAGAATCCAAGGCAGTCTTGGCTGGACAGTTTGTGAAGCTGTGTTGCCGGGCAACTGGGCATCCTTTTGTACAATATCAATGGTTCAAAATGAATAAAGAGGTAATTTTTTAATGTCTTTTAATTCCTCTGTCATGAGAAGAGAGAAAGATAGAAAATTAATTAGCCTGTTGTCTTCAGTGTGTTTTCAGGAATTTTGTTAAAGGGTATGATAGGTCCTTGTTAAAGGATCTGTGTTATTACTGAAGTGTTTATTCAGTAATCATTACTTTGGTAAGCAGTAATAAAATCAGTTCTCTATTCTGAAAATTGTGGAAAATCAGGAGTACTTGGGGCAACAATGTTAACAAACATGAAACATCACCAGTACATTCTAAAATATCTATACAAAATTCTTTACAACAGATTATGTTCCAGTCTAAATCTTTAAAAGATTTTCAAAGCAACATGGAAGGCAATATTATTTTAAGCATTCCCCATAACTGTATTATATCAAAAGATTTAGGTTTTTATGGTAGATTCTGAAGTAAAATTCAGGTAGGTAGAAAGGGGCGTTTATTCCTTTTGTGGAAGGATGGTATCCCCGTGCCACCCAAGAAATAATTTAAAATTGCATATTGGAATCCTCTTGTCTTAAACATTCTTTGATCCCTCTGCTGCTGGGGATGTCTCAGCGGTCTGGCCACGTCGTGTCCCACTCTGGTGGGCTTCTCTCTTCCCCCTCATTCATCTCCCCTCGCTCCCTTCCCTCCTAGATGGTACCTTGAAACTCCATTATTCTTTTTAGCCTGTTAGTCACATAACTAAACTTTCTTCCCAACTCAACATTAAGACTCCATTTGCAAATCTGAAACTAAGTTCAAGAGCTGTTCCGAGACGACAGTCTTCCCTTTGGTGGGATCGCCCTGTGCCTTAGAAGAAACATGTGGATTTGTACAATTTTTAATTTCTGTCCCTCACACACAGGTGAGGTAAGGCAGATGTGAACTGCAGTAACAGGACTGCATTGGCACCAGACAGGCCTGTGTTGGCTCCTTGACTGTTAGTAGCGACTCGAATTCCTGTCGTCAGGGGTTGAGAGAACTTAATTGATGGCATAGTTTATGTGCCAAGGCTCTCGAGAGATGGTAACTAAAGTTATTTTCACCATATTTTCTCAATTGCCGAGTGGCTTTCATTTTAATAAACACCTTTAGAGGAAGAAATCATGGACAAAACTTACTCTGTTAAGTACATCATTTGTGAACTATGTCCTGACTTGAGAAGGGGAGGAATGTAGAGGGTGAGCGGTGCATCGTGGATTTGAAGAGTTGCGGTGGATTTTAAAGCCCTTACCAGTCGACAATCTGTGACAATCTGTGTTTGTCAAACCACACTTAGGTTCGTAGTCTATTTCAGGAGATATTCATTTAACGGCTACTTGTTGGACACCTGTTTTGTGCCAGGCCGGGTTCTAAGTCCAGGATGGTGAAGCACCGACACACAGGGGCCCTGCCAGCTCCACTGGGGAAAGACTGAGCAAATAAGATAACTCTGTGAGTTAAGAGCTGTGAGAAAATAAACAGGGTGATACAAAGGGAGAAGCCACTAAAGGTCTTAAGTAGGAGAAGCAACGTGATAGAATTTTTGTTTTTAAAACACCAACTTGCTGCTTGAAGGGAAGCAAGAGCAAAGCAAGAAGACCAGTTATCTAATGCCTGCACTGGACTAGAGATAACGGTAGTGTGGATTAGGACATGGCAGTGGAGACGGATCAAAGTGGGTAAGCCACTTTATTTTAGAGATAGAGTTCATCAAACCCGACAGATTAAATGTGGAGCCTGAGGGAAAAGGAAGAGAGCTCAAGGATGACCCTAGATTTTCTACTTAAGCATCTGGGGACCTGTTATTTACTGAGGTGTTAAGAGACTGGGAGAGGAAGAGATTAAGGGCAAAAAAATCAAGAGTTTGGTTTTAGACATGTTAAGTTTGAAGTGCCTATTGGATGTCTAAATGCATCTAAGTCAGCTTGGATACCTCAGGAGACAACATTGAAAGTTTGTTGGGACTTCCCTGGCGGTCTAGTGGTTAGGACTCCACGCTTCCACTGCAGGGGGCACAGGTTTGATCCCTGGTCAGGGAACTAAGATCCCTCATGCCATGCGGCATGGCCAAAATAAATAAATACATAGATAAACGTGTTTAAAAAAAAAAAGAAGAAAGTTTGTGTAGTGGAGGAGGAACCAGTAGAGAGACTAAGAAGAATTTGCAAGAGAGATAAGAGGAAAACCAGGAGAGAATGGTATGAAGCCCTTGGGAAAGTATTTCAAGAAGAAAGGGGTGGTCAGCATTTTCAGTGCTGCTGAGAGGTATGTGGGTCAAGGGGGGGTATACTTGGGATTTTTTTGTTTAAGATATAAAGGTACTAGAGTATGTTTTCGGGAGTGATACAATAAAAGAGAGAAATAGATGCTAAAGCAGAGAGAAAATTGCAGGAGCAAAGTCAGAGAGGATGAGGGGATTGTTGGAGAGGAAAAAACCTTTCTCCCACCCTCTCATGCTCAGTCCCTGGGGGCCTGTGAATTAACTGGCAAAATACAGATTAACAAGAGAAGTTTATTCATATGGGAAATTACAAAAGAAGTAGCCCTGTGATTGGTTACAATTAGAGGAAAAGGGAGGAAGGAGAAAAAGCCTCTCTGGGAAGAACAAATGGGTTTCTTTAGGAAATATATACAAAGGGGTTTCTAGGAGAATAAACAGGAGATGAGAAAGTTTGTGGTAATATTTATTCATGCAAGTGCAAGTGGTCTTTCCATCTTCTTCATGGCTATATAAAACTTCCCTGGAGAGGGGATTTATGGTAGGTTTCCTCTTGGTCTCCTTCCTAGGAATAAAAGCCACCCTGAAGAGGGAATTTATGGCAGCCTCATTTCCCAGAAGTTTCTGCTTTTAGTCAGATGAGGAAAGCTCTGATAAGGCTTCTTTCTGCATCTGTTGAATCCTAAACATCTTCAGCTTGAACTAATTTGCATACCAGCTTTGCGGTTCTGAGTGGTTAGGATCGCCATGCAACCCAAGCCCAAGTAACCTTTGTTAGGAAAACACGCTTTCCATTTTAACAGGAGGGAAGAGAGTTACAAATAAGCACAGACTAAAGTCAATGGATTGCAGGAGGTTTGAGGAGAGAGAAAGTATACACGAATAGCCTAGTAGGAAAGCAAACTTAGTAGGTTCACGTGGTAGGATGGTCAGGCAGTGCTAAGGCAGCCTCCATCCCAGTTGTCAGATCTTCAGCAAAATGCTCTCGCTCTGGTGCAGGTTCCGAGAGGAGAGAGAGCCGAATTCACTTGGTTGGTGTTTGGAGAGGGAGAGCTTGTTAAAGTACTTTGCAAGGGAGCCAATATATAACAAGGCACTTGACAAAGCCCTTTGACAATATGCCGGAGTTGGGTGGTGCTGATAAATTGATGGGAGCAGCTAAGGTGAAAGAAAACTTAACGTGGTGACCAGAGCCCAGGAGTAAAAGCTTGGGAAACCCTTGCATGGACCTTCCTTCCCATCACTGATAGGCTTCCCATAGCCCTTCTCCACCCAGACCTTGAAAGAAGCGTATTGGTCACGGCATCTATCCTCTGATAGAATTTTGCAGATGAGAAAACGGGGTCTTGAGGTAAAATAACTTGCTCATATACTGACAGCTAATTTGATCAGAACAGAAATTAACAGCCAGGCCTAACTTTCTGTGATCCCTTCACTCCATCATGGGTTGGTCATGTTGTATGACTTCTTAGCTCATAAATGTTACAATTCTAGATTCTTTAGATACTAATGATCAAACAATTTTAAATGACAGATTAGATACTTTTCTATTAGTGAGTTTTGGGACGATATAAGGGAGAGAGCTTAACTCTCTTGTTCACAGATTTGTAGAAGACTGATTTTCTAAGACTTCAGGCCTAAGTTACTCAAAATGTTGTTGTTTTTTAAGTAACAGATATTTTAGAACTTGGGGGGAAAAAAGATATACTTTTCAAAGTTCCAAGAACATCATACATTTTGCACAGCACATTTTTATAAGGTGTGTTTTGATGAGTCCTTCATTTTTATCCTCTCATTGATTCTTGCACAGATTCCGAACGGAAATGCATCAGAACTTATTTTTAACACAGTGCATATAAAAGATGCAGGCTTTTATGTCTGTCGAGTTAATAATAATTTCACCTTCGAATTTAGCCAGTGGTCACAGCTGGATGTTTGTGATGTCACAGAAGTAACAGAAAGCTTCCAGAGTAAGTGATAAAGTAACTTGAATGCTGGGATGGGAATTGCCTTTTTTAAATTTTATTTTAAATGTTTACTTTTAAATAAATAATTTCAAAGTATCAAAGATAGTACTCACATATGTACTTCACCCAATATAATGTCACCAGTCGATAATATTTTATCCCATGTGCTTTGATTCTTTTTCTGGATGGATGGATAGATAGACAAGACAGACATGCAGATGTCTTGGGCTGACATGACCTTTCTCAGTCTGGCCCTGCTGCTGACCTCTTCAAACTTGCCACCTTTCATGGGTCTGAATGTTGTGGTCTCTGGTTTTGGAGGAGAAGAGAAATCTAATGCCGTCTTGCTCACTTTTCAGTTCCTTTCTATACTTTTTCTCCCAAACTATTGTATTACTTCTAAAAAATTGTGTCATGGAATAAAGACTATCTATAGAGTTGATGTAGGCATGACAGGGCATATAATGCATCATTTGCTGCAGTGAAACATTTCATCCAACTGGTTTTCTACTCTTTTGCCATCCATCTTTTTAGTCCAATAACTAGTATTGATCAAGGAAGAAACCCAGTGTACTCTAAAGAGTAGCCATCAGGTATTATTTTTTCACACACACAGTCAAGAACCATATTTGTCATTTTTGCCAGACAAAAAGAATGAGGGAAACAGACTTTTTATTGCCAATTTGTCTGTCTTCCATTCTTCTCTCAATTTAGCTTTTCCTACACCCAAATAAAGTCTCTAGAAATAGTCATGATTAATTGAGTGATTTATGTTTTCCTAGAATATTTCTGTGCATGTAATTAACTTTAATATGTTTATAAGTGGAATCTTATTCATTCAACAAATATTATTGATCACCTGCAATGTGCTAGACACTGAGTTTCATTGTTACTGGATCCCATTGACAAGCCTTCTGTCCTCAAGGCCCTTAGAGAGTAACAGATGAGCGTTCAATAGATAACGCTTAACCCATCCATATTTATTCAGTGCTAATAACAAAAACTCCTAATTTTAAGAAGGCAAGTTAAATGAAACAGCAGGACGTAAAGCTTTCCGTCTTGAACAGAAACATCACTCAAGATGTTTATGTCCTTTGCTCCCACCGAAAAGACTCTGTGGCCAAACACATTTAGAAACCACTTAAACTATTTTCCCCTCTTAAATACACAATGCATACTAACACTTTGAAAACTGAGAAGTCCTGCCATAAAGACATCTGTTTAACTTTGTTTAACCCAGAATGTTCTAAACTTATTTTGTCTATAGCATCCTTTTATCCACAGAACATCTCTTAATATTTCTAGATGTGCTACAGTTTTATGAAACATCATTTGGGAGATGCTATTGAAGATTGTAAAAAAAAAAAAAAGATGGATGAACTTGAAAACATTTTTTTAATTAAAAAAATTTTTTTGAACCTAGAGATTTTATTTATGTTCAGTGATATTTTTCTTTTAATTTAAGGAAGTTTGGATGGCGTCTCTGACTCTAAGTTGCAAATCTGTATTGAACCAAAGTCCCAAAAGCTGATGCCTGGCAGCACGTTGATCCTACAGTGTGTTGCTGTTGGAAGCCCCATTCCTCACTACCAGTGGTTCAGAAATGAATCACCATTAACACATGAGACAAAAAAGCTGTACATGGTAGGAAGTTGGCCTTGGGGATATCTGGGGGGGTTAATATGTAAAATAAATAGGATAATTGAAAATTACAGTGAATATTAAAATTCATATTCTTTGGGGTGTTTTAATGTTTTCAGTATTTTTTCAAGTTCTTTATTATCTAATATTAATTGATTCTTATATTTGCAAGAGGGCTAGAACACCAGCCCACATGTAAGTGCTTGTACGAAAAATGTCAAACAGTGTTGCATCAGACTCACCACTGTTAGATTCATTGTATTATTTGCTTGCTAATATATTGACCTAATGAATGGAGATAATCTAGGAATGTCTGAAATGTTAGGATTTGTAGGTTTTAAAAAACAAACGCAAAATAACTTTCTCCAAGCCGCTTAAATTAAAATTGAGGAAATGTGTGCATGTTCTGATATTGACACAGGTGCCTTATGTGGATTTGGAGCATCAAGGAACCTATTGGTGTCGTGTGTATAATGATCGAGACTGTCAAAACAGCAAGAAAGTAGAAGTCATCGTAGGTAAGCAGTATCGCTCAGTATTCTGACAAATGGAGCCATATAAAATGAAGTGTTTGAACAGCGGAAATTCTGTTCAGTCATTGAATTTAATGGTATGTTAAACAAAATAACTGCTGATGCTTAAGTAGAAATTTGAGAGCATACATACTAAACTAATCAGGATTCACATACAAAGGGCAGAAAGAACTGTAAAAAAGCCTATTTTATTGAGATCTTTTTCATAATTTTTTTAGTTTTATAGTTTATGTTAAACATTTATGGCAAAAATGTATTCCTTAAAGCTTTAGCTAAAAAAAAAAAAAAAACCTTGATTTAGGGGAAAAAGATTTTTAATAAACCATTTTTTCAAAAAAAATCACAGGCATATAAAGAAATGAATGATTATTAATCAACAATCCCTCTATGAAGTGCATAATTTGGGGGTGTGTTCTAGTTAAGCTTAGTGCATTTAGTTATGTTGTCAGTAGGAGAAGATATTGATGCATATGTTGGTTTGTCAACATATTTCTATGCTATTTATCTCTGTTTGCTTGATGGCTGCCCTTCCTAAGATCATGAATTACAATATATTCACATTTGTTTTCTCTGAAACAAGGAAGAACAGATGAGGCAGTGGAGTGCACTGAAGGTAGTGTAATCCTTTGGTTTGAAACCAAATATCCTGCATGCTGGTTCCTCTTGGGATTGGTGGAGTGCCCTGGTTTACTGAGTGCAGTGATGGAAAAAATACTAGCTATAAGAAAAATATTTGATAGAAGGATACTGTATCTTAGTCTTTGAGGGTTAATAAATTGCCAGAGACACTATTAAACTGACATTAATTAAAACAACTAATTTTTAATTGATTTTCTGTTGCATATAAAAATAAAGTTCCTGGGACTTCCCTGACGGTCCAGTGGTTAAGACTCTGTGCTTCCACTGCAGGGGGTGTAGGTTCGATCCCTGGTGGGGGAACTAAGATGCCATATGCCGCATGGTGCGGCCAAAAAATAAAGCTCCTGTACAACACCTTATGAATAGTGAACAGTTGCAATTAATTCTTAATGTTAATTATCTTCATAAAATTTGTAAAAATACATGGCTATACTGTCATGGATAGTTGTTTAGATTATTTTATCTATCCTTTAGCCATGGTAAGATGCTTCTCAAGTGCAAATGTAATTTCTATAACAGTTTCAGGACAGGAGATTTATTGTTTAATGCATGCTTTAGCAAATATTAAATATCCTGTTTTAATATAAAATTTATAAGATCCATATTTTGAAGCTACAAGGCTGAAGATTATATATTATGGTAAAAGTGACATGGTAGATTAAAGAGAACTGAAAGTTATTTTAACATAGACTTTTATCTTGTTTTAATTAACCAAAGCCTTGCACCTAAGTTGTAATGAGTAAATTTTAAAACTTAAGTTACCTTCCCCTAGTGTGATGTCACATTGTTTTGCAAAATTAGGTTTGTGGATAGCAAAGTATTTTTTCAATTTCTGCCTCTTTATTATAAACCCTTAGGCTCTACTTGAGCAAAGTAAAAAAATAATGTTAAATCTTATGTTTCCTGGTTTTCCTGTCCTTCATACTGCTCTGGTGTCACTTTGAAATACTATAATTACTGTTTTCATCCCAATCATAGTTGCGGACAGGAATTCTCTAGCATAAAGCAGTTCTAATCCTGTGGTCTATGGGCCCTACATGAGGGAATCTATGTAAAGAAATCCTAACCAAACTCTTCTTCCTTCTCCTTTTTCACCTAATTGCATGATTTTTAAAACCTCCTAACATTGGAGACCTCTAAGAATAAACATAAACTAGCATTGCTGTTCAGCTTCTGGGTAATGCATGTATATTACCACCTTGCTGCTTCTTTACCTGCAAGATTCTTCCTATAATTTTTGCAGTGGCAAACACACTATTAAATAATAACTTTCAGATAAACCTGTTCCAAACACAGATGAAAACCCAACTATGAAACTGCTCCGAAAGTTTCAGATGGAAAAATTAGATCCAACTCTTCTTTCTAAAAAAGTCTCCAAAGTTGAGGCATTTTATAGTTGGTGGAGTGGCACATGTTAACAATGCCCCAACATACCATATCTTTTTTTACCTGTAGAACATGATGTGATCTATTTTATGTGCTTTGTTAAAGATACTTGATCGGGAGGAAGGGGTAGGGGGTTGAATAGGTGGAGCTCAGGGGAATTTTTTAGGGCAGTGAAAATATTCTATATGGCAGCTGTAGTGGTAAATACATATATGCAGGTTTTAAATCGTTTAGGAGGTCAGAGGAGGGGGATCCCAGGATGGAACACAGAATATGACAAAAGAATCTAAACCTATTGCAAGTGTATGAAGCAACCTCGCTGATTATGGGATGGAAGAACAGGTGCTAACCTAAGTACCTGGGAATGAGTGAACACAGAAGGCAAAAGAAATTGTACATAACCCTGTACTCTAGCTGATACCACTCTGTAGTTGATTTTATATCATAGAAGTTACTGCATAATGTTTTATGAATAGTATAGCATTTATAATTTATTGTGAATGTTAATTTTTATCTTCACACAATTTGTAAAGGAAAAATAGATGGCTATAATGTCATAGGTATTTGCTTAGATGATTTTCCTTCTGTTAACCAGGCTCCACAGGCTAACAATTCTGAAACCACTATACCCGCAAAAACACATTCCACCAGTGTAACCAGGAGAAAAACATCAGACATATCCCAATTCACAGACATTCTACAAAATACCTCACCGGTAATCCTCAAAACTGTCAGGGTTATCAAAAACAAGGAAAGTCTGAGAAACTGTCACAACAAAGAGGAACCCAAGGAGACACAAGTAAATGTGATGTGGTGTCCCGAATGGGGTCCTGGAACAAAAAAGAACATTAATGGTTCATTAATTGTGACAAATACGCCTTACTAACAACAGATGTTAAAAATAGGGAAACTAGGTATGGGTGTGTGTAGAAACTCTGTAGTATCTTCACGATAGTTCTGTAAATCTTGAACTGTTCTAAAATTAAAAGTTTATTCTCAAAAATATCATTGGAGGTTTTTAATTAGTTTCATGAAGTGTATAGTCGAGGCCATAGACAAACCTGTCTCTTGATTGTTTTTGTCCAATAATTGGGCAGAATATCTAAAACTTTGATCAAATTAAGAATGAGTCTATTTAGCTTTTTGTCATTTAATGAAAGTAGCAATAGCTCAGGAGTCCTAACTGATGTCCACAACAACATTCTCTCCTCTTCACAATTTGCATGACTTCTCCTTTATGGCATTTTAAAAGTTCTAACCTGATAAGACATTATAACACGATTCAACAGTGCAAAAATCAGCTTCTTTTGTCAGTCTTACTATCTGTGCTAAATTGGCAGATTATTTAAAGGTTATTTAAATCTATTTAAATTATTTAAAGATTATTTAATCTATTTTCTCTTATTTTATTTTAGATGAATTAAATAATCTCGGGCATCCCGGTGAGTAATACAAACATTAAAACGTTAGCTTTAGATATTTAGTTATTGAATACAGTAACTTAAAGATACTATAGATATTCTCTATCATTGTGAATAACTCTGTATCATAAAAAGGCAGTCAAATGGGGAAATGCACGCTCTTTCATTTGAAAGACAAGAAGCAGCCTTTGAAAGAGTGACAGGCGTAACATCTCTGAACTCACCAGACCCCCGGGTCCTTGTTCAAAGCTGCTCAGTCATTGAACACATCTGAACTAGTTGGGTGGGTGTCTGTAACTGAAGTAAAATGATTGTTGGTGCTATACAGACGAGTAGTTAGTCATTGACCATTAAGAGACTGACAGTGGGCAGGAGTATTTATCATTCTTTGGCCAGTTTTAATCAGAACAGATTTATGAACAAGTTAAGCTAAAGGGAAACCTTACCTGAGATGAAAGGCGTAGTAATAGTGAGGACTCCATAAAGACCGAGGACATGAGTCCAGGCTGTGGGCATTCTGAAAGGCACTGATGGAACCTGTGACTATATCTGAAAATAAAACCTCACAGGAGTACGATAAGAAGGTAGTTATATGTATCAGTTAATACATGTAGAGATCCCTCTTATTTCTTGACATGTTATTTCTCATAGTTTTAGCACCATGACTAGTTTGCTTAGTTTTGTGCCCATATTTTGTTAATAAACATCTGTTCTTGTGAGTGATGATTGGGCTGTGCTGGTTACACACAAGCCAGTGAGACAAACCACAATGCCACTGTTACCCGCATGTCATTCCTGCTGTGCCAGCCTTGAGCTCCGGGAAGCCCCTGTGAGACTTGCTTCAAGCACCCGAAACTAAGTGCTGTTGGAGAGCCACCCTCGTCATGTAGCTAGTCGCTTCTCTTGATCTGGTTAGAAACCCCTTTTCCTAAATTGGTCTGTTATTTCACGCCCTTCAATGAACATTATGAAAAGCTATTTCAGGAACACTTTTGCAAACCAGCACCACTAAGCTTCTAAAATTTTCCTGACCTCCTTTTTCATTATATCGTTACTCCTCAAGAATTAGAAACACCAAAAAATTTAGTTAAAAAGAATTTAATATATTTTTAGTGGACTCTCATAGCATATCTATTATTAAAAATGCAAACACCCTGTCTATAGTAAGAGACACATGACTGACTAGACTCCATCTTTCCCTGCATCTCCTTCCTGCATGGTCCTTGAGAGTGGGAGGTATTTCATTTTATGTAGAGTTGATGGCAAAGAGTGTGACCATGGAATGAGATTTCCTAGCTTGAAAACATTGGGCAAGTGACTCAGTCTTTCTCTGCCTCAGATTCCTTATTTGTATAATGGAGGTAATAATAGTACATGCCTCATAAGGTGAGGTTATTTAAATCAGTTACATTTACAGCACATACAGCAGTCCCACGCCATCGTTCAGTAGATGTTAACTGTTCCTGCTGCTGCTCATTGCCACCACCAACCATTTTCAGATTGTAACTTCTACCTAACATGTTACAGAGTATCACCCCCAGCCGTGGTAACCAGTTACCAGAGACATTCTCCCGCCCGATTCCAACTCTTGTCCGTCTAGGTACATGTTTTTAATCAAGAACCTGAAAACCTTAAAAATCATAAATTAGCTGTTAGAAACCACATTCTGCCCTTCAGTGCTGCTGATGTGATTGTTCATTGTTTCCGTATCTCTCTAACCCCAAAGATGTATCATGGATAACAGCTCCTTATCTTTTTGCATTTTTATCTTTCTATAGATAATAAAGAGCAAACAGTTGACCAACCTTTGGGTGAGTAGAGCTTTAAAATGCTTAGTCAAAATATAATTGTAGCATGTAACTCTTTTATGGGGATCATGAAGGGATTTGAGACTTTTTAAATTGACAACTTTTATAAATATTTGAATAACGTCAAAACCAAATGTGTTATTTTGGATATTTATAAAAGAAATTATAGAATAGGAGACTTTAAAAGATTGTGAATTCAGTTTCAGGGACCAGATCAGCTTCTGTGGAGTGATTTCTGTGTTTGGCAATGTGCAAACAAATATACATACAAACAATAAGAAACATGTATAGGTCACATAAAAGTGAGTAATACTATATCTTGGTGGAGTTAGAGGTTAGGAAAGCGCCAGAGAGGCTGCAATAGCAGCTCTACATGTTGAAGGATGAATAGGAGAGGGGCCTTCCAGACAGAGGGAATGTGAAATCCTAAGTAAACTTTGTAGAGAAAGAAAACAGGGTGCCTGTCGTATTTGGGGAGTTGCAGGTAACAAACGATTCTCTAGAACATGAAGAGAAAGAGCCTAGAGAAGCAGGATGAGGCCAGGTCTTTTTGTAGTTGCCCCATTTCTCAGACAAGCCATTGGAAGGAAACTTGATAGAGGGGTGAGATTTGTCCCTCTGAAAGGCCAGTCTAGTATCGGTGTGGAAAATAAACTGGAGGGAGACATTGTTTAGGTTAGGAGAACAATTGAGACTGTTGCAATGGTCTAGATAAGAAATAATGAGAATCTAAACCAGGGTAGTACCAAGACAATGCAGAAGAAGACAGAACAAATTCAGAAGACCTTGAGGTGATGGAATCAGTAAGCTGTTTTCATCACCTCACTATAAGGTATAAAAAGTACAGAGGAATCACCATGCCTGCTCAGATTCTTGCTGGACCACTAGGCAGGTGGTAATACAGCCCACTGAGTTAGAGAATACAGAATCAAAAGCAAGATTCAAAGGATAGATGACCCTCATTTTGGGACCTAACCGGTTTGAGGTATCTGTGTCACGTCTAGGCGGAGATAACACAGCAGGCAATTGTGCACGTGGATCTGGAACTCTAAGGAGAGGCCAGGCTCGGAGATACAGTCATGAGCGTCGTCAGCATAGAGGTGGAGGCTGACACCGTGAAGGGCAGCATAACATGGGATCGCTCAGCCCGTGGAGAAAAGGGCACTGACTGGAGAAGGGGGGTGGCCCACACAGTGTTTAACAATTAGAATCAGTTGTCACTGATCAGATAGCATATATAAATTCAGGTTTCTAGATTCTCCTGAAAATGGTAGATTTTGAGTGAGAGCTGTCAGTTGTGGTTAAATAGTGGCTGTCCCTGTAAAAGGGCGTGTGCCCCTGTTTTCCTGTCATGTAATATTCTCAGTCTACTTCACTCTCTCCCTCTCTCTCCTCCCCTCCTTCCCCACATGGTCTCACCAGGTAGTTAAGTTTCTTTACATGGTGGCTGAATCCCCAAACCGGAAACTCTCCGGACTTAAGGTTGAGACCCAGAACTGGCAGAGGGTCACACTACATTATGCTCAGAGAGAACCACAGGGCAGCCCAGATTTGGAGCCGGGGGCAGGGGCCAGGGTGAGGGTGACCACACTGCTTAAAGACAAGGAAGCCATGGTTCCGCAGGGGCTGTCTCTTACCACAGCTGGAAAGGCAGCCTGGATTAGAATATGACTGGTTTTGTCTAAGGAACTTGGACTTTATTTTGTAGGACATAGAAATTAAGAGACCTGATGCATGAAACCAACAAGGACTGTGTATCACCCAGTCAAAGTTGATGTTAATACTCAATCGCTGATAGATGGCCAGAGGCTTTTTTATTTAAACACTTAGGTAGCACTTAATATGTACCAGGTCCCTTTCCAGTTGCTTATGAATATTAACTCATTTTGGATGAGATGAGTAACACTATTAGAATAATTAGACATGAAATTAATGATGTAACTTGTACCAGTTTTTAAAGAATACATTTCATTAAACTTTGGAAGACGTCTCGGATCATGTAGTTAAAATCTCTTTCTGAAGTTGTTTTATTCTGTCGCTTAATCAACTGGTGTTTGTGTTTCCTTTTTCCAGTGAATGGTTTGTGTTCAAGAAGTTGTGGGTGGCTCTTACAGTAAATGTTTTTCTACAGAAAATTTCTTCCATTTATTTTATCACTTGAAAACCATCATAAGTCGCTTATATAGTTGCTATTTTGAAGTTTTCTTTGATTCCTCACTCTTATCTCCTCAACTTCAAATTTTACTGTTTCTTTCTCTGTCATAGCTCTAAAGTCTGACTTTTCCTTTCCCTTTCTACAACCAATTCCTGGAATGAGACTTGTCATCTCTCATTTCGACCACTGCAGTCTGCTTCTCTATTCTAAATCCACCCCAGTTCACCTGTCGTTCAGGAACTGTTTTGCAAGTAGAGTGGGCAAGGTAAGTTCCCTACCCATCATCTTTATTACCATCAAACTCAAAATGCTCCCAGACAGTTTAGGAACTAGCTGTTAAGAATTATCCTTGGGGAAAAGTTTTTGAAGAGTTATGGTCAATTATTGATACACACATTTTAAGCCCCATAGTTCTCAAATTGCTGAACCCTTGCATTCTTTTTTTTTTCCTTTTAATTAATTAGTTTATTTATTTATTTATTTTTGGCTGTGTTGGGTCTTTGTTGCTGTACGCGGGCTTTTCTCTAGTTGCGGTGAGCAGGGGCTACTCTTCGTCGCGGTGTGCGGGCTTCTTATTGTCATGGCTTCTCTTGTTGCGGAGCACAGGCTCTAGGTGCGCAGGCTTCAGTAGTTGTGGCACGTGGGCTCAGCAGTTGTGTGGCTTGTGGGCTCTTGAGCTCAGGCTCAGTAGTTGTGGCACACGGGCTTAGTTGCTCCGCGGCATGTGGGATCTTCCCGGGCCAGGGCTCGAACCCGTGTCCCTTGTATTGGCAGGCGGATTCTTAACCACTGCGCCACCAGAGAAGCCCTGAACCCTTGAAATTCTATAAATGATACCAAGTGTTCCTTCCAAACAGATAACAAAACTAGTGAATAAAGAATCGATCTTAGCAGAAACAGCCTGTATGGTTAGTTTGACAACTGTTCCCCCCACCAAAAACCCCGGTGATGTTTTTCTATTACATACCTTATAATTGTTTTCTGCCAACAGAAAATTTAAATCTAACATATATCCTAAACTATCATAATATCCCCCCACGAAACCCACGATGCTTTGCATACACTTTACTGCTTGAATCACATTGGGAACCCCATGATTTGGACTGTAATGATGTCAGCCAACGACCACACATTCTCCACCTCCTCTCACTTAGGAGCAGATTGAACTGAGTCCATCAGTGTATTGAGATTGGCTCTGAACTCTGATAGGGTTGATGAGCTCAGAAAAAAATGCTCTGAAATTTTTCTGTGGATTAGCCAGCTAAAGTGTTCCTATATAGTGGGTAAATTGGTGTAAGAGTACATTTCTAGTTTATTTAAGAAGAAACTTTAAAAAAAAAAAAGGAAATACAAGTGATCATGTTTTATACTGCCTCCTAATTGAAATCCATCCTGAGTATTCTCAACTTTTTTTTATTGAGTTTTAAAACTAAAGGCAGTTTAGTAGAGGCTTTATGTCTCAATTTACTTATTTATTAAGTAGTCTTGAAAATTGGCCTTTTCTTTGGAATAGAAGAAGAGATTATCATTTGTACAGGACTTGAAGTGACTTTTATTGAGTTAGAAATGTGGCTTAAGTATCATTTCATTTTTTTCAAAAATGTGTATACTCATAAGAATAGGCAATTAGCAAGAAATCTCTGAAAATGTGAATGTAGAACAAAGATACCATGACAAGGGGAATTCCCTGGCCGTCCAGCGGTTAGGACTCGACGCTTTCACTGCCGAGGGCCCGGGTTCAATCCCTGGTTGCACAAGCCATGCAGTGAGGCCAAAGAAAAAAAAAAAAGATACCATGACAGAAGTATTGAGGATTTTCACAAAGTGGGGTATTCTGCCACTTTGAGAGAGTCACATTCTTTTAGTTGGTGCTAGTTTTTCTCCAGACCTTGTTTAACCCTAGACTTACATGCTCTGTGGAAAGAAGAAATTCCACCAAAGAGATTTTTGGTGACATTTAATCATCTTAACGATTTGAAGCATCTGAAATTAGATTACATATTGTAGCCATCAAGTCAGCAATGTGATTATCTGTGCCTGTTTCAATTGCATAGGAGTGGTATCCGTATTAATTTATAAATAAGCTACTTAGCAGCACTTTGTGACAAAGGCTGGTCGCCAAGTCCTGGCCAGCGTCAGGCTGGGACTGCCACGTGCTCCTGTTACACCTTCTCTGCTGCTCTCTGGTGTCTCCATCATGGCTTTAGACTGTAACGTGTTGCACACACCCCACTGCCAACCCTCGAGAAAAACATCATGACAGGTTCCTGTGGTCATGGCACAGTCTCAAGTCTTTAACCTTTAACCCCACCCGCGACTAGCAGAAGTACAATTCTGAAGACCTCTTATGCACTAAGCTATGCTCAGCCTTCCACAACTCTTCTGGACAAGCTATATACCAGATAAAGCCAGCTGGTACTTTTAAAGGCACAGGTGTGGATCTTTTTGCCCCTTACAAACAGAACAACTTTTCGTATGAGACCACGTCTTTGAGCAAAGCCTCAGTTCACTAAGGTCACAGATTAAACTGCTAAGATATTCATACAAAAAATCTTCATGCAGCCCTGAGGTAGCCGCATCTCACCCAAACAGGAAATTTTTTTTCAAGAAGCTAATGGGAGACAGTATATCAACTGCAAATTTAAAAATACAGTGTTTGTTAAACTCCTGCTTTTCCCTCCTCTTTGGTATTTCCCCTTACCTGCTCTGATGGGAAATCTTCCTGTCCCTCTTTTTGGTATTTCTTTTGTTTCTAGCCTGTTCCATTGTCAGCAAAACAGAACCTAATTTGATGGGAACCCAATTCCAAACATTCTTTGTTTAAATTTTCTCTAAAAATCTATATTGAATATTCTTTCCTTCTGTTGTCAATCAGTAAAAGTATTACTTTAATATTAGTTACTATTATGCTTCATATACAGCTAATATCCTTTGCCTGGTTCTCAAAAGCATCAATTAATTTCAGGTGTTTGATTCATCAGCCTCTGTATTCCTCAGTAGAGTTTATTGGTCTGCTATGTAAAGTGATCACTCTAAAATGAAGTTAAATAATGAAATCTTATTTGTAAAGCATTTTATTAGGTTTTATTTTAACTTTTATATCCTCCTTTAAATTTCTCCCCCTCGCCCCCTTTTTTTTTTTTTAAATAGCAAAGGACAAGGTTGCTCTTTTGATAGGAAATATGAATTACTGGGAGCACCCCAAGCTTAAAGCTCCTTTGGTGGATGTGTATGAATTGACCAACTTGTTAAGACAGCTAGATTTCAAAGTCGTTTCACTGCTGGATCTTACTGAATATGAGATGCGTAACGCCGTGGACGAATTTTTACTGCTTTTAGACAAAGGAGTCTATGGTAAGATATTTATCATCTTTGCTTTTATAATTATCCACTATTTTTCTTGTATAAGTTAGGTTAAGAGTTAAAAAACAGAGAAAGGCATGGTAAATGGATTGTTGAAAAGCTTTATTCTTGTAATAAAAGATGGATTTTGATCTTCATTCCATAGTTCCATATGACTAATTAGCTTGATGTCTTTACTTTCATGTGTCAAAACAATGTTGTTCTTATTAGAATTCTTACCTATCTTACGTGATTTTGTTTTATTGACTACGAGAGCTACAGTATAGTAAAGTTCAATGACCAAATAGCAAATTGTATATTCATATATGTAAAATATTACTCTGTGTGTGTGTGTGTGTGCGTGTGTGTTTAGAGTACAAAATGCTGTAACCGAATGAACATTTCACGTTTGTTTCCTTTTTCTAACTATTGCATAGTATTTTCAGGTCTTTTAGTGGGAACTACAATAGAATTTAACAAGAAAATGTTGGTGAGTGAGACATATGAAAACAATCAGTAAACTAAAGTTTTATGCAGATACAGTTAAAGATGGACCTCCACAAAAATTCTAACAGTAAATTTTTAATGGTTTTTCTCATTCTTTTAAATATGTTAAGAACACTACATATATGTCAGTGATTCTTTAAAGAGAGAATATGCTGTCAGTAGTAAGCAATTTCTTTGGTAATTTCATTCTTTTAGTGGGCATAACCACAAGCGTGGAACGGCCAGATGTTGTGCTGTGAGCCATGTTTCTCAGAGTTATTCTCACCACGATGTTGTGTAATAACATTCAACTGCCAGGAAAGTGACATTTCCAGGCCTGTTGTCAGGATGCCAACGATAAACAAAGCGTCGATTTGGCTTCTGTATCTTTCCAATTATTTTACTTCAGTAATTTCTAAATTTAGCCTTTTTACTTCTAATTAGATTCATATGATGAGGCAAGCTTGGTACAATTGCTAAAGGTTCTCAAAGTAGAATTTTTAATGGAAGAAAAAATTTTTTTCAAGATTTAACACATTACTGTATATGGGATGAGGGAAAGTCTTAAAATCGTACTAAATAAGTTTTAAATGAGTGTCTTCTTAAGTAATAAGGATTACAGTTGTTAGGCAAGTGAATCAACAAATTAAATCTCTCAGATTTGGGAATTCAACTATTATGCTGACGTTTTAATAACATAATCCTGTTTATGAGCATATAAAGTGATGAATCTGGGTGAATCCCTTCATTTTTCTTATGAAAATATGGTAGAACATACAATACTAATGTGCCTTTGTGGTAGTTGGTTTATATTTTTAGTCTCTAATAAGGTGGTTGGTTGATTATTTTTATATTACATAATTTATCTCCATTTTTAAGTGCATAGATAGATGGCTTAAACAGGAAAAGGCTTCTAAAACTTCCCCAAAAGTAAGGAGGTAGAAGGAAAAAATATTTACCGATTTAGGTTTTGGGATTGGTGAAGTATTTTAAGAGTGAGGGAATTATATGAAGAATTATGTACTTGATTATTTATTCTCATTTCTTATTGACATTATCACCTTGGCTTTAAGTCCTTTGTTTGGCTTTTTAAATCAAAACTTGTAATTGCCCCTGCAAGCTTGAGAACCAGAAATATTTAAAGTTGTGGCAAGAAGAGTTCAGCTTATGCTGAAGCTTTGCCCCAGTATGAAAACCTCAACTTGGAATATGGAATAAATAGGTATATTAAAGCAAAATGGCAGCTTAAGAAAGCCAGAAAAGATGTTTAAATACTACTGATTCATGTCTTAACAGGGTGGCTGCATTATATTTTGAAGTATTGTGAATATCCCAAACATCAGACACATCTACTTTCAATGTAAGTGTGGTAGAGGCCTGAGGGCGTAGGCATTCCCCTGGACTGTGCCCTGTGTCCAGCTGACAGCCCCGGGGGCCCAGGAGTACTTTGGGGGTAGGGGAGGCCGAGGCAGAGTCATAGGAATTTCACATTAGATGTGGGAAACACAGGCATTCAAGTTTATGCCCTTTTGTATTATAGTGCCCTTGGGTTCATGAGAGAAATAAAAATTAACAGAAAATAAGTAACTCAATTTTTAAACATACATAAACATTAAAAACACAATCTAAGAACAGGAATAACTGACTTAAATACTACATGTCCTTCATGTCCTTGAAGATAAATAAGGATAAAGATTTCAGTTGTATAGATAAACTAGGATGGAGAGTAACTACATATTTGGCTTGATATCCACCCTACCTAACACCTTTTTACATTCATCACTTGCTGAGGCTGAGATGTGCTTTGACAGAAAACAAGATTAAAGGAGTCCCCTAGAGTCTGTCATACAGAGTGAAGTAAGTCAGAAAGAGAAAAACAAATACCTTATGCTAACACGTATATCGGGAATCTAAAAAAAAAAAAAAAAAGAGAGAATGGTTCTGACAAACCTAGGGGCAGGACAGGAATAAAGACGCAGACGTAGAGAATGGACTTGAGGATACGGGGAGGGGGAAGGGTAAGCTGGGACGAAGTGAGAGAGTGGCATGGACATATATACACTACCAAATGTAAAATAGATAGCTAGTGGGAAGCAGCCGCATAGCACAGGGAGATCAGCTCGGTGCTTTGTGACCACCTAGAGGGGTGGGATAGGGAAGGTGGGAGGGAGGGAGACGCAAGAGGGAGGGGATATGGGGATATATGTATATGTATAGCTGATTCACTTTGTTATACAGCAGAAACTAACACACCATTGTAAAGCAATTATACTCCAATAAAGATGTTTTAAAAAATAAATAAATAAAATACAATGCTAATGTCAAACCTGAAAAAAAAAAAAAAGATTAAAGGAGTCTGGTCAGAATAAGGCCAAAGCCTCTTCACTCCAGAGGAATCATTCACGTCAGTGTAGCTCAGTGGTTAAGCAACGGACCTGAGAGTAACCAACCCCAGGCTCAGCGCCCTGGCTTTTCTGCTTCCTAGCTGTGTGACTATGAGCAAGTTATTACACTTTTCTAAGCCAAAAAGGACTTATAAAATGGATAGACTAAATTAATGAAGTTGTTACAGAATAAGTAAGATAAAATAATCATCCCTGTGTCTGGCACACTAAAAGCGCTCAAAATACTGTAGCTATTGTTGTCACAATTTCCTGAATTCAGATTTTCCTTCCCCGATAGATGGGGGATTTGGACAACATTCCACTTCAGGCCTCAATAGAGAAACCCAGCTTTCATCTGTTATTATGTATTACAGTTCAGTCTAAGGTTTCATTTGAAAAAAAAGGGGTTTTTAAAGTGATAGTGTGGTAAAGTGATGAAAACCAGCACACCAACATTTTATATTTTCTGAGAGTAAAGTTAACTAGAAAGCCAGCAGTAGATTATAAAGAGACAGTATAACAGCGCAGCAGTTACACTGGCTGGCATCCCACTTCCGAGTCTATCACTTATTAGTCAATGTGAATGTGGGTGAGCTATTAAACCTCCCGGTGTCTCAGCTTTTACATCTGTAAGAGGGGGATGATAACATTGGCTACCTTATTATGGGATATGTGTTGTGAGGATTATGAGATAATAAAAGTAAAGGGCTTTCTTCCAGCAGTGCCTGGCGTGTAGAAAGAGCTATGTAGGTCGATGGCGGCAGCGGTGGTGGTCATGGTGGTGCACGTTCTAATCAGAGCCCTGTGCCAGGTGCACTGCAGGCTCAACTCAAGTGGGAAAATCTTCCATTTAAACAATTATTTTCTCTCTAGACAAAAATAAATATCTGTGACAGACTATATTCTTAGAAATCATATTCCCAAGAAATAAAATTCCCAAAAGATCTAATTTATAAGATTGTATTTTTAACCACATTGAATTCTTTGACATTTTAAAAGAGATCTGTTTTGTCCTTCTATCCTTGAGTAACGAGGGTGGTTAATTAAATGTACAAGTAGTACTAGAGATGGAATTTTTAAAATACAGTGATTTGGCCTAGTTATTTAACATAAAAATGCTTAATCTCCTGCAGTATAATTTGTATGTAGACTTTGATACAAAATTCTTATTACACTTTTCATGAATTATTCTGCAGTGGAGAAAAGGTATTTTGTTGTCAGTGCCTTAATATCCATGATTGCAGAGCTGGGCATACAGCTCTGAAACACTGGACCACACACTTAGCTTTTCCTGGATGATGGAGGCTAAACCTTCCCTTGAAGTTGCTTCTTCTCCCAAGTCAAGTCTTGCTTGAGCCAGAATGTGTTAAGTGATACAATGGGAGCAATACCCATGCTTTCTGGTTGGCTGTCTCTTAATGATATCAGTTGTAGAAATGGTACCATTTCTACTGAAAGTCAGACTCTTTCTAGAAAGGTCTCCAGACCTACCTCTGCCCTGACCAGTTTGCATTGTTAATTTAATGCAGTCAAGAAGTAATTACTGAGTTCCTGTTATGTCCCTAGCCCAGATAAGGAGTATGCTGGGTGTTGAGGGAGATACAGAAAATACAGAACAAGACCTATACTCCAAGAAAATTACGGGACTTCCCTGGTGGTCCAGTGGTTAAGACTCCGAGCTTCCACTGCGGGGGGGCGTGGGTTTGATCCCTGGTGGGAGAACTGAGATCCCACATGCCACGTGGCCCGGCCAAAAAAAGGAAAGAAAATTATAAGTCCCTTAATATAGTGGGAGAGGGAGAAGACTGTAAATGGAATCCAAACACCTATCAGCTACATGATTTTAAACAAATAGTTTAATCTTTTAAAATTTGATTTCCTCACCTATTAAATAGGCCATTTAAAGATTGCTATATGGGTTTAAATCAGATCATGTATATGAAGGTGCTTTGAAAACCATGAAAATGCTACACAAATATAAAATTCCTGTTTTTATTATGATTACTTTTATCGGAGAAACTATATCTACGTAGAACCGTAAAATATCAATAAAGCAAATACTGTATATGACTTTAAGTGTCAAGAGTGCTGCTGTAGGATTTCCCAGCAGGGTGAGGCTGAAGTGTGTTAGAAAACTAGAGACCAGGTGATAAGTTGCCGAGGGTTCTGAACCTGAGATAAGGCTGGAGCCTTGGTGAAGATTTGGGTAGATGGAAAGGAGATCGTGACCTGAGCAGGGTCATGGAGGTTACAAATAAGCATGTCTTGCTCTGGAAGCAGGAAAGAGAGAGCAGAGTCAGATTTCGAATACCTGACAGAGTATAAATTTTACTCTTTTAAAGTATACAATTCAGTGGTTTTTAGTATATGCACAAAGTTGTGCAGTCACCTAATTCCAGAACATTTTCATCACCCCCCAAAAAAACCCCACATCCGTTAGCGGTCACACCTCAATCCTCCATACCCCAAACTCCTGGCAACAACAAATCAACTTTCTGTCTCTGGATTTGTTTATTGAGGACATTTCATATAAATGGAATCGCTCCATGTGCGTCCTTTTGTGTCTGGCTTCTTTCACTTAGCACAGTGTAGTTAAGGTTCTTCTGTGGTAGTGTTACTTTTATGGCTAATGAGTCATCCATTGTGTGGATATAGAACATTTTATTTGTCCATTCATCAGCAGATTGGCATTTAGGTGTTTTCCAGTTTTTGGATATTATGAATAGCGCTGCTATGAACATTCGTGTGCATATTCTTGTGTGGACACTTGTTTTCAGTTCTCCTGGATATTTCCCTTGGTGTGGAATTGCTGGGTCATATAATTCTGAGTTTTGTTTTTTTGACGAACTGCCTGACTCCAAAGTGCCTGCACTATTGTATATTCCTGCCGGAAATAAACGAGGTTTCCCATTTCTCTACATCCTTGTCAGCATTTGTTACTGCCTTTTTGATTATAGCCATGCTACTAAGTGTGAGATGGTATCTCATTGTTTTGTTTTGCATGGTTAATGATGTTGGGCATCTTTTCATGTGCTCATTTGCCATTTGTATATTGTCTTTGGAGAAATGTTTATTCAAATCCTTTGCCCGTTTTAAAATTGGATTGTCTTTTTATTGTTGAATTGAAGAGGTCTTTATATATTCTGGATACAAAGTGTCCTTATAGATGTAGGATTCGTCCTTACAAATATATATGTCCTTAGAGAAAGATAAGTATTTTCTCCCATTCTGTGGGTTGTCTTTTCACTTACTTGATCTTCACGGCTTAGTGAATTAAACCCACTCCCTTTGTCGTGATTTTCAAAATGCTATCTGTGCACTCTTACTTTCATTTCCAGCGATCATTTAATTCCTTGCCAGGCTAGTCTCCTTTCCATTAGCTGTCATTCCAGGCCCAAGCTTTGTTTCTGTGCATCCTGCCTGTAACGCACCTTGCTTTCTCTCTGCCTTTCCAGATCGTACCCTTTCTCTCAAGACCGTCCGTTATTGCTTCACCTTACACTGATATTCCTCTCTGCACTTTATTCATTTCATACAGGGTTGCCCTCCTCACATGATATATGGTATTTAATTAGATGCCGACTTTTCTTTAACTAATAACATGAGCATGCCTGAATGAATTGCAAGCCCCTCAGGGCCAGGGACTGTCTTCATTTCTTTTTCATTGTCCTCACTGCCTACATGATAATAATCAGGGCTCACTTGAGGTAGAATAAACCCACACTGAATATATGGGTGTGCCCATTTTGTCCTTTTTTACCCAAAGTGATACATATGAAGGACCCATTTTTCTCATTTAAATAGGAGTTCAAGAAAAGTAGGCAACCTGGATCCTGCCCTCTAGGGCCAAAGGAAGCGAGTTTTCATGGCCGTTTAAAGCCACATTCTTGCTAGGGGTTAGGGCTGCAACTACAAAGAGTTAGGGAACAAAAAAAAAAGCTATCTAAATGCCTTTTACTGTTCACTAAGGAAGCACATACTGATATTTTTGTTGTTGCTGTTTTTGGTTTGGTTTTGTTTTTACAACCAAAACAAACTTCTCTTCAAGAAGATGTTTAGAGTTGTTTGGTACAGTTTTTATCGTATCATTTCTCAGTAAAAAGAAAATGACTCATCTTTTTTTTTGGGGGGGTGGTGGTTGGGGGGTGCCTCACCGCACAGCTTGCGGGATCTTATTTCCCCGATCTGAAGCCGCGCCCCCTGCAGTGGAAGCGCAGTCTTAACCACTGGACCACCAGGGAAGTCCCATGACTCATCTATTGAACACTAAAACTAACCCAAATTTTAGATCATTTAATTCAACAGACCATAGGTGGAACATTAATGATATTTATATCTCATAATGAAAATAAATAACAATCCATAAAATGAGCTTTCTCTGCTTAGAAAAAGCTACATTTATATTTTTATAACTCTTACTAATATTGTAAGGAAATGCTATGGAATTGCATATACTTGACACTGTAGTGGCTGTTCATCTGAGTTGTGTTTATTCCTTCATCCATTAAATACTATACTCCTGCTGTGTGCCAGGAATGCACAGATAAATGTAAGACTGCCCTGCCCTGAAGAAGTTTCTGGTTTCACAGAGGAGACAGATGAGTCAGCAAAGAAGTCCTTAGCCTTTTTGTGTATTTTAACATCATGAGATAAAACTGCATTCCATATGATACCATTGGTTACAAATGTATTACCTTTATGAATTAAAATACACTTCTGGATAGCATCTTGATGTTGGTTGAAAATTCAGTACTTAAATGAAGACTGTTGTCAAAATAATTTAATACAAATTCAGTTAACACTGAGTTGTGTTTATAGTTGCACATCTCTTAAATAAGCATGCATTAACGTCTTTTTTTTCTTAAAGAGCGCTACATGTTCAGAGTGCAATTTCTCTTTTTTCTTGCTTTTCAGGACTATTATATTATGCAGGACACGGTTATGAAAACTTCGGGAACAGCTTTATGGTCCCTGTTGATGCACCAAATCCATATAGGTCTGAAAATTGCCTGTGTGTACAAAATATACTGAAATTGATGCAAGAAAAAGAAACCGGACTCAATGTGTTCCTGTTGGACATGTGCAGGAAAAGGTAAACTGTCCATTCTTTATATACTGAAGCTTGTTGGTCAGTTAAATGTCAACCTTGACAAGTTAAATCTAAAGGCAAACCTGTGCATGGTAGGAATCACTTAAGTTTGTGACTTTTAGGTTATAGACTGAAACTGATAAAGAAGAAAACTAGAGGAAAATATATTTTCTGTGTGTGTTTTACTTTTTCCTGTCTGCTCTAGAACAAAAGTGAAGAACAAAAGGGCCATGGGTATTTTCTCATAATAGAAAAGATACAGGGACTTCCCTGGTGGCGCAGTGGTTAAGAATCCGCCTGCCAGTGCAGGGGACACGGGTTCCAGCCCAGGTCCGGGAAGATCCCACATGCCACGGAGCAACTAAGCCCGTGCACCACAACTACTGAGCCTGCGCTCTAGAGCCCGTGAGCCACAACTACTGAGCCTGTGTGCCATAACTACTGAAGCTCGCGGGCCTAGAGCCCATGCTGCGCAACAAGAGAAGCCACCGCAATGAGAAGTCCGCGCACCACAATGAAGAGTAGCTCCCGCTCGCCACCAACTAGAGAAAGCCCGAGTGCAGCAACGAAGACCCAACGCAGCCAAAAATAAATAATATAAATAAAAATTAAAATTAAAAAAAAAAAGAAAGAAAACATACAGCTCTTCAGCCTCCCTTTAGAACGTTTCTAACAATCCCTGCAGCTGTTCCTCCAGGAATTAGCAGAGACACCATGCATGGAGTGAGGGCCTCTAGTTAGTCGTGGTATTGCAGACAGAGAAAGTCTAACTGAAGCAGATGTTTGAAGATTTGGATCCCATTTGTCTGCCATTGTGTTACTAAGGAGTGGAGCCAATGATGATTCTACTCAGATTTAGTGTTTTGCTTGCTCAGCTTTTACCAATCAAAATCCAATGCCCGAATTCAAACGTAACTCCAGTTTTAAAGCTAACAAGAAAAAAGGTGTGAGGCTCTGCCGTCTCAATAGTTTAGGAGCCCTGGATTACTTTTGGTAAATATGTAGCTAATAAGATAAAGGAATTTGAACCTATAATTTTAAGTTATGGGTAATAGGATAGTATCATGTTTATTATTTATGTTCTTTTAAGAATGCTGTTTTAACTTTTCATATTTGTATCTGTCCTTCTCCTCTCCTACCTTTTAAATAGAAATGACTACGATGATACCATCCCAATCTTGGATGCACTAAAAGTCACTGCCAATATTGTGTTTGGATATGCCACGTAAGAAACTTTTATGTTTATGTTGAGGATTCCTTCATTCTTTGATGACTTCTTTTTGATTGTAGACTAGAAGCCTAGAAATATCCATAGCCATCTAGGCATAAATTTGCCTCGATATTCTTGATAGAAATTTTTAAATAATTGACTTTAGCACTTCATGGCTTGGCATCTTCTTTTTACTAAGCACCAAAGCATTTAGTTCTTGCTTAAAGATGAACTCTTTAACTGGGATGCCGTGTGAGAGGCAGGGGAGTGCTTGAGGCTCATCAGTTTTTGCAGAAGCCTCATGCGGCAAGTGTTTGCTTTTTTAAAAATGTCTTTTTTCAGGTGTCAAGGAGCAGAAGCCTTTGAAATACAGCATTCTGGGTTGGCAAATGGAATCTTCATGAAATTTTTAAAAGATAGATTATTAGAAGAAAAGAAAATAACTGTGTTACTGGATGAAGTTGCAGAAGGTAAAATAAAAACTAAAGAGAAAGCTACTCAGGGTTCTCTGTTGGGTCATTATTTTATTCCTGTTGTTACTGTGCGGATCTGGAATTTGTATTTATCTTATAAGACAATTTTTTTTATACAGTGTTCACAATATAATGTTTTTTATAGAATGTTCACAGCTACATGCATCTGTGCAGTATGACTTGAACTACAAGTCTGACCCCAGACATGGTTGTGAAATAAATGAAGTTTAATCCTCAGAGCTCTTTACCTTGTTTCTATGCTTAGTGCCTGATGCTGCCCAGGCTGCTTATTTGCAAAAAAAAAAAAAAAAAAAAAAAAAAAAATTGTCTAATGAGCATCCTCTTTCAGGATCAGACAGATAAACTTTACAGAAATGCTGAGACCCTATGGGGAAAAGCTGGGTTCTTTTTTTTTTTTTTTTTTTTTTTCTTGATGAACTTAGTAGTTTTAAAATTCTGCTTTAAGGACAGGATCCTAGAGGTCTAACACCATGTCTTCCATTCCCTTCTGTTGCTTCCTTCCCTGCCTGGCATAATGCTGTGCTCGTGTCAGGTGCTGAATAAGCACATGTGACAGCCGTAGATTGACATGTGTTTTTTGAAATGCCATTTTACAAGTCATATCAGAAAGAAGGCAGTTCTTTTGCAAACTGGCTCACTAGCAAATGGAGTTTCATGGATGTTCCAAAGATGGCAGCTTGAGTGTATGGTATCTGAGTGTTTCACGACCTGCTGTTAATCACATTCGTTTATTTTCATGTTTTTGTCGGTGTAGATCCCTTAGCTGGATCACTTAACTACTTTCCCCTTTAATGTAGACAGTCAGAGCTTTGGCCCTCCTTCTTCAACCAAAGAAGTTCTGCTTTTATCTGTTTTACATATTATGTGGGCTTCTATTTAAGTTCTCATTTGAAGACAAAGTTCTGGTGCTTAAAAAAAAAAAAGCCTTTGGAGTATGTCAGTTATTTTCAAAGTGAGATCTGTGAAGGTGCTTCAGAGACTCTAAAATGTTTTATTCTAATTTTAGTCTTTAAGATATATTAACTATCTTAAAACTTGGTAAAAAGCACCAGTTCACCCACATATGATATATACTTTGTTGTTATGGCAATGAATGGCATCCCAGTATGTGCTATGAGTTTATATTTGAACTTCTGGATTATATTTTTATTTTATTATATATTTGAACTTTGGATCTTCTGGATAACTTAAAAATATTCAGAAAAAAAGTAAGTATTCAAAGATCATAGACCAAATAGCTAAGGCAGAAAAACTACCTTTCCAGTTTCAATTGTGTACCAGTGCAACAAAATATGAAATAAGCTGATTGCTGTTACAAGGCTCTAGTTGTCAATCTGTGACGCCAGATTTTGATTTTTGTACTCCAGACATAATTATTGTTAAGTTGCTTGAAATTGCAAAATAAATTCTTTCCTATCTAGTTTTGGCAGTATGGCATTTAAGGGACCCAAAAACCATCTTACTATATAAAACTCCAAGACCTGCTAGAAAAAATTATTTAATTAGTATTTAATTTTTAATGATGTAAGTCCCTTAGAACATACTTCTGACAGTTTTTATTGTGAAATTAGTTGTTCAACATGAATCTCAGACCTTGTGACAGTAATCTACATCCAACTATATGTTCCCTCTCTCTCTTTCCTTGCCCCCCCTTACATGGTAACCATCATTCTAAATCTTGTTTATCATTCCCTTGATTTGCTTCTTACATAGTTTTAACTGAGTTTATATTATGTCTGCAAGAAGTATGTATATTTTAATTTTAGTTGTTTTTAACTTTATCAAAAGATATTATGCTGTGTATTTGGGACTTGAAGTTTTTCAATTAATGTTATATTGCTAAGAGTAATCCATATTGTTGCATGATTGTGGTTCATTCATTTTGACTGTATTATAATAGTCTACTGTGCAAACATACTAGTCTTTTCAGCTGCTCTCCTGTTGAGCATTTGAGTTACATCCCAGTTTTTGCTATCATGAACAGTACCGTTGTAACAATCTCTTATATGTCTCCTGGAGTACGTATGCAAGAGTTTCTTTGGGGTATAAATCTAGTATTTGGAATTACTGGATCGTGGGGTATGTCAGTATTCAATTTTAAGAAATAATGCCAAACCGTTTTGCAAAGTGGTTGCACCAATATACACTTACCCTGTTCCCCATAATGTACAAGAGGTAGCGTAAATCCGCACTCTCTTCATCACTTCATATGTCAGACTTTTATTTTTGCCAATCAGATGTGTTAAATACTATCTCATTGTGGTTTTGATTTGGGTTTCCCTGATTGTTAGGGATATTGAACATGTTTTCAATGGCAATATGTATGTCCTCTTATGTGAAAATCTCCTCGTGTCCTTGGTCCATTTTTCTATTGTGGTGTTTTTGCTTTTCTTAACTGATTTAGAGGAATTCTGATATGTTCTTGATGTCGCACTAGCTAGGACCTCTGAGACATTCTTGAATAAAAGTAGTAGTGGTAGACATTCTTGCCTCATTTCTGATTTTAAAGGGAATGCTTCTAATATTTTCTCATTTAGAATCAATGAATTTAAATCCAACGTGATAATCTTTTTCCTGCAACTAGAAAATTTAGTTCAACTACATTTACCGTAGGCTTTTCGTATCTGTTTTAACCATTTAATTTTTTATTTGGCTCATTCTTCCTTTTTCATCTTTTAAAAAATTGATTTCTATATCTTCTCTCCTACAATATAATTTTATATATGCTCACGACCCTTAGGCTCCCCCCCAACCCCCAATATGTTGATATAACTTAGTTCTCAATTGTTTGATATATTCCTCCCTCCCATTCTCTGTGTGTGTGTGTGTGTTTATATAATAATCATATATATAAAATCACACTCTGTCTTTCTCTCTCTGACCTTACTATTGGTGAAAGACAAACATTTGGAATCTCTTTGTGAGCAAAAGGGATAAAGTCTTAGAGTTTTATGTCTGTTTTTCCCAGATAAGTAACTACTTTTCCAAGACAGATATTAATTTATTTTTATTAATATATACAGAAATGGGATAAATTTATTGTAATGTATTCATACAAAAGAATATCTGGTTTTATAAATTTAAATTGAGATTTGTTAATATTCATAAGTCTCTAAATCATATTGAATGAAAATAGTATTATAAAAATATGTGTATAACATTTTTGTTAAGTACAAAATCTAAAACGTGGGCACATACTATTTACCAATATCTACATGAGTGAAAATTAAAATATGCATAAGAATATATACAGAGTACTTTGGTTACTTTGAGTTGAGGGAGGACCGTGATGGTGCTTTAACATATTGGTAGTTTTAACACATTATTTCCTTTTTTGCTTACTCATAACTGTGTCATCATTTGTTTATTATGAGAATGTATTTGTTTATCATGTTGAGAATGTATTTCTCAACAGAGTATAGACATAAAATTATGACTGCCCATACAGTAAAGAAATATACTTTTAGCTCTTTGTAAATTTCAAGGCTTAAAATATTGGGGATTCATTAATAGAATTATAGAAGATAAAAGCTAGAAAGGGGCCTTTAGAAGTGAGCTGGTCCAGTATTTTATTTTTTTAATTTATTTATTTTATTAATTTTTATTTTTGGCTGTGTTGGGTCTTCATTGCTGCACGCAGGCTTTCTCTGGTTGCGCAAGCGGGGGCTACTCTTTGTTGCGGTGTGGGCTTCTCATCGCGGTGGCTTCTCTTGTTGCGGAGCACGAGCTCTAGGCGCACGGGCTTCAGTAGTTGCAGCATGCGGGCTCAGTAGTTGTGGCTCACGGGCTCTAGAGCACAGGCTCAGTAGTTGTGGCGCACGGGCTTAGTTGCTCCGTGGCATGTGGGATCTTCCCGGACCAGGGCTCGAACCTGTGTCCCCTGCATTGGCAGGCGGATTCCTAACCACTGTGCCACCAGGGAAGCCCCCTGGTCCAGTATTTTTACCTGTTTGCTCACTGCTATATCCCTAGCACCTGGAACCATGCCTGGCACGTAGTAGGTGCTTGGTAAATATCTGTTGAGTGAATAAGTGATACTGACGATATAGCGTGATTTGTAGGAGAGTTCTTGGTCTAAATGAAAGGATGTGGTCTTAAAACTAATATTCACTTCTTATCTTTTAGATATGGGTAAATGTCACCTTACCAAAGGCAAACAGGCGCTAGAGATTCGAAGTAGCTTATCTGAAAAGAGAGCACTTACTGACCCAATACAGGGAACAGCACATTCTGCAGAATCTCTGGTGCGGAATCTCCAATGGGCCAAGGCACATGGTACAGTAAAGTCTATTTTCTATGAGCTATTTCTATAATATGTTTATATAAAATCATAAAGTGTTTTACCTTCTGAATATACAGCTTTCCTCCGAATTTTGTAGGGAAAATATTTTAGCCTAGTGAGTAAACCCAAGACTAAGCAAAGGTTTCAGTTATAGATATTACATTGATTTGATGTTGGAAATATTAAATTAACCCATTATTTCACCTTTGGTAAAATTAAAATGATCATTCGTAAATTCTATCTTTAAAACTATTTTCAATTTGTCTAATATACAATCCCTTAGATTCTCCTATATTGTGAGATGTTGAAGTGTGCCACTTCAAAAATCAGACAGGCCCCTACTTGATAAACGTGTTATCTGTAAAATGGGGACAAGAAGTAGTGCTTACTTGATAGGGTTGTTGATATTGAATGAAATCACATGTAAAGACACAAACATGACGGTCAGCAAATACTGAATACTTATAAATATTACTGAGCATTAACTGAGCTTGTCTCCTTGACATTTGAATCCATGGGTTGGTGAGCAAGAGAAAGAAGGTGAGGCAGAAATCATCTGCAACTTAATCACCTCTGGTAATTCTATGTGATTTAGTGAAAAAATAAGTTTAAATTATTGGCTGAAATAATGGTTGGTTGAATCTTCTGTGAATCCCAAATATCTATGCTGTGGATACATTATTAAGTGATAACTGAAAATTAATTGTATTTGTTGAACTCCTATATAATGTCTTTCTTTTCGTAACAGTTTGTTCTCTAAGATATATTTTTGGTAAATTAACACATTGAAGCACATTAAAATGCAAAATGCCATAAATATATTGTCTTGGCATTCCAGATAATTGGATAAGTAGTTAAAATTCTTTTTCTTTAAAAAAGCTCTAAAACAACAACAAAAATCACGGTTAAGAACAACCGTAAACAAAACCTTCCATAAAATGAAATTAAAAGGTCAGATAGGGACTTCCTTGGTGGCGCAGTGGTTAAGAATCCGCCTGCCAATGCAGGGGACACGGGTTCGAGCCCTGGTCTGGGAAGATCCCACATGCCGCGGAGCAACTAAGCCCGTGCGCCACAACTACTGAGGCCCGCATGCCTAGAGCCCGTGCTCTGCAACAAGAGAAGCCACCGCAATGAGAAGCCCGCGCACCGCAATGAAGAGTAGCCCCACTCACCGCAACTAGAGAAAGCCCGTGCGCAGCAAGGAAGACCCATCGCAGCCAAAAATAAATAAGTAAATTCATTAAAAAAAAGTAGCAGAATTGTTAAAGATAAAGCATAATGTCACTGCGTAGTTTATTTAAAACTATTTTCATGAAGAATAAGGAAACAGTGAAAATATATCTACAATTGTATGTATACTTTTGATTACCACTATAAAAATTATGTATGCAGAGGGACAAGAGCTGTAAGAAAATAGAAAACAAAAGATACTTGCTTGACCAGTAGAATATTGCACTCTTTTTTTTTAAATGTGTGTGTGTGTGTGTGTGTGTGTGTGTGTCTTTAAACCATGTTAGTTAATATAACATTTTTAAGCAGCAGAAATAGCTCTAATTGTATTTTGCCTCAAAGAATGTTTGTTTGCCACTTAACATCAGAAAACTTACGAAGCATTCTTTAAATATTTATAAATTGTTTTTTCAGAACTTCCAGAAAGTATGTGTCTTAAATTTCAATGTGGTGTTCAGATTCAATTAGGATTTGCAGCTGAGTTTTCCAACGTCATGATAATCTATACAAGTATAGTCCACAAACCACCTGATATATTAATGTGCGATGCCTATGTTACCGATTTTCCACTTGTAAGTCTTTTTCTTCTATTTAAAATATAATGATATATCCTCACTTACTAACAACTAAGTTTTTGAAAACTTAAAAGTTGATAAATGTAAAGGAAATGTAGACATATTTATTACACTTATAAAAATATTTGTGTTTCAGTAATGATAGTCATAATATTTAAAAACTGATTGCCAAAATACCTTAAATATGTTGTTTGGAAATGTCTGAAGTTCACCCAGGAAAGAAGGCTTTAATTTCCCTTACCCTAAATAGGATATCAAATATGAAGGAATAAAACGTGCTATACATATGTCCAGAATAACTTCCTTTTAAAAACGTTTCCAAAAACGTTTCCAAAAAAGTTACTACAACAGTGTAAGTCGTATTTGTAAAGCTATAGTAGTATATTGGAAGAATGGAAACCTAGTTCTTTCCAAAACATTTATTTCATATTGGCCTAAGGAAGCCACTAAACAATATCCCTCTTTCCTACATAGTTGTAGTAAATTGAGACGTAAGCACGGAGTAAGGCAAACAATCCAAAACATCTCCTTTGCTTCTGATAAAGCCTTGATGGAGGACATTTGCTCAGTGTGACCCCCGGAATTAGACAGGTCTGTGCACCAGTCCCGGCAGCTCTGGACCAGGATTGGCCCCCAGGCACTGGGCAGGCGGAGCCTGAGGGCTGCTCTCTATAGAGTCACAGAGTAGGTCTCCTGCTCTCGACAGCCGTTGCCTCTAAAAGAAAAAAGGGAAAAGCTGCCTTTGGCATGTTTACTTATTCCTGTTAAACATACAAATCACATAAATCCCCCTGCACCTTCCCAAAAGTGATGAATAAGGAAGGAGAGAATCCAGGAATCAAACACTAATGGGGCTCGAACTTAAAAGGAAACTTGAGGACACTTAGAAGTGTTTGTAGGAATAGTTTGAAAGTAACTGTCCTTTCAGAGCTAACTTCTTAAGTGTATGGGTGAGGAATTTAGAATTTACTCTAGAATGTTATTTTCATTGTATCTCTAGCCCTGGGTAAGGGATTACCTACTCTGACGACAGTTCATCGGAGAGCAGTACCTGTTAAGATGTTTTATGGTCAGATGATGTTGTGACTTCCATTGATTTCATTAATAACGTTTGCTGATTTTCACAGGACCTAGATATTGATCCAAAAGATGCAAATAAAGGGACGCCCGAAGAAACTGGCAGCTATTTAGTATCAAAGGATCTTCCCAAGCATTGCCTCTATACTAGACTCAGCTCACTGCAAAAATTAAAGGTTATTACTTTTCCTGTCTATAACTACTAAGGGAAAACTTTATGAAAGTGAAAATGCATTTTTGCCTGTGAACCTTGAATTGGTCCATAGATGTGCTGCTGCTTTGCGTATTAAGTTGAAGTAGAGCGAACGGCTGGCTGTGCAGCACGTCTCAGTGACCTTTTGCATGTTGTATTCTGTCCCTGATAATGGCCTGAGGATTTGTGTGTGAGAATGCAAGTAATTACCCTCCATGGTGTTAAAAAGTTAGAGACAAAAAGCATAGTCTACTTATAAATATCTTAGCATTTTCAGTTAAGCATTTCCTATTTCTGACTTTCTACAAAACGTAACAAATTAGAATTGGAATTTATTTTGATCTTTTTTCATTTCTCATTGACCTTAAATCAGAAACAACATGGTACATGGTCTATAGGGTTGAGCTTTCTAATAGAACCAAATTCTTGCCAAAGTGAGTTTTTATTTATAGCCAAAACTTGGGGAATGAAGTGAGCACTATTGACAGTCATGCGAGGACAGTCATAAACCTGCTGTCGCCCCGTTCATGGCTAATCTACTTACACTCTCCTTGTATCTTTGAACTTCTGTCCGTTATCTGATTCAATTATACTTCTCCACCTATGATTGTGATTATTCCGCTAAACAAAACAGCTAAACAAAATTTTGACCTAGATGTAAAGCCAGTTATTGTTTCATTAAAAGATCATTCCCCATCTCCAGTAATAGGGAAAGATAGTTTCCCAAGCCCCACTGCTTGGAAAATACCTTTTCCCTGTTCATCAAGAATACAATACCAGATCTCTACGATTTTGACTATACTAATTCAAAATATTGAATGAGGGAAAAGGAAGCTAATTCTAGCCGGCCTTTCTTAGTATAGGGAAGGTGTAAAGGATACCTTGAGGGTCTGGAACCTGGGAAACAGGAGTGAGACTGGGTTTTTGTTGTTGTTTGGTTTTGTCTGTGTGTTTGTGTGTGAATGATAGTCTAAGATTGATATACTTTCAGGGTTGATGAAGATGACAAACATTTTCTTTTCCTTTTCAGGAACATCTAGTCTTCACAGTGTGTTTATCATATCAGTACTCAGGATTGGAAGATACCGTAGAGGAAAAGCAGGAAGTGAATGTCGGAAAACCTCTCATTGCTAAACTAGACATTCACCGAGGCTCCGGACGGAAGACTTGCTTCCAAACTTGTGTTATGTGTAACAGCCCTTACCAGAGCTCAACAGCCGTGTCCGTGGGAGCTGGCCATTATCGTTCATCTCAAGACTCATTCTGTGGTGTTTACCATTCACATCTTAGTAACTCAAGTAATGTGATGCCGTCGGATAGTTGTCGTTGCAGCCGGACTGCAGATGCATTTATTTCAAGTCATCATACCCACCATTGTTCATGTCAGTTTGGCAGAAGCAATGTGCCAGTAGAGACAACTGATGAAATACCATTCAATTTCTCTGATGGGCTCAGAATTTCTGAAAAGTGACCTTTTTGTTTTTGAAAGTTATCATAATTAATAGATGTCTCATCCAACAGTACTTAACATAAAGTGAGGTATTGGGGAGAAGCAAATATATATACATGTGGAAAGAAAAAATTAGTAACAGCTGTTTCATGGCAAACTCAGGACTTTGAGATGTTGGAATTATATTATTTAACTACGGACTTCCTCTTTTAAGATTCTGTGAATTGGTTGATTTGTTCTGTAAGTATGAAGTACGGATGTGTATATGTTTATGTGTATATAACAAAAATGTTTTCATTTTGACCACTCTGAAGTAAGAACAGTGGGAATGGCATTACTGTAGAATAAGTCATTGTATTTTTAGAGCCAGAAAATGTACCTTGGTGATCATCAGGCTTAACCTAATTTTATCAGTGGGAGAAACAGATTGAGGCATCTTGTTTAAGTTAGAGCTGAGACCTCCAGGCTTCTAGTCCAGTGTTTATTCCACTACACACTGCCTTCCTGACAGGTTCTGAGACAGGTAGTATTTTTGTAGATAGATTTAAAGATATATAAGTATGGATATCTGTATATAATCTAGAAATGTATGAACTTTAGTTTGTGATTATAGGACTTTGCTGCAAATGCCAGTTAAGAGGTTTGTATATAAATCTTATGTATAACAGGCTGAAATTTCTTAAGGTCATGAAAGCACGTGAGAAGTGACAAGATGTTTGTCTATGTTAAAGCCCTAGACAGCAGGATAATTTTGCTACTGGATGACCTTGGTAGCTCTTTACCTGAATCTTACAAATATTGGACATGTCCTTCCTTAATAAGGTGTATTTTCTCATTTTACTGGCCTTAGGAGACAGTCACCTTTGGTTCTACCTAAAAGCAAGTTTAAAAAGCAGCTGGCAATAAAAAGGTTGAATTAGTAGTTTTAAAACATCCCACAAAGAAAATCCCAGGCCCAGATGTCTTCACTGCTGTATTCTACCAGACACTTTTTAAAGAAGTAGCACCAATCCTTTGCAAACTTTTTCCAAAAATAGGAGAACACTTCCCAAGTCAATCTTTTGAGGCCAGTATTACCCTAATACAAAACCAAGGACATTGCAAGAAAACTACAGAGCAATATCTATTATGACTATAGACACAAAAAATCATCAACAAAATACTAGCAAAATATGAGAAGTGTCATACACCACGACCAAGTGAAATTTATCCCAGGAATGCAAGGTTGGTTTAACATCCAAAATTAAACATAACGTGTAAATTATCTTGTTATCCACAATAGTTATATTCTATAATGTCACTATGAATACTGAATTAGCGAATACAGAGCCATTGCTCCTAGGGGAAATGTGTGTGTTTTACACATATACATGTCTCAAATAGACTGTAACCTTAAATCCTAAAAACAGTTTATCCTGGTAGAGTCTGTTTATTTTATAAGAGACAAAATGAGGTTCAGAAGTATTAAGTGACTTGCCTGAGGCCACCCAATTAATGGGCCAGACTTGGGATTCAGACCCATCCAACTGGCCCCAGAGCCAGAGCTTCTTGCACTATACTGCCTTTCCGCATGCCTTCTCCATCCTTTGGCCATCTCTGCAAGAGAGCTGAAACAAGAAGGCAAAGCATTGCCTTGTTTGACCTCAGCTGAGAACATGCACCTCAAGGAACTCAGTTTTTTTCACCAGTCTGCACATGTCCATGAATGGTCATAAAAGTGCTGCAAGTATTGACTTTAGGGTTATAAATAAATTTTAAATAAGTAAATAGGCAAATTTACAAACACAGAATCATGAATGAGGATCATGTTCCTAAAGATCAAAATTACCACATTGTCTTGTCTTAATGTATACAGAAAAAGCATTTGATAAAATTCAGCACCCTTTCATGATAAAAATACTCAAGAAACTAGAAATAAAAGGGGAACGTCCTCAGGATGATAAAGGGCATCTACCAAAAAACCACACCTACTTAAACATCATACTTAATGGCGACAGACTGAATACTGACTGCTTTCCCCCTAAGATCAGAAATAAGACAAGGATTTTCACTCTCACCACTTCTATTCAACACTGTACTTGAGGCACTAGCCAGGGCAATTAGGCAAGAAAAAGAAAGGGCAACCATATTGGAAAAGAAGTAAGACTATATGTATTCAGAGATGACATGATCTTGTTGTATATAGAAAATTGTAAGGAATTCATTTCAAAACTAATGAGTTCAACAGGTTGCAGGATAGATACAAAGATCACCATACAAAAATCAGTTTTATTTCTATACTAGCAATGGACTTTCTAAAATTGAGGGTTTTTTTTTTTTTACTCCTGTTTATAATAGCATTAGATGAATAAAACAAAACTACAGAACATTGTTGAAAGAAATTAAAGAAGATGTAAATAAATGGAAAGACATCTTTGTTGATGGATTGGAAGGCTTAACACTGTTTAGATGGCAATGCTCCCCAAATTGGTCTACAGATTCAATGCAATTCCCATCAAAATTCCAGCTGGCTTTTTTGCAGAAATTGATAAGCTGATAAAATTCACATAGAAAGGCAAAAAAACCCACAATACCCAAAACAATCTTGGAAGAGAACAAAGTGGGAAGATTCACACTTAACCAATTTTAAAATTATTACAAAGCTATAGTAATCAAAACAGGATAGACATTACAAAGGAATATAAAATGTAACAGTCCAGAAATAAACCCATACATTTTATGATCAATTGATATTTGGTAAGGGTGCCAATACCATTCAATGAGGAAGAGTAGTCTTTTCAACAAATGATCCAAGGACAACTGGATAGCCACGTGCTATCCAGTGGCTATCCCTAGATAGCCACTTACGGTATAAGAAAGGCTATCCCTTCCTTATGCCATACACAAACTTTAACTCAAAATGGATCATACACCTAAATAAGAGCTAAAACTATAAAACTCTTACAGGAAAACAGAGAAGTAAATCTTTGTGACCTTGGGCTAACCAACAGCTTCTTAGATACAGCACCAAAAGTACAAACAAGGGAAAAAAAAATAAATTGGACTTAATCAAAATGAACTTTTGTGCTTTAAAGGACACCATCAAGAAAGTAAAAAGCCCACAGAACGAGAGAAAAATTTTGAAAATCACATCTGATAAGGGGTTTGTATCAAATATATAAAGAACTCATAACTCATAATAATGAGCCTTTTATATGCTAGTGCTTAATTATGGTTTCTGTAGAGCAGTAACCAATGGATTTTCTGTGATGATGGAAATCTTGTATATCTTCACTCTCCAATATGAGAGAATGGGGCTAGAAGGTAGGTAGGGTAAAGGGACTTTCTGCCTTTCACTTTATATTTTCTGTATATTTGAATTTTTAAACCAAGCATGTATTTATAATTTTAAAACATTGAAAAAATAAGAATGGTGCATTTTTTTCGTCTTTTCCATCAGCCATGCTTTTATTTTACTTGAATCTCTCACACCAATTGCTTTGTAATATTAGCATAGGATTTTGTTATGTACATCAGTGGAATTTAGGAAAGGTAACCTATCCATACCAATGACAATGTGAGGAAGAGATTAGGATAGTAAAGGCTCACTAAATCCAAAGCTAATACTTGATTCTGGAGAAGGTATTTTCTGGAAAGTAACTTTAAAAATTATAAGTTACATGTTTTCTAATAAAAGAAAAATCAAACCTAAATACATGGGATCATTTGAATGTAAAACATTAAAGTGTTGTTCATCCAGAGGTGAACAGGTAAATAGAGGTATAGCCTTAGGAAAGAAAGTCTTTAAAGAATACTGAAAAGGGGCATTTAGACCTTTTGTTTTTCCTTAATCTCCAAATCTAACTTGCACATGAAGCAACAATGAGGTGGTCTCAGTAATCACAATTTTTTTCAACTCGTGTCAAACTCAAGAAATTCAATTATGTATCCATAGCTCAGATAACTGCTATATTGACACATAGATCTGCACAAGTTCAGTGTCAGGATGAGATCCGATTTTTTTTATTTTTTAAGGGCCAATAAATTTTAAGTTGTTTTCTGTTGTTTAAATGTTCCCCTGGTATTTGTATGCTGTTGCTTTCAACTACCAACTGTTGCCAAAAACTCAGGATTTACACATTACTTTCATGTATTTCAACCTGTTTTTCTAGCTTAACATTGTGAATTTTATCCAGGCCCAACCAAAATAAGTTTTCAATACTTGCCCTTGAATTACATATTTCTCATATTGATAAACTGTTAGTAAAGAAAAATATACCCAGAAATAATGTTTGTATAAACGTAATTTTTTTTTTTTTCTGTTTGACAGCATTAATACTTTAGCAGACACAAAGTTTGGCTTTACTAAAGTCTGAGTCCACTCCAAGTGGTGTGACTTAAAGTGTGTTATTTATCTCGTGTATGCTTTTTCTATTTCTTTATCTGTAAAACAGGGATGATGATATCATAGGGCTTATAATACTTTACAGGGTTGGCAATACTCAAATTCCTGTAAAGTGCCAGCTTTTTGAAAAGGATCATCATTCTCCAAATCTGGCATTCTCAAAATCATACCAGTCCCTACACAGGGCGCAGTATTTGTTATTAAGGTACTTCCTACAATGCACTTTTCATAGTATTGGCAATGCATATTGGCTTCTAAAGTAAGTTGCGATTGAATTTTGTTCACTCCAGATTCACTTTTCAAAAAGTATGGAAATTGAACGTCCCCAGCCGTTAATGTTACATAAAGTACTTTACACACAAAAACAATTTGATTAGCAATGTTTCTAATTGGTGGGATTGTCTTTGCTTACCTGTATTTTCCAGTTTTTATACAGAGAACAACTATAGTTTTAAAGTATATAGTTTAAAATTCTGAGCATCAATAAGTTTGTTTTTGGGGCTTCCCTGGTGGCGCAGTGGTTGAAAGTCTGCCTGCCAATGCAGGGGACACGGGTTCGAGCCCTGGTCTGGGAAGATCCCACATGCCGCAGAGCAACTGGGCCCGTGAGCCACAATTACTGAGCCTGCGCATCTGGAGCCTGTGCTCCGCAACAAGAGAGGCCGTGATACTGAGAGGCCAGCGCACCGCGATGAAGAGTGGCCCCCGCTTGCCACAACTAGAGAAAGCCCTCGCACAGAAATGAAGACCCAACACAGCCATAAATAAATTTTAAAAAAAAATGCAAACCTTTAAATAAATAAATAAATGTTTTTGAACACAATTTTTCATAAATGCAATCAAGTTTAAAAATGCAAAGTGTCTCATGTAGGTTTTTTTTTTGTATATTTATTTATTTAGTTTTGGCTGCATTGGGTCTGTCGTTGCTGCACACGGGCTTTCTCTAGCTGCGGCGAGCAGGGGCTACTCTTTGTTGTGGTGCGTGCACGGGCTTCTCATTGCGGTGGCTTCTCCTGTTGCAGAGCACGGGCTCTAAGTGCTCGGGCTTCAGTAGTTGTGGCATACAGGCTCAGTAGTTGTGGCTCGCGGGCTCTAGAGTGCAGGCTCAGTAGTTGTGGCACATGGGCTTAGTTGCTGTGCAGCATGTGGAATCTTCCCGGACCAGGGCTTGAACCTGTGTCCCTTGCATTGGCAGGCAGATTCTTAACCACTGTGCCACCAGGGAAGTTCTCTCATGTGGTTTTTGATGTCATGAGTAATTCATACATAGGTGCTTTTTTAAATTTTAAAATTGAAATGTTTCCAAACTCAAGAGAAAAGTTGCAAAACTAATACAAAGAATTCCCATATTCCCGTCACCCTGATTCTCTAAATACTAACATTTTCCCATATTGTATCATTTTGTCTCAAATGTATATATGTTTGTATGTATATCTATATACGTATATGTATGACATTTTTTCCTGAGCTGTTCGGAAGTAACCCTTTAGCCCCTAAGTAAATACTTAGGTGTGTATTGCCTAAAAACAAGAACATTCTTGGTAACCACACTGTCAAGATGACACTTAGGATTCCAGAACCTCCCTCTGCTGTGGCCTGACCGCCAGGAACCGAGGGCTTATCTTGTTTGTCTCCCTTCCCTCAGGGATCACCGTCCTGTGCTCCTTGTCCAATATCTAAAAACTATTGTTTCTTGTATTTTGTCTGGTATTCTGGTTGTTTAAGATGGGACAGTACCTCCAGGCCTTATCATTCCATCATGGCTAAGTGAACATTTGCAAGTAATTTTTAAAACTAATCACATATTCAAAAATACTTTTGGATGAGTTTGCATATATTACAAGAAACTATTACCAAACCAGGGTTCCTTGCTCAAAGCACAGCAAGTCAACCCTGAAACACCAAGGTCCGCAGCAGAGAAAGGGTTTATTCGCAAGGCAGCCAAGCAAGGAGACGGGAGAACTAGTCTCAAATCTGCCTCCTGGAAGGCAAGGGGCTTTTATGGGATAAAACTGAGGGAGAGTGGGGAAAGGTGATCTGAGTCGAGAAAAAGGTGAGGTAGTCGTCATTCTGTGCAGGTGCAACTAGGCTTCTTCACAGGAAGAGTGTTGAGAAAATGGTAGCACCAGCACGATCAGAGGGTAGAGTTCTCGGCTCTCTGATGTCAAAAGGTCACCAAGAGGACATTCACACACGCCCAGCTGGAGGGTCAGTGGCCCTAAGCAGTCTTAAGCGGCTCGAGAGAGTACAGTTCCAGGAGGGCAGTTACCCGGCCGGCAGTAACAGTTACCCGATTAGATTCAGAGACAGCTTCTTCAGCAGGAGAAGCAAAGTTCCCTGGACAGTGAGATCCATGAGGGGAGGACAGGGTTAGTCCTACTCATCGTGGTGCAAGGCACATAGTAGGTGCTCAAAAATAGGTCAAAGGAGTGGACATCCAACCAGTCTGTTCTTGGTTCCGTGTCCCTTTGCCGACAGAGGCAGGGAGGGTTTGTCCATCCCTTCAGAGTCTGGTTCTCGTCTAATTCTATCGAGACATCGATCTTCTACCCGCTAACCTGCCCGAGGGTCCTGTGCTTTGGTTAATACGTACTTACCACTAAACTAACTCTTCTTCACAGCTCATGACTTGGAGCTGTGTTGGCCTCAATCTTTAGATTGAAATGGAAGCCACCTGTTCTCTTTTGAGAAGAAGTGTCTCTTGTTTTATCTACGAGCAAATGAGGTTCCCAATACAAACCCCAAAGAAGACATCAGCATGTTTGTACCATGGGCACCAGGCACTGGAGGTGGGGGAAACGGTTGTGAATTTACAACATGCAACCAAAGGGTTAAGTTTACATGCCTGTACTTTAAAGATGAAGGCAGTCAGAGGCAAGGTGGGCATGGGGAGGGCCAGGTGCAGATTAGAAATTCAGGAACCTCCTTTGATGGAGCCTCAGAAATCAACTTTCCCCTTGTAGATAGAAAAAGAATGATTCACAAACAAGCTTCTGGAAAGCTGAAATTATTGGGGGAAAGACTTTAAAAACAAGAAAGAAAATATCTAGGACTCAATAGTGATTTGGAGCTAGAAGGCAAAATTATACTGAGCTGGTATTTGTACTTATGGTGAAGATTCACACAGAGGGCTTCTTGTATGCGTGAGCAAATGCATTCCCTTTATGCTTTTTCTCTGGCACTGATCATCTCTTCCTCATAAGCTCCCAGTCATGTAGGGGTTTGGGGGATGAGTGGAGAACAGTTCTCTCTCACTAAGCAGCCTCTGGTAGGTGGGTGGGCACTGGCTAGGCCCCGAGTCCCAGAAGGGAAGCAGGAAAACAGCTCCCGTCCTCACGGTTTCCCTCCGTTTGTTCTAACCCAGCCCGGAGGTTAGAACTCGAGTTGGGATTACGTGCCCCCATGAGCCCTGACTCCATCAGCCCTCTTGTCCCAGCATCTGAGGGCCGGGTGGGTCCCCTCATCCACACCCTCACACACTCCCGATATCTGATTGTGCAGATAAGACTCTGATCTAAGAAGAAAGGAACTTAGAAAACTCAATAAAGCCTGACTTTAAAGATTATTTTCATTTAAGCAGGGCAATAAAACCCCACACCTGTTTTTTATCTGTTTGCTTTCCTCCATACAACCCTAATCACCATCCCCATCTCATCCCCAAGGCACCTCCTCCCCCCAGTCCCAAGATACTTTGGAAGAAAATTGAGGCAGAAATAGACAAGAATTTTTTCTGGTAATTCCCTGTACACACTGTTGGCAACTAGGGCTTTTTCCTACGACTTCGGAAATAAGTTACTAGAAACTGGTTAACAGAACACACACTCCCTTAGTTCTGGAGGCCAGAGTCTGGAATCAGGGTGTCCCCAGAGAAGAATCTTTGTCTTTGGACCTCAACTAATGACACCTGCAAGGAACCTAGTTCCTCTCACGTTCTGAGGTTCCAGGTGGATATGAACTTGGGGGACGCTTTTCAATCCACTACAACAACCCCCTTTTCCCCAGGCTTCCCCACCGGCCCTCCTCCCCCGCAGCCTGCTATCAACACCTAACAGCAAAGCTCCGTCACCTGACTGGGCGGTGTGGTTGAGAGCGAGGTTTACAGCGAGAAACAGAGAGGCTTAGAGGGAGGTTCTAGCCACAGGACAGTTACAGAGAGGCTGGCTTTCTTCTGGAGGCTACGCTTGTTTCTGGGGTGAAAGTAAAGTCTGTCGGGAGGATAAAACTCAGTACAACGGGGAGTCTATCCCTTGTCACTGCTCTGCTTTTGCTATTGAACCAAATTCCCCTGCCCAAAACCCAAGCAGCCAAAATGCCCAGACCCTGAAGTTTGTGGAAGAGGATTTCTCCGTGAGGCAGCCTAGCGAGGAGACCGCAGAACAAGCATCAGAACTGCCTCACCGGAGGCCGGGGACTCAGGGTATTTATGAGGTTGAAGCAGGGCGGTCTGAGGCATGGGGAGGGTGGGGAAAGGTGATTGGAAATAAGAAAAAGGTGAGGCAGTTGTTCTCTCCACCTTCAAAAATGGAGGCTCTTATCACGATCTGAGGGTGGAGTTTTTGGCCCTCTGATGTCAAAAGGTCACTGAGCGGACACTCGCGCATGCCCAGTTGGAGGGTCGGTGGTCCTAACCAGTCTCAACCAGCTCGGCTCCAACTAGACACAGCTGACTCCAAGTTCCTGGAAAACATTGTTTATGCTACGTGCTGTTTGGAGGACATACAAGTTTTTGTAGCAAGCACTAAAGCAAGCTTGATTAGTGAAGGCAGGTTACAAGTGTAATGGATCTAACTAATGATTACCCTCAGTTTCAAAATTCACATTTTTCTGAGCAAACTATTTCCCTTCCTATTCACTATCCCACCCCAAAACTGACTTTTTAAAAGGCAATTTGCATCTACTATTTTAGTAGAATAAGTGGTTCATCAATATTATTGAATGAAGACATGGGAGCATAAATATTTATGTAAAGGAAGGAAAGCAAATAAGTCTTTGGGGTGGGACATGCCACTTTCTGTGTGCTGGTTACAAATGTTTTACACACAGCATCGCATTTAACTCTCAACAGCTCTGCAATTTATAGATGAGGAAACAAATTGTTAGGCTGACCCAAGATCTCTCAATTCGCCTGGAGAGCCCAACTGGCGAGTGGCAAGGGCAGGATGACTCAGACCCAGAACACAGCCCATTATTTTCTCCACTATGCCGCTGCTTATTACCCAATAATGGAGATACACAATCCTTGTTGAATAATAAATGCGGAATCAATGCAAAAGTGGGCTAACGTTAAATGACATTAAATGTTCATATTTGATGGAGTATTAAATATCGTGTCTAAAAGATACAAATCTTTGTTTTGAATGAAGCTTGCAAGAAACCATCCTACTTGGAAAACAGAAGGAATGGCATCTTGAATCTTATAACTTGATCTTGGTGTTTTTCTAACACAGCAGAGAAAGAGCCAAGTATGATTTTTTTTTTTTTTAACTTTTCTTTTTTTTTTTAGATTTATTTATTTATTGATTGATTGATTGGGTCTTCGTTTCTGTGCGAGGGCTTTCTCTAGATGCGGCAAGCGGGGGCCCCTCTTCATTGCGGTGCGCGGGCCTCTCACTACCGTGGCCTCTCTTGTTGCGGAGCACAGGCTCCAGACGCGCAGGCTCAGTAGTTGTGGCTCATGGGCCTAGTCGCTCCGCGGCATGTGGGATCTTCCCAGACCAGGGCTCGAACCCGTGTCCCCTGCATTAGCAGGCAGATTCTCAACCACTGTGCCACCAGGGAAGCCCCCAAGTATGATTTTTGATGACATGTGTGTTAACAGAGTGGCTTAATATTTCACTCTTCTAAGAACATGAAAAGTAATTTTTAAATATTGACACATTATTCTTAAAAGAGAAAGTCATTTACCATCTCTCAGTGTGAAAGTCACAGGTCACATTTCAAAACTTTCCTAAGGAGTTGACCTAAATTCAGAAATGTTGCTGTATTATGCTCAACAAAGTCTGACAGGGAAAGGTGTTAAAAAGAATATTTGTTTAAAGTATTTTCATTAGCTTTAGTTTTACCACATTCGACTTTGTGTAGAATGGACATTTTTCTATTATGAAGACTTAGTGTCTTCCCCAAAGACCAATCATTTTTATAATATACATCTTCTACGTACATCTATCCCCTTTTGCTGCCACACTTGGGTTCCAACATCACTCTCTGACCTCGGGATCCTCTGTCCTATGCTCAGCTTGGGTAAATGGCTTTGTCTCCCTTCCCAATGACCTGCCTTAATAGTGGACGTCACATCTGAGCCCATTGCCTTTCAAACTATTCAGAGTAGCTTCTCTCTGGAAGGGTGGGATTGGGGCTCCCCACCTCTGTTTCATCTGGAGCAGCTCTGCTTTTATGTTTTACATGCTGTCTTTCCAAAGCTTTGGTTTGCATAAAAAGTTTCTCTGCCAAAAACAATGGATCTAGTCTCTGCTCACTAGATCCCACCATTGCTGGGGGATCCTCCCCTCACACACAGCTAGGTGACCCCCCCCATAAGCTAGGTGACCTGAGGCAGACTACCAAGCTGAGAAAGAAGGGGAAGAAAAAAATCCCACTGAGCTGCGAGGGCTTCCAGCCTCCCCGTTAAGGGGAGGAGCTCAGTGGGCAGTCAGTTTGAGCTGCTGATTACAAGTAAAGGCCAGAGGAGCAGGTATTGACTGGCAGTTTTGGCAAACAGCACACAACTTGGCCCTGAAATCAACTTTGTCATTCAAGATGTGGCTTCCTGGTGGGTGTTATTAACAAGGCAAGACACCATCTGATAACCTTCCCACTGGAATCAGTTATTGCTAACTAGGTATTAAGTTTCTTAATACCGGATTTTATACTTTGGAGTCACCTGACCTTGTTGTGATCCCAGGAACTATACAGTTTCGGAGCATGCAGTGGCATTCCCACCAGCAGGGCAAAGCGTGCTTGTTGGGGGAGGCCAGGTGGGCGACACGCCAGTGTCAGCACGCCCATATGTGCCCTTCCTGGAAGCACACCTGTGTAGAAAGGGCAAAGCATTTTGGAAGCATGATAGGAACCAGGGGAGGCACTGTGAAGAATCCAGCGGTTAAGGACGCCAGGCTGAGCTGACCCGAACACCCATCTCATCAACCAACCTTGCCAATGAGCCTGGATGCTTCAAGAGTCCCTCTCCCAGCAGTACCTGCGTCTGCTACCAGCGCCCCTGTCTGACAGAGGATCTTCTTTAGCAGCAGGAATGCCCAGTCAGCTTGAGACTCGCCTTGCTGGTCTGGGAGCCATTCTAGCCACACCCACAGACTTCACACATCTCAGGTCTGACCCATGAAGTGTCGATGTCTTGGTGCGACTCTCAGGACTACCTTTTCCCTCATTTTCATGCCCTGGACCCTTGTTGGCAGATGTGACCAACATGGGTGACCAAGGCCCATGTCGGGGCTGGCCAGCAGAGAGGGCCGGTGGCTGCAGAAACTGTGGTAAGATGGCACTGATTTGTCCATAGACTGAAAAGAATGTCACCAAATAATGCAGCGAGGAAGGGGAAGGAGGCTGACCAGTCCCCACTGGTGAGCAATGGGGGAAGGGAGGTCTGTTTCCGGCAGGGCTGCAGGGGCAGCTGGCTTCCAAAATGCTTCTTTAAAGGGACACGATTAGGGTCGGCCCACACTGCATGGGAGCTCTCTGACCAGATGCCTTAGGCCTGGGGTCACCAGCCAGCCCAGAGCCCCACTCCCTAGATCTATCCCCAGAAATGCAATCTGAGTGAGGACAGCAGGGCTGTGAGGGGACTGAAGGGACGTTGCAGAACCTACTCCTCCAGGTTTCACATCTGGTCCAAAGAGTATGCAAACGTGCCCGAGGTCAATGATGCTGCCTGAATCTGCGGAAGCTATGATGCCCGGGGCACTTAAGTGGGGAGACTGGGGGTCTCCAGAATCCCCTTTAGGAATTGGTTACACAGCCCCCAAAGGGAGGACATCAGAGAGACCCTATGCTTGAAGCACAGCCACCAGCAGGCTCGGCTTACTCCCCTGATGGGTCCTCCACATCCTCAGCATTGCGTCCAGGGCCACCTCAGGCTACTCCCTGCCCTCGTGGATGACCAGCCGGAGTAGAAGCGGGAGGACCCCTGCCGCTCCAACACCGCCTGAGCTCGGCCAGCTTCCTAAGCAAAGGGCCCCCGGGTGCACAGCACAGGTGCCGCCTGCTGTGGAAGAACCAGAAAGGCACCTCCTTGTAGCTCTGCACCCACAGCTTCTGCCTGTGGTACTTGTTCATAAACATGAGCTGCCCATGGCCCGCCGGGTACACCTGCACACCACCCTGATGCAAGCCAATGAGCGCAGGTGTGCTTTGCTGGCAACCGCGGATCTGGTTGGCTGCCTTCTGCCCTGAAGTATCATCTCCACGCTGGCACAGCCGCATCTTGAAACCCAGGATACCAGGCACCTCGTAGGGGGAAGGCAGTTCCGCAGGAGGATAAATGAGTACTGGTTCCCACGTTTTGCATTCTCTGTCACTCTCTGTAACTGATGCTGGTGACATGTCATGCTCCAGGGTTACAGTGTTTAAGCTGGGAAGCTACAGTCCCACCTTTCTCTACGCTGTAGTACAAAACTTCAGATTTCCTTAGCCACTCAGATTCTTCTAACTGCAGGAATCTTCCTGGTAGAAACGTGATCCTACCAAGAAGAGGCAGCATAAGATTAAGAGGCCTGGGATTAAAAAGGGCAGCTCCCCTGGGTCTGAAGCCCAGCTCTGCAGCCTACTCACCTCTTTTTTTTTTTTTTTTTAAGATTTTTTTGATGTGGACCATTTTTAAAGTCTTTATTGAATTTGTTACAATATTGCTTCTGTTTTATGTTTTGGGTTTTTGGCCACAAGGCATGTGGGGTCTTAGTTCCCTGACCAGGGATCGAACCCACACCCCCTGCACTGGAAGGAGAAGTCTTAACCACTGGACCACCAGGGAAGTCCCAGCCTACTCACCTCTTTTTTTTTTTTAATAATTGAAAACAGGGCACACTTTTTTTTTTTAATTAATTTTTTTTTTTTGGATGCTTTGGGTCTTCATTGCTGTGCACGGGCTTTCTCTAGTTGCGGTGAGCAGGGGCTACTCTTCGTTGCGGTGCTCAGGCTTCTCATTGCGGTGGCTTCTCGTGTTGCAGAGCACGGGCTCTAGGCGCATGGGCTTCAGTAGTTGTGGCACGTGGGCTCAGTAGTTGTGGCTTGCAGGCTTAGTTGCTCTGTGGCATGTGGGATCTTCCCAGACCAAGGATCGAACCCGTGTCCCCCTGAATTGGCAGGCAGATTCTTAACCACTATGCCACCAGGGAAGTCCCCTCTTAAGCCTCAATTTTCTCATATGTAAACAGTACTATCTGCCAAGGTGTACTTGTAAGCATTAAATAAGGTCACCCACCCTTTAGTGTGGGCAGGCATACAGTAAAAAACTCAGTAACTCTTACTAGCAGTTTCACCGAAATAAAATATGGGTCACCCACTGGGTTATTAAACTGTAGAGAAAAGAAAGGTGTAGTGGGTTGAACAGTGGCCCCCCCCAAAAAAAGATATCTCTACCTCCTAACCCCTGAGAACCTGTGACTGTGACCTTATTTGGAAATAGGGTCTTAGCAGATGTAATTAAGGATCTAGACACGAGAGCCACCTGGATGAGGGTGGTCCCTACTCCAATGGCAGATGTCTATAAGAGACAGAAGAGAAGACAGGGGCGCAGAGAAGACCATGTGAGGATGGAGGTGGGGACAGCCCTGACACAGCTACAAGCCGAGGGTGAATACCTGGAGCCTCCACGAGCTGAAGAGACAAAGAAGGAGTCTCCCCTAGAATCTTCCAAGGGAGAATGGCCCTGCCAAGACCTTAATTTCTGCCCAGTAATACTAATTTTGGATTTCTGGCCTCCAGAACTGTGAGACAATACATTTCTGTTGTTTTAAGTTGCCAAGCCAGTGAAAATTGGTTATGATGGCCCTAGGAAACTACTACAGAATGGCAGCTCATAGCTGAACCAACCCTCAGACAGACTCAGGCCCCAGCCTGCCTTGGGAAGGACACTGATGGGAGAGGGGGCAGAGCCTGTCCTGAGCGCAATCACTTCTCTGTTTGCCCTTAGACTCGACACTTCTACTGCAGCCTCTTGTGCCCCCTCCTGGCCCAAAGACAGAAGTGTGCCCCCTCCAGTCCCAACTATTCACATCTCAGATGAAAGGGGAGGACAGAGGGAATCCCAAAATGTAAAACAGAAATATGTTTCTAGGGAGTTCCCTGGTGGTCTAGTGGTTAGGATTCAGTGTTTTCACTGCCATGGCCCGGGTTCAATCCCTGGTCAGGAACTGAGATCCCACAAGCTGTGTGGTACAGCCAAAAAAAAAAAAAGAGAGAAAAGAAACATGTTTCTAAAAAAGAATTTTTTATAATACATTCTTGGGGACTTCCCTGGCAGTCCAGTGGTTAGGACTCCATGCTTCCAATGCAGGGGGCGTGGGTTCGATCCCTGGTTGGGGAACTGAGATCCCACATGCCGCGCGGCGTGGCCAAAAAAAAAAAAAGTTAAAAAAATGCATTATTTCCCCCCCGTCCCAAAAAACATAGTGAAGTCTTTATCACCTGTGCTGAAGTCGCATGCTCTACCTTTCTTGATAAATTCAACTCTGTGGTGATGACCCACCAAACATCTTTCCTCTCATTTCCTTGACCTTCTCATCACCAGGAACCATTCCTTGTAACCCAACCACGCACCTCCCTGGGGTTCCCCTGGACCTTGTCACCACAGAAATGAATTCAAACCTTCCCCTGCTGATCACAAATTTCTATCAGCTCACTTCAACCTAATCAGAACTGCTAACCCACCCAAAATATACAAACAGCTCATGCAGCTCTATGTCAAAAAAAAAAAAAAAAACCCATCAAAAAATGGGCAGAAGATCTAAATAGACATTTCTCCAAGAAAGACATACAGATGGCCAAAAAGCATCAACATTACTAATTATCAGAGAAATGCAAATCAAAACTACAATGAGGTACCACATCACACTGGTCAGAATGGCCATCATCAAAAAGTCTACAAATAATAAATGCTGGAGAGGGTGTGGAGAAAAGGGAACCCTCCTGCGCTGTTGGTGGGACTGTAAGTTGGTGCAGCCACTATGGCGAACATTATGGAGGTTCCTTAAAAAACTAAAAATAGAGTTACCATATAATCCTGTAATCACACTCCTGGGCATATATCTGGAGAAAACCATAATCCAAAAGGATACATGCACCCCAATGTTCACTGCAGCATTACTTACAATAGCCAGGACATGGAAGCAACGTAAATGTCCATCATCAGAGGAATGGATAAAGAAAATGTGGTACATATATACAATGGAATACTACTCAGCCAGAGAAAAGAATGAAATAATGCCATTTGCAGCAATATGGAGTGACCTAGAGATTATCATACTAAGTGAAACCAGACAGAGAAAGACAAATATCATATGTATCACTCATATGTGGAATCTAATTTTTTTAAAAAAGATACAAATGAACTTACTTACAAAACAGAAACAGACTTACAGATATCAAGAACAAACTTATGGTTACCAGAGGGGAAACGTGGGAGGAGGGATAAATCAGAAGCTTGGGATGAACACATGCACCCTACTACATATAAGATAGATAACCATCAAGGACCTACTGTATAGCACAGGGAGCTCTACTCAATATTCTGTGATAACCTATATGAGAAAAGAATCTAAAAAAGAATGGATATACGTATATGTATAACTGACTCCCTTTGCTGTACACCTGAAACTAACACAACATTGTAAATCAGCTATACTCCAATAAAATTAAAAAACAAAAACAAAAAACTGTGAACCCAGCTTCCTTCACAGCCCCTCTTGATGAATTTGTTTTCTTGCCTAACCTGGATTCTATGGCTCGTTTCACTATCACTCTCACAAACACCAGCAACTCCCTAGATCCACTCTCCCTCCATCGTGTTTTAACTGGCAAAACCCCAATCCCAACCATCTTCCACACACGTTTTCTTTCCACTCAAACCCCTCATCCCTCCTCCTCACACCGTCTCGCTCTTGACCGGTAGCCCTGCCGCCACCATCACTGAGAAGAGGGAGCCTTATCCCTAGCCCACCTGCATCTACACCTGCGTTTTACTTTCTTCCTGTTACGATGGAGGACATAACCTCCTCCCATCTAATCCCTCCACATATACTCTGAGTCCTATCTCCTTCTTTTCTTCCCCAAATTTCATTTCTTTGGTTATCTCCCTCTTTCCTTACATTATCAATCTCGCTCTTTTTAACCAATCATTCTCACTGGCATGCAGACCTGCTGTCAGAGCCAGCCTCATGGGCACGTGACATCTCGTTGCACAGATCCAGTACTTGGTTTAATGCTTTGCTGTCACCATCTTGAAATTCTTTTTTTTTTTTAACTTTTTATTTTATACTGGAGTATAGCTAATTAACAATGTTATGATAGGGGACTTCCCTGGTGGTGCAGTGGTTAAGAATCCGCCTGCCAATGCAGGGGACACAGGTTCGAGCCCTGCTCTGGGAAGATCCCACATGCCGTGGAGCAACTAAGCCCGTGCACCACAACTACTGAGCCTGCGCTTTAGAGCCCGCGAGCCACAACTACTGAGCCCATGTGCCACAATTACTGAAGCCTGTGAGCCTAGAGCCCATGCTCTGCAACAAGAGAAGCCACCGCAATGAGAAGCCCACACACTGCAACGAAGAGTAGCCCCTGCTCGCCACAACTAGAGATAGCCCGTGCGCAGCAATGAAGACCCAAAGCAGCCAAAAAAATAAATTAAAAAAAAAAAAAATGTTGTGATAGTTTCAGGTGCACAGCAAAGCAACTCAGCCATACATATACGTGTATCGTTCTCCCCCAAACTCCCCTCCCATCCAGGCTGCCACATAACATTGAGCAGAGTTCCCTGTGTTGTACAGTAGGTCCTTCTTGATTATCCATTTTAAATATAGCAGTATGTACATTTCGATCTGGTACTCCCTAACTATCGCTTCCCCACATCCTTCCCACTGCACCCCGCCCCCCGTAACCATAAGTTCATTCTCTAAGTGTGTGAGTCTGTTTCTGTTTTGTAAATAAGTTCATTTGTATCATTTCTTTTTGGACTCCGCATATAAAGGATACCATACGAGATTGGCTGCACCGCAAGGCATGTGGGATCTTAGTTCCCCGACCAGGGATCAAACCCGTGCCCCCTGCAGTGGAAGCATGGAGTCTTAACCACTGGACCGCCAGGGAAGTCCCTGAAATTCTTAATAATTTTTGAAGGCAGTGCCAATCCTGCCCGCTATGGTAGCTCAGATTTTTCTCTGCTTCTCCTCTCTAAATTGCCAAAAGACTAGCCTGTGTGAACCATCTCTACATCTTCGCTTTCCTTAACTCTTAAGTGCTCAAATCCCAACTCTTTATACCTGAAACTGTCCTTGTCAAAGTTACCAGTGGTTTCTATTTGGTCAAATTCAATGAATACTTTCCTGTTGTCAGCCCTGAAGACGCCCTCTAAGTAGGTCCTCTTCATTCTCCATCCTACCACCCCCTTGATTATGTTCCTAGCACTTTCTTCAGTTTGTAAATGTAGAATTGTCAACCTACTTTTTGTCTTTTTCTTTTAGACCCTAAGCTTTGAGGGCAGGGACTGTGTGTGCCCGATGCCTGACACAGTGTCTGGCACATAGACGCCGCTTAGTGGATGTGTACTGAGTGAATACGTGAATGAGTATGCAAGAGAATGCAAAATCTTTATTTTTAAATAAAGCTGGTGAAATCAGAGTTCCTGAACCAGAGAAACACTCTACTTCAAATGCTTCTTCCAAATGGCACAATTTCAAAATACCAAGTGGCAGGTGGAATCTCTGATGTCCACTATCTCTGTTAAGATACCTGTTGCCAGGACTTCCCTAGTGGTCCAGTGGCTAAGACTCCGCGCTCCCAATGCAGGGGGCCCGGGTTCAATCCCTGGTCAGGGAACTAGATCCCACATACTGCAACTAAGACTTCGCATGCCGCAACTAAAGATCCCGCATGCCGCAACGAAGATCCCGCATGCCACAACCAAGACCCAACGCAGCCAAATAAATAAATAAATAATTTTTAAAATATATATATATATATATATTTTTAGAAAAGAAAGAAATATGTTGCCACGTTTTAGCATTCTATTGGGGGCAGGATAGGAGGATGGGAAAGTGTTCCAAACTTCTAAACAGGAGCGAAGGATGGATACAATTCTAGTCTCAGTACTTTGTTTTAGCTCCAGACAATGTTAAAATGGTCTGGAAATGATCATATGGATCCAACCACCTTTCACACAATTTGTGCCAATGTCAAGGGTGTTAAGAGTTGCCTAGGTCATAGGGACAGAATTCTTAGGCAGGGTTCTTCCATATCAGAGCTGAAATGCGATGATTTCATGACAGGAGGATTCAAGATCTTGATACGAGTTCAAATGATCAGTAATGTATAAATTCAATAGAGAAATGTTAAAAAAAAAAAAAAAAAGCTAGAAAGAGCTGATGGACTGAGAGAAAAAGAAGGACCAAAGAACTGGGTGACCTGGAGATAAGCAAATGTAAGAGCAGAGCAGAGTGAGAGCGCTGGAAGGACAGCTGGATGCTGTCAGAAAGTGAAATGCTAAAGCTGAAGATTTCAGAGGCAGCTCCGAATAGTTCTAGGTGCTGACAACTTCCGGGGGTAGTCATGAGCGTGGGTGGCTTAGGTAAGTTGGAAGTGATGGTCACTGGAGTTGGGGAATCAAGGAACTGGTCTAAGGTTGCTGGATAATTTGCTCAGATGAATATTCAGGCAATCAGATAGATAATAGGAGATGGAGTCAAAGGGACAACTTTGCCAAGTTTTTCAACGAAAAATAATAACCAACACTAGAACTTCCCTGGCAGTCCAATGGTTAAGAAAGACTTCGCCTTCCAATACAGGAGGTGCGGGTTCAATCCCTGGTCAGGGAGCTGAGATCCCACATGCCTCGCAGCCAAAAAATAAAAATAAAAATAAAAACCAAACTGGGGGCTTCCCTGGTGGTGCAGTGGTTAAGAATCTGCGTGCCAATGCAGTGGTCATCGGTTCGAGCCCTGGGCCGGGAAGATCCCACATGCCACGGAGCAACTAAGCCCGTGTGCCACAGCTACTGAGCCTGTGCTCTAGAGCCCGTAAGTAACAACTAGTGAGCCCACGAGCCACAACTACTGAAGCCCATGCGCCTAGAGCCCTGTGCTCTGCAACAAGAGAAGCCACCGCAATGAGAAGACCGTGCACCGCAATGAAGAGTAGCCCCCACTCGCCGCAACTAGAGAAAGCCCACGCACAGCAACAGAGACCCAACGCAGCCAAAAATAAATAAATAAAATAAATAAATTTATAATTAAAAAACCCAAAACATAAAACAGAAGCAATATTGTAACAAATTCAATAAAGACTTTAAAAATGGTCCACATCACCTCAGAATGGGAGAAAATATTTGCAAATGAAGCAACTGACAAAGGATTAATCTCCAAGATTTACAAGCAGCTCATGCAGCTCAATAACAAAAAAACAAACAACCCAATCCAAAAATGGGCAGAAGACCTAAATAGACATTTCTCCAAAGAAGATATACAGATGGCCAACAGACACATGAAAGAATGCTCAACATCATTAATCATTAGAGAAATGCAAATCAAAACTACAATGAGGTATCATCTCACACCGGTCAGAATGGCCATCATCAAAAAATCTAGAAACAATAAATGCTGGAGAGGGTGTGGAGAAAAGGGAACACTCTTGCACTGTTGGTGGGAATGTAAATTGATACAGCCACTATGGAGAACAGTATGGAGGTTCCTTAAAAAACTAAAAATAGAACTACCATATGACCCAGCAATCCCACTACTGGGCATATACCCTGAGAAAACCATAATTCAAAAAGAGTCATGTACCAAAATGTTCATTGCAGCTCTATTTACAATAGCCAGGACATGGAAGCAACCTAAGTGTCCATCAACAGATGAATGGATAAAGAAGATGTGGCACATATATACAATGGAATATTACTCAGCCATAAAAAGAAATGAAATGGAGGTATTTGTAATGAGGTGGATGGAGTTAGAGTCTGTCATACAGAGTGAAGTAAGTCAGAAAGAGAAAAACAAATACAGTATGCTAACACATATATATGGAATCTAAGGAAAAAAAAAAAAAAAGGTCATGGAGAACCTAGTGGCAAGATGGGAATGAAGACACAGACCTACTAGAGAATGGACTTGAGGATATGGGGAGGGGGAGGGGTGAGATGTGACAGGGTGAGAGAGTGTCATGGACATATATACACTACCAAATGTAAAATAGATAGCTAGTGGGAAGCAGCCGCATAGCACAGCACAGGGAGATCAGCTCGGTGCTTTGTGACCACCTAGAGGGGTGGGATAGGGAGGGTGGGAGGGAGGGAGATGCAAGAGGGAAGAGATATGGGAACATATGTATATGTATAACTGATTCACTTTGTTATAAAGCAGAAACTAACACACCATTGTAAAGCAATTATACTCCAATAAAGATGTTTAAAAATAAATAAATTAATTAATTAATTAATTTAAAAAAAAAATGGTCCACATCAAAAAAAATATTTAAAAAAATAATAATAAGCAACACTTATAAGGTGCCTACTATGTGCTTTACATGGATTCTATCATTCACATTAACAACAACCCTACGGAGCACATACTATTACTATAATCATCCCCATTTTATAGAGGAGGAAGTTGAGGCAGAGAGGTAACGCATCCAAGGTCAGCTAGCAAATAGTGCAGCTGGTCTAGGAATCCAGGCTGTTTGGCAGCAGAGACTATGTTGCCTCTTGTTTGAATGAAAAGAAGATGCCAGCTACCAGAGGAGGTAATGTTGGTGTGAAACCTGGAAAGGAAGGGCAGGAACCAGATCATGATGGGTGTTGTATTTCATGCTGTTTTGTAATCACCCTCTTGGCACTTAGCAGACTTTGAAAGAGGTCAGACAAGGGCATGACAGCATCACCTTAACAACATTCTGGAAATTCAGTCTGGCTGCAGGGTCAGGCGGGAATGGCCTAGGGCAGGCAAGCTTTTCAGAGACTCCTGCAACAAGGGGGACCTGAGGCTGGGCAGTGCATCTAGAACTCTGTTTTGGAAAGGAAATGGGGGCACAGCAATGACGAAGACTAGAGGAGGACAGGGCACACCCTAGAGGAGCAAGCAGGGCGAGGCCCACCCCTCAGGGGGTTAGGAGCCAGATCCCGCCCCCGGGGGGCCTGGGGGCAGAGCTGAAGCTCACCTGGCCCGGAGGGGAGAGCGCCCAGACCTGCTCACCTGGAGCTGGCTTGCTGGTGGTGATGCACCCTCACAGCGGGCTCGGTGAGAAACTGGGGCCCTGGGAAAATTCGAGGCCCCCATTTCAGGACTGCAGGGTCCGCACAGGCCTCCTGGGCCTGCCCGGCTCTCTGGGCCAGGCCTTGCCTTGTGTTTCCTTTTCTCGAGTGCTGGTGGCCATGAGCTGGGATTCCCAGCAGAGGGCAGTGGAGGCTCACTTGTCCTTGGCTCTGGGTCTGGGCTTTTTTTTTACAGCCCGGGAGCTTGCACACCCTCCGGGCCTCCCCCTCCAGCCCGGGGCACAGAGAAGGCCGGGAGCCTCAGGAAAGGCTGCCTGAGCAGCGGTGGTCAGCAGCCACTCAGCCAAGCCACGATGAGGCCTTGTAAGTAGTCACTGCCCCCTCCTGACCTCTCACCCCATGACCCTGGTGCCCAAAAGCCCAGAGAAACGTAAGAAGCACCGCTCCTGGGTAGGGCCTCGGACGCTGGGCCTCCTCTGAGGGAGGCACCTGCTTTGAGGAACAGTCAACAAGGGCCCCTCTGGGGACGGGTCAGGGCACAGGAGCCACAGGACTTAAGAGTCCCAGCTGCCCTCTGAGTCCTACCCACACATAAAGGGAAAACGACAGGATTGCAGAAGACGCCCCAGAAGCCGCCACCCTGGACTTGAGCCTCACCGAACTGGGTGTCAGATCATGAACGAAGCCCCTCAGATCCCTCCCAGTCCAGTTTGTTCTTCTTTTTAAATCATTTGTAACTGTGGCCAAATATACCTAAGCCTAAAATTTACCATCTTAACCATTTTAAGTGTACAGTTCAGTACTGTTAAGGGCATGCATATTGTTCCCACTCTAGATTTCAATTGTGATTTTTCATATATAGAACCCGAGGCACAAATACAGTGAACCTCAAAGAAAAGGCAGAGACCTGGAGAATGATTTTGCTGAGAAAAGTACAGAAGGAATTCCAAGGTGGGCCTGAGAGGTTTCTCAGGCTATTGTGCACCCACAAAGTTTCCAGACCCCTCTGCCCCGAGGGGCTGGGTGCAGGTATCCTGTCCATCTCAATCATATCTGCCCCCAGGCCTTCCCCAGACATTGGCCGCACAGAATCTGCAGCCCATCTGGAAGTGGTAGAGAGCACCCCCAAAGGGATCCCTGCCCACATTCAGAAACAGGACGGAAGGTTATTCAAAACCCTCTCAAACATCTCTTTGAAAATAATCTGTACAGCATGTAAATGGAATGTCAATGGGAAGGGATGAGTAATTGTGACCCAAAACATTTTAAGCAATAAAATGCATTCAGATATTTGGCTTTTGATAAGCTACAAAGCTGAGCAAAACAGAACTTGAACCCCTAATAATAAAAGCGGCTAGTATTTAAACAGCTCCGAGCCTGGCACGATGCCAAATACTTCTCTCATTCAGGCTTTTGCAATGGAGGTGCTGTTTGTTGTGCCCATTTTACAGAGGAGGAAACTGAAGCCCCCAGGGCTAGCTGACTTGCTCAATGTCACAGAGGAAGGAAATGGTGGAGCCTTGGATTTGGACCCTGCAGACTAGCTCCAGGTCGTGGCCTAATGACCATGTCTTTGCCTGACATGCTGCCGCAGGGGTGCAGTGACAGACTGTGGGAGTTCCCAGCCCCAGGGAACCCAGGAGTGGGTGGAAGGGTAAGTTCCCCATCTTTGAACAATGTCAGAGTCACCAGTCCTGATGAGCTAGAATTGCCCTAAATCTTTCCATTTTAATTGGTGAATTTTCACATAAAAACTTTAACGGGGGCATTCACACACATGCTTCCCAGCCACACCCCCTCTTTCCACCACATGCCCTCTGTTTTGGTCTTAGTGCCAAAAGAAAAAACAAATGTCGCCAAAGGACCTGAGAACATCCAGAATGTTTTAACACTTCAACAGGAAAACCTTCCTCGGCCTGTCCCTTCTTCCCCTTCATCCTTGGCTTTGCTGCCGGCTCTTTAAGAGATTTGAACCTGAGAGCACCTGGCCAGGAAGTTGTTATCCCTTGATCTGAAAGAGCGAAAGAAAAAGTAGAACAAGAAATATAGAATGGTTTTCTATTTGCCTGTACTTGGATTTTTTTGAATGTATTTTGGCTCTTATATTGCAAGCTAGCGGTAGGTGGGGAAAAAAAGGTTTGAAAATAATATTCACGTGCTCCAGGCAGCTGAGCACACCGTGAGTTTAATTAACCTCTCCTTCCTTTGGCTCCGCCTCTGACCTTCCCCCTCAACCTGTACCCACTTCATTGTCTTGGGGAGCGGGTGTGGGGAGGGACCCAGCGGCTACTCTAATTGGTGACAACCTATGTCTATTTATTATCACCTAGCTACACTCACAGAACAAAAAAAATACAGCCTTCAGTGCCCAGGGGTGGATTGATTTGTAGCCAAGGCATTTATGAACACACTCTTTCCATTTCCCCTTTGTTATCTGTTCATTATCTTTTGTAACGGAGGCCTGCTTTCATGTGTAGGTACAAGTAGGTGATATTTGAATGCACTTTGAGATGTAAGTATTTCAACAGATATTGGGTACTAAAAAAAAATAATCCTAAACGATAAGAGCCCTGCCTGCTGTCTTCTGTGGGCTGTCTGCAACTGATCCTTTCAGTATTTGTCGTTTCGTTCTTCCACGTGTCGTCAGTGCTCCTACTGCCGAATACAGCCGCGTCCGGTGGCTTTTAGAATTTTTGCAGTCCCTTTTCCCAATCAGTGGTGCATGCGTCTGTTAACCCTCTCCCACGCTTCTTCAGCCATCCTTAAAATGAAATGAGGACCCTCTCTCCTGCTCCAGGCCCCCCACCCCGAGTCTCTTGCCAGGAAGTGCCTCCAGTGAGGTATTTCATCCAAGGAATTATCAGCTAAAACGAACTATTTCTGGCTTTATCAGCAGAGAGAATAGGATAAGAATCCTACTGGGGGAGGGGAGATTTCTCTTGGGATTTTCTCTCCCCATTCTGTTGGACCAACTTAAACATCCATTTCTGTTTCTTTAAACCGGGGTTTCTCAGTCATGGCACTACTGAAACTCGGGGCTAGATAATTCTTTGTGGTCGGGAGCTGTGAACTGTGGAATATTTAGTAGCATCCCTGACCGCAACCCCCTAGATGCCAGTAGACCACCCTCCAGTTACCTCCACAGTGGTGACAACCAAAAATGTCTCCAGACATTGCCAAACGTCCTCTGGGGGCGAAATTGCCCCCTCCCCCATTGAGAATCGCTGATCTAGTGGTTAGAAGCTAAAGATACCGTAAAACACCCTACAACACACAGGACAGCCCTCCAACAAAGAATTATCTGGCTCCAAATGTCAATAGCACTGAGGCTGAGAAACCCTCAAACTGCCCTGATCGTCTGATCCAGCATTAGCCAAGTCTGCCATGTTTTGCAACTTAACCAATTCCTATCTGATACATCCCTCATTAAGATTGTTCTCCCTGGGCTTCCCTGGTGGCGCAGTGGTTGAGAGTCTGCCTGCCAATGCAGGGGACATGGGTTCGAGCCCTGGTCTGGGAAGATCCCACATGCCGCGGAGCAACTGGGCCCGTGAGCCACAATTACTGAGCCTGCGCTTCTGGAGCCTGTGCTCCGCAACAAGAGAGGCCGCGAGAGTGAGAGGCCCGCGCACCGCGATGAAGAGTGGCCCCCGCTTGCCACAACTAGAGAAAGCCCTCGCACAGAAACGAAGACCCAACACAGCCATAAATAAATAAATAAATAAATAATTCCCATTTTAAAAAAAAAAAGATCGTTCTCCCTGATACAAAGGATTGAAAGAGCTCTGTAAACAGTAAGAGCTTGGAAGAGGGAAAGTGTGCTTATCCTAAACTTGGGGCTATCCAAAACTTCGCAGATGGGGCTCACCCCTTGGAAGGGAAAGGATAGCAGGAATCGAGGCTCAGGAGGACTGGCCCCAGGGCTGGGGGAGTGATGGTCACCGTAACCTCAGCAGTGACGCAAGAGACTGTGGTTTGTGGAGCGCCTCCCACTGGGGACTCCAAAGCCTCAATACTGAGAGAGAAAGGCAGCAGTCAGTCCGCTGTGCTCAGCGCTGTGTGTTCAGCTGTGGTGCAGGGAGGGTCAGAGGCGCCTGCGTGCTCCGGGGCCAGATCAAGTCCTAGAAGCTACCACAAGATCTGGCAACAGAAGACTTGTGCCCATCTGGGAGGTTCTGGGCCTCATGGATGCCAACTCATCGTTTTACTCTCTGGGCAAGGTGTGGCGCCACTCCTTTTGAATGGCGCTGACTGGGGGACTTCTTGAAGGCGTTCTGAAACCAGCTTTCTCCACTGAGAAGTCTTACCTTGAACCTGGTTCCCTTGCAAAGCAGAAGGAAATTTGATATGTGGCTCCCATCAGGACTCCTCCTACTAACCCAATGCCAGGAACAGTCTCGCCAGAGACAGTCCAGAAGGACTCAGTGTGCTTCGGTTATAAAATCTCTTTTCCATTCTCCACGACTGCTGTGGCCGAGGGCATCTCCCTATCAACCTGTGGGGCCTGCCTGGTGGGTGGCTAGGCTTTAAAGGACTTTCTCTGCTTTCCGGAGGAAGAAATTTGTACAGCTCTAGGGTCTCACCACCCCTAGCTCAGGACAGTCCCAGGTATGACCTCCCTTGCCCCCAAGGTGGGGAACATGTGGAGAAGCACACTTCGCATCTGCACATTTCAGAACCCCAATGGGCAACTCGTGGGTGAAATAGTCCACAGTCCTTGGAAATTGATGTTATGGGAAGATTTCCATATTATAGAAGTTCCTCTTCAAAATAGCATTCAGTCTCTCTGCCCTGATTTCCCAGCATGGGAGGCAGAATAACGGCCCCCAAAGATACCCACATCCTAATTCCCAGGACTTGGGAATGCTACCTTACATGGCAAGAGGGATTTTGCAGATGTGATTAACAATCTTGAGATGGAGAGATTATCCTGCGTTACGTGGGTGAGCCAATGTCATCACAAGGATTCTTATAACAGGAATGTAGGGAGAGCTAGAGACAAAAGGAAAAGGCCATGTGATGACGGAGCAGACATTGGACAGATGCTCTTTGAAGGTGGAGGAAGAGGCAACAAGCCAAGGAACCCAGGCGGCCAGTAGAAGCTGAAAAAGGCAAGGAAACGGATTCTCCCCCAAAGCCTTCTGCAAGCCCACCTGATGCCCCTTTCAGCACTCCTCTCTGCGTCCTCCTCTTGGAGGCTCTCTTGATACTCATTTTCACCTGATTTCACCCGTATTCAAATGTTGGGGAGGAGGAGAAGGGACAACGTGAGCCCTCCACTCTCCTCCCTGTTATCCTGCTCCCGGCTCACCCAGAACTATTTTTCAGAGTTTTATTCCTTCCCCACCTTGGGGTAAAGAAGGAGTCTCCCTTACCTAGAACTTACAGTGCAAAACCAGGTTTTTTACAGGGGAGTTTTACTGCTCCAGACTCGCGGGCAGGGGACGCACATCGAAGAACTGCTTGTTCCCTGTCCTGACTCTACTGCCATATTACTCAGATTAATGGTTCGTCCGTGTTCCCTTTTCTGGCCAGCCATTTCCAGGGGATTGTGCGAAGATTCATGAGTTAGCATTTGGAAAGAACTCTTTGAACTCCTACATAAACAAAAAATCTCACAGCTGGAAATCCTGATGCCTTTTAATGAGTCCTTATAAAATCCCAAAGCACTTAAAAATTCATGTTGCTCCCTAGAAATAGCTTTTAGTTCTATACATACATGTAGTTCCATACATATCAGGTACATTCAGAGCCGCTGTTACAGAACACTTACGAGGTACCAGGCAGTGAGTTAAGCTCACTGTACACACGATCTCGTTGATTTAGGGAGATCAAGATCACCTGTGACCTGGGCTGTCTGAGTTCCTGGGAGGAAAACAAAGCCCCACAGGTATGTTTGCATCCACCCTGATGTCACCAGCTCCCGTGCACAGTGCCTGGTACAGGGTAGGAACTCGGTGAGGCAAATGGATGGCATTTTTTTAAATTATAGCAAAGTGAAATGAGCCATTACCGGAGAGACCAAGCTTAGGTCAGAGAAGCAGAAATTGATGATATTGATAATACAGGGTTCTCTGCTCTTCTGGTAGTTTACAGATTAAAAAAAATGCACAGTGGCTGGAATCAATTCCTGAAATCAAGACTTTCTTCACTGATCCCTGCTCCTCAAGCCTGCTGCTTCTTTTCCAAATAAGCACAAGGCCAGGGTCTTAAGACACTAAGGACATGGCCTTCTGTTTGGGAGCTGTTTTCTGGGTACTGTCTCTCTCATGCCGAGTACCACCGGGAATGCTGCAAAGCACTTCTCAGAAGTACCTTTATGTCTTGGCTCATTTTCCAAGAAAAGGACAAGAGGGACAAGGGGGACTTTCGACTGTGGGAAACCAGAGTAAATAAGTACGGAGTAACGCAACTTGTGTCATTCTTCAGTGAAAGTTTAGAGGAGTCTTGCATGTAAATGGCCACCAGGGGGCACTGTTATTCTCTAAAAATGCTGCTGGGGGGGTTTTGTGTGTGTGTGTGGCATATATGCACACACGTGTGTTGGGGTGAGAGACAACTTCCCTCTCATCCACTCACCTCCACTCAGCCAGGTAGCCAACCCCTCCCTTGACTTCCACCATCTACCCACACCCTCTCCTCCATCATCCCTCTTTCCCATTCTTGGTCAGAAAGGAGCAGAGAGGAGCAAGAAAACCCAGCAAGATCATGAAACCAATATCGAATCAAAAGATATTCCCCAGGACGCCTCGGGAAGAACACCGAGGTGCCGTGCCTCTCGCCTTTGTTACCCCATCCCCTTTCCGTGCCCCCGCCCCCATGCCTCCCCAGCTCCTGATGGCGATGCTTCACTGCTTTGCAAGAAGATGGTCCCATCATCCTGGTGACTTCCTGCTTGTAGGCATCTTCCTTTGAAAAGAGAACTCTGAACAGAGTAAAGACCTCAGGAGAATAATTCTTAATGATGGCTCTTCGGATACATTTCACGTCAGACCATCTGGATCTAGAGGATACGCTGCAGGGAATCTTCCTTTTCCCCTAAAATTACACGAGCACAGGAAGAGCCATCTCCTCCGTCTTTGTTTCAAGTAGTTCTCCTTGGAGGCTTTAAAACTCCAGCCTTGCCAGAGAACCTGGGCAGTATAGTCAGGACGGTGAGCCCTAGTGGAGCTGCAAATACACCCCTGTTCATTGATCTTCTTTCTCCACCCGCTTAATAGGCATTAAAAGCCGTGCACTGAAGGACTGCCTCCAGTTGATTTCAAATGCATTGACATAATGGACTTGTCTCCATAGAACAAACCTCTGGGGACTCAGGCTAGGCAAACCATTTATAATACTGTCATGATGCAGGAGAGACCGCGGATGCTTTGGAGAGAGCCTGTATGTTGCTGAGCGTTTTGAGTTCTAATCCAGACGGCACCGTCTAACTGGCTGGGTGACCCTGGGCACATTACTGAACCGCCCGAGGTTCCATCTCTGTCTGTGCATCGAGGTTAGTAATCCTGGTGCACTAGTGTATGGTGAGCCATGGAGATAACAGAGGCGCATTCCCAAGGCCAGAAGGTCAGAGACAGTATTACTAATTCTTACTGAGCACCGGGCCCTATGCGCCATGTTCAACACACATGAATTATCTTAATCCTCATAACAACCCTACCTGCAGGAATTGGAAGTGAAGGGTTTTGTGGGCTACTGAACTGTCTGAGGTCCGTGATGCTTGCAGGTGTAAGAAAGATGCCGGTCTAAGGGTCCCATTCCTCCCTGTGGAAAATGAACCGGGATCTTTTCATTCGTGGGCAGGTTGGGGGAGTAGGTTCAATGTGGGCTCACATGCTCTGTGCTCCTGGGCCCTGGGTATTGTTCGTGATGCTCCAACAGTAAAAAGGCACCTCATGAATGGGTGACAAGTGTCCTCAACGTGACACTTAATACCATGACATTTTCCAGGCTGAAACAACAGTCCGTAAGGAAACGGCATTGTGGGAATTATTAAAAACAGCAGGTTGTGTCTCCAGAAGACATTTATTTTATTTCTAAGGGACGTAAATCGCGTTTGTAAAATACACGAGCTGCTTCTTCCTCGGGTGTGGTCAGGAAAAGTGATCACTTTCGTAGCATTTATGTTTCTAGATCTGGAAGCTCACATCCTTAAGTACCACGAGTCCAAACATTACTAGTGACGGAAGCGCTCTAAAGCGGAGGGCATATCTGGTTCACAAAGTGTGCTAATGTCTTTAGCCCTGGATGGTTTTATGGATTCCCCTCAAGGCCATCTGAACTTTTACTATCCTGAGAGAAAACTGAGACTAGAAAGAGGATGGGAGGTTTTCCTTTGTTTTAGCAATGGGTGTGTGTGTGTATGCGTGCGTGCGTGCGTGAAGGAAATAAAAGATAAATGGGAAGAAGGAATGCGGGGAGACATGAATGAGGCGCAGGGGGGAGGGGGAGAGAGGACCACAGTAAAACGCGATGGAAGATGGCGCAGTCGGAGGGCGGAGGACTGCGAATCCCGGCGGTAGAAGGGGCCGTAGTGGGAGAAGCCATTAAGAAGCTCCGAAAATAGAAACGCTAAGAAGAATACTCGGTCGTTCTGACAGGCTGGGCAGAAAATGCCAAGTGTGGGCTCTCGGGGCTGAAGGCCAGGACCGGCCGCCAAGCAGGGCCGTCGGGGAGCGGCCGCCTCCTCCGCATCCGAGGGAAAGCTCGCCCGCCCGCGAACGCTCTCGAACGCCTCCTCCCGCTGCGCGCTGCCAAGTCGGCCTGCAGCCTCGTGTCGGCGCGTAAGCAGTGACCCCGCTCTGCCCGCAGGCCCCTCCGCGGCCGTCCCCGCCCAGGGCGGGTCCGAGGACCCCGAGGGCGTCCCACCGCCTTGTGGCGGCACGCGCCCGGGGGTCCACGGCTCCACCGCGGCTGCGAAGGGAAGGCGCGGGCAGGGCCCCCCCCCCCCGCTTCCTCCCCCACGGCCCTTCCCAGCGGGGGCCCTCCGCACAATGGAAGCGGGCCAGGCCCCGTTGCTGAGGGAACCGGCAGCCGGCCCAGCCCCCTTCCCCGCCGACGGAGCCCGAGGAGGAGAGCGACGGATTACAGCGCCCTAATCGGCCGGCTTCAGAGGAGGCCGCGGGCCCGGCCCGCGTGAGGTGGCGGCTCCCCATTGGCGCGGAGGCAGCGGGAGGCCGCACGCAGCTTCGTCCCGCGCTCCCTCCCGCCCCACCTCCGCGGCCCCTCCTGAACCGCAGACCCCCCGCAGGCGAGAGCGCCGGTTCTGCCCCTCGCGCGGGGTGGGTCGGGGGCTGCCCGGCCTCACCCCTCTGACCTCTTGGGCGCCTGGCGTGAAGGAGGAACGCGCTGCCTCAGTGAGGGACGCGCTTTTGTTTGGTCCTGACTCACTGTCTGTAAACGTGGTTGCATGTGAGTCAGGGCACCTTCTACCCGCAGCTGAGGCGCGGCAAATACACACACACGGTGGGCCTCCGTCAGGGCAACCGCCGCTTCCCCTCTGCGGCCCTGCTCCCCAGCTGCGGGCGCAGCTCTGCGGGCAGCAATGGCGGACCGGCCTGCGAGGCCTTCCTTAGAGCCTTTGCCGGGGGCTGCTCGCCCCTCAGCTGCTCATGGGGGGACGTGAGTCACTTTTTTAAAATATCCATGCCCGCCCCCGCTCTCCACCCCCACCCTGCAAATGCAGATTCAGTGAGTCTGGGGTGGGACACAGGGAAAGTTTCTTTGGGGTTTTTTTTTGGCTGCCTTGTGAGGCATGCGGAATCTTGGTTCCCCGACCAGGACCAGGAATGGGACCCGTGCCCCCTGCGGTTGGAAGCGCGGAGCCTTAACCACTGGACCGCCAGGGAAGGTATTTTTTAAGTGCCCAGGTGATTTTAATGATTCTCTGGGCTGAGGACCACCGGCGGCTGTTTGCGATGAGCCAGCGGAAACTCAGCAGGGCCGCCTGGCTTGTCCGAGCGGACACTGCCAGCTGGAGACCTTGGACAACACAGGTCCTTTGACTTGAGCAGTGTTCTGTCATATTCCTTTTTCTGCTTAAAAAAAAAATGTTTTTTGAAAGTAATACACATACTATTTAGGAAATTTATATAGAAAGGGATAAAGAAGAACATTAGATCACCCATAAACCCTCATTATCCAGAGTTACACACTGTTAACATTTGGGGTTATCTTTTCATCTATTTTCACATATTTAATTTACAAAAAGGTCAGACAGAGTATACAGTTTTATGCCTTCTTTTTTATGCCTTCCTAACCTGAAAGGTGGCATGGGCTTCTTAGACACGGCTGGACAAAGTGCAAGTGGGCAATTTTTTTAGCTGGCTGCTTGGCAATGAGTATCAAGAATATTTTTAAATGTTCACCTTTCAGCCCACTATTCCATTTCTGGGAATCGCTCTTCAAAGGATGATCAGAGGCATGCAAAAATTTTTTTACAGAGACTTTCACGTTAGTGTTACTTAAAATCACCAAAACTGGGAACTTCCCTGGTGGCGCAGTGGTTAAGAATCCGCCTGCCAATGCAGGGGACACGGGTTCGAACCCTGGTCCGGGAAGATCCCACATGCCGCGGAGCAACTAAGCCTGTGCCACAACTACTGAGCCTGCGCTCTAGAGCCCGTGAGCCACAACTACTGAGCCCACGTGCCACAACTACTGAAGCCCGCGCACCTAGAGCCCGTGCTCCGCAACAGGGGAAGCCACCGCAGTGAGAAGCCCATGCACTGCAACAAAGAGTAGCCTCCAGTCGCCGCAGCTAGAGAAAGCCCGCACGCAGCAACGAAGACCCAACGCTGCCAAAAATTAATTTTTTTTAATGTTTTTTTTAAAAATCGCCAAGATTATCAACCTCATCAATGTACAGTATTACAGCGATAGTTTAATAAATTGTGGTTACTCATGAGATGGAATACTTTGTGGTCATTAAAAATCACGTTTTCAAAGAATGTGTACTGGCTGTGATAATCTTTCTTTCCCATAGTCCCTCTACACCCTGGGATGTTGGTCTTTGAGTGAGTCTCACAGGAAGATCCCACCTCTGGTTCTACTGGTAACCCCTTTGGATGCTGCAGGGCCATCGATCTCCCCTTTCCTGATCACTCATAGCATTTATTCTCAGTACCCAACGTTTTGGCAGTTCATTCTTTTTATTATTATTTATTATGCACTACTTCTACTTGCCATCTGGTATATGTGTATGAATGTGTATCATGTATGAATGTGTGGTTGTGTATATATATGTAAGAGAGAGAGAGAACTCAGGATTATAAATTGTTTGAGGGCAGAGGCCATGATTTCCACATCTTCATTCTTTGCCAGCTGTTCGGTTTCAGCAAAGCTAAAACTCAATTCGTCATCCTCAATTCTGATCCAGTTCTACTAACAACTTTCTGAGTGCATAAGACATACTTCTCTCCTTCTGCATTACCAATTCTTTAGTGGTACCACCTAAACCATTCTCCTTTGGGACACTCAGATACAAATTTTTGGAACCATTGGTCATTGGATCCTAACACTGGTTTTCTTTTCAAGTCTTGGCATGTGTCTTTCCATTCCCACTGCTGCCACCCTAGGCGGCATCCCCACCACTTCCCTCCTGAACAACTCTATCCCTCTGCTGACCCATCTGCTTATGGCCCCTTGTCCCTTCAAACTACCCAATGTCAATCACTTGTGTAAGTTCTTTTTATCCTGTCACTTCTACTCAAAAGCCTTCAATGACCACTTTTAAAGGGCCATTATTAAATGAAGTGCTAACTTTTTATCTTGGCATGTGGGTTCCTCATTTACTCAGTCCCAACCCATCCATCTTCCTGTTTTATATCACACAACTTCCTAATTAATATACCTGACTCCTGCCAAATTGGTATATGCACCAACCCCAGGACACAGTCTGTGTTCTCATGCCTTCTCCACTTACTAGCTGTGTAATCTTGGATAATTTGCCTACCTCTTTCATCTCTCCCCCTCATCCACAAGGTGGGGGTAATACTAATAATATCTGCTTTATAGGATTTTTTTTTTTTTTAATGCTGACTGTCAGGCACTACTGACTTTTATTTTTTTTTATTTATTTATTTAAAAATTAATTAATTAAATTTTGGCTGTGTTGGGTCTTCGTTTCTGTGCGAGGGCTTTCTTCTAGTTGCGGCAAGCGGGGGCCACTCTTCATCGCAGTGCGCGGGCCTCTCACTGTCCTGGCCTCTCTTGCTGCGGAGCACAGGCTCCAGACGCGCAGGCTCAGTAGCCGTGGCTCACGGGCCTAGTTGCTCCGCGGCATGTGGGATCTTCCCAGACCAGGGCTCAAACCCGTGTCCCCTTCATTGGCAGGCAGATTCTCAACCACTGCGCCACCAGGGAAGCCTTATAGGATTGTTTTGAGAGCAAAGCTGAGGCATGAATGCCACGACTGTCATTGATCTGCTCACAGCATTGCACCTGGACACAACTCTGCAAAGCAGCGCCTATCGGCTCCAAGTACTGTCAGCTGAGGTGGACCAATCGGGCTGAAGGGTCTACTGCCAAGATGGCTCACCACATACCTAGCAAGTGGGTGCCGCTGGCAGAAACTCAGCTGGGACGATGGTCCTGGAGCCTGAATTGTCCTCCATTTGCACTTTCCATGTGGCTTCTTGGACTTCCTCACAGCATGTCTGCTGGGTTCTAAGAGAAAAGAAGCAGAAATTCTCAGTCTTCTTAAAGGTCAGGCCTGGAATTAACTAGCACAGCATAACTTCCATGATCTTCTTCTTGTCAAAGCAGTGATAGGCCAGCCCGGATTCAAGGAAGTGAAGAAATAGACTCCACCTCTCCAAGAGGGAGTGGCCTGTGCACAGAAGGAAAAAATGGATGGGAACCACCTTTTGAGACAAGTTACCACTGAAGGGTCTTTGAGACCCCTTATCTTATCCAGTAGAGGAGATGCTCAATAAATATTTCACATTTCCTGAACGCTTAAGGCCTGGAACATTCATCTATCAAAGGATCGCTTGGATTGCTGTCTTGAATTGTGAGTTGACTTTCCCCCTGTACTCTGATTAGTTTTGATATTCCAACTAAACGGTAAGCTCTTTGAGGGCAAGGCTCCTAGCTACAAGATACGTTTTTGTATTCCCCCCCGCAGAGATTTATACATAGTAAACCTCATAAATGTGCAGCACTTGATTTCCTTTCCTCTGACAGCCCTACCACTGGGAAGGGAACATAAGAGCTGCTTTCACTGAATTTTTGTACCACGGGAGGCTCGCTGGGCTCCAAGGAAAACTCAGAAACAGTCCCTTTGTTTCCCAGAGTGGGGCTCAGAGCCATCCAGAGGGGGAAGCGCAGTGAAGAGGCTGCGGCCTGGAGGGCGTGTGGAGGAAATTCCATTCTAGACCCTCATTTCCGAAACTGCTCTGGGATTAGCCCGGATTTGTGCCGGCCCCAGTCCAGAGGGGAGAGAGGCCAGGCCCTAGGTCATAAAAGCACCAGGAAAGTACAAATGCAGGCCCCTTTACAGCCCTGAACAGCAGGTTAAAGGATTTGCTGTGTTGTTTGTTTATCTCGCAGACTGAAGCCAATTATACCAATTACCTTTTTTAAAAAAAGCTTACTAGTGATTGTATTCTAAGTTCATTTCTTCTCAAAAACGGGACTCTACAGCACATTTTTTTCTTTGGTTCCAAGGACTCAAGCCCAGTCTCTGAGGCAGGGAGGGCGGCCCTGAGGTCACATGTCAGAGGTCAGGGGCCCCCTGATTGTTCCCAAATGCGCTTCCATGTAGCCATAGATTTGAACTTTGCATTGTTGCTGGGGCCCCCGGTAGGGGGCTGCACGGGGAGGGGAGAGCCTGGGGGAGGCCATCTCTGCAGTTCAAAGGCAGCCGCTCAGGCAACGCTTCGCTCGGTTTATGGTTTCAATCCTTGAGTCGGTCTTGAACTCCATCCCTGAGGGGCTCCCGTGGGTGGGAGGTAAGGGGTGGGGTTGGGACGGACACTCCTTTAGCCCAAAGCTGCCAGCCTTGTGGACCGACCATGGCTTCAGAGCCGGAAAACCCTCAGAGGCTGAAAAATCCCCGGATTGCTTGCAGGAACCCAGGAGCGTTTGCCCACAATGCCAGTAAAGGATGCCCCTTGCCCAGAACCAACCAAGAGCTCCTCCCCGCCCAGCCCAGGCAGGACTCTATAACGTGTAGATGAATGAAGGGCAGTGGGGTTCAGAGATGAACCCCAAGCTCTGGCCTTACCCAAGGGTAGTGTTTGCTCGATAGTGCAAGTTGAAGAGGAGGTGAAAGTTCCCAGACCAGCCCCCCAAAACAAGCATCTCCACTGATACCTGAAAATCTACCATAAATATGATGTACATGTATATTTATTGACTTGAAGGGTGTGTTAACATATATGGTTAAAGGCAAGAAACCAAGCTACAGAGTAATATATAGTGTATGGCCCCATCTATCTATGCACACACACAGGGAAAATGTGGGAGAATACACATCAAAATGTTGGTAGTAGTATCTTTTACTGGTAGAATTTCAAATGATTTTTCTCCTTTCATTTTTCTGTATTTTATAATTTACTTACACTATTCATGTTCCTTAGTTTTTTTCAAAGCGGAAAATCTAATGTTTGTGAATCATTTCTTTAGTTCAGTGTTTTTCAAAATGTGATCTAAAAACACCAACATCAGACTCAGAAATCCTGCTGAAAAGGAAGATCCCTGGGTGTAATTCAGACCTATCAGGTCAGAATGGGGCCGGGGGAGGGGTGTAGCCTGAAAACCAGCATTTTAAACACCCTCTCCAGGCAATTCTAAGGGAATGGAATCCACCTGTGTGGATGTCTGCTCTATTTAAAGGTTCTGGCTCCACTGTGAGCCATCTCAGGTGGGACCACTCAACCCCTCGGCCCTGGCAGACGCTTCTCCCCTCCCTCCCTCCTTTCTCTAGGTCCTCAGGAACCAGAAACAGCCCATCAACCCTGACCGAGTAGCCCTGGCCCTGCCCCTTCCCTTGCCAAACAGTCCACAGGCAGAGCTTCCCAGCACCGTTATCCCCCTCTTCCCCTTGCTCTAGTCTTCTCTTTTGTTTCACTACACTCTTCTATGGCTAGAAGAACTGACAGCACAGAGTGATTTGCATAATTATATATGTCAAGTAAGACTAAAGCTGGAAACCAAATTAAGTTATGCCAGTGGACAGCAGGCATAGTAGAAGAATCACAGGGTAAGTCTGACCCTGCTCCTTGACAGACATGTGATCTTAGGTTGGTTATTTAACCTCTCCAAGCCTCAGTTTCCTCAGCTGTAAAATGGGGATAATCATACCTACCTCTTAGAGTTGTTGCAAGATTTAAAACTAAGATCACGCATATATGCAAAGCATCTGGTGCATGGTTGGTACCCAGTGAAAGCAGTTATTACCAATATGAACCAAAGAACTCATGAAGTCTGAGACAGCAGTTCTCAAACTCCCCAGGGAGGTTAGTAATACTGCATGTTATTAAGTTTTCCCCCCAGATATTCCAAATTAGTCCCTCCAAGGAGAGGCCCCAGGAAACTGATACTTACAAGTATCCCAGGTGTTCTGATCACACTTTGCAGGTGGTCCCTGATCACACTTTCAGGAACACTAGTCTAAGATTTTCATCAGCAAAACAGAAATAACTACAACTACCAAATTCCCCAACTTGTTCACACTTAAATAGTCAGTCATCCACACTGCCCATCACAGGTTGGCTGAGGTTTGGCTAATCTAAGCTGGCATGGTTCCAAGCTGGGATCTGGGTCCAGGTCTGCTCCACATGTCTTTCATCTCTCTTAGACCAGCAGGTACTCAAGGTATGTTCTCCTCAGGCCACATTTTGCTAACATTCCATTGGCCAGGCCAGCACGTGGCCACACCCACACCCCTCCCCGTGGGGGGGGGGGAGGGACAGATATATTCTGCCTCAGAGACATGAGTGAAAAATAAACACTTGTTTCTCAAAAGCAAATCCAGCCTGCAGCTTCTTTTTGTACTGTCTGCAAGCTAAGAACGGCTTTTACATTTTTTAGGAGTTGTAAAGAAAAACAAAGTGAATAGGAACAGAAAACTACATGTGGTCCACAAAGCTTAAAATATTTACTACCTGACCCTTTAAGGAAAAAGTTTGTTGATCTCTGCTGTAAGCCATCAAAATGTCAAGGGTCTTTTTGTTGTTGTTGTTTTTACATAGCATAACTGCACAAACAGAGGGGCAGTTGTTTTGTTTTGTGTTTGTTTTTAAGTTAAGAGGGATTTAAAGCTGTTTCTAAGCCACGGAGCAGGAACCAAGAAGGAGGAGGAGGGGAACCACTGAAAAAACAAGAGAGGGTAGTTAATTAAGGGAGAATGGTCTTGGAGGAGAGGAGCCAGCCTTTTCTCTAAAGATCTGGTCCAGTGGAGAAGAGGGTGGGGTGAGAGGCGTGGGATCAGGTGTGATGTTGTCAAGGAGAAAGAAAGGACTAGACAGGATTGTCCAGGGGCAGGAATACCCAGCTACTGGGTGTCAGGAAAAATTGCTAGACTTAGGAATGGGCAAAAGAGAATCCTGATGTCCTTGCAGTAGAGTGCTGGGGGGTTTCTAGCAGACTTTCCAGGGATTATCTGACTCCATTTAGTGTACACCTTGGTTTTTGATGGACTAAGCTACTTAACAACTCTATAGGGATAGACGTTAAGTTGCAGAAAACTGACAACACAATTTTTTTTTCTGTTCACGGCAGTGCAAAGGAATTATGTCCTGAGGAGAATAAAAATCTCTGTAAGTCAAATTCTCATTTGAGCCAGTTTGAACATCTTACTAGTGTACACATTAACCAATGAGTTAAATAAAATCTTTGACCCTTGTCTATTTCATAGTTGTATGAAAGTCATAATTTTACCACTTAAAAAAAAGGATCTTTTAGCAAAGTCTAAGGCACCTCATTTGACAGTCACTATAGCCCTGTAGGCCCATTACTACTGTCATTGTTATACCCCATTTTGAGGATGACATCATTGAGGAGCTAAGAGCTTAAGATTGGGAGTTCCCTGGTGGTCTAGTGGTTAGGATTTTCCACTTTCACTGCAGAGGCCTGGTCTGGGCACGGCCAAAAAATTAAATAAAAAGAGCTTAAGATCACACAAGCTCACACAAGCAAAGAGTGACAGAGTCAAGGCTGGGACTTTGGGAGTCTTCTGGCTCCAAATCTCCCATTCTTTCTGTTAAGTTAAAAAAAAAAAAAAAGACACCCTATCACACTATTTATTTGCTCATCACTGATGAGGATAGGACCCGTGATTTAGTAAGCAAACGGACCTAACGTTCTTGGGTGCATGAAGGCTCACGTGCAGATGCTGGGAAAGGAGCTACAGATGTAACTGCTTGGCAGCATTTGAAATCAGTAAGACTGCAGCTGAGTACCAGAGCCAACAGGAAACTGGCATCTGATTTTTTCTTCCCTAGTGGATCATCAACTGAAAATTCTCAAAAGTTGAATATCTCACAAGTACTTTCCAAAGTCTTATTGTTTTCCTTCCACCTCAAATAAACCCTCCCCCCCACCCCCAGGTATGTTGGCATTTCAGGAGGTTTTACTCTAAAGCATTCTGCATTTTTCCCAGTATGACCACTCCTTTCCCACAAGATGCCCGACACTGAAAGAACACCTGTGGTGGACGAGCTCGCTATTCCACAGGGCGCTTTACAAATGTCACCTACACAACACTCCGTAAGCTCTATAGTCATTCAGTCAGCGAATATTTATTACGCAAGTAAGATAATGTTAGTGATACCAATATGAAAATATGCAAAACAAAACAGAATCTCTACCTCAAGTAGTTGAGTCCAGTGGAGAGCCTTTCAGGCAAACAGACAATTACAGTATCACATGCCAGTCAAGGCTTGGTGGGAGCATGGAGAAACCAGTTCCTGAGTGTTTGAGAGCATCACGGAAAGTGTAATAGAGCTGGAGTTTGCACTGAGACTTGAAGAATAAGGAGGTTGCCTAGAAGAGAGAGGAGGAGGTGTCCAGAAGCTTCTAGATGGAGAGAATGCTCTAACAAAGGAGGAGAGAGAGCCCAGGGTATCTAGGAAGCAGAAAACAGCCCAGAGTGGCTGCAGCTATCAGTATGGAGGGAAGAATTCCAAATATGAAACCAGACATGTGGTCAGGAGCAAGTCATGGCAGGCCACGATGTAGAAACTTCCCTGCAGGTAGCAAATGAGCAAGCCATTGCAGCAAGGCTGAGCACACATCCTGCACAAAAGTACTCACAGGATGCCTTCAAGGGAAGGCAAGGGCGCCTTCAAGGAGCTAATCATACCGCAGTGATTGAATCAGCACCAGGTCCATCCTCAATTTCCCACCCATGTCCAAACCCCAAGATAGGTTCCATGGTACTTGTCTTAGTGTGTTCAGGCTGCTATAGCAAAATACCACAGGCTAGGTGGCTTATAAACAACACACATTTATTTTTCACAGTTCTGGAGGCTGGAAAGTCAAAGAACAAGGCCCCAGAAGATTCAGTGTCACAGATAGTCATCTTTTCGCTGTGTCCTCGCATGGCAGAAGGGACAAGGAAGCTATTTCAGGTCTCCTCTAGAAGGGTACCAATCCTACTTGCGAGGGCTCCACCTTCATGACCTAATCATCCCAAAGCCCCACCTCCTGACACCATCATCTTGGGGGGTTAGGATTTCAACACATGAATTTGGGGTGGGGGACACAAACATTCAGCCCATAGCAATACTCAAGTGAATGAAAGCCAAGAAATGGATTTGTGCAGTTGTAAATATTTTCTGTCACTGGATTATTTCTCTGTGGTCTGAGTCTCCAATCCTTCACCTCTTAGGCTGGGAAGGAAGAGGGCAAAGGTTCAGTGAATCTGAAGGAGACACATAGTCATGGCAAAGGAAACTGTTAAGTGGTTAGGACGCCGTGCACTCACCACCGAGGGGTAGGGTTCAATCCGTGGTCAGGGGACTAAGATCCCATAAGCCGCGTGGCATGGCCAAAAAAAAAAAAAAGGCAGGCTGTCGATGTGGCAACATTACATGGCAAAAGCCAATGGATGTTTTTCCATTCATTTATCAAGGTCTTTGGAGACACCAATTGGAAAGATGCAAATGACCCCCTCGGAGAGTGTTGTTTCTGGGGGCCTCTCAGGCCACGCGTTAATAAGCATTGTTTCCCTTCCCCCTCCCATCTGCCACTGCCCACACCACCCCCTACCTCCCACCCTTCAGAGAGGGAGAAATCTGCAGGAGGTGCATTTTCCTCACTGACATCCTCATCCAGTGGGGTCCTGGGGAAGAGTCTGCAGAGATTAAAAGAGGAGGAATTAATCTCTCCCCAAGAGAGGACCTGCCTCAGCTGGCTGACAGCTTAATCGCCCCTGGGTTCCTGAACATTCCTTTTATTTTAATGTACTACCTTTTTATAAAGTACTGTTGAAAAGAAACAGAATTTTGGATAATTGGACAGTGGCATCATCTTTTACAGCAAAACAGAGACAGTCTATTAATAGTATCTGTGATAAACACCGTAGGGGATAACCCCTTCATTTTTAGCAACAAGTGGCATTTTCGTCCCCATATCCTTTCCTTAGCTAAATTCTCACTTCTTGATTGTTATCCCATTGATTTTGACAGCAAAAAGAGAGGGGGAAATTGCTCCCATATGCATAGCCATCCCTTCCCAGAGTACCTTTGGGGCCCCAGGACCACCTAAATGTTGGGGTTTACGTTATAGCTGGAGCCACCCACCTCATCCCTGATCCCATGCCTCCTCGTCATCACAGCCCATAGCCCCCTCTCTTCTCAGAACATCTCAGTAGTGATTTTTCAGTGATTTTTTCCATGCCCCAGTATAATCCTGCGTTTCTCTGCACCGGCCTGCATTTGTTGTCCCCACAAGATGAAAGATTTTGAAGGCAGTGACTGTGTCTCTATATTATGCAGCCCTACGTCCACCACTGACAAGGTTGTACTAGTTTCCATTGCTGTGTAACAAATGCCACACACTTAGCCACTTAGAACAGCGCCTATATATGAACTCACAGTTCTGTAGGATAGGCTCAACTGAGTTCTCTGCTCTGGGTATCACAAGGCTGATAACAAGATGTCAGCTCTCCTGGACTCTGGGGCAGAAGTCACTTCCAAGTTCATTCAGATTGTTGGCAAAACTCAGCTCCTTGCAGCTGTAAGACTAAAGTGCCTGTTACCTTGTTGGCTGTCAGTTAGGGGTCACTAATTGCTCCTAGAGGCTGCTCTTTGGTCCTTGCATGGGACCCCCTCCATCTTCAAGCTAGCAAAGTGCATCAACTCCTTCTTACACTGTCAGTCTCTCTGACTTCCCCTCTTGCTCTCAGCCAGACAAAACTCTCTGCTTTCAGTGGGCTAATGTGACTCAATTAGGCCCACCCAGATAATCTCCCTGTTAACTCTAAGCCAACTGATTAGTAACCTTAATGACATTTGCAAACTCCCTTTTTGCCATGTAATGTAACACAATTAGGGCATGGTGTTGCATCATATTCCCAGACCCTGGGATTAGGACAGGAAATCTTGGTGGGGGGTAGGGGGAAGGGGGCATTTTATGATTCCTCCTACCACAAGGGTCTCAGAATACACAAAAGAGCAAGAACTGTTGGAGGTACGATCTCCACCCATGCAGTTTCTGCCCCCATCCTAAGCATGACAAATGCTGACCTGGCCTCCTGACCTGCTGACAACTATGTAGACCTAACTGGGCAGCATGATCCCAATTTGGGCACCTCACATACACGGCAGAGGGACCTGAATGTCCCCAACACCCACAGCTGATCACTTCTGGCAAGTCCAGGGCTTATATAACTGACAAGCTCATCAGCCACACTCAGAGACTTTGCTCTCCTAAACTGAGACCAAGACGGTTCATGATCTTTCAGCTTTAAAAGATGCTCATTTCTCCTCCCCCAACCTCATCCCCTAGAGCTTAGACCTGGGCTGGATTGGGGTCCTTGCTTGACAGTAAAACTTTTCCATTCACTTCTCAACCCTTTGTTTGTTTGTTTTACTTTGGCCATGCTGCACGGCTTACAGGATTTTAGTTCCCCGACTAGGGATTGAACCCAGGCCCTCGGCAGTGAAAGCGCAGAGTCCTAACCACTGGACCACCAGGGAATTCCCCTCAACCCTTAGTTTCTCAGTCTTTTCTTTTCTTTTTGTGACCAGAGATCTCACTGCCCCCTGATCTGATATCCTTTGACCCATTGTGTTCTTTAATCTGTGCCCATGGCTCCATCCCTCCCTTCTCGTCTCTTCTGCAGCTCCTGAAAGTCTTTTTTCTCCTCCACCTGCAGGTTTGAGAGTCTCCCACTCTCCACCCCAGATGCCACTATTTCTATTGCTCACCATAGGTCTAATTCTGTACCTCAGGCGCCTGGCACACGGTAGTATTCAGCATATACCTGTTACTTGAATGCAAGAGTGAGTGAATGAATACACTGGTGAATTTGAGTCACCTATGCTTTTCTAATCTCCTATTATTCCTTAGTATCAGTACCACAAGGCTGCCTTCTGGATATAGGATCCTTCATTTGTTCACGTATCCTTAGAAATACAAAGACAAATATGAACAGGATAAACATTTTCCCCTAGGTCGTTGAAGAACCTGTGCTCAGTAGAGGATCTAGGGCATTTCCCCCTTGGGGTAAGTTTTGCCAGGCCAAAGGCGGCTTTAAAATTCAACATCTAGGAATACAAGCTACTGTCAAATTTAATTGTTAGGAGTCCAGATCTGCCAATCCAAGAGTGATAGGATTCCTTTCTTTTGTGAAATACAGCATTCTCATTGTTTTTCACTAAAAGAGACACTTAAATTTGCTTCCCACCAGGTTTGAAGCTGGTGCCTAATGTGGCTGAAAATGTTATGGAGCCCAGGGAGGAAATCCAATGCCCTGGGGCTGCCGGGCTGAATGGCGGCCTTGTTTCCAAGGCCATTCTCCTTTGTCTGCCTGGGCTCTCAAATGACATGTTTGGACACAAAGCCTCTTAGGTAGAAATTACTACATTTGCAGGCGTTCCTAATTTGGAGCGAGGTTTATTATTTCAAAGTCTTTTTTCAAGATTAGACTTCAGTGAAGTCTTACAGCTGAGTCGCAACCCTCATTTGAAAATAGTATGATGTTTATGAGTATTCTTGTTAATTTTTTTTTCGGGTTTCCTCTTTGGAAAAGAGCCACCCAGCTCCCGCCGTGAAATTTTCCAGGGAGGATTTCACTTCTTCCCATTGAGGTCATTTTCTTAACCGCTCAGAGATATTTATCTTTAAGACTTTAAAACCTTTCTGTGTAAAGGGAGCTTAGAGAAGACAGCTGATAGGGCCTAGGAAAGTCAGAATCCTTGGGGATTTGGGGGAAAGAAAGGCTATTTTTCTAATGACTATTATTCTCAGGCCAGTAGATTGAGTGGTTCCTTAGCCATAGGGGCAGGTTTGGGCCAAGGGTCCTGGGAGCATAGGAATCATGACCTCTGTATTTGAGAGCCAGTCTGCATTCCTCACACACCAAATGTAGTATATTTTCTAATTTTCTGTATTCTTTTTTTTTTTTAAATTTTTGGCTGCATTGGGTCTTCGTTGCTGTGCGCGGGCTTTCTCTAGTTGCAGAGAGCAGGGGCTACTCTTCATTGTGGTGTGCAGGCTTCTCATTGCAGTGGCTTCTCTTGTTGCGGAGCTCGGACTCTAGGCGCGTGGGATTCAGTAGTTGCAGCACGTGGGCTCAGTAGTTGTGGTGCACAAGCTCTAGAGCACAGGCTCAGTAGTTGTGGCACACGGGCTTAGTTGCTCTGCGGCATGTGGGATCTTCCCGGACCAGGGCTCGAACTCGTGTCCCCTACATTGGCAGGAGGATTGTTAACCACTGCGCCACCAGGGAAGCCCTAATTTTCTGTATTCTTGATGCTCTGGCATCTGAGGCTTTGCTGACTGGGCAAAGACGGCCCCTCCCAGGGCTAGCCACTACTTAGAGATAGCAAACTACTCATCTGGGAGGGGTCCTTTCGTATGCAAACTAACCAACCCAAAGCCTATACATCAAAGCACCTCCTCCAAGTGGCTCTTACCCTCCAGGAGGCGATATTTCTCTGCCCTAATCATCCCAGGGTCAGGTACCAAACGACCAGAGACAGCCCCTATATTACAGAGCCCATGGAAATTGTTCAGATTAGCTAGGCCAAAAGCTGTCTGTCCTGCTTACCCTGCATCCACCATTCCTTCCCAGGAAAATAACAGTAAAGGCTCTCCTCCATGCTTTCCCCTCACTCTTTCTCCCTCCTGACCAACCCTGGTGCTTCCCTGTGTGGTCTTGCATGGCATCATGTGCCTCCTGTTTTGAGGGAATTGGAGAAATGAACTATCACTTCAATGGCAGTCGTCTCCCCATCTTTTGGTCTCATCATCCCTGAATAATAACAAAGTCTACACTTTTTAAAACACCAACACTGCTCTCAGACACACTCCCAGGAAGCAAGCAAGAAAGAGAAGAAACACTAAAACCCATGACTACCACTTCTACCCAGAAGACAGAGAGAGAGAAAGGGGAATCTGTGAAGAAGGGCAGGCAACCAACATTTTCCTACTTTGGACATTCTCCAGACCAGCTTCATCAAGGTTTATAAAGTAATACTATGTCAACCTCATTTTGCTGATGGGCAACTAAGACTCAGAGAAGTTAATAATTTGTCCAAGGCCACAAAGCCACACTACTAGGCAATAAGCTTTGTTTCATTAATACTCAATGCCAATGTCAACCCAACCCCAATCTGTTTGTCTCAGCCCCTGCCATTTACACCTCCCAGTTCTTGTGGGAGCTTCTCCTGGGTTCTCTTCCAAAACAGCTTTGCTGTCCAGCAAATCCCCTAAAATATGAGAGATGAAGATTTATGGTATTGTGCTTCCTTCTAAAGGTACTTCAAACAATCAATCAGTGGTTTTTCCTGAGTACTTACCATATCTTCTTCTCTGGGCTACATGCAATGGGGAAGGAGGACAGTCCTGAACACGACATTATTGAAAATGGGGACTTTACTATCTAAACTGGGATATACAACTAACACAGGGGGAGCAAGACCAGATAACACAGGGGAGTATTTAGTCAGATGCCAAATTATGTGGCACAAAATATACAAGTAGGAGGAGTGGAGGAGACCATTGAGGACCTCCTGGAATAGACAGAACTCAATGAGGACCTTGAAGGATGGGGATCAGTTCAGTACAGAAAAAGATCAAAGGAATTATTTTAGACAGTATGGCAATTCTGCAAAAAATTAAAAATAGAATTATCCTATATCCAGCGATCTCACTTCTGGTTACATATCCAAAAGAACTGAAAGCAGAGACTCAGATATTTGTACACCAATGTTCATAGCAGCATTATTCACAATAGCCAAAAAAGTGGAAGCAACCCAAGTGTCCATCGATGGATGAATGTGATATATATATTTATATAGGATTATTATGTATATTATATATCCTATATATATATATAGAGAGAGAGAGAGAGAGTTATTATTCAGGAAGGAAATTCTGACACATTCTATGACATGGATGAAGCTTGAGGACATTATGCTAAGTGAATAAGCCAATCACAAAAAAGACAAATATTGTATGATTCCATGTATATGAGCTATCTAGAGGAGTCTAGTTCATAGAGACAGAAAATGAAATGGGGATTGGGAGAGAGGAAATGGAAAGTAATTGTTTAATAGGTACAAAGTTTTTCTTTGGGATGATGAAAAAGTTCTGGAAACAGTGGTGATGGTTATTCAACACTGTGAATGTACCTAATGCCACTGAATTGTACACTTAAAACGGTAAAAATGGTAAATGTTATGTTTTACTTACTGCAATAGAATAATTAATTTAAAAATTTTTTGCTCTATCCCTTTAAGTGCCAAACCTTGAACATATTTGTTTTTAATGGAAACTTCCTCCAACATATTGACACACACCCCTGTTTTCTTAAACAGAGCATACCAGTCATAACCTAAACACCTCCTAAGGGTCAACATCATCAGCTAGAATGAAATGCAGCCAGACCTCTAAAGTTACCAGCCCCAAATTGGTTCAATAAGTTACTAAATGTAGTCAGCTACTTGGCTGTCTATTGCTTTTGTCTGTTTTTCCAGTTTTCCTCTGTCTCCTCCCTAGTTTCCTGCTTCCATCAGATCAGCATTTCCTTTCAAATTTGTTGTTTTATTTTTGAAATCTACTGTGAGAGGAGAAAGCAGAGAAGCAAGTGCGTTCCAATTAGGTGCAATGTAAGACTTAACAGGCTTCTTAGAAAGAGGGGGTCTTCCATGCCGCTCTGTACACTCATATACTTAACAGCCCTCTCCTGGGTGTTTCACAAACATTTCAGACTCAACACGATCAAAACCAAAATAATGACTTTCCCCCTCAAGCTTACTTCTTCAGTGCTCCCCAGCTCCGTCGTCTTTGTGGTCGGTCATCACAACACCACAAAAGTAAACACTGGTCCCTCACAGTTCTCCTAGGTCCCGTTGATTACCTTGATCTCTTCCCATTTATGAAACTTCAGGCCAGGCCCTCAAAACTACTACAATAGCTCATCTGGTTGTCCAGCCTTTAATCTTGCCTCCTTGTACCTCATAGCTACAAACTACATTCCTTCCTTCTTACTGAGACTAGACTTTTCTTTCAAAAACATACAGTTGGCACTCGGTAGCCGTGGGTTCGATGTCCACAGATTCAACCAACCTGGGACCGTAAACCTAGTAGCACAGGATCTGCGGTTGGTTGAATCTGCGGATTGGAACCGCGAATACGGAACTGAGGATACGTAAGGAAGGCCGACGGCAGGACTTTTTGAGCATCAGCGGATTTGAGTATCTGCCACCGGTCTTGGTACCTCCCCACCCCCATACCGAGGGAAGAGTGTATCTATAATGTCGTCTGAAGCCTATGAAGCATTGATGACTCCTCACTGCAATAGAATACGTCCAAATTTACCTCACAATCTGGTCCCAACCTATTTTTCCAGCTTACCTCATCCCCAACTCTCTGTCCCCCAAACCCTTACGTGATATTCAATAGTCATTTATCATGACTCCAATACTCCCTGTACAGGCATACTTTCGAGTTCTCACAAATATTTTTCACTCTTTGTAGCATGTCTTTATGAAATTGCACACTCCTCAATCCAAATTCAAATACCACCTTGGTTGATCCCACACTAACCTCTACCCCAAACTCTCTCGCTACCCTAAAGTAATCACTCCCTTCTCAGGACATCTGACATGTTTGTTGGTACCTTGGATGACCTCTGCATTAAGAACTGCCTATTTGCTCAGAAGGAGGATGTGGGCAGAATGAACAATTAGAGTGTCGTATTCAGCACATTGAATTGTGCTTAACTGCCCGTCTCTCCTGCTACAAGACAATGTCCTATTTAGTTTCCTTTCCCAGTGTCCAGCACAGTGCCTCAAATAAAAAGACACTCAGTAACTGGTAGCTAAATAGAAATGAATTGTTGAGAATGCATTACAGAGTAATCATCTGAATTTGGAATTACCAGAAAAACGGAGAGAAGAGGAAATTGTGTTGGAGTCAGTGATAAACTTAATCTAATTCATACTTATGAACATGCAGATCCTGTCAGCATTGAGAGGACGGTTGATGAATTGGGGAGATATACTGAGGCAGAAATAACACCCATGCTCCTTGCCTATTATGGGCATGCCCCCTCCCATACACACCAACCCCCTTGGTACTTGTCCCGAGTAGGAAAACACGTGGTGTCAGTAAACTTGAAAATCCCCATCCATGAGTTTTCCTACTTTTTTTTTTTTAGGTTTTGTTTTTGGAGTCTTCAGTAATTTTTTTTTTTTAATTTACTTATTTTTATTATATATTTATTTATTTAATTTTGGCTGTGTTGGGTCTTCGTTTCTGTGCGAGGGCTTTCTCCAGCTGCGGCAAGCGGGGGCCACTCTTCATCGCGGTGCGCGGGCCTCCCATTATCGCGGCCTCTTCTGCTGCGGAGCACAGGCTCCAGACGCGCAGGCTCAGCAGCTGTGGCTCACGGGCCCAGCCGCTCCGCGGCACGTGGGATCTTCCCAGACCAGGGCTCGAACCCGTGTCCCCTGCATTGGCAGGCAGACTCCCAACCACTGCGCCACCAGGGAAGCCCGAGTTTTCCTACTTTTACGTCTTCATCAGGTGCAGGAGAATTGCAAATATTTAACAAAGCAAAATATGCTGTGCATATCTCTGTTGGAGCCCTCATCACTTTGAATTATGGTTATGATTGGTTAAAATTTCTTTCTCCCCAGCCTGACTCAGCTCCTTAGGAGGAGCACTGTGGGCTTCCCTGGTGGCGCAGTGGTTAAGGATCCGCCTGCCAATGCAGGGGACACGGGTTCGAGCCCTGGTCGGGGAAGATCCCACATGCCGCCGAGCAACCAAGCCCGCGAGCCACAACTACTGAGCCTGCGCTCTAGAGCCCGAGAGCCACAACTACTGAGCCCGCGTGTACAACTACTGAAGCCCTCGCGCCTAGAGCCCGTGCTCCGCAACAAGAGAAGCCACTGCAATGAGAAGCCCGTGCACCGCAACGAAGAGTAGCCCCCGCTTGCTGCAACAAGAGAAAGCCCGTGCGCAGCAACGAAGACCCAACGCAGCAAAAAATAAATAAATAAATAAAGTTATTAAAAAAAAAAAATCCAAATTGTTGAAAAGTACACAAATGAAAAGCTATACCCAGTTCCCACCCTTGGTGTAGCCATGAACACTACTTTCTTGGGTATCCTTCTAGAGATAGTTTTAGCTTATAAAAGCAAATCCATATTTTTTTTCTTTTTCTTTAAGCAAATGGAAGCATATTATAGATCAGCTTCTCTTCACCTTGGCTATACAGTGGAATTATTCGGGGGAACCTTCCAGAACACGTAAATCAGACTCTCTGGGGGGGGGGAGACCCAGCCATCAGCATTTAAAACATTCCTCAGGTGATTCCATTGTGCATCCAGAGTCAAGAACCATTGCATATGCTTTGCTCTGCAGCCTGCTGTTTTTTTTCCTAACAATATGTCTTCAAAGGTCCTTCCATACCAATGTATGAGAATGCCCTTTTTAAAAAACAGCTGCATAGTTTTCCACCGGATAGATGGAACATGAAGGCCATATTTGAGCCTCAGGTAGGTTCCAATATTTTGTTCTTAAAACAGTGCTACCCAAGAAATGCTGTCATGTTAAATACAAAAAAAAAAAATAGTGCTGCAACAAGTGACCTTTTATATCTGTCATTTTGCACATATGCATACACATAAACTATATATTATATATAGACATATGTAGTATAAAGTCCTACAAGTGACATTTCTGAATCAAAGAACAAGAATGTTTGTGATTTTGCTAAATATTTCATGCTGAATACTTGATAGGTGTTACTAAACTGCCCTGTGAGGATTAATTATTAATTCAGGTTCACAAAGAGTGTTTAAAGTGGAAAAGTGTGATTGCATTTTAAAGACATATATGCCAGGACATTATTACTGTACTTGGGCTTACATTTCAAAAAGTGACTAGGGATTGGAGAAGAGGATCCTTTGTCACAGTTAGGGTAACCGGTATCTTTTCTGATAGGGATGGTTGGCCGCTCCGTCTCTTGTTCTTTCTTGCCATTAAAGAGTTCTGTTCTCAGAAAGGAAACAATATGTGCTCTTTGATGTGGTTCAGAAAAAAAGAGACCAACACCACATTTTAAAATGCTTTGTAGAAGAGCATCCAGAGGCGGTTCTTTAGAAGAAAGAGCCCGCAGACAGAGCTACAGCTCAAATGAGTGAAGTCTTTCGAGCACTTGGAGAATTTCTAACTCAGGAGGAGTTCTCTCATATAAGAAAACACAAAAGCAAATAATGGAAAATGCAGACACAACTGTTCTCACCCTGATGGGAATAACTTTCCAACCGAAGGGAATCTTTACTTTGAGGATATACCAGAAGCTGGAGACAGTAAATCAAGCACTGAATTAGAAACAGTCTCTTCTCATACAAAGGTGTGCGTTCCAGGAGCAAGAAACAGACACCATTCTGGAAGTTTCCACATTTTTATACAATTGAAGTTTCTTCTCTGTAATGTTCATCTCTTCTGCTTCCTTCTTTACTCCTCCTTTCTCCCCCTCCTCCTCTGAGAGAGAAAGACAGACAGACAAACACAGAGAGAGTCAGAGACAAAGACAGAGATATGGAGATACAGAGGGAAACAGAGACAGATTTTCTTCTTTTTTTTAATAAGTTTTTTTTAAAAAATAAATTTATTTATTTATTTTTGGCTGTGCTGGGTCTTCGTTGCTGCGTGCGGGCTTTCTCTAGTTGCGCGGGCAGGGGCTACTCTTCCTTGTGGTGCGTGGGCTTTTCATTGCGGTGGCTTCTCTTTTCACCGAGCAGGGGCTCTAGGCGCACGGGTTTCAGTAGTTGTGGCACGTGGGCCAGTAGTTGTGGCTCGCGGGCTCTAGAACACAGGCTCAGCAGTTCTGGTGCACGGTCTTCTCATTGCGGTGGCTTCTCTTTTCACAGAGCAGGGGCTCTAGGCACACGGGTTTCAGTAGTTGTGGCACGTGGGCCAGTAGTTGTGGCTCGTGGGCTCTGGAGCACAGGCTCAGTAGTTGTGGCGCACGGGCTTGGTTGCTCGGCGGCATGTGGGATCTTCCCGGACCAGGGCTCGAACCCGTGTCCCCTGCATTGGCAGGCGGATTCTTAACTACTGTGCCACCAGGGAAGTCCTGGAGACAGATTTTCTTTCTGTTATGATATGTTTTAAAAGTAGCTCTCAGGACCTGCTGAGAGAAATGGACCATAATAAAAGAGGTCATTTTCCTGTCAAATGAGTTTTATGGTATTCCTGTATTTCTCGAAGAAATTCAAGCATCAGTCTTGGAATAGTTTATCAGTTGAGGTTCTCTGATAGAAAGCAATAGAAATTGGCCCAGGAACTCATAAGGCAAAAAGGAGGGGGTTATTTGAAAGATGCTGGGCAGCTCACAGCAATGAAAGCAGGAACCAGGACAGATCTGGAAGCATAGTGGCAGAGGCTCATAATGAGCTTCTGTTGGAGATCTTATCGTCAGATAGTTTTTTCAAATTCCCAGGAAAAATAACCTGACTGGTTTGGCTTCATCACCTGCCCCCCTCCTGTGGTCAGGCACAGCTGGGTCTGATCCCAGAAAAGGGTGTGGGTAGTTAGGAAATATGCCAGAAGGACTTCAGTAGCTCCCCCCAAAAACCCAGTAATTGATGCCCATGAATATTTGATCTGGGGTAAACAGAAAGGCTACATTGAGATGCTATCACAGTTTATGGCTTTGCTCTTCATGAAAATAGGTAGAAGGCTGGTTACAATTAGGACCGGACAAAAGGTTTTCAGAAAAGCCCCTCATGAGACTGAGGGGGTATTGGACATGTTTCAGTCTCCTGGACAATGCCTATCATTTTTTAAAAAGTGGGCGTTTAAAAAGCTGTGTGCCATATCGGTGCACCAATATTCACAGCAGCAGTATTCACAATCGCTAAAGAGCTGGAAGCAACTCAAGGCATCCATCGATGGATGAATGGATAAACACAGTGTGCTATATGCATACAATAGAAAAGCCTTTAAAAGGAAGGAAATTCTGACACATGCCAGAACCTGGATGAACCTTGAGGAAATTATACTAGATGAAATAAGTCAGTCACAAAAGGACAAATATTGTACAATTCCACTTACATGAAGTACCTAAAGTAGTCAGATTCATAGAGACAGAAAGTAGAATAATGGTTGCCAGGCTCTAGGAGGAGGGGGAATGGGGAGTTGTTTAATGGGTACAGAGTTTCAGTTTTGCAAGGTGAAAAGAGTTCTGGAGATAGAGGGTGGTGATAGTTATACAACGGTGTGACTGTACTTACTGTCACTGTGTACAGCTTCAAAATGGTTAAAATAGTCAATGTTATGTTATGTATAGCTTACTACAATTTGAAGAAAGAAAAAAGCAGTGTCTGAGAGTAGAGATGCCAACAGCACAAGTAACAAGGGTAAAGGAGGTGATATTAAAGACTATTTCTAAACATGCTCCCTTTTCCATGGCTTTCTGCGATGGATTAGTTTGGCTGGTTCCAACTGTTGCACTTAATCATTCTTTAATTTACAGAATAAAAAAATTCATGAGTTCTAAAGACAAATTTCAAAGCCAGCAAATAACTTCTTTTTTTACATATGTTGCAAATCTAGCTGGTAAGCCGAACCCCCTGCATTGACAAGGGCTTTAGTTACTGGATTGCTCTGCAGAGCCCAGGGAAAAAAATTAAAACTTTATGACCAAGAGCACTATTTCATTTCCTTTCTAAACTAACCCCATGAAAGGCCACCCAGGCAGGCTTGTGCAGATAGAGCAAGACAACGTACACTGAAGCAACCATATTTCTACGTCCTCCACACTGAAAAAGCAAAACAAAAAGAAAAGCCAAACAAAAACGAATACAATTTAAACCCATAACAACGGCTGGTTTCCATCTTCATAATTTACAATGGGTGAAGTACTGAGTTATCAATAGCCTTTCATGTGGTTAGCTTCAAATTTTTATTTTATTACCCTCTCCAGACCGTGGCTTTCTGGTTTGTTCAGTTGACTTCCCCACTTATTTGGCCCTTCTTCTGCGCAGAGGCCCTCCCTCTGTTCTATAACTATCCACATCTATCAAGATCTTTTCTTGAAAGTCTTCCTATAAAAAGCATTTTCTAGAAAGTCTTCCTGAACCTCTTCAGATCTCTTTCTCTAGTGACCTGCGATGACACTATTACTTTTTTTTCCATGGTGCCTAGAACTTTGGGCTATCAAAGAATAATTTTCAAAGAGTTAAAAACCTGACTTTCAGACAAATATAGAATGAGTACTTGTCAATTATTTATGTAACAAATGAGGGTGCCAGGAGGATGGTAAAGCTGATTCAAAAGAATTAAATGAACGGAGGTCTGTGTAGTGATAGGAAAGGTATCCTAAAATAAGTTTAATAAGTTTTATAAGTTGCAGACAAAACTGGTTAATGTCCTATAAGGCCAAAAAACTATAACCTTTGGAGTTATCTTCACTAGTCTTGGAAATCTACAAGGTAACATGTAAATTCAGGGAATCTGGGTCTTAGTCATGAGTAAATAGAAAGAAAAACAAAAGTACATCTCCTAGGGAATTAAACAAACTTTGGGTGGGCCTTGGGCTAGTCAATGCTCCCATATGATTTTGAAAGGACATGCGGTCATCCTTTTACTTTATTTCAAAGTTTTTGGATAATTTTTCTTGACCGGGTCAATCACCCCATTTTATGAAGAAACATGAGTTTGGTGAGATTAGCTAACTTGTCCAAGATCACACAAGTAGTGAGAAATCGAGCTGGGGCTTAAAACTAAGCCTACTTGCCCAAGCACAGTATCCAGGGGATACAAATGCTTATTATGTGTCAAAAAAGTCCCATGACCTATCTAGATTACCTCTGGATACCACTGGTGATATACAAACAACAGCTAAGAATCGTATAACCAGCTGATCTTAGGTGCAATTTAGCAAAAGTGTTCTATGATTCTGTTTTATTTCATCAGATTGCAACTTCTTTGAGAGAAGGTATTTACTCAATAAGTATTTTTGTTTGTTTGTTTGTTTTGGCTGTGCCATGAGGCTTACAGGATCTTAGTTCCCCGACCAGGAATTGAACCCAGGCCATGGCAGTGAAAGTGCCGAGTCCTAACCACTGGACCGCCAGGGAATTCCCAATTAGCATTTGTCGAGTTCCATCTGTGGCAGATTATATTTTCCAAAGACCTACATATTTATCCCATGTCACATGCTCTTTCTACAATGGACGGACACTCCTTCCACTGAGAGGAAACAGGTTCCCCCACCCGTTGTATCTGGTGGTAACTGTCCTATCAGTGGATCACAGCAGAAGTGTTGCTATGTGACTTTGGAGCCCAGGTAGTAGAAAGTTACAGCATCCACCATGGCGCTCTCTCCCTCCCTCCCTCTCTCACACACACACACACACACACACACACAAAATGCTTGCCCTTAGAACCCAACCACCATTTTGTGAGGAAGCCCAGGCTACATGGAGAGACCATGTGTGGATGTTCTGACCAACAACCCTCGGCCCCCCAGCCAACAGCCAGCATCATGGTGAACTCCCAGACATGGGAGCAAACAAGCCAAAAGATGATTTAAGCCCACAGACTTTCAAGTCTTCCAGCTGAGACGCAGACATTGTGGAACAGAGATTATCCCTGCTGTGCCCTGTGTGAGCTCCTAACCCACAGAAACCAAGAGAGATAATAAATGACTTTGGTTTTGTTTTAAGCTACTACATTTTGAGTCATTTCTTAACGCAGCAAAAGATGATTAACTTATTGTGTCCTCAGCACTGTGGCATTAATAGTGTCAACTTTTCATTGGTGGCTCAAATGTAAATGTCATGTACTTCTCCCTAACTTTGCTGAGTCACAGATTTGAACCTTGCTGAGTGAGGGTGGGTGTGTGCATCTGTGGCTGGTAAAGGAGCCTGCCAGCATCCAGGGCTCAGTCAGTCTTGGTAGCTCCCACTTGTAATTGGATGTGCCATCTCTCATGTACAGAGATTAAATGCTCCTAGCCCTGAAAAAAAAAAAAAAAAGCCAAGTGCTTGTCCTGGAAGTGAAGAGAAATTGGGGATGTTGAAGAAAGTAATGATTCTTAGTGAAAAATAAAAGGTAGGGGGGAATTTGGGTTAAGCAATAAAGTAAAATTCAGTGAAGGATCAGATTACACGTGGCATGGCCTCGTCCACCATGTTGTTAAATGGCACACCATCCAATGCATAATTACATTTTATGGGGAAATGTTTTGCTGGAGTGGAGGTATGCACATTTGTGGCATTATGAGAGTCTCTGGATGTATTTTCCTGAACTCTCAGTGGTTAGTTATTCTTTATATTTGCCAGCTCCTAGCTTAGAAGTTCCCATCCCGTGAGGTATGAGATTTCCCAAGTCCTCTGCCAAAGAACCTCAGCTCAGGAGAAATATGAACTAAACAGACCTCTGATTAAACCAGTCATTAGCGTAGGCTGACCCGGCGCTTTTCACTTCATGGACACAGAAGCTGATGAAGTAGTTTTCCCAGAATAGGCTTAATTTAGATACAGTGTACTTTCAGGAATATTCTTTGTTTAAGAGAGTGAGCACACTAAATTACTACAAAGAGCTGCGTTTTAAAGATTCCTTGATTTATACGATTTTACTCCTATCAGCTGGAGGCTGTATTTTAAAATGACAGCAAAAACGAACAAACAAACAGAAAAACCCACAAAAACAAACAAAAAACAAAAAAACACAACAAAAAAAAAAGCAGGCAGGGACTTCCCTGGTGGCACAGTGGTTAAGTCTCTGCATGCCCAATGCAGGGGGCCTGGATTCAACCCCTGGTCAAGGAACTAGATCCCACACACGTGCCGCAGCTAAGAGTTCACATGCCACAACTAAGGAGCCCGTGTGCCACTACTAAGACCCAGCTCAACCAAATAAATATCTTTTTTAAAAAAAGGCAGGCAGCACAACATACCCACAAAGAAGTTAGAGTCTTGTTTCTGCCTTTACTGGCACCATAATTTCTCTGAGTGTTTCCTCATCTATAAAATGGGGATATAATAACATGCCTCATAGAATTGTTCTGGGGGTTAAACAGTATAATGAATGGAAAGACTTTAGCACAGTGCCTGTCACACAGTGAGAAAATAAGAGCTTTTCCCATGACCATCCTCCTATATCCTGCTTGCATTTTACTCATCCATGTGTTTATTGTCTGTCCCCCACTAGAATGTGAACTCCAGGCCAGCAGGAACCTGCTTGGTCACTTAGATATTTCAGGGGCCTAGAATAATGGCTACCACAGAGTACGTGCTGAATAAATAAACAACTTATTTTTTCATGTACTTCTAGATTATTGTGTAAACAAACTGTTGCTAATAATAATGTCAACAAAAACAACTGTTTACTTTAACAAAAAGCCCATTAGACTGAGGTGGCTCTAAGGCCACGGCAACCTATGTCAGCAAACCAAAACCTAAGCCTGTAAATGCCTCAAGGTTACGAAACTGAAATCTAAGGACGACAAGTTACAAACAGCCAACTTGGCTTTAAGCTGTAGCCAATCAATCATTTCCTTGCTTTGCTTCCACCTTTTCTCTATAAAAGTCTCCCCAAGCTCCTGTCAGTAGAGTCCTCCTAACCACTTCCAATTTGGCATTGCCCTATTTGAAGCAATTTTTGCTCACATAAACTCTTAAAATTTTTAATATGCCTCAGTTTCTCTTTTAACACAGCTAAGGAACATTGGCCACTTATTATCAACCAGATACTGAGCTAAGACTTCATACACATGATCTCACTTAATTCTAACTACAGCTCTGTATAGATATTATTCTACTCATTCTGTACATAAAGTGATTGAGCTTTAGAGACCGTATTTCAAATTCTCCAAGTCACATGGCTACAGGCAGAACTAAACTTGGGCCTGATTCCAACACCTGCTCCCTTAAAGTCATATGACGCTGTCTCCTGACTGGAAGAAATCTTGCAAATCACTGTTGCAGACAGAGCAGCCCCTAATCTTTGTTGCTTGATGGCGAAGCACTGTTCCTGGTGATGGAAATTCTATCTGTTCTAGCTCTGTGTTAATCATGTTTTTAATTTTTTTGTGTCTTATGGTGTTTTGACATCTTGGAGGGGCATTAAAGATTCAGGGAGAGACTGCCCTTACCAGGGCAAGCTAAGTCCTAAAGATAGTAACAACCTACTTAGGAGAGCACTTTTCATGTGCAAACCAAACAATCTCAAGTCCATAACCCCAGTGACCTCTTTATCTGACTCTCACACATCAAGTCAATATATCCCCTAAAGCATCCAGGGCCAGGTACCAGGCAACTAAAAACCTCCTTTATAGCCCAAAGCCCATTGGAATTATTCAGAATAGCCATTCCTAAGCTGTATACTCTGCCCTGCCATGCCTTTTCCACAGAAAACACCATGAAGACACTGGCCTCAGCTTTCCCCTTCTTCTGACCAAAATCTGGTGCTTCCCCTGTGGCCTTACATGGCATGGCATGTCCTCTTCTCTTAGGAAATGTAAGTAATAAAAATCTTCTTTCAATGGCATTGGCCTCTCCCTGTGATCACTCAGTTACCTCCATAAATTAAAGTTCTGCAGGCACAAATTTTAGTTTTTATTTATTTAAAAAAAAAATTTTAACATCTTTATTGGAGTATAATTGCTTTACAATGGTGTGTTAGTTTCTGCTTTATAACAAAGTGAATCAGCTATACATATACATATATCCCCATATCCCCTCCCTCTTGTGTCTCCCTCCCACCATCCCTATCCCACCCCTCTAGGTGGTCACAAAGCACTGAGCTGATCTCCCTGTGCTATGCAACTGCTTCCCATTAGCTATCTATTTTACATTTGGTAGTGTATATATGTCAATGCTACTCTCTCACTTTGTCCCAGCTTACCCTTCCCCCTCCCCGTGTCCTCAAGTCCATGATCTACATCTGCGTCTTTATTCCTGTCCTGCCCCTAGGTTCTTCAGAACTTTTTTTTTGTTTTTTTAATTCCATATATATGTGTTAGCATACGGTATTTGTTTTTCTCTTTCTGACTTACTTCACTCTGTATGACAGACTCTAGGTCCATCCACCTCACTACAAATAACTCAATTTCGTTTCTTTTTTATGGAGAGTAATATTCCATTGTATATATGTGCCACATCTTCTTTATCCATTCATCTGTCGATGGACACTTAGGTTGCTACCATGTCCTGTCCATTGTAAATAGTGCTGCAGTGAACACTGGGGTGATGTGTCTTTTTGAATTATGGTTTTCTCAGGGTATATGCCCAGTAGTGGGATTGCTGGGTCGAATGGTGGTTCTATTTTTAGTTTTTTAAGGAACCTCCATACTGTTCTCCATAGTGGCTGTATCAATTTACATTCCCACGAACAGTACAAGAGGGTTCCCTTTTCTCCACACCCTCTCCAGCATTTACTGTTTGTAGATTTTTTGATGATGGCCATTCTGACCTGTGTGAGGTGATATTGTGGTTTTGATTTGCATTTCTCTAATGATTAGTGACGTTGAGCATCTTTTCATGTGTTTGTTGGCAATCTGTATATCTTTTTTGGAGAAACAGGCACAAATTTTAAATCACTGGCACCCTGACTTGATTCAGGGAGGAAATGATTTAGGAGGCTTCCTGCAGAACTGAATCAATGCCTTCCAAAACTCCTTTTTTTTTAATGGTGTCATAGTACTATTGTCATAGTTTATCTGTTTCAGCTCAGCTCAGAGCCTGTGGACTCTGAAGCAAGGTATTAAAATCAGTGTTTTAATATGAAACCACACCCACCAAAGTATTACCTACTACATGTCTTGGCTTATTTAACAGCTTCTTTTTGATTGATTTATATAACTGCTGAAGTCCAGAGAACTGGAGGAACACATTATAAGACAGAGACTCCTAGTTTTCTGCAATATCTGCTTTTCTCATCTTTCCTAGTAATAAAAATTTTATCAGAGGACATGACCACCCACAAAAAAAAAAAAGTAAAGATTACATTTGCTGACCTCCCTCGCTGCCCAGTGTGGCCATGTGACGAAGTTCTGGCCAATGGGATGGACGGATGCAGAGGTTGTGTGACTCACAATCCTTTTCTTCTTTCTTCTTTATCATCCCTTCTTGCATCCTGGTGTTTGGAATGCTAGTGCCACCGTGTTGGACATAACGGCTGGTCCCTGAAGACTTCTTGGAGCAGATTGCTTACTTCTTCAATTGGTGTATCTTGTTAAGCAACTGTTATTGGGGTTTTCTGTCACTCACAGCTAGGCCAAATCATTACTAATTCAGTGGCAAATGCTCTAAGTGAAGCGCTCAAGGAGGTGGCGTTTAGTGATAAAATTGATAACTACATAGCTTAGCTGAGATAACATCCTATGAACAAGAAAGAGAGTAATAATAATGGCTTGCTTCTTCTAGTGCTTTATAATTGAAACCATTTTCAAATGTATTTTCTTATTTGTTTATTTATTTATTTTTATTTATTTATTTTGGCTGTGCCAAAATAAATTTTTTTTCTTTTTTTTTTTTAGTTTCAGCATGCAGACTCTTATTTGTGGCATGCATATGGGATCTAGTTTCCCAACCAGGAATCAAACCTTGCCCCCCTGCATTGGGAGCGCTGAGTCTTACCCACTGGACCACCAGGGAAGTCCCCTGTATTTTCTTTTTTGATCCTCATAATAAACTCCGGGACCAGTGAAATAAAAGGACTTTGGTGGTAAACTCTAAGCAGAAAGCCATCCTCTCCTGGCCCTGAGGGCACAGCTTGTTTGTCATATCTCACCATCTGGTCTTACTCACGGATCCAATTAATGGCATGGTAGAGGGCTGAGATGTTACTTTTTAATTTCCTATAGACTTCTCAAGTTGATTTCAATTCTCTTTGCAATAATGATAAGATCAAAGTTCAGAGGGTCTGAATTGTGTCCCCCATAAATTCATATGTTGAAGCCCTCACTCTCAATGTGACTGTATTTAGAGACAGGAACTTCAAAGAGATAATTAAGGCTAAATAAGGTCATATGGGTGGGACACAACCATTATGACTGGTGTCCTTACAAGAAGAGTAGGAGGTACCAGGAATGCATACACACAGAGGACAGGCCATCATGTGAAGGCACAGAGAGAAGGTGACCACCTGCAAGCTAAGGAGAGAGGCCTCAGGAGAAATCAAACCTGCCAACACCTTGATCTTAGACTTCCAGCCTCCAGAGCTGAGAGAAAATTCATTTCTGTTGTTTAAGCCACCCAGTCAGTGGTATTTTGGCAACCTTAGCAAACAGGGACTAAATAATTCTCTCAGTGTCAGAGAGAAGATGGAGGCCCAAGCATGTCCACTTCCAGTCCAGGATTTTTCCAGCAGTCCAGTCCACATCCTCAAAGTGTCCGCAATTCCCAGCTCCTAGTTTACCCCCGAGAAGACAGACCTTCCATCAGCCCAAGTTCCTATCCTATCATTTAGATGTTTGGGGGCTGATAGCACTGCTCTGAGTAGACATGGACCCAAGTAAATGCTTTGTTATTATTTTTTTTAATTAATTTTTTTAAAATTTATTTTTGGCTGCATTGGGTCTTTGTTGCTGCGTGCGGGCTTTCTCTAGTTGCGGAGAGCAGGGGCTACCCTTCGTTGCGGTGTGCGGGCTTCTCATTGCAGTGGCTTCTCTTGTTGCATAGCACGGGCTCTAGAGCACAGGCTCAGTAGTTGTGGTGCACGGGCTTAGTTGCTCCATGGCATGTGGGATCTTCCCGGACCAAGGCTCGAACCCGTGTCCCCTGCGTTGGCAGGAGGATTCTTAACCACTGTGCCACCAGGGAAGCCCAAATTCTTTGTTATTGACTATTATTCATCAGGAAAAAAAAAGGTTTTTACATAAATGGTCGTATTCAAGATGTTATTGAAAGTCAGAAAAATGTCAAACTGAATGGAAAGCAAAAAAAAGCATGAGGGAAACCACAGTGAGACATCACTTTATACCTACTAGGATAATTATAATTTTTTTTTAATGGAAAATAAATGTGTTGGTGAGGATATGAAGAAATTGTAGCCCTCACACTTTTCTGGTGGGAATATAAAATAGTGTAGCCATTGTGGAAAACACTGTGGCAGTTCCTTAAAAAAGTTAAACATAGAATTATCATATGACTCAGCAATGCCACTCCTCATAAATACCCAGAAGAATCGAAAAAAGGGACTCAAACAAATACTGGCGCATGAATGTTCATAGAGGCATTATTCACAGTAGCCAAAAGGAAGGTCCAAATGCCCCAAATGTCCATCCACTGTTGACTGGATAAACAAATTGTGGTATATCCATACAACGGAATATAATTTGCCCATAAAAAGGAATGAAGTACTGACACATGTTACAGTATGGATGAAACTTGAAAAGGTATACTAAGTGAAAGAAGCCAGGCATGAAAGGTTATGTATTATGTGATTCCATTTATGTTTAGTGTCCAGAATATGTTAATCCACAGAGACAGAAAGCAGAATGGTGGTTGCCAGGGACCAGAGGGAGTGAGAGACGGGGAGCAACTGCTTAATGGGTACAGGGTTTTCCTCTGGCGTGATAAAAATAGCTTGGAACTTGATAAACCTGGTGGTTGCACAACATCGCAAATGCACTAAATGCCACTGAATTGTATGCTTTAAAATGGTTAATTTTATGTCATGTAAATTTGACCTCAATTTTTTTAAATACTAAAAAAAAAAAAAAAAGCATGGGAAAGAAGAGAGGATTTACTATGAAGGTGTTGAAGCTCAAGCTTCAGTGCCTTTGATTGTCTGGATCCTTCCAGAACCTCAGAGGGACCCTAGTGACGTGTTCCCATGGCTCTATCTATTCTTTTCTTAGAGAAGGTCTGCAAACTGTTTAAGCTCCAGGCCCCACAAAACCTGGCTCTGCCCCAGGGAAGGACCTCATGGCTGTGAACCCTGGAAACAGCTGGAGGAGACAAGTCAGTTTCACCTACTGCCCCCTCAGATCTCTTTGGAGCCTCAGGGAGGAGGGGAACTCAGTTCTGAGCAAAGACTTACTTACCCTTGTGGCCATAAGGCTCTAAAAATAAACTCAAGTACCGAAGAAACATTTTTCCTTGGGAAGCATCCATTGAGCTCGGCAGGAAGCCTCCTAGTTCCATTTTGTCCCTGGATCTCTGAATCGAGCTGTCATTGGCGTAGGCAGCTCTCTAGGGGAGGGTGCCCAGCTGTCCCCGTTTGCCTGGGACTGAGGGGTTACCCAGGATGTGGAATTTTCAGTGCTAAATCAGGGAACATCCCAGGTAAACCATCACCAAACCATGTTATGTTCATCTTTATTAAGGTGAGAGAAGTCTGAACGCCTTGAGAGTAGAGAGGATTGTAGGCACTGTTCATTCCCTCCAGTGGATTTGAATCCCTGCAGGATTTTCAATTAGTTTTGAAGGACCAGTGCTTAGTAGAGCACCTGGCCCCTTAAAAAACCCTCAATAAATCTCCACTGGCACTGTGCTCAGGGGCTGGCTTTGATGTCTCTGTAGCGCCCCTCTCTCTGGCCCAGCGTGGGTGAGGACCCTGTAAAGAGAGCCCTTCCTGGCATGAACCAGTCAACAGTGTTGGATGGCTCCCCAGGAAAAAGACGTCCCCAATAGCAATTCCCGCCAGCAAGAGACAGAGAGAGAAGGGAGTTCAGGGACAGTACGTTAAATAAAGATATTCACTTTGCACTTAAACAGTGTGCTGATGAAGCCTGCAGGCTGGACTCCAGTTTCTTCAGTCTAGAGGACCCTTGTTCTGAGCACTTAAGTGGGGGTGTCTATGGGCTATTCATGTAAACTGGTTCAGAGCTGAATGTCTACATATTGGGAGAAGCAGAGGCCTCAGCTGTGGGCACCAGAGCTCTGGGTCTCCCATTTCGCAGCTAATCACTGCCCCACCCCGACTAACCACCCCCCCCCCCCACCACAGACTGAAAGGGACTCTCTCCTCTTAGCAGTTATTGGAGAAATCCAGGCAGACCAGGCATCCAAGGTACCTTGAGAAGCAGTCCCTATTAGAACCACAAGGGGAGGGGGAGAGAGTCCCCAACAAAATGAGGCGCTACAATCATCCTCCAGGCTCATTCCCCACCCCCCTGATCCTTATAGAGACCCTACACACCAGCCTCACTAACCGTAGTAAGCCTTCTTTTATCCAAGAGTCTAAACACAGAAGCATCCAAACAATAGACTTGTTCTTCAAAGTCAATTAAAATGATCATTGTCTTAACCTGGGTTGCTGTAACAAACACAGTAGAACAGGTGGCTTAAACAGCAAACATTTACTTCTCACAGATCTGGAGTCTAGAAACCCAAGATCAAGGTGCCAGCAGACTCGGTGCTTGGTGAGAGCCCTCTACCTGGCTTGAAGACAGCTGCCTTCTCCTTGCGTCCTCACATGGCAGAGAGGATGATAATCTCTCTGGGGTCTCTTCTTCTAAAGTCACTAATCCCATTCTGGAGGGCACCACTCGCATGACTTAATCAGCTCCCAAAGGCCCCACCTCCAAACACTATCACACTGGGAGTTAGGCTTCAACATATGAATTTTGGAGGGACACAAACGTTCAGTCTGTAGTAATCATTGAGGAAAAAAGCAAACCAGACATTGTGAAAATTTGCTACCATGCATCCATCATGGGTCTTTTTGGAATGACCTTCTGGGCTGCAGTGGCAGGTCAGCGACATCAGGACAGCCCCATCTGAGCCGGGGTGACTTCCCCACAGTCTCACCGGTCAGGTGTGGAGTACGGGAGGCCTCTCAGTAATTTTAGGCCTGGGCAGGCAACTAGTGTTTTATAACATCAATGTCGTTATCCAAACATGTAGACTAAACACAGCTACAAGACCTCTGCAGGCCACCCTATCAAGAGATGGAGCCTTATAACTTGCTTTAACCAATAGAATGCACCGGAAGTAACACTGTGTGACTTCTGAGCCTGGCAGCTCTGGCTCTTGCCCTCTTAGAACCCTGAGTCTCCCCCCACCGCCCCCAGTGCTGTGAAGAAACCTGAGATGAAAGATCACATGGAGAGAGGGGCCTGGTCCCCCCTCAGCCATTCCAGCCGGGCCAGCCCAGGGGCCATCACAGATGGTCCAGCCCCTGCTGGTCCAACAGCTGTGTGAGGGAGCCAGGCACAACCGGCAGAGCTCTCCAGGTGACCCACAGAATCAGAAGGCGTCATAAATTGTTATTTTAAGCCACTGAGTTTGGGGGTTGTTTCACACCAGAGAGAACAGAAATGAAATGTCTCTTTTAGAAATTCATTCTAGATCTCACTCATCTGTGGGGAAAAAAAGCTGAAGTCATAGAAACAGAGTGGCCTGTGGTTTTACGAGGGATGGTATGAGGGCGGTATGTGGGGAGAGGTTGGTCAAAGGGGACCAACCTCCAATGATTAGATGAATGAGTTCTGAGGACCTAATGTACAGCATTGTGACTATGGTTAACAATATCGTGCTGTATACTCAAAAGCTGCTCAGAAAGTTCAATCTTTTTTTTTTTTAATATTTTATTTATTTATTTATTTTGGCTGCACTGGGTCTCAGTTGTGGCAAGCAGGATCTTTTAGTTGCGGCGTGCGGGCTCTTAGTTGCGGCAGGCATGTGGGATCCAGTTCCCCGACCAGGGATCGAACCTGGGCCCCCTGCATTGGGAGCGTGGAGTCCTATCCACTGGACCACCAGGGAAGTCCCAGAAAGTTAAATCTTAAATGTTCTCACCACCACCCCACCACAGCAAAACGGTAGTAACTATGTGAGGTGACGGAGGTATTATCTAAACATTTTGTGGTAATCACTGCAAAGTATACAGGTATCAAATCATCACACTGTACAACCTTCAGCTTATGCAATAGTATATGTTAATTATATCCCAAAAGAGCTGGAGAAAAAGCTCGTTCTGCTCTTTCTTGAGACTGTACATATAAACATACAAGTTCCAAATTGGAATATATAAATTCCAAAAATACTTTTGATCTGGAACAAGGCTGAACCGGATATGGTATGTAAATAATCTCCAAATTCCAGCTTCTATAACAGCATTTTTCATATGGTATTGTTACTACTTGTTTTTTCTTAAAAAATGTTTTTAATTATAGAAAATATTAGACATGTACCAAACTACAAAGAATATTATATTGAACCCCAAGTAGCCATCATCAGCCTCAACAATTATTAACTCATAGCAATTGTGCTTTGAATATACCCTCCACCCACTTCCCCCTTCCTCCAGGATCATTTTAAAGCAAAGCCCAGATATCACATCATTCCCTCTACAAATATTTGAGCATGGAGCTCTTAAAGATAAGGATAATTTTGATAACCACCCGTTTACATCTCTCTGACCACCACAGCTTATAAGCTTTGTGAGAACCAGACTTTATCCCCTTCCTTGTTGTCTGCCCAGAGCCCTAGCTCCACTAGTGTGTGACCTGGGCAGTTAATTGCATAGGGTCCCAGCACTCAGAGGGGCCCATGCTTGGTTTAATGCTCTACAGTTGCTGTCTTGAAATTCTTAATCCCTTCTGAACAAGGTCCTGCATTTTCATCTTGCTCTGGGCCCCCCAAATCATATAGCCAGTCCTGGCTATAGCTTAACCAAGCAGCAAACATTCGGTGATGGAAGAAGGGCACGGTGTTAAGCTCTGCAAGCACTATAGCACACTCATGATCTTGACCCTGGACTGAGCCTTCCATGCTCAGTGGAAGACACCACTATCCTCCCAACTTGCAAATCCAAAACCTAGATATCATCTTTGCCTCCTCCTTCCCCCTCAACCTCCCATCGCCTCACTTTGCAAGCTTTTACCAGATCCTAACATTGGCAACTCCAGAATCTCTGTATAGGATGAGAGGGTAAGGGAAAGCTCATTTGAGCTCTATTTGCATGGCAAGTATTAAAGTTGTTCAGGTTTATATTTATTTGGGTGGCTTATTGGGAAGTGTCTTAGTTACAGGTTCTCCCAGGTGCTAGTGGTCTCTTTGGAAGGTGATTCCAAGAAGTCCTGTGAGCCAACAGGGAAGCGAGACAGGGAAAGCAATGAAGCACACAGCGCGTGTTAATGAATGGGTTATCCATCTAGGCAACTGGAGTGTGATTCTGTTGGGTACCCTCTGCGAGACGGTAGCGGACACTCAGAATTGTCCCACTGAAAGGAAAGGAAGCCGGGGTATTTATCCACCAGCTCCAGCAGGTGTTGACTCAAGGTTGCTCCTGGGGGCTTTAACTCCCCAGCATTTCCAACTGTGTGCATGCTGGCCGAGCACACGTCTACTGCCCAGGAAGGCCCTCGGGCAGGAAGACACAGGTGCTTGAGGTAAGAAGCCCTCTGTGTGTAGAGGGAACTCTCTCTCAAACCTGCAGGTGACCTCTGAGGTGCTGAGGCTTATGGGTGAGACATCAACAGCACCTCCTCTAGGAAGATGGATGGAAACGTGGGACAGCTGAATTTTTTCCCTTCCCAAGACCTGTTTGAAGTTATTACTGGAATCAGTCCATTTCTTTTTGCTGCTCCCATCCTGGACCAAACCTCCATCTCTCTTCTCCTTTGGTTAGGCCCCCATCATCCACATTTCCTTCTTGCCAATCTCTTCTTTGTCCCGCAAACAAAGAGATCATTAATACTCATTGGGGGCTTCCCTGGTGGCGCAGTGGTTGAGAATCTGCCTGCCAATGCAGGGGACACGGGTTCGAGCCCTGGTCTGGGAAGATCCCACATGCCGTGGAGCAACTGGGCCCGTGAGCCACAACTACTGAGCCTGAGCGTCTGGAGCCTCTGCTCCGCAACAAGAGAGGCCGCGATAGTTGAGAGGCCCGCGCACCGCGATGAAGAGTGGCCCCCACTCGCCGCAACTGGAGAAAGCCCTCGCACAGAAACGAAGACCCAACACAGCCAAAAATAAAAATAATAAATAATAAATTAAAAAATTAAAAAAAAAAAAATACTCATTGGGTGTTCTCATTGCTCCTAGGATAGAGACCAAAATCCTTAAGGTTACCTGGAAGACCCTACAAGGTTTGGCCCTGACCTACCCTCCAGGCTTTATCAAGCACAAGGAAAATGGCTTCCTATACTCAGCCATGTTGCTTTCTGTTCCTTTAATAGCTTGTATTTCCTCCTGCCACAGGGCCTTTGCACAAACAGTTCCCTCTTCCTGGAAAGCTTTTCCTAACCCCCCAGCTTTCTCGCTGATTTAACTCACAGCATGTCTCAGCTCAGTCAGAACTTCTTCAGAGAAGTTTTCCCTCAACTCTCTGGCTTGGTCAGCTCTGTTAACACTTATCACAATCATAACATCACATTTATTTTGCAATTAATTATTTGTTTCGCCCATGACGGCATAGTGCCCTTTTATTTCCATTTTCTTACTGTTGTTCCCCAACACCGAGCTCAGGGCCTACCTAGAATGCAGTAGGTACTCAGCAATACTTGTGGAATGAATTTGAAGACATACCCAGTCTAAAGGATGTTTAAAAGGAATGTACTGGGAGACAAAGTTTAACAAAATATTTATGATAACCACAGACATGTATTAGCACAAGTAAACAGACATATCTTTAAGGGTACGTATTGTCTGTAGTTGAAAAAGCTAAAGATAACCTAAAATTCTAGAAACATGTGAATGGCTGAATAAACTATGCTATATTTGTGTTATGGATACTCCACACTCTTGGTAGAATAACACAGAAAGATGTTATGATAGAGTTAAAATCGAAAAGCAAATTGTAGAACACTATGTGTACTATGGTTCCGTGAGAGTGTGTGCGTGTGTGTGTTCCTGTGCAGGCACTTGATCTGCATAGAAGCTATCTGAAAGGTGACCCAAGAAACAGTGGTTATCTCTGGGGAATTGAGTTGGTGTGGTAGGAAGGATATCTGTACCCTTCTATAATATTTGCACACTTTACTTTTATAATGCTTTGCTTAATGTTAGTGAGGGGAATTTTAGACATCCACAGTGGAGATTTTCTTCTTCTTTTTTGGGGGGGCGGGGAGGCGAGCCCCGAGGTACGTGGGATCTTATTTCCCCGACCAGGGATCGAACCTGTGTCCCCTGCAGTGAAAGCATGGAGTCTTAACCACAGGACTACCAGGGATGTCCTGATTTTCTTTTTGAATGGAGACTATTTCTCTGCCTAGGAAAAAGGCCTCTTGTGTTTAACCCAAGGAAACATCTTCATTTGTCAAAAACTTCCACAGGATCCAGTTATGAGGCTATTAGCTGTGTATCCAATAATATGGAGGAAACACCAATGTTTCAAAATCCTTTGCCTTGTTGAAGACTTCTGGGACGTTCCAATATTCCATTTACTTTCATTAAAAAGCAAATTGGCAGTAAATTTGCCTAGATTTATTCACTCTCAAAGTAAGCACAGCCTTTGGCTCAAATACTCTACATTTAGCAGAAGCAAGAATGACACAGTGAACCTGCTTTGGGTTATAAAATATTCTAATGGATTGAGTTAAGGCATTACTTTTCTGAACCCCAGTCAAATTGCTATATTCAATATTTAATTTAATTCATGTTTATTGAAAGTCAAAGTACTATTACTTTACAAAGCACATAAGGAATCAGAATAGTAGCGCTGGAATTAGACCAACCCAACTTGAATTAAACCAGATATCCCCCACTTAAGGGTAGTGAGACCCCTGTAAATCTATATTTCTTTGTCTGTAAAATGGGAATAGCAGCTCATAGAATTATTTTAAGGAGTAATCTATATATTTCTACATCAGGGAAATGCAAATCAAAACCACAGTGAGATACCACTTCACACCTATAAGGACGAATATTATCAAAAAAACAGAAAACAGGGCTTCTCTGGTGGCGCAGTGGTTGAGAATCTGCCTGCCAATGCAGGGGACACAGGTTCGAGCCCTGGTCTGGGAAGATCCCACGTGCCGCGGAGCAACTGGGCCCGTGAGCCACAGCTACTGAGCCTGCACGTCTGGAGCCTGTGCTCCGCAGCAAGAGAGGCCGCGATAATGAGAGGCCTGCTCACCGCGATGAAGAGTGGCCCCCACTTGCCACAACTAGAGAAAGCCCTCGCACAGAAATGAAGACCCAGCACAGCCACAAATAAAAATTTTTTTAAAAAACAAAAAAACAGAAAACAACAAGTGTTGATGAGGATGTGGAGAAATGGAATCCTTGTGCACTGCTGGTGGAAATATAAAAAGGAAACTGTGGAAAACGGTATGGCAGTTCCTTAAAGAGTTATACATAAAACTACCATATGACCCAGCAATTTCACTGCTAGGTATATACCCACAATAATTGAAATCAGGAACTCAAACTGATATGGTATACCCATATTCATAGCAGCATTATTCACATTAGCCAAAATGTGGAAACAACGAAACTGTCCATTAATAGGTGAACGGATACATATTGGATTGGCCAAAAAGTTCGTTCAGGTTTCCCGTAAGAGCGTAGGGATAATCCCGAACGAACTTTTTGGCCAGCCCAATAAAATGTGGTATAAACGTACTCTGGAATATTATTTAGCCTTTAAAAGAAATGACATTCTGACCAAAGCTACAGTATGGGGGGACCTAGAAAGCATTATTCTAAGTGAAATAAGCCAGAAACAAAAGGACAAATATTGTATGATTCCATTTATAGAAGGTACCTAGAATAGGCAAATTCACAGAGGCAGAAAGTAGAATAGAGGCTCTTAGGGGCTGGGGTTGGGGGAACAGCAGGGATGGGCAGTTATGATGTAATAGGTACAGACTTTTTGTTTGGGTTGATGAAGAAGTTTTGGAAATGGATAGTGGTACAGGTTGAACAACATTGTGAAGGTACTTAACGCCATTGTACTGTACACGTAAAAATCATTAAAATGGTCAATTTTATGCTATGTATATTTTAAACATAATAACTAAACTATATATATTTCAAGCACCTAGCATGGTACCCAGTGGGCACTCAAATTTACTTTGAACCATTCATGGGGTAACACCTTTGGCCTGGACAAAAACCTTTCCATAATTAAGGAAATAGGGTACAATGTCTATTGAAAAGACCAATAGCAGGGTACTAAAAAAAAGGCAAAGATACCCTTTATTTCAGCCCCTGATTAGCCCTGGTTCCTCTGGTGGAACACAAAATGCACGAGGCAAAACCTGCCTACATCTGTCCCTGGTGCCAACATCATCACATTTTATAAAAGAGATGCCACGGCAGGAAAGGGCAGGAAACCTGAACTGACAAATATGAATTCGCAGGCCACGACTTCTACCAAACCCTGCGAGCACAAGTGACTTCTGTAGTGGCTCACCCCCTCCAGTGATTCTCACCCCATAGGGTCACTTTAAATCCACATTCTGCAGGAAGGGGCCTCAGACTCAAAAGCTTCCAGGAGCCAGGCACATTAAGGAGTGAAGCAAGCTGAGGCAGTAGGGAGTGGTGAGGATTGTGGCAATTTGGAGCTTTCAGGCCCCACCTGAGCAGGCAGCAGCTCAGCTGACACTCGCTGTGGCCACACCCAGACACAGGTCCAGCTTTACAAGATCCTCCTGTTTCATACAGAGAAGCCACAAACCCAAATTCTTATGCGAAATATCTCAATTTCTAGGGGGTTCCCTGGTGGCGCAGTGGTTAAGAATCTGCCTGCCAATGCAGGGGACACGGGTTCGAGCCCTGGTCGGGGAAGATCCCACATGCTGCGGAGGAACTAAGCCCGTGCGCCACAACTACTGAGCCTGCGCTCTAGAGCCCGAGAGCCACAACTACTGAGCCCGCGTGTACAACTACTGAAGCCCTCGCGCCTAGAGCCCGTGCTCCGCAACAAGAGAAGCCACCGCAGTGAGAAGCCCGCGCACCACAAGGAAGAGTAGCCCCTGCTCGCCGCAACTAGAGAAAGCCCGCGCGCAGCAACGAAGACCCAACACAGCCAAAAATAAATAAATAAAAATAAATAAATTTATGAAAAAACAAAATCTCAATTCTAAACTCGGGTGTATTAATCACGCCTTTTATTTTCTGTACTTTGATGCTTTGACATGTGGGTGCTTGCTGACCCCAGAGGGACTGTCCGTCCTATAGGTTTAGCCAGTTTCTAGAGCAGAAACAACTCATCTGTGAGTGTACTTTTCCAATATAAACCAACCATTCCAGAGCCCACACACCAACTACCTCCTTTATCAGGCTCTCATGCTCTGGCTCACTATCTCCCTGCCCTAACCACTCCAGGGGCAGGTGCCAGACAACCAAGGACACACTCTATGCTCCAACCCTCCGACATTATTCAGACCAGCCAGTCGTAAGCCTGTTGACCCTACCTTGCTCATTCTTCCCCAGAGAAACCACTGTGAAGTCTCCAGCCCCCAGCCCCGCCCCCTCCCTCTGCCTTCTGACCTACAGCAGTCTCCCCATGTGTCCTCACAACCATGGCGTCGCATTCCTCCACCTCTGGGGAACTGTAATAAACTATCTTTTCAATGAGAGTTGTTTCCTGATCTGTTGGCCTTACTAAACCTCCCATTTTCATTTAATATACTATATTTTAAAACAATGGGAAACACTGATTTAAAAAAAAAAATTAAGTGGCAAGAACAGTGATGCCTGTTGTAATATCTATGAAGCAGGACTGAGCCTTGCTACTCTCCAAGACTTCGTTTCGTTGACTTTTTACATCCATCCTGTATGGATATCATTTGTTTCTCTCTTCTATGATGAGGAACCTGAGGCCCAGAGAAGTCAAATAGTTGCCCAAGGTCACCAATAAGTGGCTTAGATGGCAAGTGAATTTGAGTTTTGAACTTGGAGAAGGCAAGATTAGGGGAGGAGGAGAAACAGAAACTCCTACGATAGAGAAGATTAAGACTGTGATGTCACAGAGGTTAAGGAGAGAGATCGTTTAAGTGGGATGGCCAAGTAGTAATTTCCATTTCTTAGGACTTAAAGAAAAAGTTTTTGTTAGTGCCTATTGGTGATGGTTAAAAATTGAATAAAGATTTTTGTCTTGCTATAATGTATGTGTTTTACTTGGGATCTAAAAATAGAAGGATTTTGTCCAGTCACAAATCAGCTTGGTGGAGGAGGAGGAGGGTCAAGCCTCATTGTGGATATTATTCCAAGATAATAAAACACCTGCTAGTACTGAGCTAACAGACCTGTAAGTAGCTGCTGTATCTCAGGCCCAAGGTCATTCCCATCAGTTTGTACAAGGTGACACACATACTGAGTGGTACCTTTGGAATTTTCAGATTGATTATTTACATATACAAAGAATGCATATTTAGATCCGATTGTTAATGTGCTTCATAAATGTCAGCTCAAAATAGGGGAAATCCAAGGCATCTCATTTCTGGGATATTACTAAATTTCTTGACTGATTAAATTCTATTTTCAGCTATATGACTCATGACACCACTAGGATCTTCAAGTTGTATGACACACTGGGTAGAATAGCTGTGTAAGGTCCTCAGCCATGGAACCACATATGTTTTGGGGTGTCTTTTTACTGCCCAGCTAATACGGAAGTTCAGAGGAAGCAACTAATGCCAGAATCACAGAAATGGGCATACACCTGACAATACTAGCAACATCTCACACCAGGCAGTGTGACCAATAACAGGCGTGACACACACCCTTAATGTACCTCTCAGTATCCATCCCATCTCTTTGCTAACGAGCCAAATGATGGGTGGCAGGGAACTTGACAATGTACCCAGCTAATTAATCACTTTCCCAACTCTCTTGTAGGTATGGTTGGCCTTGTTAACAAAGTTCAGGACAGTGACAGGGAAGGAGAAATCTGTTGGGAGGTTTTTGGGAAAGACTTTCCTTTTCTGATGAAAGGGGACAGAGGCAGCAAATCCAAGGCTTCTCCCTCTAATGGTGATCCGATATCCATTCTCCTGGTGATAGACATTTGGGCTGTGTCTAGGTTTTGACTGTTATAAATAAAGCTGTTATAAACATTATTGTGCAAATCTTTGTAGAAATATGTTTTCCTTTCCCTTGGGTAGATAATTTGGAGCAGAATTGCTGGGTCATAGATTAGGTGTATGATTCATTTTCTCAATAATGTAAGAGCATTCCAGTTGCTCCACATCCTTACCCATATTTGATGTTGTAAGCCTTTTAAGGTTTAGCTATCTGGAAGGCAATGGTATCTTATTGTGATTTTAATTTGCATTTCCCTGATGACTCATAGTGGTGAGGACTTTTTCATGTGCTTATTCACCATTTGGGTATCTTTTTTTGTCAAGATGGCAGAACCGCAAGCTGGGAACAGCCAGAATCCCACAGTCAGTGCTTGGAGAACCATCTGACCAGCACAGACTGCAATGAGAGTGAGAAATAAACTTCTATTTTGCTAATCCACTGAAATTCTATTCCATATGTTTCAAGAGTTAAACTGTATATAAATTATACCTCAATAAACCTAATTAAAAAAATAAAAAGAATGGCAGAGGAGGGGTGGATCCTGAGAAGACAGGAACCCAAGGGGATGTTGAGCTGACCTGGACCTCCACGCATGACTCACACGTGGAGAGGGCTTCTGGGCCCTAACCTTTTGTGTTGGGATTTAATCCTATGCCGCACATTTATTAACTAAATGGTGATTCTTGCTGGAATAGTTCCACTTGCTAGAATGAATTCAGGCTTGAGATGAGAAATTGAACTAGACAAATGCAGATGGGCTGGAATGACCTAACACTGTCAAAATTCCCAGCTCCCCTCTGTTAAACTGGAAGGCCCAGTCTCAGGCTTCAGAGCCCCTCAGGTCACATTGCCCGGGAGCTGCTGATTCTGGACCTGGCTGCCCCCAGAATTAAGTTGAGACCTCCGGGAAGTCTGCTATGCAGAAGTATCTGAAACCTTCTGAACTGTCTTAAGCTGAACTTTCCTCCACTCCACAAGGCCTGCTAAGCTCTATCTGAAGAGCTTGCAATTTAAAGAAGTGAGGAGGCTGGGAGGAATAAATTAGGAGTATGGGATTAACCAGATACACACTACCACATACAAAATAGATCATCAACAAGGATTTACTGTATAGCACAGGGAACTATATTCAATATCTTGTAATAACCTATAATGGAAAAGAATGAAAAAAAAAGAGAAAAAAATATATGGAACTTTGCTGTACACCTGAAACTAACACAATATTGTAAATCAACTATACTTCAATAATAAAAAAAAATAGTGTAAAGAAGTGAAACAAACACATGGGGTTGAAAATGAAAAATATTTTCTCCAAGGTTAAGTCAGGTCCTGGGGTTAAGACTTGTTAGTGGAGCCCACCTGCTATCCTTTTAAATAGATAAAAGACTTTTCAGTCTGCCACCGTGAAAAACTACATCCATTTCTCCCCACGCCCCCTCCCATTCTCCCACACCCTGCTCCCCTCACCCCCAAAACCCTATAATTAAAAAGGCTCTTTTCATTCTGGAATACAATTCAAGCACAATCACTAGGAAAACCCTGCCCTGTTTCTGTGGTTACTGACAACTCCCTTTGTGTAAATCTCATTAAATCAAACTGGGGACTCCCAGTCTTTACGACCCTAGGAAGAGAAAGCTACGTTGAATTTAGAAATGATGTTGCAAATCTCAGGTGTGAGACCTCTTTGGATTAGAAAGTAATATTATTTATCTCCCTGAAACCACTAATAAATCAACCATGAAAAATTGATAATGGTTTTTGTCACCAAGCATCCTTTTTCTACTGTGGTAGTGTTCTTTGTGTTTCCCTTTCCAGAGACAGAAGGCTTTCTTTGACAAGCTATCTTATTTTCATGTCTTTAAGAAGACAAATGAAATTACTGAAAGTATTGCTTTGGAAACTATTTTCAATTCATTTTCATCCTGTACATTTTTTGTATTTAGGAGCAATTTGCTTCTCATTTGAAAAGAAAAATGTTTCTTATTTAAAGCGTAAGCAACAGTGGGTGTTCCCTATAGCCTTAAGAGGCTTGAAATGTAAAATGGTTCTCATGTAAAACTAGAGACAACAGAGAGATTTCCCTATAACAGAGTAGCATACACTATAGAATACTTACACATTTAACAACCTCCAGGCCTAGAGGTTGTGCTACCTGCTCTTATCCTTTATTTTTTCTCCCCTTTAATTTTGTTATTTCTATTTCCATTCTAGAATTTCCAATGTCCTTAACTATAAAGAGTCCTCTTGTCTTGTGTCTTTTTCCATCAAAGTATATAACTAACTTAGACATTTCCTTACCATCAAATGCACAAATAGACTATACTGGGCCCTATTCTGGGTACTACCCCAAAAGGGCTGTGATGGGACCCACCCTGTGGGCTTATGTACGGATATGCCTTTCTTTGTGTGAATTCTCTTCCCTGCCACTGTGCCAAGTCCTAGTGACTGGAAACAAGCTCCTTGGGGGCTTCATTTAAAGGATTAACTTCCACGACTCCTCAGTCTTAAAGGGATCTTTCACATGCTCCACCTTGCTTAATTTATGCTGATTTCCTAACTTTGCCCATGTATCTATGCCTGAGAATCTAGAGCTGTTGGGACTTGGTCAGACATACTTTATAGAAAAAGGATAACCTGGTAGAATAATCTTCAGATAGAGATAAATAAAGATAGCTTTAAATCAGAACTAGAAATATCTTTACCTTGAATGAGATAGTGAAGACCTAGGAAGACCTTAGGAGGTTTAGGAGTAGAGAAAAGACTGTCAGACAAAAGGAGGGTGGAGAAGAGGGCAAAAGGGAAGAGGATTACGGAGGCACACCCTCTTGTGAGATGACATCCTGATTAGCACAGAGAAATGAATATTTATGAAGGTGGCGCTGATTATATTACGAGGGAATCATTTGAATAATCATGAATATGTTTCCATGCATTTGGACCTAATGGGACGGTGTTCAGCCTTTAATGAGGCATTGGCGCGTGTTTGCAGAGCCCGGGAGAGGGGAGCGGGAACACAGAGAAGGGGATGAACAATACAGGTCACAAGGTTTCCGCATGTATTTTTCTCACTGTACTACTCTCTTCTCCCTGCAGTCCTGTCTATACAGATGTAGGGGAAAAACTCTAAAATCATGCACTGGGTGCCTCCGGTGCAGAGGCCAAAATGGTTTGCTGTTTTTTCTAAACCTACTTTGCGAATGAATGGGGCGGAGTGAGGCTCTAAGTGTTATGCAGATTGTGAAACTGAGTTTTTGGATGGTTAAGTGACTTTTCCAAGGTCACAAAGCTATAGAATGGCCGAGCCAAGGCTTCAGATGGGAGTGACCCCCTGGGTCACTCCCAAGTGCATATAGGGTGAATATGCCACCCCTTCGCCGGGTAGGTGCTGGGTTATTGGTATTGTCCTGCCACAATTGCTAATGGATTGTCCCTTTTTTAAAAAAAAAAAATTTATTTATTTATTTTGGCTGCATCGGGTCTTAGCTGCAGCATGCTGGATCTTTAGTCGTGGCATGCGTAATTCTCAGTTGCGGCATGCACGCGAGATCTAGTTCCCCGACCAGGGATGGAACCCGGGCCCCCTCCCCTGAAACCACCCGGCCACGTGGGTTCAAGTCCCAATCTGGGTTTTGGCCAGGACTTGAACCTGGCCAAAACCCACAGTCTTCCAACTGAGATCACACACCTGGTTGCAGGACTTAACGAAGCCCAGGTTCTTGATGTCTCATCGCAGAAAGAATTCAGTGAGAGACAAAGTGATGGGTAAGAAGTGGGTTTATTTAGAGAGAAACAACACTCCACAGGCAGAGAGTGGGCCATCTCAGAAGGTGAGAAGGGCACCAGGGTATGGGGTTGTCAGTTTTTATAGGGGTGGGTAATTTCGTAGGCTAATGAGTGGGAGGAGTATTCCAGCTATTTCGGGAAGGGGCAGGGATTTTCAGGAATTGGGCCGCCGCCCACTTTTTGATCCTTATGGTTGCCTTAGAACGGTCATGGCGCCTGTGGGTGTCATTTAGCTTGCTGATGTGTTACAATGAGCGTCTCCTGAGGCTCAAGGTCTAGTGGAAGTCAAGTTGTCCACCATCTTGGACCCATTTGGTTCTAATCCGGTTACGTCATGTCCTCAGGCTATGTCATTCTTTCAAGGGTTGTGCCCTGCCCCCTTCCCTCCTGTGTCAGCAGGAGGCAGGAAAAGCATAGAGGGATGGGTGCGTGATGCTGAGTTGTTCAATGGGCAGGGAGGAGCTGTGGGCGGAGGAGCAGGGCTTCGAAAGGGTAGAAGGTTCCACCTCAACAAACTGAGATGGACTGGTTTCTCAGGAAAGACACACGGAACCAGCCCCGCATAAGGCATAAACCAGCATGCCAACTCAGTTCTTTTCTACCAAGAGAAATAGAGCTCTCCTTGGTCCAGGCATGCTCGTGTGGGCGGTACGTGCAAGGGAGAGGCAGGTGATCTTGTGCCCTGGAGCTGAGCGAGCCTGGCTCCAAATCTCAGCTCTTTCTTTTTCCATAGCTGCAGTTTGACCTGGGGCAAGCCCTCTAGCTTGGGCTCCTCGGCTGGAAGATAGGCTGTGTGAGGCCGAAATGCAACAAGGAGTGTAGCAAGGCGCCTAGCACAGGATGCAGACCCACATATGGGAGCTATTATTAGCTTCTCCCTGCAGGCGGAAGCGAAATTGCACGCGGAGTGCCGGCTCGCTGGGAACCAGAGCGGGGGAGGTAAGCGGGTGATTCAGCTGCCCGGTGCATCCTTTCCGCGCGGGCTACACCTGCCACATTCGCTGGCACCTACCGCCGGGGGAGGTTCTGGGTCCGGCGCTGTCAAAGCTGGAATCCGACTGGAGTTTATTCCCCCCAGGTTCTAAGCTAACCAACCCCCTCCTGTGATTGACACATTCTTTCTTTAGATATGCTAATACAGTCAATTAGATTACAGGCTAGTCTGGTCTTGGCAGGCTTTGTCTCTTAAGCGACTTTACCTATCTCAGGCCTTTCATATTAGATTTTTTTAATAGTGCATCTCAAAGGAGGACTTTTAACCCTATTTCCGAGTTCTTTCAGGGGTACCCCAGTCTGGTGACCTCCAACCCTGACTGGGGCCCATCCATTCCTCCATCCTGGTATCTACTGGGACCTTGGGCAATTTTTTTTTTTTTTAATAAACATTAGAAACTACATCTCACTTTCCTAATCTATGAACTAGGTTGTTCGGTGAGTTAAGAAGAATAAATGAAGTCATCCTTGAAGGATTAAATGAGAAAATCTTGAGTACCATAGTGTATGGTGGATAGTAAGCACTTAATAAATCTGTTGAATGAGTGAATGAATAAATATTACCTTTGATTACTGGGACCTCCTGCCATGTGCCAGGCACTTTGCTACTCTTTGGAGATATAATGCTGAACCAGATAGCGGTCCTGCCCCCTTGGAGCCTACAGTCCTTGAGGGATAGAGACAAACAAGGAACCCCCATGCTGGGGAATAAACACAACCACTGGAGAAATACAGGGTGTTCCTGGAGCGCCTAGCTAGAGGACCAACATCAGTGACAAGGTCTCCGAGGCTCCCCAGAGGAAGTGGGCTCCTGATGCCAAAAGCTCAGCCTCTCTGCACCGGTGCAGAATCGAATCTCGGAGACAGTTTTGGGTGAAGTAGAAAAGGATAGCTTCATTACTTTTCCAGGCAAAGGGGGACAGAACGGGCTCCTGCCTTGAAAGGGAAAACTATGTGTCCCAACCCCAGAGGATTTGATGAGGGGTTTATAACAGTGGTTCAAGGGTGGGATCTCTGACAAGATTAGGGTGTGAGCAGGGCCTGCCCTCCTTTAATCTCGTCTCAGGTGGTCGCTCTCCTAATCTCCGTGAGCTTCTCTGCTCCCTTTCATCTCACCTCAGATGGTTTCGTGGCTGCTCTTCCCTTGATTAGCAACTGTTCGAATCTGCCCTTTGGAACTCAGGGAAGGTCATGGAGGCCGGAGTCTTCCCTACAAGAAACGAGGGAGCAAAAAAAAGGCCTCCGTGCCTGGGAGCCCCACAGGGCCCCGCTCGATTTCACTCCAAGATATGACATGAGTGGTAAGCGTTTAGCCAGCCAGAGGTGGAGAACCTCAGTGCCCTGGTGCAAAAGTCTTCAATGCAAGACAGACTTACTTCCTACAGTGAGACCCTGAGGGACTATGGGAGTGTACCTTGCGATGGGAGGGATTTGGGTCTGAGAAGAGGCATGGGAGGTAAGCAACGGTTAGATTTTGGAGAGCTGTGTAAACTACGTAAGGGAGTTGGATTTTATCCTAAGTATCATGGGTGTTTAGGAGACAGGGTCCACAAGCTTGATAAAAATGACTCAGGGCTTTCAAGCTTGGACTCTATGTGGAGTAGTGGTCAATATGAGACAGGAAGGAAGGGGGCAGGGCACAACCCTTAAAGAAGGACACAGCCATTGAGAAAAACTGGATATGTCAAAAAATGGTTAGAACTGATTAGGCCCAAGATGGTGGAAGCTTAGACTTCCAGTAGACCTTGAGCCTCATTATACCCTCATTTTAATACATTAGCATATGCTAAGTGACATGCCCACAGGCACCATGACATTTCTGAGGCTGGCCAAAAACTAGGTGGTGGCCTAGTTCCTGGAAATCCCCACCCCTTCTCCAGAATAGTTGGAATAATCCTCCCACTCCTTAGCCTATGAAATTATCCAGCCTCTAAAAACTAACGACCCCATATTTCAGGCCATGCTTGCCTTTTGAGACGGACCTCATTCTGTTTATGGAATGTGTATCTCTCTCAATAAACCTGCTTTCACTTTGCTATGGCTCACTCTTGAATTCTTTCCTGTGCTAGGCCATGGACCCTCACTTGGCGGCACATCCCAGGGACCCATGTTCCGAGGCTTGGGACATGAGGCGGTCTGCTCCCCCTCTCCACTTTTCCTTTGATTATTAAAATTTAACTCACTTAGTTCTCGGGGCACAGCCCTCTTGCCTGCCGGCTTGTATTCTTCACAAGCGTCCTATATTAATAAACCTATTTCTTACCTATCACTTTGCCCCTTGCTGAATTCATTCTGTGCCAAGACATAAAGAACCTGAGTTTCATTAAATCCTGAGACGAGTTGTGTAGTTTCAGTTGGAAGACTGTGAGTTCAAGTCCCATCTGAGGTGTGGTTTTGAATAGAACATGGCGCCCGATTGCCTGTGATTGAATGCTGACTCCATCGTTAGAGGCTGTGAGCTCGAGAAAGTTACCCAGCCTCATTTGTAAACTGAGATAATCACAGGGCTCAACTCATAGGTGTGTGTGAGAATGTGGGTTAAATGAGATAATAGATACAGAGTAAGATACTTAGAACAATACCTGGCGGGGAGTCAGGGCTGCGTCAGTGTTGGGTATTATCCTTGCTACTACAACTCACACACCTAGAAGCCACGGGTCTGAGGAGTGTAGGGGGAGGGGGAAGCTTACAAACTGCCAGGTGAAGGAAACGCCAGGAACTTGGAGCGCCTCCTCTTAGTTTAGTCATGGTTCTTACACACTTGATTACTTGGTTTCAATAGCTGATTAGAAAAGGAGGTGCTGGAAGTAGGTTCCCTAGGAAAGGCAAAACTAACTCCTAGAGGCTCAAGGAAGATCGAAGTACCAGGAGAAACAGATGCAAGAACCACAAGAATCATAGCCGACTGGCAAACTGTGGTCCTTTAGGGCAGAGGGTAAAAGTCCTATGCACCCAAAGCATACGAAAATCTTCGCTGTATTCTAGTACAGTTATTGACAGCATAAAGACTCTGTTCAGAAAATGGCTCGCCTGTGAAGGTGGGAGTATGTTTTATGAACTTCAGAAGTAATGTTATGTTGGACAGAACATAGTAGATTCACAAGAGATCCAGTGCTAAACAACCCAGTGTATGTATGGTATCTCTTTCTATAAACCTCAGCTCCAAGCTGCCTGGCTATTTAGGTCTTGCACCTGTTTCAATTTTTTTCTTTAATGGGATTGTTTCTTGGATCTTTGAAATTTTCCTGGCAGGCTTTCAGTAGCAATCTGTCCCAGTTAACCTCACTTTCTTCCTGTATCGTACCACTGTATTCTTGGTATCTGATCATTTACTTCAAGACATCCTGAGATATGCATTGCTCATAATTATGCTGTAGGGTGAAGGTATAGCAAAGCTTAAAGGCATTAGCAAGAAGAAAGACATACGTGGCTATTTCTTTGTATAAAGGTAGATGTTTTCCATTTTTATTTTTATTTTTTATTTTTTTCTTCCAGGTGGGTGGGATATGGAATATGCAGAAGAAAAAGAAAACTTGGTTTCCATCTAGGTGAAAGCTCTTAAAGATCCAACCATGGCAAGAAATACTTACTTTCTGCTGCTGGGTGGAAAAGGTGTGCTTTCTGAGCTTCAACCACCTTTCTGGCTTCCTGCCTCTGGAAAAGACCCATAAGAGGAACGCCATGGGTCACAAGAGTTACTTAGCTGAGTAAATACACATGAGTGATTGGGGGTGGGAGGATAACAAAGTCTTCTCTAAGTAACCAAGTCAAAACTAACAATACCCAGTTGTCAGAACATCAAATGAAGCTGCCCAAACTATCACCCTAGACACGGCCAAGTATTTTAAAGACTAGCTGTTGAGGACAATATTTGACGGATGTAGTTTTGTTTTCTAGCTTATGTGAACAAGAGCGCCATGGAGGAACAACAGAGTGAATGCAGTTGGGGAAGGAAATCCGGTGATTGTAGATGGGGAACACTTGGCAAGACAAGGAATGGTTAGGGGTTGTTTAAAAAATAAAAAAAGGATTTTGTTTTTACTGCCAAATTTATGGCTCAATTCTGATTCGTATCAGTAGGATTTGTAAGCTGTCCTTTGACTGGGGTTTGGCAGTTTGGTACATATTGGTGGTCTTAATCCAGTATCCGGACCAGAAAGCAAACGTTTTCATCTTTGGAATCCCCGTTACAATTGAAAATTTTCCAAGGAGACAGTGGAAGCCAGATGGGAATGCGGCATGCATTGCCCTGTTAGCACAAAGTCCTCAGTTGGTGCTGTATTGCTTTGTGCTTTCTTCTTTCATTCCTGAACACTCATGAGTGCCTACTGTGTGCCCAGCCTGATGAGACTCCAGAACACTAGATGCTGGGGATTTAGAGCAGTGAATCCAACAGACCACATCTTTGCTTCATGGAGTTTGCATTCAAATGGTAGGGAAAGGAATGAAAGATGCAATATAATTACGGTTGCCAGATTTAGCAAATAAAAATACAAGGCACCCAGTTAAATTTGAATTTCAGATGAATAATGAATTTTTTAGGGTTAAGTAGGTTCCAAAGATGGGATGTATTTTATATGGCAACCTTAAATATAATGCCGGGTAGTGGTAAGTGCTATGGGACAAACAAAAAACAGTAAAGGGCTAACTAGAGATAGAAGGGGGCAATTTTAGTTAGGGCAGCAAGGGAAGCTCCCTCTGACAAGGTGATGATGGAGCAGAGACATGAATGAAGTGAGGGAGGGAGCCAGGCTGGTAAATATCTGTGCAAAGCTATCCAAGAGAGCAGGAACAGCACTGCAGAGACCCTGAGGGCCAATACTAGGGTCACGAATTGGGCTCTGCACCAGTAAGCATTTAATAACCGAAATGAACTAACTCCAGGTCAGTCCACAGTTCTATTAGCCACTCATATCATATCCTAATTCTGCAATGTGTATTATTAAAGTCTAAGTGATGGTGGTAGAAAAGGACAAAGAATGGTAAGGAAGAAGGATAGTACGTGGAACTGTTGAGCTTGGCACTGAGAATGGAATTCAGCCTCAAAGCTCCACACCAGGGGACTGGGAGAGCTCCTTTGGAACCTTATACTGCTACCTTGCTCTATGCTAGAGAGTACTGCTGGAGTCTCTAAAGGCAGGCGAGTCTGTCAGATGGAAAGGCTGCTTTAAATCTCACCCTGCAGGGACTTCCCTGGTGGTCCAGTGGTTAAAACTCCGCGCTCCCAAGCTCCCAATGCAGGGGGCCTGGGTTCGATCCCTGCTTAGGGAACTAGATTCCACATGCTGCAACTAAGACCTGGTGCAGCCAAGTAAATAAAATAAAATGTAAAAAAAAAGAAATCCCATCCTACAAGCAGAATAGTTTGGTATGAGTGTGAGCACTCCTATTATTTCTACACTTGCACGTGTACTTCATGACTTCTTCACTATCAGAAAGTGCCCAGGATAACAGATCAAGTTTTCCAGGGCTTCCCTGGTGGCTCAGTGGTTAAGAATCCGCCTGCCAATGCAGGGGACACAGGTTCGAGCCCTGGTCCGGGAAGATCCCACATGCCGCGGAGCAACTAAACCCGTGCGCCACAACTACTGAAGCCTGCGTGCCTAGGGCCCGTGCTCTGCAAAAGGAGAAGCCACCGCAATGAGAAGCTCGCTCACCGCAAGGAAGAGTAGCCCCCGCTTGCCGCATCTAGAGAAGGCCTGCGCGCAGCAATGAAGACCCAACGCAGCCAAAAATAAATAAATAAAATAAATAAATTAAAAAAAAAAAAGAATAGTTTTCCAAATGCTACCTAAAGAGCCAAAGCTCTAAGGCAAAGGTAAGCCTTCCTTGGCTTTATATTTGTTCGTGGGCTTTTGCTATTAAATTCTAAGTGCTTATTAGTATCTTAGCTAGGATAGTAATCACAAAGGAAAATTGTCTCTTCTGTGACAAGCTTCCTAGCAGAAACAATATAAATATTTTAACACAAAATAAATAAAGAGAAGGAAAATTGAAAACTGTTCTTTCCTCAGATCCGCTATATGTGCCCCTAAGATCCTCCCCACCTGATCGAGGAGGAGTCCTGCGATGGTCTTGGTTTTACAGATGGCAAGATTTTCCCCTCTTTTGTGGCAAGCTACTTTGGATTTGCTAAGGATAAAGGGATCAGACCTTTTTTTAAATTGAGATTGTCCTTATTTACCCAAATGCTTTATTATTTAGTAGGTTCCAGAGAGGAAGGTTTAGGGATACTTCTGTGCATGTTTTCTCTTTCTTCTCCAGTCACCTGGTACTACAACCTCAGACAGGACGGATGAGATGGATGAGGCTGGAGTCAAATCAGGGAGGCGCTGAAGAGGCAAAATCAGCAAGAACCAAAACTGGCCACTCCCCACCCCAGCCTGGACTTTGAGAACCTACACTGTACCTTAGTGTCTATGTTAACATGACTTTCTGTTCTGTTATTTTAATTAGCATTTCTTTATTCTTCCAGAGCTCTCTTGCCCCAGAAAATGGTTTGGTTGTTTCTTAGAGGAACTGCTCTAAAGACCCATCAACTCTTGATGAAAAGGACACAGTAATCCGTGCACTAAGATTCTTCAAATCCCTCGCCTCTAAGTCCTCACCTTGCTGTTTTTACCAATCCTGGACTCATGCCTCCTAGCCAAGCTCCCACATTGATAGGCCCACCTTAAACCCAGCTTCCAATTCTCAGTAAATTCTTTTCTTATTTTATTTTTCCCGCCCTTGCCCCTCCTCCCACCCCACCCCCCCGATTCTCAATCAGTTCTGACCGTCCCCCCTCCTTATGAGACACTGCGCAAGCATTTTGAGGAGTGTTCTCCCCAACTTCCCGTGGTGAGCCTTCAACTCAGCTTTGTCTTGTCAGCAGGCGGTGATGATCATGTGTGGCGAGCACTTTTGACGAGGGCACTTTTTCTTCCAGCGGAAAGGAATAACATGGTGTATATGCATTTAATGTGATAAGCTGCTTGCTTAAGGGCTGTTTGGTGAGCAGAAATTGGTTGAAAAGAGGTTAGTGATAAGTGAAGAAGTCTCTGTAAGAGAGCAGGCGAGGGACTTCCCTGGAGGGAAGTAGTTAAGACTCTGCGCTTCCACTGCAGGGGGCACGGGTTCGATCCCTCATTGGGGAACTAAGATCCCGCATGCTGCACAGTGCAGCCCAAACAAACAAGCAAACATCAAACAAAAACAGAGAGAGCAAGTGAGAGGGAGCTCCTTAAACCAGGGCATCCACAGAGCTGGGGACAGAGGACAGGTGCACTGAGAAGGCTGCAGAAAGCACAGGCAGTCCTCGCCTCCTGGCTGAGGAGGCAGGAGTGCAACATGGCAGAGGGATGGAGAAAGGAGCGTGGGGCCGTTGAGTCACATGCCACCGTGGAGGACGGGAGGAGAGGAGGTACCTTTTGGACCTCCCGAGTTAGACATGACTGTCAGTCATTTCTCGAGCTTACTTGACAATTCATTGTGATCTGGAGTTACAGGAGATGTTAGGGATAGAAACAGAGATTTGGGAATCCAGAATAAAGAGATACTTGAAGCCCAGAGAGCGAATGTGTTTCCCCAAGAAATGCAGAGTTCGAAAAGCAGAGGGTCAAAGATAGAACCTGGAAATATGAAAAAGAATGTATATATATATATATATATATATGACGGAATCACTTTGCTGTGCAGCAGTAATTCACTCACCATTGTAATTCAACTATACTTCAATAAAAAATAAATTTCTTAAAAAAGATAGAAGGGCTTCCCTGGTGGCACAGTGGTTATGAATCCGCCTGCCCATGTAGGGGACATGGGTTTGAGCCCCGGTCCGGGAAGATCCCACACGCTGTGGAGCAACTAAGCCCGTGCGCCACAACTACTGAGCCTGCGCTCTAGAGCCCGTGAACCACAATTACTGAGCCCACGTGCCACAACTACTGAAGCCCGCGTGCCTAGAGCCCATGCTCCGCAACAAGAGAAGCCACCGCAATGAGAAGCCCGCGCACCACAATGAAGAGTAGCCCCCACTCGCCACAACTAGAGAAGGCCCGCGCGCAGCAACGAAGACCCAACGCAGCCAAAAATAAATAAATAAAATAAATAAATTTATTTTAAAAAAAAAAGAACTTTGAGAACATCCATATTTAACAAACAGAGGACTGCAGAAAACTCAGCTAGGAAGAAAGACTGAGAAAGCATGATCTTTAGAGAAAGGGGAACGGCGTCAAGCTAAGGGAAAGAAAGGATTTCAAGAAGGGGCTGATGTGAGGAGTTCCACGCAGAATTCCCAAAGTAGGGACAATCTTTCAGACTATAGTTTCATTAGGGAGGCAGCCAGAAAGGGGGGTAGAGGGTTTATTTTATGCCACAAGAGAAAGGGTCTTTATTCCTCTTGACTGAATTTTTGCTTAGAGGGTAAGGGTAGGATGGGCTAGTTAAAAGAATCTAGGAAGATGGGTGGCAGCACCTGGAGGGGCTTACCTGCCTGGGCAACGATTCTTGGAAAGAACCATCACTATAGTTGCCTACCTGTAGGGACACACCTGCCTGTGTCCCTCTGGGTCTTTGCAAAGCTTCAGTTCTCTCCCAGGATGTGCTTCTCTGTAACTTTTAAATAAACCATTGGTGGGACGTCAAAAAAAAAATTAAAAAAAAGACCCAGGACCCGCTGTCTTAGTGGGAAAAGATGCTTCACAATGTTATGTACCATTGGAAGAGGTGGATCATTTTCACCTGAGCGGTGCCTGTGGTGCGCAGTGCCTGGCGCTAAGGTACCGTAAGTCCCCTACATAGGAACGAGTTCCATCTGAGAGTGCGTTCATAAGTCCAATTTGTTCATAAGTCCAACAAAGTTATTCCAACAAAGGTACCCAACTAACACAATCAGCTATATAGTACCGTGCTGTAATAGGTTTATAATACTTTTCACCAAATAATACATAACAAACACAAAAGATAAATACAACATCTTTAATTTTACAGTGCAGTACCTTGAAAAGTACAGTAGTCCAGTACAACAGCTGGCATACAGGGGCTGGTATTGCAAGAAGAGTCACTGACTGGAGGAGGGAGAGGAGGTGGGAGATGGTAGAGCCGAAGGATCATCAGCAACAGGAGACGGAGGGCAAGCTGCAATTTCACTCACGCCTGACGTTGATGGCACAGGTTCTGGTTCCTTGCTGGATTCAATTCTATCTACCCTTTTGAAAAAATGATCCAGTGATGTCTGGGTAGTAGCTTTTTTTTTCTTGTCATAGATGACACGGTAGCACTGGATTGCATTCTGAACGGCTGCTGCAACCTTCATGTACTGTTCTACGTTCGGGTCCTGTGCCTCAAAAACTAACAGTGCCTCCTCAAATAAAGAAAATCCCCTTGTTATTTCCTGCATCGTGAATCTCTTCGGTTCTTCAGTTACTTCTTCTTCCCCTTGTCTCTCTTGGTCCTTTCTCTGGGCCTCCAATTCCGTCAGGTCTTCATTAGTAAGCTCCTCGTGTTGCACAGCAAGGAGTTCAATGAAGTTGTCCTCTAGCAGATCTAGCTTGAAATAAAGATACTGTAATACTGTACTCGATACAGTACTGTAAAGTACACAAAAGCACAACCACTTGTAGAGGATGCATGCACATGACAGTGTACATCAGACGTGAAATAACATGTAATTGGACATGCGAACACACGTTTGCAACTTGAAGGTTCGTAGGTAGGGGACTTACTGTAGTTTAACTGGTTGTGGTTTATGCTCTGAATTTTCCATGTGCTACAGTCAAGTTGACTTAACACTCTGTGTGATGGACTGGGAGGGACAAAATGAGAGAAAGGTCAGAGGAGAGGCACTGATGGAAAGGGAGGATCCAGGAATCCTCTGGAAGTGATACAGTTGATTGCTTTTATATTTGGTGAGAGGCTGAGGTGGAAACTCAAGACGGGTGTGATGATGATTATTTATCTGATCATGATTATTTATTTCCCCAAATCTGGACTGTCAATGCAGTGAAATTAAGGAATACAAGTTTTCACTCTACCTAGCAAAAACTGAGCTTGTCCACTCAAGGAAAATTTTCAAATCCAGTGGCTTTTACTCTTTTTTTTTCTTTTTTGGACCGCACCGCAGTGGAAGCGCGGAGTCTTAACCGCTGGACCACCAGGGAAGTCCCCAGTGGCTTTTACCCTTGATGAATCCCACCTATATATTCACTTGTAAATTAAACACAGAGAGTACTATCCTGATATGTCTTGTACATTACAAATTATACACAAAAACAGAAGTCAAAGAAGGTTGAAATTATGATGGACTAAACAATGTCATTAAAATTTAATTTTCTTAATGAGCAGTATAAAGTATTTTGCTCTCATTAAAATTTTTAGTATTCAACCTGCATCTTTTTGGGAAGTCTTGGTAGAACACATTGTGATAAAGCGATTTGAAGATCTTGTTCTAAATTCAATTTCTGTTTAGGTTGGTTGTTTTAAACGCTGTCTTAGTGGGAAAAGACGCTTCACAATGTTATGTACCATTGGAACAGGTGGATCATTTTCACCAAGTGCTTAAGGATAATGCTCACTTTTTAATCCCACCTACCGTCTATGCAAAAGGTTGAGTGGAAATTTGGGTGATGAGTTGCTGTTTCCCAACATCAGTCAGTTGTTCCTGTAAATTGGAAGATGTTGCAATTGCATTTTTATATTTTAAACAAATAGGTTCAAATATACCAAAGCTCTTCATCTGGGAGTTGTATTTTTTATTTTTAACAGTTTAGAAAATTCACTTTATGATATAAACTACGTAGTTGATAGTTGTTAAAGGTAATATTCGTACATAATTTTTAGCACCAAATCACAAGTGATTGCTAAACATCTGTTTCTAAAATGCTCTCTCCATAGCGTGAGTTTCTTTATAAAAGTAATCACTTTCTTTCTTGTGGTTAGAACATTATCTTTAAAAGAACAGATTAAGCATTTTTTTTTTTCTTTTTTGGCCTTGCCGAGAGGCTTGTGCGATCTTAGTTCCCTGACCAGGGATTGAACCCCGGCCACCGCAGTGAAAGTGCCAAGTCCTAACCACTGGAGCGCCAGGGAATTCCCACGCATTTTTTGTTCTTACAAAATATCTGCCAGACAGTGTGTTATGGACAGCATTTACTAATGAAAAAGACAGCAGATTTGAAACTACTGTCTTTAAGAGGACAATGAATAACTTATCTTTATAAAGTTCTTTGCTGTAACATATCCAGCAAACCACTGTGTGGTACAAAGATTTCAGTAGTCATGCCTCATCTTTCAAAGTCCAGGATTGAGTCTTTCTGGCAGGAAAGTCCTTCTTATACCCCCCCCACCCCCCTTTAAAAATAAAATTAACCTCACTGATGATATCCTGTAGCAATCTCTGAAATTTTGGCTTCAATTTCTTGGCTGCAGTAGCTTACCTGTGAATGATTCAGTGATCAATTTTGTGTGCTGGAACTTTTGTAATTTAATCCCAGAATTAAAAATTCCTGGAGAGTGGCTGCTTCTTTGGTTGTTATTGTTACAATAACATAAACTCAATATATGAGTTTTTTAAAAATCATATATTGTTTCCATTAAAGAAATCATTTATTATTGAGAATATACCTTCTCTGCTAAACTTTTTATTTAGTGGTTCATAAAAAATCAGTTTGTACAGCTCTGTCATCATTGGAACAGGATCATGCATATGTACCCTAAGCAGTAGCATGTTAGAAATAGCTGCTCTTCTCTTTCAACAGTAGAGCAATCTTCCCACACTGTGTAATTTATTCTAATACGTGTTTGCTCAAATCTACAGCAATATTTTTTAAGCATCTTCCGACTGTTTGCTGACAAATGAATGTATTTTATTTTGCAGTCATATTTTCTGGTTATTATTTTCCTAATTTAACATTTGTTGGTTTATATTTGTGTTTTCTACCTCTCCAGAAATAACCAATGTTCCCCTAGTGATATGTGGCTTTGGGTCTTTTGGTGTTAAATAAACTTATCATTGTTTAGCAAAAAATTGTAAAGTATTTAATCATCTCTTATCTCCAAATGTCATTGAGAAAAAAAATCCCTACAGGCGTTTAATCAATCTGGATGTTCTGAACACCTAATTTTTCAATGTCTTTCTATAAATGATGATGGCATTGGGGAGACCTCAGTGAGCCAAAGTTTCATTGTCCCTGATCTCACAGGTTTCTTGTCACATGGGGAGAGAGCCAAAAACTCAGGTGTTGGGAATTCCCTGGTGGTCCAGTGGTTAGGACTCGGCAATTTCACCATGGTGGCCCCGGTTCAATCCCTGGTCGGGGAACTAAGATCCTGCAAGCACGGCAAGTGTCACGTGAAAAGAATAACTTAGGGACATGTCAGGACCACTCAGCTTGTATGTGTAGAGAGAGGTCAAGGAAGGCTTCTCCAAGTGAGTGACATAAATTTAGACCTAAAGATACATGGGAGTTAGTTAGACGAATGGGATTGGGAAGGGTGGGGAGAGTCTTCCGGAAAGAGGGAACAGCACTGTGAAGGCCTGACAGTGAGAGCCATCAGGTCTCATTCAAAGAACGGAAAGTTCTCCAAGGCTGGATCTTAGAATGTGAGGAGGGAGGGCAAGGGATGTGGACAGGCAAACGGGTTGATTCGTGGAGAGTCTTCTGAGTCTGGACCTTATTCTAAGGACAATGGAGAGATATGGAAAGGTTTGTGAAGAGGGGTGACAAGATGGCATCTTTAGAAATGTTCCTAGAGTTCTCAGTGTGGAGAATGTATTGGAAGTTGGCCAGGTTGGAGGCAAGAAGATCAGTTAGGGACCAGTTTTGAGCTGAGGGGATGAGCAGGAGGTTGAGTCCAGGTGATGGATATGGAGAGAAGGGACTGGAATCAACAGATCCTTGGGAGGTAGAATCCTCAGCACATGGCGATGGAATAGATGAGGTAGTAAGTGTCATCAGATGGCGGAATCAAGGGGGAGGTGGATCTGGTTTGGTTGGTTTCTGGAGCTGTTTCTTAGAAATAGGCTCTGGATAATCTCTGGAGAGCCACCTGTGAGGGAGTGAGGAAGGCCAGATTAGGTAGAAGGAGTTGACCCACAGTGCTATGGAGACTGAGGCCTAAGCCAATTTCCAGGGAGTTCTGGAGCTAGGATGGCTCTTTAGAACTGGCCCAAATTAAGGCAAGCCTTTGTCTTGCTACATCAGCCAGACATTGGCTGCTCCCGGGGGAGGAGTGTAAACTTGGGTGAGACAGTTCACAGGACCTGGCACAAGATGGTAGCCAAGGCAATTTGCCGGGGACTCAGTTGTGAGTGGTCAGCTATCAATAGTCTCAGCAGCTAGGGGATGGGGTTGTATAGCCCAAAGATGGTTCTAGACAAAGCACTTACAGTATCCACTACAGTGGCAAAAGATCTTATGTTTAGCTTGGGACATGCTTATTTTTAGGTACCTGTGGGTTTATTATCCATTCTTTAGTTCACAAATAACTAGTTAATTTCAAGTGTGGGCTGTACAAGGTATTGGGCTAACTGCTACAGATGGTGGGGGGGAAGAAGATGCAAAGATGAAGATTCACATACAGAGGGCCCAGGTAGCCCCTGTGCTGCAGGGAACCAATGAGATCCGTTCTCGGGTGGAAGTAAGTCCCCTTTCTTATGTGTTAGCTTCTCCTCCTTAAAGGATTAAGTCTGATTGTCTTTCCTTTTCTCATATACCTTCCTAGCTCTCCTCTTTCTCTTCCCCTCCTCTTGGACTTAGTAGGAAAAAGCCCAAACACCAGTTCCTTTCAAAGAAGCCCAGACATAATTTAAAAGTTACAAAGGGTTAGGAAATCTTACAAAGTTCTCAACAGATATTGTCCGTTGGCCCATAGTTGCTGAAGATGACTCTTTGCTGGTATCCCAATCCCAAAATTTCTTGCTCTTCTTTGATTCTCTAGAGTTCATACAACAACCCTTTCCTCCGTCCCTATCCTTCTCTTTCCTTGGGCAAGGCTGGTTTTTCAGTATTTAGGCCTAAAGAGACAGTAGGAGATGAAGATAAGTGAATTCATCCAGGGGCCAGGAATTAGGAGGTCATTCGGATATTTAGGGGGACTCTTAAATAATGCCCAACTTTGAACCGTTAAATTAATTAAATGAGGAGGCCATTAAACTGAGGCGGCTCTAATGCCACTTATGTAAATAAACCAAAATCTAAGGCCGGAAATACCTCCAGGTTATAAAATCAAAACCGATAAGGATGGCCAATCACAAACAGCCAACTAGGTTTTAAGCTGTAGCCAAATAATTTCCTTGCTTTGAGTCCTCACCTTCTCCCGATGCCTCTCCCCAGCTTCTGTAGGTGGAGTCCCCTACCACTTCCGGTTTGGCACTGCCCTATTGGAATAGATTTCTGCTCAAATCCCCACTTAAAATTTTTAATGTGTCTCAGTTTATCTTTTAATAGGACCTAGCCCCCACCTCCTTCAGGTCTCTGAGTGAAGCCTTTGCAGGTATTTCCAGATAAGGTTTGGGAAAGGGGAGGTGGCTTTGCTATGGAAAATCTGTTTATGAAATAACTAACAAAAAATAAGGGGAATCCTCTCCTAGACCTCCCCTCAGTCTATTTCTGGCAGGTTAATATAATAATAATTTAAATCTGGTTATGATTTCTTTCATAGGTATGTTTTTGGAAAATATTAAAAAATTCTGATTCTATCAATGTTTTGTTGAAGACATAAGATGGATTTTTTTTTTTTCCCCCCTTTGCTGGCCACTCAGCTACAGATCTTGAAATTGTAATGTTAGTGTTAAATAGTGTAATACTTCCTTTGAAAACAAGTCAACAAATTTAACATATGAAACTCTATAAACTCCTAGGCCTAGTCTTAGTTTTGAGCTAAAAAATATGTAGCTCAAGTCAGGGGGCTGTCAGTTTAAGGAGTGGTTTTTCCGGCCTTTTGATGGTGAGATAAAGAAAAGGCTTTTCTTTTTGTTCTCCTTCTCTTTTCCCTCAAGGAACACACCTTTTGTGTGCTCTGCCTAACAAAGGAATTTCCCAATTTCATAGTGGAATTCAGAGGAAAAGTATGATGTGTAGACTGATATCTACATGCGCCTACAAAGTCAGATTCAAACCACAAAAGGTTTAAAAAAAAAAAAAAGCAAAAAAGAAAAGCTGGGATTTTGCAATACACTGATTGGAGGAAAAAAACAAAGACATTAAGAGCTAGCAATAAAAACAGCAACAACAAAATCCCAAAGGATTTGGAATTCCTTCAGTTTCTATTTGACAGAAGAATAATATGATTTCTTTGTTCTGCCCCTTCTTATCTACAGCAGTCAAATAATAGTTTATTTCATTCTTTACTTCTATTGTTGCCCAAAGCAGAGTGGTGCCCAAGATAGCCTTACATATGCACAATAATAGAATGAACCTTTATATTAATTTTTTGGAAGAGGGGTAGTGCTATTTATTTTTTTTTAAACTTACACTAAAAATTGTTTTTTTCTGCTGTGAAATTCAGTGATTTCATAGAATAAAGATGGGTGCTTTGCTTTTCACTACGGATCTACCTGGCAAAGGGATTTCTCTGAAATCCTCTTTGTAAAAATAGAACTGAGATAATTTGCAAGAAGTTATTATCTTTTACTTCTGGTTGGTTAAGGTTTTTAAAAAGCAGATGCAATGTTATCTGTTGCTGTTTGTGCAAATGATGAATTGTGCTTTCAAACTAATTTCCGAGGCTTGACCAAAATACTGGGCTTTGTAAAAAGCTCTGCTCAAAAAGTATATGACATTCTGAAGCCATGTGAGGTGGTTCTACAACCGAAGGCTCTCTACGATAAGCAATCCAGACTTGAGTTTTGGAAGTACAATTCTTGAAACCATTCAAACACTTTGTGCTGTGCTTTCAACTCTTAGGAGAAGGGAATTGGGGGAGGGGTAAGAAGGTATTCTAAGTAAACAAAGATTCTAAATCTAGGAAAGCTAGGATTTACTATGGTGTGGACATTATGAAATTCCATACATCATAATATGTGTAGTGGATCAAGATTTCAGATAAGCAAGGCCTTGTATCCTTTCCAATGCACGTAATGTTTTTACATGCATATTAATAAAGGCCCACCTTCGGGAGAAGAAAAAAAAGGCCTCCTTTCAAATGAAATCAAGCCCAGGTAAAGTTGAAACTCAACCCACAGAGTACTGGCACCGTTTTCAGGCTAAAAGAAGAAGAGTTTCAATTTCACCATTTTGTAACATTGATAAATGTGATCCGGTGGCTGGCAAAATTTGCAGATTACATAGCTGTTTCTAAACACGTGTAAATATGTGTCCCAATTTAGGTGCAACTCCCAACAATTTGCTGTTTGAAATTAAAGACCAACAACTCTTCCGTGAAACATTCAGTTCATTTACATGAAAAGTCTTAAATAGCAAAAATGCTTCTTCCAATTTACATCAGACAATGACCCCATAACAGAGAACAATGGCTTCCTCGATGGAAGTTAATGCAAAGCAGAGGCACAGAGATAACAAAACAAAACAAAACAAAAAAACACAACAACCCCCCCCCAAAAAAAAACTAACAAAAGAAAACCTTGCAGCACACTTTGCAAATATTAACCAATTAATCTAATTTAAAATAAAGCACAGAAACTCTTCCTGTGCTGGGAGTCTTCACGGCTCCTCGAGTAATGTCAGTATCTTCAGAGTCCGATCAAACAGGAGTGAGCCTTTTTCAGAGGTGTTGGTGACATTGTTTTCAGATCCTTCCATTTTGTCCCATTTTAGGGTAAGCACAATTCGCTTGATTTGGGGGTTCCTCGTTTTTTAAAAAACCTTTCAACCGAGTGCACGTCTGTGAACCTTGTACGAACCAGCACGCAAGGCTTTATAACAGCATACCTGATCTGGTGCTAATATATTATCTCCATCTCGGACGTGGTAACGGTTATACACCTTTGTGGTCTTTACGGGGTTTATGTATGTATCTTTTGTGTGTGTGTGTTCTGGAGTCTGTGACCACCTGCTGTATGTACAATATGTGCTTGTTACATTTGTACACATCTCCCTTCGTGAATTTAAAGATCTAGCTATTACATCTTGTTTACTCAATATCATTCCCCCCTTAAAAAAAAAAAAAAAAGCTACATGAACTGAACATGCCATGTTTCAATCTGGCCCCAGTGGCTTTTTCTCCGAAAGCAAAACGTGTGTCTTTTACACCAGGGCTTTCTCCCCACCCCAGGGGGTGTCTTCCATTCTTTTGTGGCTCAGTTTAAGGCGAAAAGGGCTCCAAACCACTAACTACCCAGAAAAGAGCCCCTTCTTCCACCTCCAAGGAGAATTCCAGATTTAATGCATCTGAAGATAGCGTGCTCTCTTCTGACTTATTGGCCACCATTACGAGGATAACAAAACACCACCTTGGCTTCAAGATCCTGGGTAGAGGCTCGCGGTCTTTTGCAACCATCTTTGGCGAGGCCTTGCTTCCTTCCACTCGAGTAAGTTGCGGCTTGGGGCCATGAAAAGGACTGGGTGAGAGCCTGCAATGCCGCTGGAAAAAGCAGCAGGCCCTCAGCACCACCATCACCACCACCCCGCTCTCCGGGGCGAAGCCGCGATGCGGCGGCCGCATATGGGCGAGACTTGGCAGGTCCGCGCGGCTCGCCTTCCCTCCGCCGAGTCGGCACCGGCCGAGCGTCCGCGCCCGCGGGCTGCGGGGCTTCGCGTCTCGCCTCCTTCTCCCCGATCCTCCCTTCCCCCACCGGCCGCCCCCTCCCCCTCTCCCGCGCTCCCTTTTGTTCGCTCGCCGCTCGGGCCGAGCCGCCGGTGTCGCCGCCGCCGCCCGGGCCCGCACCCCGATCGTAGGCCCCGGCGTGGCGGGCCGCCGCCGCCGCCGCCGCCGCCGCCGTGCGGCCTAGAGCGCGGCGCCCGGGGAGGCGCGGGGCCCGGGCCGGGCGCACCGCAAGGCCGCGGCGGCGGCGGCGGCGGCGGCGGCGGCGGCAGCGGGGCGGCCCGGGCGGCGCCGGCGGCGGCATCGGCAGCATCGGCGGCGGCACCGCCGGCGAGGCCCCTTCGCCGCACACGCACACCCCGACCCCGGCAGCGGGAATGCGGCTGACACGCCCGTAACATGGAAGCCGCCGCCGCCGCCGCCGCCGCCGCCGCTACGACGACAGCAGCAGCAGCAGCTACAGCAGCCGCCGGCGGCGCCGCGCTGAACAAAGGTCATCCGAGCTGCGGCCCAGACGCCCGGGCTTGACCGCTGCGAAGGCCAACCCCGGGCAGGGGGTGGGTGTGCGCCCGGGGCGCGGGGGGCGGCGAGGGGGCGGCCGGGCCGAGTGAGGGGTGCAGGGCCGCGGAGGAAGCGGCGCGGGCGGGCTCCGGCGAGGGGCGGGGGCGCGGGCCCCTCGTGCCCGGCCCTGCGGTCGGGGCCGGCGCGTGAGGCTCCGGCCCCTGGGCCTGACGGCCGCGGCCTGTCCCACCCAGGCCTTGGGGACGGCCGGCCTTCGCGGCCCGCCGGCCTCCTTGGGGGGGCCGAGGACCAGCCGGTCTGGCTAGGCCCCGCAGGTTCCGAGAGGGGGGCCACGTGAGCGCCGCCGCTCGCCTCCTCCCCCCTCCGGCGCTGGCGCTGCGCAGCGGATTTTTTAAAAGGCCTCTGTGCCCCTCTGTCCCACTGGCCCCGAGTCCGCCCCCCGCCTCCACCCCGGGCAGCCCTAGACTTCTTGCCCGAGGTGAAGGGATTTGGACTACTCCCCCCAGGTGCTTGAAAGAAGAGAAGGTCGGAGGAGGAGGAGGAGGAGACTGGGGGGCTGCTGGTGGTGGTGACAGGGCTGCGAGAGAGAGGAGAGGAACGGGAGGAGGGGGCTGGGTGGGGGGGTGACAGGCAGAGAGGAGCCTGGTCAACGAGCCCGCAGCACTCTGCTAGGAGGCCGAGGCCGGCCCCTGCCGCCGACGCAGCCAGGGTGAGCAGACACACATAGATCGCTTTCCTGGGGGCTCTTTGTCAGCCACCAACCCAGAGCACACACACTGACACACACGTACACAAAGATCTGAGCCAGGTTGTGGGAGGTAAGTGGGGGAAGGAGAAGGAGGGGCAGCAGTGTCTGCGGTGGGCTTTGGGGTGGACGGGAGGGGGGATGGGCCCGAGGGGCTCTGGGGTGCTCGTGAGGGGAGCCTTTCCAGGGCTGTGTGCTCGTGCGGCGGTGGAGGGGACCCACGATGACCTTCCCGTCCTCACCAAGACCTAAGAGGGAGCAGCCACCCCCAGGGAGATCCTCCCTGTGCTGATGATTTTCAGGGACTTGTTGGCAACTCAGCGAGGGTTGCCATAGCTTTTTTATGTAGGGTGACCAGAACCGGTTGAAACTGGTTTGAGGCAGATCAGCTCCTGAGCACAATGCAGTCACTGAGCTACTACAGTGGGATAGCAGCTTCCTCCCTTCATGGCAGCCAAAAGCAGAGGAGCTTGCAGGAAGGGACCATCCCAACACAGTATGTGAATGCACACTTAGACACCACACAGCACTGGTACGTGACTAATGGAGCCCTAGAAGATTCTGTGTAGAGAAGATGGGGAAAAATGTGCAGGTTTGCAAGGTCTGAGATTACTTGGGCTTTTCCTGCCTTTTTCTTTTGCTTAAGGGATGGACAAGGAGCTGAGATTTATGACCCTTATTAAAGAAAAAAATGTGCCTTGCTAGGGTGGGGACACTTGGTTTCTGCAGTCTCTCTCTCTCTCTCTCACTCTCTCTCTCTCTCTCCTTCTCTACGTTTTTAACAAAACAAAACCAAAATGAACTGATGGATTTGTAATGATAGTTTGTTTGTTGCTGGAGAATGCTACTTTGCATGCTTTTTTTCTCTTGCAGGGTATGTTCTGTTTTGTGCTTTTCCTTTTAGAAGCTACTAAAGGGTTTTGGGGATACTTCTGACTATTATGAAGGCCAAAAGGTAACAATATTGTTCTAGGAAATGAGCATAAATGCGTTCCAGTGATGCTGTAAGGCATACATGCTGTCTTTTTTTTCCTTGTAGGCCTGTTGACTGGGGCTGCTTTTAACCCTTTCATATTTGCAGAGAATGCAACCGTGTGACAGTAACTGAACATTGGTCCAAAGTCTTTCCAAAAGGTCAAGGTTCACAAGGTGAGATATGATAATTTTGAGCATGAATTTAAGTATTTATTTGAAGATCTGTTCAGACACAGATTGACAGTGCATTGGTACCCTGGAGATAATATTGGGTGGAGAGTGGAGAAGAAATACTCTTGACGTCAGCCAAGTTTAATGGGATTAGAGTGACTTTATGATAGTGTTGCTATCAAGGCGAAATCAGAATGACTTCATTAAATCGCATGTGGCTGGTCATTTAGAAGAGGCAGGCCTGAAAAACAAGTTTAAGAGAATGGTAGGCGTCAGGGCCTTGTGGGGAATGCACTGTTTTGCATAAGACTAAAGCAGTACACATGTAGCATTTTCCCGATGATTACAGGAAAATGGAAGGACTTTGCCAAATCCAGGCAGCCTAGCCACCTTTTTGGGATTTGAGGAGCCTGAAGGTAGATTTGCCTTTTGTTCATTCATCACCTTTCTTTTTACCTTGCTCTGTGTGTTAACCTGAAAGGCTTTTCACTCCAAGTCAAGTGGTGGAATGGCTTTTATTGATTTGGGCGGGGGTGGGGTGTTGACCGTGAGTTTGCCATTGGATTATTTGTGGCATACGTTTTAATATGGAATACTTAATGCAATGCCAGGAGGAGACTGGGTAGTCTGGCTTCCTCTGTGCAAAGATGCCTGTTAACTCAGAGCTTTACAGCAGTGGATGGTAGAAAATGTCCAGTGCCTTAAAGGATGACAGTTTGACTTGAGCTGGCATTTTTATGCATTCTCCAAAACCAAAAGAGGTTTTAGAGGAGAAGAGAGAAGCAGCAGTGATCAGTGGTAGCAAAGTAAAGAACAAAGGCAGTGAGACCTCACAGGGGAATACGAAACATTTCGCCTTGGGGTTCCTCGTGAAAAGAGCTGCAACTTCCCCAAACAGGAAACCAGCAGTTCCAGAATCAAATCCAAGATGATCGCAACAACGGATAGAACTAGTTCTGTCTTCTGGTTTGGTAAAAGTACAGTCAAGAGGAGCCCATAGAAGACACGATTGAAAACAAATTTCTCCCCTACTCTGTGGAGGGTATTTTGTTCCTCTTTGCATTCAGCAGAACAGTCTTTTCAGAAGTGCCGAGGGTCTTAGAATGGGTTGTGTGCTGGCAGTTGGGCAGAATATCTGCAGTGAAGGGTGTCAAGTATGCAAGGGTTTTATTGTTGAAATTTTTTTCATATGATTTCAGAGCATCCGGCGTGTGGTAAAACTGGCAAAAGAGAAACAACAGGGCATGGTTAGCTCAGAATACTTTGTGCGGTATTTAATAGAGATAAATGTAATCTCGGACTGAGAGGCCAGTAAATAGCTCATGTGATGGAACAAAATTCTTGACAAATCACTGTGCGAAAATTGGTTTTCAATTCTACAACATTTTTGACTGCCAGAGGTTCTGTGTCTGAATGTGGCAGAAATCTGCTTGCAAAGCATATCCCAATCCACGTTGCATGATATGCTGTTCCTGCTTTTCTGGTGCCAACTAAAACTCAGATGGCTAATGTGATAAACCTTAATTAGCTTAATACTACAATAAGCTGTTTTATAATTGAGTCCTTCACTCCTATCTTTAGAAAGTCAGTGATTTTTATTTAACTTTGACAGCTAACCCCCTGCAGTGACTTGTTTCTTGATAGGATGTTTAAAAGCCCTTTTTGTGAGGCGTGGCGTGTCCCAGAACATTCTGGTTTACTCTCTGTGGTTTTTAGATTTGTTACTCCCCCTCCCCCCAGAAGGCGCCTGGAAAATAGCATTTGCTTTGCACGCAGGCCCGTCTTTCCACTTTCCAGCTGCAAAGAGCTGTTGCAGGTCGGAGAGCTGGTTCTCCAGGGCTGCAATCAGGAGCCCATCTTGGCTGGAGGTTTGTCTCAGGTGGCGATCTCATGCTGGGCTCTGAGGATGTGGCAGGCCCAGGTCTCCCGGAGAGGAACAGAGTTTTCTGGGCTCGGGAATGTGAGTGCGGAGAAGCCGCAGTATCCTCTTGCCCAGAAGAGCCAGGTGGGAGTAGGGTGGCACCCACCCTTGGCGCCGGGGCCGCTCCAGGAGCCCGGAGCCCGGAGCCCAGCGCCTGCTCGGGATTGCCTGGGGCAGTCTCCAAGGACGACAGGCGGGCCATCCCCTCTGGAGGAAGAATGTGTGGGTTTGGCTGAGGAGGGTCCACTGGAAAGAAAGAGTCACTGGGTGGTGAACCTTTGCTTGTTTTTATCATTTGCCTACTTAGCATCACTTTTTCCATGTTAAAGAACGTTGGATCCAGGGTTTTTAGAACTCTCAGCCTCCTGGTTTAGGAGAACTCTTGCTCGCTCTCTCTCTCTCTCTCTCTTTTGCTGTCTTTTCTCACAAAGAGATTCCCCACCCACCTCCCACCTTGACTCCTTTCTAAAGGAGGGTCTAGGAATGCTGCAGCCAACACGTGGATGGAATTTTCTGCTGATACCTTTGACTAGGATGAGTTAGAACTTCAGGATTTGTAGTCTCCCCCCGCCTGTATTTCTTCCCTTGAAATGCTTTCTTGGGCTGTGCTGTGGGGTACCGTCTGTCTCCTGTTGGTTTTGAATAACCTTTCCCATATCCTTGGTGGAACTCCATTTAGCTGTTCACAGCTGGAGTGGAGGTTGCCCTCCTGTGGAACCTCGCAAAGGTTGCCAGCACGGGGAGCGGGGGAAAGACTTGGGGTTGCCCCCCACCCCGTCCCCCTAACATTTCTTCCTCATCAATGCAATACAGTAGCAACAAAATAATAACAACAGCCACTGCTTAACGTCAAGGAAATCCACACCTTTGTGTTAATTATACAGGCAGTACCTCAGAGATACTGTGGGTCTGGGTTCCAGACCACCACAAGAAAGTGATTATCGCAATAAAGCAAGTCACTTGAATTTTTTGGTTTCTTGGTACATATAAAAGTTATGTTTACACTATACTGTAATAAGTGTGCAGTAGCATATCTAGAAAAACAATGTACGTATCTTTATTAAAAAATACTTTATTGCTGAAAAAAATGTTAACTATCACCTGACAATGCACAGTTGCCACAGACCTTCAATTTGTAAAAAAAAGCACAGTATCTCTGAAGTGCAGTAAAGCAAAGCGCAAAGGAGGTATGCCTGTATTTGGCGTATAATCTTTAACTATGTCATGGTTAAATAATTAACTTTTTTTTACTTTTAAATTTACATACAGTAAAACCCACGGTTTTATGGGTTTTGACAAGCGTGTAGTGCTGTGTACGCGCCACCACTACCCATAGGGAGTAGTTCCCTTGCCTGAAAAACTTTCCTCCTGCTGTCCCTTTGTAGTCAGACTCTTCTCTCCACTCCAACCACCCCCCCCACCCCCCCCACCCCCCCCACCCCCCCCCCCCCCGCCACCGGCAGCCAGCGATTTGTTCTGTCCTTATATTTGGTCTTTTCCAGAATGCCATACAAATGGCTTCTTTGACTTACAAAGTGCATTTGAAAGGCATCCATATTGTTTTCTGTATCCATACCTGGTTCTTTTTTTTATTGCCGAGTTGTGTAGACCACTCTATGGATGTACCACGGTTTGTTTCTCTGTTCTCCCGTTGAAAGACATTAGGGTTATTTCCAGTTTTTGGTGATTGGGAATAAAGCTGCTCTAAACATTTGCATACAGGTTTTTGTCTGAACATAAGTTTTTGGTAAGGACTTAGGAGTGGGATGGCTGGGTCATATGGTAAGTAGATAAGAATTAGAAGTTAGAATGAAAGTAAATTCAGCTGGTCATAGCTCACAAAAAAGATCTAGCCTTGTCAGCTGCAGTTAAGACTTCCCAAGTAAATTTCTCATAGCAAATGTTATCTGAAGACACATGAGAGATGTTCATGATAATAGACCACTCACTAACGGGATGACAGGCTTTATAACCCAGAACTAATCGGAATTAGCCGAAAGTGGAAACAAGAACCTGCAAGTGGTAAAATATCCTTTATTTCCTTCAGCAGTTATTCCTAATCTCCTCAGAAGCATTTGGCAGTTTAATTTTCACATTTGTCTTCAGGTTCCATAAAACACCAACCAATAATAGAATGGAAATTTTGGAAAGGGGTACGAAAGATCTCTGTTGAAATCTTAGCTGCAGAAAGAACTTATCATTAATGATAATTTGTGTGATTTATTGACTGTCAAAATATTGGTGTTATTTTAATATTTGAAGTTATTCAGCTTTTGTGTCTTTTAAAGAAGTGAAAGTATTTAAGCAATATCAAAGCAATGAAATTAGGGAGATTTTGGAAGCAGATTGGTTTTTTTTTAGAGGATAAAATAGCGTTCAGGATCAGGAAGAACAAGTAGACAGAGGTTATGGTGATGTGTAGAGGGAGGGAGGGAAGCCCGGGAAGTGGGAATCATTGTTAATTTGGGGATTATTCATCCATTTAGCAGATACTGCGTGTTTACTAAGCACCGGACATTGTGCTAGGCACTGGGAGGACCGAGGGAGAAGGAATCCGGAGAGGAAAACCTAGTGGGAAGTAGCCTACAGATGCTATGACAGGAATGTGAATAGGCCACCTAGTGCCAAGCGTGGAGGGAGGAGCCCTGCAAGAGGTGGCTGCTGAGCCAGACCGAGGAAAACCAGTAAGAACCTGTAAGGCAGGCAGAGACTTGGGGGGAGAGCGTGAGAGCCCGACGGAGCAGCGCGTGGACAGGCCCTGGGAGAGCTTGGTGCCGCAGGTGGGGGTGGGAGAGTGCGGTGGGCAGGGGAGAGCAGGAGGAAGCCACGAGGCTGACAAGGGCCAGGCTTCTGAAGGTCGTTTTATATCGTCCATTCCAGCGTGGGCTTCCCTGTGTAGACAGCAGAGGCAGAAAGACGTTTAATGACAGAGGTCCTGGGCCAGCACCACGAGGATGGAATGAGGACTTTTCATGCTGGAGGCAGGGAGGTCTGAGGGGAGGCCCCACCCCAGCAGTGCAGGAGAGAGGAGGAGGGCTCCGTCGGAGGCGTTGGCGTGGGGAGGGAGTGGTAGGTGGTGACTGCGTCAGGGGCAGGTGTGTGTGTGTGTGCTGGTCCCCGATTAGAATGCGGCACGATGGAGGGGGCGGAGCAGAGGATGGTCTCTGAGGTTACTTGCCACGGGTTACTCCTGTCTCTCAGATTCTGAATTCAGGAGGCAGAAATGATTTGAGAGGTGGAGGTGTTGATACAGTGAGTTCAAGTTTGGGTTGTGTTGCCCATGGGGTGTCCTTTGCCTCCCAGGTCTGTTTGAGCTGGAGGTCTAGACTGGCAGCAACTAATATAGAACAGAGATGATAGAAGAAAGGTATGAAAAGGTTTGAGTTCGGGCTCCCATAAGATAATGGTTTATATAGTAAAAAGCATAAACGAAGGGGAGGTAGGGGCTGAAGAACTTGAGATGCATGTTTCAGAAAGTTGGAGGGCAGAACATTTCCAGAAAGGCAGACCACGTGTTAGTAGCTGACACCTGCAGACAGCACAGTCCGTTGTGGTGGCCTTTCCATGCATTTAATACCAAGACGATGAGGTGAGCTGTGTGCTATGATCCCCATGGTGCAGGTTGGGAAACTCAGGCCAAGATCCTGGCCAAGGTCTGCCAGCTCAGAAGTGGTGGTGGACACCTAGAGGGGTGGGATAGGGATGGTGGGAGGGAGATGCAAGAGGGAAGGGATATGGGGATATATGTATGTGTATAGCTGATTCACTTTGTTATACAGCAGAAACTAACACACTATTGTAAAGCAATTCCAATAAAGATGTTAAAAAAAAGAAATGGTGGTGGAGGCAGAATTTGAAGCCTGTCCCTTGTCACTGGGCTCTTCTGCCTTGGGGACAAGGGGAAACCATGGAAGGTGCTTGGGGGGAGGAGCCTAGAGAGACACAGGTAGGGGGTTAACAGCGAAGGCACCAAAGACGCTTGCGTTGGGAGTGGCCTTTAAGGACGGTGGAGGTGAGCGTGTGTCATGGAGAAGCTGGAGGCACAGTAGCTGGCCTTTGTAATTAGGCAGGTTTTCCTGACTTTAGCCCTCACGGAGAGGGGAGAATCTGTATCTACACCAACGACGGACAGTGCTAGGAATAACCTGTTGGAAAGACTTAATTGTTTTTTTCTGGGTACTAGGGTGAGGTACAAATTGGGAGAAGGAACAAAGAGGTGTTTTTGTTTTATTTATTCTTTGAAAAGGATAAGAAAATCAAAGGAAACTGAAAGTGGTGTTGTGAAAAATCTTTTGTTCTAACACAGAAACACAGTTTAAAGAATTCTTTGAATCATCTGCTACAGACAGGAAGTTCTAAATTCTGCCTGTTTTAGAATGAGGGGGGGAGAGCAAATTCTACTTAATCTAAATCTGGAGCCTGAAATAAGTAATTTTTAGATGAACTCAGAGTGGCCTTCTTAGCTATCCCAAGTATTCCCAACCAAGTATCCTCTAGTTGATGGTCATTAGGACCCCCAAATGCAGGTTTTGTTTTCAGTCAGATATTACTACAACTGTACATAATTAGAGATTCCGAGCATCTTGAAGGATTCATAGAGACCTAAAGGTAAAGTCAAGGTGGTGTGGTTCTTGAATGTCTTCTCAAGTCAGCCTTACCTTTTAGGGAGCCAAACTCCTGCTGACTCATGGGTCTGGTAATGGGTATTGATTTTGATAATTTTCTTCTGTGAGGAATAAATTCTTTAGGTATCTGAGCAGTAAGAATTTTTGAAAAACTTCTAGGTTAGAAAATTTCCAGCTCTGTGTTTAAAAAAAAAAAAAATCACAAAGCTGGAAATACATTAAATATTTATGGTTACCTCCTTATTTTCTACAGTGAGCCCAAATTGGTGGTAGTGCCGGCCGGGGCTGGGGGGTGGTGGTTCAGAAGGTAGTTAATTTTTTTTTTTTTTTTTAAACATCTTTATTGAAGTATAATTGCTTTACAATGGTGTGTTAGTTTCTGCTTTATAACAAAGTGAATCAGTTATACATATACATATGTTCCCATATCTCTTCCCTCTTGCATCTCCCTCCCTCCCTCCCCCCCTCCCTATCCCACCCCTCTAGGTGGTCACAAAGCACCGAGCTGATCTCCCTGTGCTATGCGGCTGCTTCCCACTAGCTATCTATTTTACATTTGGTAGTGTATATATGTCCATGACACTCTCTCATCCTGTCACATCTCACCCCTCCCCCTCCCCATATCCTCAAGTCCATTCTCTAGTAGGTCTGTGTCTTTATTCCCGTCTTGCCACTAGGTTCTTCATGACCTTTTTTTTCCCCCTTAGATTCCATATATATGTGTTAGCATACTGTATTTGTTTTTCTCTTTCTGACTTACTTCACTCTGTATGACAGACTCTAAGGTAGTTAATATTAATCTCACATTTGGAACTAGAACCCAGCACTCTAGACCTCCTGGTCTAAGACTGTTGCCATCATTACTTTCTCTTTGCCTTCCAAAATTTCCCATATGTGTTTTGATGGTATATATAGGCCAGCTCATACCTACAGTCCTCACATCATGTGAACCTGAGAGCTTGAATTATTCAAATGAAGCCCTCATATAGGTACTCATTGATAAGCTGGTTCTTAGCAGTTTTGCTGATTTCACATAGCAAGAGTGGAGAAGGTAGTTTGAGGTCTCTAGCTTGAGAATTGATTATGGCTAGTGTTCTACTTAAATCTGGGTGGTAAGGCCATGGAGATTTTCAGTTGCCTTTGGCCAGCTCTCAGTGATACCTGTCTGCCCAGCCTTCAATGATATAAACCTGTGTTCTGCCACCGGCTAGCTGTGAGACCTCAAGCAAGTTACTTAAATTCTAATCCATACTTTTCTTGAGGGTTGTTTTGAAGATTAAATGCATATGAAGTGCTTAGGGAAGTGGCTGGTGCGTGGTGAGACCTCCCTAAAATCTTAGCTATAGTGTTCCTGAGGCTTCCTGTTATAGGGTAAGGGCCTTAGCCCTGACATTATCTTTTCTGTCTTGGAAGGTGGTGTTTCTCCTGTTCTTTTACCTCCTTTATCAGTAGTGATTTTTGTTTTTGGAGGGTGGGGCATGAAAACATACACAGTAAGTGTCTCCTGCCTTGTCTGTAGGTTTTCAGTTACAGCTGCCCTATATCTGGTGAAAGTGGGTGAAATCTAGGCAAGAGTACTTGTTCCTACTTGGCTGTACTTCCTTTTGTAGCTGGAAAATCTTGGACAAATTTTGTAGTTGTAATCTTACAACTGTCTTTGCTCCCAGAAAAATTCAGCCCAGTTGGCGAGTGGCTAGAGTCTGGGTTGTCTGTCTACTGGTGTAATTTATGTCAACCAGAGTTTAAAAACAAGCAAAATTTGATCGTGAATATATGGCAGGTAGCTCAAGCCTCTGTTCGTCCCTTTCCTGCCCATGTTCGCTTGCAGGGACCAGATAGTCGTGTCTTGTACACTGGGATTTGGAGGTGATGGAAGACTGAGTGGAGAAGGGATCTCGGGGACCTTTCCGTCTAGGACTGCCCTGTCCAGTGTGGCAGGCACCAGCCACACATGGCTTTTGAGCACTTGTAATGTGGCTAGTCCTAATTGAGATGGGCTGTAAGCATAAAATATACACCAGGTTTTGAAGACCTGTACAAAAAAAGAATGTAAAATATCTCATTAATAGTTGTTTAATATTGGTTATATGTTGAAAGGACATTTTGGTTGAATAAAATTTATTATTAAAACTTATTTCACAACATTCCGCCCCTTCTTTTAAAAATAGTAATAGAAAATTTAAAACTATATATTTGGTTTTCATTCTATTTCTGTCGGACAGTGCTGGTCTGGATTGTTGGATGGACAACTAAATAAATTTAACAGTGAAACTCCTCTGGTGCCCTGCAGTATTCATATTTATTGATGTTGAGTCCCTCTTTTTGGTTGAAAAAGATAGTGTAAGAACTACGTTAGGGTCTCCTTGTTAGAGAAACTCATTCTCCCCTAGTCTGGGCTCCCTTTCTCTCCCAGATATTCCTAATTCATCCCTGGGTTATGGGGTTTAAACATCCGTGCCGGGTTGGTGTCTGCTTCTGAATGGAAAGGGAACTAGCATTTACTGCAAGTTTACTGTGTGCTAGATGCTTTATGCTGACTGTCCCCTGAAAGGTAGAATATCCCCAGTGAGACTTAAGAGAGGTTAAGTGACCAAAGATGGCACCACTAGTGAGAGACTGAGCCTAGACTTGGACCAGGGTCTGGCTGGCTCTGGAGTTCTTCCCTGCTTCATGCTGCCTTTCCCTACCTGCCGCTGCTGTCCTGTACCTGCGGCCCACAGTCCCGTGTCCCTCCTGGGTGCCCTTGTTGTCCAGATGGGACTTCTCACACTTTAATTTGCATACAGATCACCTGGGGGTCTTGTTAAAAAAATGCAGATAATGATTCAATAGGACTGGTATCGGCCCAAGATTCTGCATTTCTGACGAGCTCCCAGGTGACGGTGATCTGCTGGCCCATGGACCACACTGAGTAGCAGGGTCTCCACTGTTTCCCTTTGTTTCAGACCTGCTGCCTCTGCTTCCAGAGTGATCTGATTCTCCAAGCCTTGCCTGACTATGGGAACTCACCCTCGCTTTGCATGTGATGCCAGTGAGTGCAGCTGGGGTCAGCCCTGGTTTTCAGCCATGGACGCCCAGTCTGGCATGAACACTGATTTCTGGGTACACGGGGTCTGACTGGATCCTCAGTTTATTCTTGCTCCCACATACCTGCGTTACTCCAGCTTTATTACCTTGAGCCCTTGGCATCTGTAGTCTGATGAGACAGAAGGTGATTTTAATATTGAGATGAGATCCAGGAGATACACGACAGGGGTACTACCCATTTCAAGTCATTGTGATGAAGACTCTCAGGCCTTAAATCAGCACGTAAGAGTGACTGTGCCATGTGTGGATCAGGGACTTGGGATCTGATGGGAGGTGAGGACTCAGAGCTGTTAGCTATTTCTGCCTCCATACCTGACAAGGAATTTGGGTGACTTGTGACTTTTTCTTAGAGTGGGAGTCCTAATGAGCCGCCTGCCAGGGCGGTGTTGAAGAATGGCTAATCACCACCACCTGCTTGTCCAGTGCATGATGAAGGCAACCACCCTGGAGCCCTTGGATCCAGATGCCTTGGGAAAGGTCACCCCAGGGCCTGGGCCAAACCAGAAATTGAGTTCTAGGAAGGAGCTTGGTTATGTGTTTGAACGGTAAGAGACTACAAAACTGTAGTTGGTGTGTTTCTAAAATGGGGAATGGACATTGATTAAATTAGTTGTGAGGATAAAATGGTATCTGTTCCATGAGATAGGTTGCCACCCCATCTCTCTACAAGAAAGCCTCCCATTTCACAGAAATCCTAGTTGAGTTTTAGATCTTACTGGACATTTGGACACTGAGAGTTCTATGATACATGGATCCAGCACATTGAATATGATTTATTAATTGTTGGCTAAATCCGTCAGCTCCTTGTTTCGTGCAGAATCCCTGCCTGGGGTGGTGGAGGTATGTGTCTTGGGCCTGTGGGTTTGTCTTCCGTGGTGTCACATTGCCGTGTGGGGAGCAGGGACAAGGCTGGGCATTCAGGACGGGCACGGCCATGGAGACAGCCCTGGAGAAAAGGGTTGGAACCGTGGATGTTAATCTGAGTTGGGGGTGAGTTCAGGATGTAGTGGGGTAGTGAGTCAGAAGGCTTACTGGAGTATGCCAGGAGTCAGCGTAAAAGACCAGGCAGATAGACGTGCAGAGAACATCGGAAGGCAAAGCAAAGATGACTGGTCCCCAGTCCAGTGAGCTAGGAAAGAACCAGGAGTGCACGGCATGCAGAGCGATGGGTGTGTAAGAGTACGGGACCACAGGCATCAGGAGATGTGCATGACCTCTGTGCTCATAGGAGAGCCCCACGGGATGATTGTGGAGCGAGTGAGTGAACAGGTGAGTGAGTGAGGACAGTATGAGATACAGTGCCCATGGTCCCTGGCTAACTGAATCGGAACCAACCTTACGAGATGGCCTTCACTTGGGATGGTGACAACCAAGGACAGCTCAGGCGGCCGAGGTGAGGAGATGGATTGGGAGAAGCAGTAGCTCCTTGTAGACAAGATTCACATGGGAAGGCATTGCAACACTAGATTGTTTGGAGTTTGCTTGACTTTAGAGGACACACGATCAGGACACGGCTGTTTAAACCAACACCATAAGAAAGGGAGCTAACCGTTGGGCCCCAGCTGCTGCCATGAGGACCTGAAACCGGGAGCTCAGACATCATCTTGCTCTAAGATTATTCTGTGCTCTTTTTAGGGCCGCGTGTCCTCAGTTGTCTCTTTGTGCCTCTCCCTTGGTACAGCGGCGTTCTCTTTCCTGAGCACGTGGCTGTCCCACAGCCCCTGTGTCCCCGCGTCCTCGTTGAAGCCGCCGGTGGACGGACATCACCTGTGTTCCTCAGTCTCACTGCCAGTTCTCAAGACCAGAAACCTAATTGGTCCTGGTCTCATCCGCTGTGGCTTGGAGGGCAGGGTTACTACTGACCCTAAACGGGGGACAGTAGTTTCAGAGGAGGTGGCCAGTGGGCTTGTGAAACACCCTGAGGAATGTCTACTACAGTAGGGATCGTAAGGGCAAATGGATGCAGTGTTAGCTATCTTTGGTGTGTGTGGTCCAGGCATTCCCCATTGTATGTACAATGTGATGCTCTCTAGAGAATGTCATCCTAAGAGCAAGATCTGGCGGCTGCCTTTGTTCTCACATTGGCAAACCAGTAAGTAGATGAGTAAAGGCTATGAAAATAAAGAGCTGCTCGTGTTTATTAGCGAAGTTCAGCAAGCTGTAGGCCAAAAGGAGGCAGTGAAGGGGGCCGCCTTTTATAGAATGTGCTCTTGTTCATGTGTGACGGTGACGCTGCGGACCAGCTGTTGGCTTTTCGGTCAGGATGGGTTCTCCTTGGTGTGTCCCGTCTTTCCTCCGCCCTCCTCTCTAGCCTAGAGCACGGGGTCGCTACATGACTCCGCCGTTTAGGGAGTGCAGTCTGTAGCATTGCCATAATTCATTATTGTCAGGAAATAGCTTACCCATAAACGAATGGAATTTGTGTCAGGTTTTAACACTGTTCTCTGATAGGCTCATTTGGCTTCTGAAGGTAGAGGTGGGAGGAAATAGACAAAAAAGGAAACATTGCATGGAAGTAGAGGTTCCAGTAAAGATAAACTTCGGGTGCAGTTTTGAAAAAATAGAGGGATGGTGTTTTTACAAAAAGGGAAAGAAGATCCAAGGAGGGAAATGATGGGAAAGCTTAGCACTTGGCATGAGAAGAAAACATGTGCAGAGGACACTGAGCAGAGTTTTCGCGCTGGGACAGAGATTTTGAGGCAGGAAATGACTCAGAAAACAAGAGTTGCAAGGAAGATAGCTGAAGGGGGACTTGGTCACTTTGGGAAAGTGCAGTGAAGGAAACTGTGTCTCTTTGGAGACACTTTGGATTTCTGAATCATTAGGCCTCACAGCAACCCTGACAAGTGGGTGGCCTTAACCCGTTTTTATGCCCGAGGCACTTGAGGCCCCAAGAATGAACAGATACGCCAGGCTGAGTGGCCAGTCATTGTTGGAGTCGGTGTTCATACCTGCCTCTTTTGGACCTGACGCCTATACCCTTTACATTCTTTAGTATAGTAGCCAAGGTGTACGAGCTCTTTTGAGTGTAGAAATGGAATCTTTTCTCCATTTTGTGTTTACTCAAAAATCACAGAAACAGTATGTTAAGCTTTCAGTATTCGCTCCATAAATGCATAGCACGTGCTGCTTGTCTGAGGAATGCACTGGACTGGGGCACTGGAGGTAGGAAAACTGGCCGAATGGCTGGAGGAATTGTTCAAGCGTAATGTTTAGGGTCTCTTCTGGGTGCGTAGATGTGTATCTGAGGGCTCGCATGGGGGGTGGCGGGGGCTTGATGTGAGTGTATGAATGTTTGGGGCCCCTCATAGGTGTATGTCTGGCAAAATGCAAGTCTGGTTTAGCTGTCCAACGTTCATTTGGGGGAATGATTAAACACATGGTTTAGCACTTGAGTAATAATAATTAGGCTTTGCTAGTTTTGATTTAGATGACTTATAGATTTTTAAAAAAATTTCTTTTCCTCCTAATCTTGGGCGTTAGGGGATTGTTGACTTCTGTTGGAGTTTCAAATTTAACTATAACTTCTTTGGTTACACAGTGCTCTAATTTCAGGTCGTTGAGGATAGGAAAATTGTGTTCTGCCTCTGCTGGCTTCTTAGAAGACCTTGCTGGGCTGCCTTTCTGCAAGAGGCACTTGAGTGAAGGATGCTCATTATTAAATCCAGGTCGTTGTTGAGAATTCTGGTGGCATCTGTGTCCTTATCATCCGCTATTTGAGGGCATCAGAGCTGTGGCTGAATTTCTTCTAGGGCTTTCTCTATGCTAGAATCCTATCACTGGCCTTGTTTTGATGTTTTAATAACTCACATTAATATGTACTTACTATATTCCAGGTACTGTAGACAACACCTACCTGGATTGTTTTATCTAATTCTCACAATAACTGTGGGGTAGATCTTACTATCTCCATTTTCTACTCAAGAAAACAGAAGCTTAAAGAAGTAACTTGCTCAGAATCTTGTAACTTTTAAAGAGCAGAGCCAGGACTTGCTCCAATTTGTCTTATTCCAAAGCCCAGGTTTTAACTACCACAACGTACTGTGGTTTATAGGTGTCATTTCTATAGCTGATCAGTGGGAGGCTCAAATATCTTTGAGGTTCAAAGCCACGGCTTCTGGGTCAACCAGTATTTCTCCTATTGTCAAGATTCAGGAGGTGTGTCTTGTTTGCTGCCTGACACTGATGTGGCTATGGCTATTGAGAGTAGGTGAACATTAAGAGATACCTTGGTCCTCTGATTTTTCTTCCTTTACCGTGAACGTGTGCCTACCTGTGTGCACGTGCATTTGGCAGCACAGATAGCCTCCTCTTGGCAATACTTACAGAACCAGCCAAACACTGTTTTTATAGTCTTTTCTATAGCAGAGTCCCTTTAGAAATACTGCCTTCTTGTTCTTCCTCCATATTTGGAGATTTGTTCTCTTGTTCTTTCCTTAAGTCGTCTTGGGTCGATGCAGAGGTGCCCCTGGAGAGGAAGTACCAAGAAAAACATGGAGGTAGAGTTGTTCAGAAACATGGGCAGGAAGAGTCTCCCTCACACTTGGCTCCAGAACTCCTATTTCCTAATACCGTCTTCCAAGGAGGATAATTGATTAGACCTTGTTTCAAATATGTCCCAAAGATGTCTCGCCCTGAAAGCTTCCAGCATCAGATAAGCTTGGGTAGTGTTCCCAGCCTGGGCATTGGATCCCCACAATGAAGTTTCACCCTAGAAGTTCACATCAACTCTTGCAAGTTCAGAGAAGCCTTAAAAGAAAGGTGTGTGTGGGCTTCCCTGGTGGCGCAGTGGTTGAGAGTCTGCCTGCCAATGCAGGGGACACGGGTTCGAGCCCTGGTCTGGGAGGATCCCACATGCCGCGGAGCAGCTGGGCCCGTGAGCCACAAATACTGAGCCTGCACGCCTGGAGCCTGTGCTCCGCAACAAGAGAAGCCATGATAGTGAGAGTCCCGCGCACCGCGATGAAGAGTGGCCCCCGCTTGCCTCAACTAGAGGAAGCCCTTGTGCAGAAACGAAGACCCAACACAGCCAAAAAAAAAAAAAAAAAATAATAATAATAATTAAAGGTGCTAATAATTAAAAAAAAAAAAAAAGCCAGACCCTTAGCTCTTTAAAAAAAAAAAAAAAAGTGTGTGTGTGGGTGTTTAATCCAGCACTTCCCAAATTCCTAGACTGTAGAATCCCTTCTTTCCCCTTTTTGGTGGAAAATTGAATAGCAGGAGGAGAGTTCTTGGGGGACCATTGTTCCAAGCTGTCGGTTATCTCTGATGAAATTAGTAAAAAATGAGGGAGGGACTTGTGAGAAATAAACAACTTCCTCCTCCTCCTCCTTTTAATATAACATAGCGTTGGACAAAATATGATTAATTCTCTTTCTCTGTGTTTGCCTGTTTTCTGTCTACTCCAGGAAGAGAACTTTAAGTGAGTTTTCTTTTAAAGTCAGCAGCCTGTAGACGTGCTGTGAATGATAAGCTTGGGGGATGCTCTCAGTCCTGTTTTATAGATGAAAGTACTACCTTTCATAAATCCAGAAATGCCTTAAGTGAATTTGGTATCTAGCAAGACTAGGCAATGGCCTCATTTTGGAATTCAGGACCAGTTGTGATAACCCTGCCGGGAGCCCCTTTGTCTACACCCTTCCTCAGCTGGTGGGAGAGGAAGTGGAAGGGTAGCTGGAGTGGTGACGCCACCCTCTCTAGGCTGGGAGGGGGCTCTGGTGTGCATGCCCAGGGGGAGCGGGTTTATCGTGATCTTAGGAGGATTAGGTGTTGGTGGCAGAACAGGTGATAACGGGAATGTCTGTTCATGCAGAGCAGGGCTTTTCACCCTCAGCACTAGTGACATTTGGGGCTGGGTAGTTCTTTGTCTTAGTTCTTTGTCTGGGGGCTGTCTGTGCAGTGTAGGATGTTCAGCAACGTCCCTGGCCTCTACTCAGTACCCCACTGGGTGCCAGTAGCACCCCTCGCCCCGCTCCGAGCTGTGCCGACCAAAAACGTCTCTGGACATTGCGAAATGTCTGTGGTGGTAGAGGAGGGGCAAAATCACCCCCGTTGAGAACCACTGACTCAAAGCCTTGTAGCAAGGACGACACTTCAAAACTGGGGTAGTAAAAATTCCAAAGGAAAGACCTCTGAGGGACGCCAGCAAGCACGTGTGGCTGGACTGTAAAATCCGCAGAGAAGAGCAAGATACCTTCAACTGCTAGTGCCCGCCTCCGTGTTTTCTAATGCTGGAAGTCTCAAAAATGTTTGCAAATAGTTTAGTATTTAAAATAAAAAAGTTGCTGGTAAAATGAATACAAAACAGCAAAAAATAGAGCCGCTGGTTTGATGGGAGCATTTCAGGGACAAAGGCTTCTGTGCAGGATTTAGGATTTTTGTGCAAAAATCTGGAAGGCTTATTCAGGTGACAAAGGAAAATTACTTTGAAGTTCTCCTGTCTGTACTCTCAAAATATCACCTCTAATTTAGAAAATCTATACTTTGCTTCAAGCTAGAATTATAGAGATGCTACTAAAAAGTGTGGCATTTATAAAATGCCAAAGGAGTGCTTCTGAAGCCTTCATGAGTTTTTCTCTTAAACCAGGATCTTTTGTTTTTAGTACTTAAATGGGTCTGTAAGTGATTTCTTAGTTTTGAAATAACTGGAATTCACCAAACACGAAGCATTTTGTATCCAACTAATAGCAAAGAAATTTAGAAATTTTTTTCTTGCTCTCTCATCATTGAAACTGTTTGAATAACCCACTTCAAGCAGAGGCTGTAATGACTTTTTCTGAAGTTTATTAATGGTGACAGATTTAGCCCAGACCCTTTCAGTATTTCTATAAACTCATTGACAAATTAGTGAATTGCCGGCACAGGGGCCCTTTAGTTAAAAGAATGTGGAATATCCAGTGGGAGATAGAGCGCTTGCAAAAGTGCCTTTGACAGAATTGCCAAGGTTGATGATTCTGACTCTCCCCGAGTTCATAGGAAATGTAAACTTTCATCTACTTCCCTGTAGGTAAGAGATTGTGAAAATGCTTAGGTGGGTGAACTTTGAAAACCATCCTGCCCCTGCCTTCCATCCCCTGCCCTTTCTGGATTCAGGTGTCAGATGTTTAGTGTGAAACCTAAGCCTTTTTAGGAACTTTACATATCTATAAATTTTACATATCTATATGTATAAATGTATAAAATGCAGTATGCTTAGTTTACATATCTATCTGTATAAACATGTACAATGCAATATGCTTATTTTTTTCTTTTTGATTTTAATGTAGTGTATATATTGTTTTAGGAACTGATTTTTTCCCCCCCCACTAAATGGTGTATCTTGATCGTTCCATGTCAGTATCTATAATAGCTCTACCTTACTTTTAATAAGTGCATAGCACTCCATTAGAAAGGATGTACCATAAACAATGTGAATGTACTTAACACTGTTGAACTGTACACTTAAAAAATGTTTAAGATGGTAAATTCTATGTTATGTATATTTTACTGCAATTTAAAAAAAAAAAGAATGTACCATAATTGATATAATCATTTCTCTGCTGATGGACATTTACACGTTTTCCAGTGTTTTGCTGTATTACAAATAACTGTGCACCAAACATTTTTATACAGATGCCCCTCACTTTGGAAGATTTTATTTCTCTGGTTTAAAGCTTTGTGCCTGTGCACTAAGATCAATGACATGTCTTCCAGATACAGCGACTAGGATCCTGGCCCTTTTTCCCTTGGGAGTAGCTAAGGAAAGAGCAGGTTTTTCCTTCTGGACTTTAAGAATTTCTTGGTTGTGAGTGTGGTTTTGGAGAGAGAATCCCATAGTTTGTAATCTCCTCAGCTGAAGATTTTCTTTCATTAAACTTGGAGGGTGTCTGGGCAAGCCCCTTGCCCTGAACACCTGTTTACTGTCTCGCACCAGATATCTGCAGAGACGGTCAGCCCAGGTAGATGACCTGGTTCCCAGAGGCATTCCTGGAGGTGAAAGGAAGGCCACCCGTCGGGAAGACCGGTGGCTGAGTTTCAATAACCGGGTTTGGCCGGCCGGTGAGGGGCTTACTCCTTCACACAGTTGTCTGGGCAGAACTGAGCCAGCTGTTCAGACGCAGGGCTTTGGTATTTGGTCAGCTCTGACTTCGGCCTTCAAGCTTTTCTAGCAGAGCCGTCATGTTGAAATGCTAACCCGAGGGCAGCCCTGCCCTTCAAATTTACGTTCTGCTTTCTAAAGAAAAACACAGGACAGGTATTTTTGGAAGCTTTGTGTATTCGGTTAAGTAGATATTCCACTGTTTAAGAGCCTTAGCACTCATGGCAAGTCAGCACAACTCTATTTTTGACTCTTGAGCAGGGAAAGAAAACATCAGTCATGTGGATGGCCTGGAGTTACTTAATTTGGGTATGTCGGATGCGGGTTCAGTCACGGGGCAATCCAGCACCCTGAGTCTCCCGCGCTTGGTGCTGGGGAGGTGGTCTGGTGGCAGAAGAGGGACATAAACTGGTCCTCGGCAGCAGTTCGGGACCTGTCCCCTCCCACTGGGGCCTCCACAAAGCCAAGCCAGAACCCCAGGGCTGAGCGCGCAGGAGCCTCTGCCCTGCGGGACGTGCCAGTCGTGGTGAAAGTGTCCTTTCCCAAATCCTAGGACCATGCTGAGCGGCGGCGGGGTGGGGGGGGTGTGGGGGTGTGTGTGTGAGCTGTGGTTAGTCCCACTTCCTGAGGAAGTGACTGAGGGTGAGCTCTGTGAAAGCTGCTTTATCCAGGAGTCCCACGTGGCCAGCCGGGGAGGAGCAGACATCCCATGCAAATTGATTGTCCTCTGAGCAGGGGCTTTGAAATTAAAGGAGCCCTCTGCAGACATCTTTCTGTTAGTTCTGCTTGATCTTTTTGTGCTCCGCTTTCAAAAATTATTTCTTACTGCTCTGTCATTCCAGTTGTCTTTCTGTGGATGTCCTATACCTGGGTAAACAGAAGATGGAAAGAGCAGGACTTTGTCTTCCACAGAGGGTTCTCTGGGATTATGCTCTGATCTAAGTTATGAAAACTCAAATGCATTTTAAAGGAATGTAGTCACTTGAATAATAAAACACAATTTTCATGGGATATTTAATCTTCTGCAGGCAGACTCAGGATAAAACTCCTGGGTATTCATTAATAAAGCAAAATGTGGAAAATGGGGCATTTTGGAACATTTTAGCAAACTGCAGACTAAAATCAAATATTAAATCAGTTAACTCCATGTGAAAGTAAAGAACCACTTCTAGTGTACCCTGTCATGGCTCAGTGTTGCATATTTTCTAATTTTGTGAATATGAAATAGAATATTTTCATTTTGAGGTTAAAAAAAAAATGATTATGTGATTCAGACTTTTCCTTCTCTTTTTCTCCCGTCTTCAGCATATTGTGGACCATATTTTCTCTTTCCTTGATTTTCCTCTCTTCCTTTCCTTCTTCCCAAGCATTTAGATAACACTTAAGAGCTAAAAGCTCTGAAGTTAGGTAAGTGGAGGTGAATAAACTCCTCGTGGGCTCCCCGTTTCCAGGTGGGTGCCACATATAAAGAAGGGTGCTTGTCCGGGTGGACCTTCCATCCAGCGGGCTGTCTTTCTTTTACTTTTTCTTTATATTACTTTTCCTTGCCTCTTCATATATATATTTGACTTTATTTCTATGAAATACAGTTATTAAGAAAACAGCATCACATTAACTTGTACATTCAACTTGAAAGGGCATTCTCCCAGACTGGAGCAGGTGCTTAAGAAATATAAACTCCTAAGTAAAATGAAGTACCCTTGTCAGTGCTCCACTGTCATAACCGGGGCATATCCAGATGTTCCTGTGCCTCGGGCTTCCACATTCTTCCCTACTCTTTTTCACCAGAAGGGTGGTTATTACCTCTTTAATGACTTCTAGTTATTCTTTTGACCTTTAACTGTACCTGGTATCTGCTTGCTAAAATCTCCGTGACTCTGAATTGCCCTGTTAAAGGAATTCTTTTTTTTTTTTAAATTTTTATTGGCGTATAGTTGCTTTACAATGTTGTGTTAGTTTCTACTGTACAGCAAAGTGAATCAGCTATACGTATACATATATCCCCTCTTTTGGATTTCCTTCCCATTTAGGTCACCACAGAGCATTGAGTAGAGTTCCCTGTGCTATACAGTTAGGTTCTCATTAGTTATCTATTTTATTTTATTTATTTTAAAAATTTTATTTATTTAATTTTAAGATATTTATTTATTTATTTGGCTGCATCGGGTCTTACTTGCAGCACGTGGGATCTTCGTTGCAGCATGCGGGAATCTTTCGTTGCGGCACGTGGGCTCTTCGTTGCGGCACACGGGCTTCTCTCTAGTTGTGGTGCATGGGCTCCAGAGCATGCGAGCTCTCTCGTTGCGGCATGCCAGCTCAGTAGTTGCGGCCCGCAGGCTCTGTAGTTGTGGCATGCAGGCTCAGTAGTTGCGGTGCGCAGGCTTAGTTGCCCTGAGGCATGTGGGATATTAGTTACCCCACCAGGGACTGAATCCACGTCCCTTGCATTGGAAGGCGGATTCTTAACCACCGGACCACCAGGGAAGTCCCAGTTATCTATTTTATACATAATGTCAATAGTGTGTATATGTCAATCCCAATCTCCCAATTCATCACACCCCCCACCTTCCCCCAAAGGAATTCTTCCGCCCCCTTTTTTTGAGAAATTTAAAAGTACTTTGTACTTTAAATTTAAATTAAATTAAAATATAATTTAAATTTAAAATTAAAAATTATGAGTTACATATCAAGTACTACCTATATTCCTACCAGCCACTATTTTAACTGTGAATATCTTTGTACACATGTTCTGTTCCATCCCCCTCTGTCTCTCTGTTCAGCCCTCTTTTCTCCTCCTTTCCCTCCTCCTCCTGCCCTTTCCTCCTTTTTCCTGGGACCTGGGACCTTTGTACTTAAGGATATTTAAAAAATCACCAGATAAAATGGATTATGCTTTGTAAATGGGGTTTTAAAGTTTTTTTATACTTGGTTTTGGTCTATTGTTTTGCATATGTCTTAAGACTTTTTACTTAAAATAAGAATTTATCTATACCAAGTCTGAGGTACCTTGGAAAGTTGACTAGCTACCTCATTCTGTCTTTCTGACCAATGCTTTTTATTGTCGACCATACCATTTTCTGTCTCATCCTGGCATGATGGGATATTAAGTGCCAGCCTCAACCAGTTTGCCCTCTCTCCTGAGGCTTGGTGAACTCCTGGGTTCATACTTTGCTTGACTTGGGGGAAGTAGTTGATTGCCTAGATAAGATTTCCTTCAGGCTAAGATCCTTTAGGAAAGTGAAAGTGAAAGAGTACCAAATATCAGGCATATGCATAAATATGGATACTTATCCGTAGGCAAGCCTAGTTTACTATGAAGTCAAGAATATGTGGTCTCTTGATGAATGGAATGACAGAAATTGTTCTTTGAGACATGGTAAACATAAGGGTTATGCTTTAAGAGCGTGAGTAAATGGTTTTAATGTCTCTGTTTCCCTCATCTTTCACTTTATCACATGAGTTAAAAATACATCTTCAGAATTTTAAAGCAAATGGGTGAAACTCAGCACTGTATATCTTAAAGGTTATTTTTTGAAGTGTTCTTGTTTTTACAAGAATTCTTGAAGAGAAAGTTTTCTCTTGCGGTTCTGTGCTTTGGCAAAGTCTTTTTGGAATAGATCAAAGTCGTATTTTAAAAGGGTACTCCTGGACAAATGTATGCGTTGAAATAACATGGATGTATGCCTGTGACATAATGGAAACGTGTATAGACATAGAAAGTTGTCTGATATATTGTTGAAGGTAAAAAAAGCCTATTATGTTAAAATTATATATGTGTTTTTATGTTTATGCTTATGTATGCATTTAGAAGTCTGTATCCCATATATTATCAAGTGATTCAAGTGGGCCTCCTGGAGACTTTTACTTTCTGTTGCTTATACTTCTGTTTTTTTTTTTTTTTTTTTTGTTTTGTTAGAATATTGGCAAAAAGCATATACTACTCTTACAAGAAAAATGTTTTAAAAATCCAGGAAAGAAAGAGAGGCATTTTGAATAAATGGCAGCCTGTTGTCTAAATAAAGCTCTTTTCAAAGATGCTACCTGGGCATTCGAGTTAAGACTGATCCTAAGGACGACATAGCGATGTTCACATAGAGATTTTGAATCTAAGAGGTTGTGTTGGCTGGAAGGTCCCTGAGTAGGGGGTGAAAAAGACAGAGGAGGTAGGATACTATTACTGCAGCGGAATTCATGCAGAGGGACTCAAGGTTCTGCTGCTGATGAATGAAATGGTGGGGTTCTTGCCCTGTCGTTTCTGTAGTGTTCATTACACAGAACGTCTAAGGAATGCTTGTCAGTAAACTGAGAGCAAGTTGGTTATTCCAGGCTGTCAAATCAGCAATTTCTAATTTGTACTTCAAAGAAAAAAAAAAGAGTAATTAGAAGTTTCTCATTACGTTTAGACATCAGTGAATCTTTTCCCATTGTGGAGTAAGTTAATGGTTAGCTTTCAGAGACGAGGTAATTAGGAAGCTGTATACATTTTTGGATCTAAGTGCTTATTACTTAATATATTAGAACTGCTTGAAGACCTAGCTTCCTTGTGAAATGGTTGGCTTTAGTATTTTATCGTTAAAGGGTTTGTTTGGCCTATGCATCTCTGGTGTGGAAGCCAGAGAGAGCAGTGATTGTGTGGGGTAGAATGGTGGCACCGTTTTAATTTAACTGTGGATCAGCTGGGTGGTTCCAGAATATCCTAATCCTTCAGGAAAGTCGTCAGAGTTCACTGGGTTTATTGTGGCTTTGTCCTTCTCCTGTACTTAACTGCCTTTGGTCGTGCGATAGAAGAGCCATTTCCTCTGGTTCTGGACTCAAACCGCTTAGAGAAGGACGAGATGCTCCACGGCCCTGCACTGTCTTGCTGGTACCTTTGCTGTGGATCCCCATTGTCTTCTTGTTCTTAGTGCATCACTTGTCTTCTCATTATCAGCACTTTTGCAAAGAAGCATAAATCCATGATGTTCATCTTGGAAAGCCTTCTGTTTAGGAAGTGTTTAAATAATAAAATAAGTGAAAATAATACTCTCATTAATCAAATCCAATAAACCATGGCTCGCTCTGGGTATTAATTGGCGAGGCTTTAAGACTATATTGACTTCCTTCCTCTTCCTGAAAGAATTAATTAATCATTTGCTTTTTCTGCAGTTTAAAAAAAAAAATTTATTTATTTATTTATTTATTTGTTTATTTTTGGCTGTGTTGGGTCTTCGTTGCTGTGCACGGGCTTTCTCTAGTTGCGGCGAGCGAGGGCTACTCTTCGTTGCGGTGCACGGACTTCTCACTGTCATGGCTTCTCTAGTTGTGGAGCACGGGCTCTAGGCGCGCGGGCTTCAGTAGTTGTGGCGTGCGGGCTCAGTAGTTGTGGCTCGCGGGCTCAGTAGTTATGGCACGCGGGCTCAGTAGTTGTGGCTCGCGGGCTCAGTAGTTGTGGCACGCGGGCTCAGTAGTTGTGGCTCACGGGCTCTAGAGCGCAGGTTCAGTAGTTGTGGCGCACAGGCTTAGCTGCTCCGTGGCATGTGGGATCTTCCCGGACCAGGGCTTGAACCCGTGCCCCTTGCATTGGCAGGTGGATTCTTAACCACTGCGCCACCAGGGAAGCCCTTTTCTGCAGTTTTGATCCTCCCTTTACTCGCTTCATTGTCAGGCACTCCTTGGCATTTTATGATCAGAACTAGCCTATCAAGTTTTTCTGGATACTTTGGCAGTTTTATCTAGGTTAATGTTGTGCCCTACCTGGAATATTTTAGATGTTAATGTACATTAAAGTTGGGGGGAGGTGCTACTGGAATCATAAGAACTGTGTTGTGGGACTTGGAAAAAAGTTAATATCCCACAGGAAAGGGCAAGAGAAATTGTACCCGAATTTTCCTCTCTTGTCTAATGTCCGTGTGGCACGGGGCCAATGAGCAGAGGCTCTAATTTGGTTCTTCTGTGTAAATTGTCACTAAATTTTGACCCCAATTGGCTTGCCCCACTTGGATTGTCTGACAGCGTGTACCAATCGCAACCGGCATCGGTGGTGTTCTATAGAGACTAGGCGTCTTCTGGATGCCTGGCCATCTCTGCTTTGTGTGGGGCTGTCTGCTTGTGAATAGACTTCTTTCTTTCTTTCTTTTTTTTTTTTTTTTTTTTAATTTTTTTGGCTGCACCTCGCTGAGAGGCTTGCGGGATCTTAGTTCCCTGACCAGGGATGGAACCCTTCTCCCCTGCAGTAGAAGCGCGGAGTCCTAACCACTGGACCGCCAGGGAATTCCTAGACTCATTTCTTGAACGTGGTATTTCCCAGAAGGCATGGAGCACCTCTGAGATGTTCTCCAAGGAAAAGAAGGTCCAGAGGTCAAATAGATTTGGGAAACATTTCACACTCCAGCTCTCCTTTGTGATTCAAAATGCACGTTACTCTGTTAAAGATCTCAAAAGGAGGTGGGAATAAAGATTCCCATGTTTTGTGGAACATTTTGTGGTAAAGAAGCCAGTTTAAACTTCGTTTAACCATTGGACCCTAGAATCTTCCTTCCCTCCTAATATCTGTAAAGAGAACACATTTTGGGGACTCGTGATGGTGGGAATCGTGTTGAGGCTGCCTCTCACCAGCTCACCCGCCCGTCGCGGGTACCTCTTCTCAGCCCACCAGGGACGTCATATCAGTACCTGGAAATGTATCATGGTGGGAGTATTTAAATCACAGAAATGGATAAACACTAAAAATCAGGACTCCCCACCCCTCAGACTGCTGGTTGTTAAAGGTTACGAGCCCTCTGCTGATAATCAGCCCATTTCCCCAAAGATGTTGCAAAAGAGAACCAGACGTTAGAATACATTTCTAAAATCTTCATTTAAAAAATTGATTGTAACTTGTTCTCCCTGTTTGGTGCAGCAGGTTTTTTTTTTTGTTCTGTTTTTTAAATTGTGGTGAAACACACATAACATAATAGCTTTCATTTTAACCGTTCTTCAGCGTACAGTTCAGTGGCATTAAATGCATCACCCTCAACAAACTTCTCCATCACCCCCAACAAAAACTCTGGATCAATTAAACTGTCACTCTCCCTTCCCCTCTTTCCCCAGCCCCTGGTAACTTCTGTTCTGTGTTCTGTCTCTCTGAATTTACCTATTCTAGGCACCTTAGATAAGTGGAAAGTATAGCAGTTTTTTTCTGGCATGTCTGCTGTGACCCAGCCGAGCCATCCCCGGTGTCCGGTGGGAAGGAGGGTTGCAGCACATACGTGGGACATCCTCGGTCATATGCATCTTTATATTCCTCCCCCCTGCACAGTTTTTGGTCCGTATATATGAATCTCTTACTGTAAGCCACCTCAGATCCTTCTTTAGAGGTATTATATAGATAAAACAACATATGATATACATAAATGTTGAAAAGACCAATAACTTGGATGGACTGGAGCAGGTTGGGACTAATCAGAGAGAGGTGTCTTCAGGAGGCTCTGAACAGGAAGAAGATAGAGTAGGCTGAGGAATAGAGCATATGGAGATAAACCAGCAAAAGAACAAGTTGGGAGACAAGATCTCAGCCCTGTGTGACCTTCCATTTTAAAATGGGCAGCCTGGTTAGCTAGAGACATAAAAGGCTTCACAGAATATATTCTTCAAAGGGCCATAGTTTTGTTCTGGGGTCAAGTCTTCGGTTGTAAGCCTTTTTCTTTTTTCTTTCTGTTTCTACCCCCCAGGACTTGGACAGAAACACAAAAAATTCTCTGGGTTGGAATTTCTCTTTGATATTGGTCCTGGTCTAAGGGGGAATTGTTACTCACATTTCATTATGTTTGCTCTTAGATTTGGTAAGTTTGACAGAACAGTTAAGCTGTTTCTGAATTAAGCAGTTTTGTAAGTAGGTATTTTTTTCAGAATATAGATCATCCAAAAAGTAGTTGAATGCCAAAAGCTTTTCTTCTCTCCCCGTTTTTCCTTCCCTTTATTTATATATTTATTTTTTGAATCTATCACTGGATAGACCATCTCTCTCTCTCTCTCTCTATTTTTTTTTATAAATTTATTTATTTATTTTTGGCTGCGTTGGGTCTTCGTTGCTGCGCGCAGGCTTTCTCTAGTTGCGGTGAGCGGGGGCTACTCTTCCTTGCAGTGCGCAGGCTTCGCGTTGCGGTGGCTTCTCTTGTTGCGGAGCACGGGCTCTAGGGGCGTGGGCTTCAGTAGTTGTGGTGCTGCACAGGCTTAGTCGCTCCATGGCACGTGGGATCTTCCTGGACCAGGGCTCGAACCCATGTCCCCTGCATTGGCAGGCGGATTCTTGACCACTGCGCCACCAGGGAAGTCCCTCCTTCCCTTGAGTTTTAACTCTCACTTGAGTAAGGGTCTTCTAAAAGCATTGAGGTTGGGGAAGAGAGACCTAGCAAAGAAAAATACATTAAAAAATTCTTTCTGAATACTCATGACACCTAATTTTGGAATCGAAAATGACTATTTTGGGGTTTTCAGTTATATAACATTTTGGGACAAATAATAGAATTTGCTGTATTTCACTGTAAACAATTTTGAGACCACACTAAGTGCAGTAACAGCCTACGGGTTACAATCAGTGAACTGTTTTCATATTTGCATTTCTGTTTAGGAAAAGCCACGAACACATTTGATGTATTTTTGGAGAAATGAGGCTTGAGGAACAGAGGGATTTTTGAGTTGTTTACATTGAGGAAGGAGATGTGAAGTTAAGATGGTTAATGATTTTTAACAATTTAAATTTTTTGTTGAAGTAGTACATGTATACAGAGATTAAAAAAAAAAAAATCAAACAGTACTTTCCAGTCCTTATCCCCGTAGGCCGTCAGTGTCAACTCTTTGATCTGTTCTTCCGTTATTCTCATTGCAAAATAATATTCTTACACTGCTGAATTTGGACTTCTTCATTTTAGAAATAACCTTCTGGCTGTCTGTTCTCGTAGGGATGATGAGCCTGGGCTGTGGACGCAGAAGGTCTGGGTTCTCGTCCATCCTCTCCCCTTCACTGGCCATCTCGTCCTTGAGCAGCGCACTTAAACTTTCCCTGCCTGATACATAAAACAGGGATGATAGCGATAATGATAATAATGGCCCCCAGGCCTGCCCTTAATGTTGCAGGGCCTGGGGTAAGAGCACAAAAGGAGGCCAGACGGCTAAATATTTAAAAGGGATACTGAAATATTTAAGAGATACATTTAAATATTTAAAAGGTATATACCATATGCCTAAGTATTTGAAAGGTTTAAATCAAGCTGTGGCTGTGGCCTGGCCCCTATTTTCACCCAGGGCCTGGGAGCCTGCCTGCTCCTGCGGTGTCTCCCTCAAGACCCAGAGTCTGGAGACGCCCTCATCCTTGGAGCAGCCGCGTGAGCTGAGTGACGGCAGGAACCTGCACGGGCGGCCCCACCGGACGGCTGGCCCTGGACCCGCTGAACCAGCTGTAGACTAGACTGAGCGGCTCAGGCCTCCCAGGGAGCCTGGCTGTGGGTGGATTCTCCCAGTGGGATAATTGTCTGGAGCTTGTTCTGACTGAGACTTATCCAGGCAGTTGTAAGCACCTCCCCAAACCTGCACCTTCTAGGCAGGGGGGGCCGCAGGGGCCCTGCCACCCCGGGGCAGAGGCTGCGATCTGCACGCAAATGCCCCTCCCTCACTCACCCCATCTACCTCTTTCCCATGATTCCCATTCACTCAGCCAGTTTCCAAAGTTAAAAAACAACAGAAACAAAACTTGGCTATGAGATTGAAGAAAGAAAAAAGAAAAACCTCCGTGTTTAGATAAACGGGTTGTATGAAGCTCGAGCCCAGGGGCAGAGGCTCCTTTTGTCTGGAGGCAGAGGTACTGAGCGCCCCTGGCTGTTGCGGGGAATCGCAAGCAGAGTTCTCACCATGGTGCCTACGGCACAGCAAGTCCTGTACTGTTGTTTGCTGTGTTTCTTAAATTTTGGGTGTTCTGTAACTACGCTGTGGTGGACATTTGTCATATGAGGTGCTGGGCCGTCAGAGGTAGAGGCTTGCCAGGTTAAGCCAAAAAAAAAAAAAAAAAAAAAAAAAAAAAGATGCCCAGATAAACAATGGAATGTACTTGTAGGGAAAGACTAATTGTCGTTTATCTGAAATTCAGATGTGTCTGGCAGCTCTGTGAGGACCCTTTCAGTCTGAGACTTGGCTCCTTTATTTAGTCTTGGGAGATATATTCCTATGTTATTTCTTTGATAATATCGTCTCTGTGTTTTCTCTTTCTGAAGCACTCTTATTAGATGTTGGACCCGCTGGATTGAACTTTTACTTTTAATGCCTTTTCTCTCCTATTGTCCAGATCTCTTTTCTAGTTCTACTTTCTGAGAGATACCCTGATTTCCTTGACTTTTTTTTTTTTTTTTTTTTTTTTTTACCTGTTTTATCTTTTATTTCAGTTACTGGTATTTATTCTTTCTAAACAT